>NC_142596.1:35291138-35892566 GCF_965207765.1 Zootoca vivipara
CTGTCCTTACTGTCGGCGGCAGGGGGACAGGAACGGAGGAGGAGAAAGCGCTGCTTTCTCCTCCTCCGTTCCTCTCTCCCAGCCGCCGACAGCAAGGAGACATCCTGGGGTTCGGAGAAGCGCTTGTGCAGCGCTTCTCCGAACCCTGGGACCTGTCCTTACTGTCGGCGGCAGGGGGACAGGAACGGAGGAGGAGAAAGCGCTGCTTTCTCCTCCTCCGTTCCTCTCTCCCAGCCGCCGACAGCAAGGAGACATCCTGGGGTTTGGAGAAGCGCTTGTGCAGCGCTTCTCCGAACCCTGGGACCTGTCCTTGCTGTCGGCGGCAGGGGGACAGGAACGGAGGAGGAGAAAGCGCTGCTTTCTCCTCCTCCGTTCCTCTCTCCCAGCCGCCGACAGCAAGGAGACATCCTGGGGTTCGGAGAAGCGCTTGCGCAGCGCTTCTCCGAACCCTGGGACCTGTCCTTACTGTCGGCGGCAGGGGGACAGGAACGGAGGAGGAGAAAGCGCTGCTTTCTCCTCCTCCGTTCCTCTCTCCCAGCCGCCGACAGCAAGGAGACATCCTGGGGTTCGGAGAAGCGCTTGTGCAGCGCTTCTCCGAACCCTGGGACCTGTCCTTACTGTCGGCGGCAGGGGGACAGGAACGGAGGAGGAGAAAGCGCTGCTTTCTCCTCCTCCGTTCCTCTCTCCCAGCCGCCGACAGCAAGGAGACATCCTGGGGTTCGGAGAAGCGCTTGTGCAGCGCTTCTCCGAACCCTGGGACCTGTCCTTGCTGTCGGCGGCAGGGGGACAGGAACGGAGGAGGAGAAAGCGCTGCTTTCTCCTCCTCCGTTCCTCTCTCCCAGCCGCCGACAGCAAGGAGACATCCTGGGGTTCGGAGAAGCGCTTGTGCAGCGCTTCTCCGAACCCTGGGACCTGTCCTTACTGTCGGCGGCAGGAGGACAGGAATGAAGAAGGAGAAAGCGCTGCTTTCTTCTCCTCCGTTCCTCTCCCGCAGCCGCCGACAGCAAGGAGACATCCTGGGGTTTGGAGAAGCGCTTGTGCAGCGCTTCTCCGAACCCTGGGACCTGTCCTTGCTGTCGGCGGCAGGGGGACAGGAACGGAGGAGGAGAAAGCGCTGCTTTCTCCTCCTCCGTTCCTCTCTCCCAGCCGCCGACAGCAAGGAGACATCCTGGGGTTCGGAGAAGCGCTTGTGCAGCGCTTCTCCGAACCCTGGGACCTGTCCTTACTGTCGGCGGCAGGAGGACAGGAATGAAGAAGGAGAAAGCGCTGCTTTCTTCTCCTCCGTTCCTCTCCCGCAGCCGCCGACAGCAAGGAGACATCCTGGGGTTTGGAGAAGCGCTTGCGCAGCGCTTCTCCGAACCCTGGGACCTGTCCTTGTTGTCGCCGACAGGAAGGACGCGGGACACAAACCCCTACTTCGTCGCCGCTGCTTCGTGGCCTCCTGCCGCTCCTCTCACGGGCCAGGGAGGGTTGTGAGGAGGAGGTCTCCGCCGGCCTCCACCCTCGCTTCCCTGACGTTCTGGCCAGGAGCGGCGGTTGGAGGAGGCAGGGGGGGGGGAGAGAGTGCGCGCGTGTAGTCTCTGCTGTCCAATCCCTGTGTCGCTGGGGCACATGCGCAGTGACCCAGGGACACACGGGACAGCTTGGACGCAGGGACAACTTGCAAATTATTATATAGGATGATTAAGTTTTTCAGTTACGTGAACTACCCTACTTTTCCGTGTAAATGACTATGTTTGTTTCTTTAAAAATCATGCTAAAAAGTGGGGGTCTTCTTATACATGGATAGTGCATAGGGTGGACGTTTGATTGGCTGCTGCCACAACCGTCAGTAGCCATTGTGTGTGTTATTGGTTGCTGTGTCAATGGGCGGTGTTGACTGGTTGCCGTTGCGACAGGCGGGAGGTGGAAATTCTGACATGTGCGGGTGGGCAATTTTCGGCATTCCCCCCTAAAAAAAGCTCAACAACCCTGGGTAATCCTCCCCCCAAAAAAGCTCAACAACTCTGTGCCATCTCCCCCCATTTTCTTAAATTTGAGTCCTCCAAAACAGGGGGTGTCTTATACACAGAAAAGTATGGTAAGTTGTATTACTCCTCTCAGTTTTTGAAGCGAACAGGTATAAATCGCCACATTCTGGCACACGCTCACAAGCATTATAAATGGCACATCTGCCAAGAATGAGATGAATGAATGAATGCACGTCATCAGAAGGGTTCTTTACAACATTGCCCAAGCAGCCAGAGTGCCACTGCAGCATGGCTCCTTGCCACATTGTTGGGGTAAGTGTCAGAAGCCCTGGATCATAAGGCAGGAATCTACAATAAGGTTCCTTTTCCAGCCAGGGAACTAGGGCAATGATTGCACACCATGGACACTTTTCAATATGGTTTACAGAGTAAAAAGGTGTTGTACTGCAGCAGCCCCCCTACAGCTTGAGAAAGGAATCTCTTTTCTGTAATGGACAACAACTTCTCATAGTGCTTCCCACATAGCTAGGTCTTAATCCACAGTTCAAAAATCATTAAGGATTAGCTCAAACCTTACCACTTTCTCCCGAAGTTGGAGATGGTGGTGGAGTGGCAGCAGTGACACTGTACTTATCCCAGATGCTTTCCAAAATACCTATCAGGAAAAAAGAGCAAAATCCCCAGCAACTGCATGAGAGTTCCCATTATACCACATTGAGTAACAGTTTCATGTAAACTAAGGCTGTTCCTGCACCCGGTGAAAGCATTGTTCCAAGCCCGAGGGAGGAACTCAGTACATGCCTTGCAGCAGAGAGCTCCATATCGTTTGCTTAAATTAAAATTTGTGCTGTAATCTTAAGTCAGAGGAAGTTATGACCTTTGTCTCACCAGGGTCTGATATTATACAAGGGTGCTGCCCCCTCCACCACCACATGTCTGTCATTTCCACTAACCTGTGAGAAGCCCAAGGACAGTCTGAACCTGCTCCAGGAGCAGTTTGCGCAACTCTTCCTTCCTTGCTATGCTGAGGTCCTCCCGTGGGCATGCCAACTCTTCCGATGTTGTCTTCAGCATGATCAGCCCAAGTGGAGTTGTCGCAGGGGATTGGATCAACTGTTAGGAAAGTCAGGTTTAAGTATTAGCAGACAACAGCTTCTTTGAAGATGGAAGATAAACTACAGAGTTCTAAAGAGGGGGGCAAAAAATTTAGCCTTATCTCTACGGTGTTTTTGAACAGGGAAGCTTCTGCAGGGCAAAAATTACCTGGAATATTGAATGAGAAAAGAAAGCAAAAAATGGTACCAGCATGATACAGGAATTGGTCCTCCAGTGATGCACTCTGTTGTAACATGTAAGCGGCACCAATAATGAGATTTCTTTGCTTGGGGGACATACATTAGGTGTAACGGCTATGCAAAGTTGACAGACATTGACAAGACTGTTCTCACATAACACAATACCTGCTTTTCCTGACATGGAGATGGACTGCCATGCCAGAATAAGCAATGTGTGAAGCCTATCTAAGCAATAGTACAGATTTTTAATCATTTGCTTGAAAATACTAGCTCCCTGTGATATGGCAATTCTAATATTACGTGCATTTATAAAATGCTGTTTTCTGAGGGCAGTATATATCACATAATTCTAACAGTAACTTTGAAAATTTTAGCTATGGCACTTGGGTTCATAGCATACTCTCTTAACCAGCTTATACTAGAACTAAAAGTTAGCGGATTTTAGGCAACTGAAGATGATATATTTATATGTCAAGCCAGGCTTTAATAGAATTAATGGAATTTTAGGAAACACATCACAATTCTATCCTTTGGTTTCCCCTTCTACAAGAAAACTGAAACAGTACTGACATATTAGGCCATCATTTCTTCTCTCAAAGTTTTCATTTGGAAACATTCAAGAAAGCCAACTTCAGTCAAAGATTTTCTAGGAACTGCCTTACCTGTAAGATGTTTGTAAAGAAGTCATGGTAGAACATTGGCCAGTCTTGCCGGCCAATATCCACAATGACTTTGCAAAGTTTGTTCCTAATGAAGTAAGGCAGAGTTTTGTGGTGAGTCAAAAGAAGCTTGGGCAGGCAGCTGCGAATCTCCATTTTATCTTGTGACGGGACCCCAAGCCACATCTTGTTAATCAGGTTCTGGGGGAAGAACAAAAGAAAGTGAGGTGTCATTTTGTACCAAACTTGGGATCTTTGAAATATCTTGCTTACAGCTACTGTTAAGAGCTGACAGTCATGATATTAAATCTAGAGGCCATAATACCAAATCAAGAAAAATGCTGACTTCAGAATATTTACTTAGTAATGGCATTAAACAGTAAAATATTTGCTTACAATTGAACAATGTATTCCTAGTTAGTAAGGAGGGGAAATCGTAACCCTACTAACTGGCTCCTATAGCATGCCCCTGTTCATGGCCAGAGTAGAAAAAAATTAACCTTTTAAGGCAGCTAACAAAAAAACAAGGGATATTTTTAATGGTGATCATTAATACTAAGGCTAGACTGAAATTCTTGGGAATTATTTCATTAAATGCAATAAATAAACAAGATAATGGAAATCTGTCTGCCAAAAGGAAAACTCATCTGTAAGAATAACAGGTGACCCAACATTTCCTATCTTTAAATCAGGGTTTCAAAAATCAATTCAAACTCATCATCTCTGCTGATGGAATGGGAAGTACTCATAGTGCAAAAAGCTGTCATTAAACACAGAGCAAATAATCTGATGGTATAACGGAAGAATAATCTAAGGCAGCCTTTCCCAACCTTGGGTCCCCAGATGTTATTGGACTACAGTACCTATCACCCGCAACCATGCTGGCTAGGGCTCATGGGAGTTACAGTCCAATACCATCTGGGGAACCAGGGCCATCCATAGCCCTGGACTAGCTCGAATTATCACCACAACAGAGTTAACTGAGTGAAACAGAACTTATAAGAGGCATGCTTTGAGCAAGTTTACCCTTGCCTAGTACCTTACCTCAAACACTGTCAAACTATACATCATTACATAGTCATTTCTTGTGCTCGACAGGAAATAGAGGCAGAATCTCCAGGCGCCAATCTGCTGGGCAAAGTTGTTCAGGAGCTCCTCTGGTTAAAAACAACAACCAAAAAACTGTGTTAAAATTCATAGAATTTCAAGTCATTTGGCAATTCAATAGCTTGTTCCAAATAAACTGCACCTTACAAAGGGGGCGGGGAAGGGTTCACAGGTTATTATGCAATTGGACTTTGGGGCAACCTGGAGTACAAAATGTAGTTTACTACCTTCCTGAACATAAAAGTAAGGAAGCTCAGGACTGCTAGCTCTCTGTGTTTATCACCCAATGGTGGAAAGCAGGGAAGGCCAAGCCGCTTTCTAAAGGAAACAACAGGCTTCTGTATTTAGGTAACAGACATGGGAGTCTGGCAGGTCCAAGGATCACACTAGACATGATGGTGCTGTAAGACTGGTCTCTTTCATTGCAGCCCTGACCTGATCACATGTCAAGCAAGGAAAGGGTGTGTGTCCTGTGTGCGTTCTGTTTTGAGAACAAAGGAAGACATAGGTAAGAGGTACTAGTCTCTCTCCATGTCCACTGCTTATGCCGGGTTCATTTCTGGTACTTCTGGAAGACAAGATTGTGGGGTGAGGTAACCTGTAGAGGGAGGGGGAGCAATTTCAACTCCTCTTCCTCCTCGTGTACGCCTTTCATTCTTAAAATTAGAACTCCTGCTTTACACATGATTGCGCCAACTGCACATTTAAAGAGGTGGGTCAACCTCTGCATCTAAATTTGACTCAAAACAACTTATCCAAGGGAGTCAAGGGAAGGATAATAGGTTCTCATTATGGTTCACGTCAGACTTGAATCACCCTTCAAATGACTGGATACCCAAAGATAATGGCTCTGAACCTAGCTCATGCCTCCCCGCAGAGAAAAATTCTTTTGAAAGAGTCCTCTGGGGGCATATTGTGGTATGCAGATTATTCCCATGCTGAAATGGATGCATGAGGCAGCAGCAAGTGGGAGGAAGTAAGAACTTAACAGAGACAGTTTTGCAGTTCCACAAGAAGTGAAATAACTCACACATACTTTCTGAATTTCATTTGTACATTTCCGCTTTTGCATCTATTAAGTAAAACAAGGCACAGAGTCTATAAGGCAGGGGTACCTGACCTTTTGGGGCCCCGGTGACGCACCTAGAAATGTAAAACATTGTTGCTGGCACCATAAAATCTTAATTTCACAGAAGAACTACTGGCAATCCTCAGAAGAGTAAAAACCCTCAAACAAGCCAGTCTCCTTAAGAGTCATTGTCTCCAAAAGTGTGAGTGTCTGGAGGCGGTTGGAGAATGGATGGTGGCTAACAGATTGAGGTTGAATCCTGAAAAGACAGAAGTACTCTTTTTGGGGGACAGGAGGCAGGCCGGTGTGGAGGACTCACTGGTCCTGAATGGGGTAACTGTGCCCTTGAAGGACCAAGTGCACAGCCTGGGAGTCACTTTGGACTCACAGCTGTCCATGGAGGCACAGGTCAATTCTGTGTCCAGGGCAGCTGTTTACCAGCTCCATCTGGTATGCAGGCTGAGACCCTATTTGCCCACGGACTGTCTCGCCAGAGTGGTGCATGCTCTAGTTATCACTCGCTTGGAATACTGCAATGCACTCTATTAAAAGACGCCTGCTTCTTGGGAGAAAAGCAATGACAAACCTAGACAGCATCTTAAAAAGTAGAGACATCACCTTGCCAACAAAGGTCCGTATAGTTAAAGGTATGGTTTTCCCAGTAGTGATGTATGGAAGTGAGAGCTGGACCATAAAGAAGGCTGATCGCCGAAGAATTGATGCTTTTGAATTATGGTGCTGGAGGAGACTCTTGAGAGTCCCATGGACTGCGAGAAGATCAAACCTATCCATTCTTAAGGAAATCAGCCCTGAGTGCTCCCTGGAAGGACAGATTGTGAAGCTGAGGCTCCAATACTTTGGCCACCTCATGAGAAGAGAAGAATCCTTGGAAAAGACCCTGATGTTGGGAAAGATTGAGGGCACTAGGAGAAGGGGACGACAGAGGACGAGATGGTTGGACAGTGTTCTCGAAGCTACGAACATGAGTTTGACCAAACTGCGGGAGGCAGTGCAAGACAGGAGTGCCTGGCGTGCTGTGGTCCATGGGGTCACGAAGAGTCGGACACGACTAAACGACTAAACAACAACAACAACACTCTATGTGGGGCTATCTTTGAATGTGACCTGGAAACTACAACTAATCCAGAATGTGGCAGCTAGACTGGGAGCAGCTGCCGAGACCACATAACACCAGTCTTGAAAGACCTACATTGGCTCCCAGTACGTTTCCGAGCACAATTCAAAGTGTGGGTGCTGACCTTTAAAGCCCTAAACGGCCTCGGTCCAGTATACCTGAAGGAGCATCTCCATCCCCATTGTTCTGCCCAGACACTGAGGTCCAGTGCCGAGGGCCTTGTGGCTGTTCCCTCATTGCGAGAAGTCAAGTTACAGGGAACCAGGCAGAGGGCCTTCTTGGTAGTGGCACCCACCCTGTGGAACACCCTCCCACCAGATGTCAAAGAGAACAACAACTACCAGACTTTTAGAAGAAATCTGAAGGCAGCCCTGTTTAGGGAAGCTTTTAATGTTTGATGGATTACTTTATTTTAATGTTTTCCCAGTAGTGATGTATGGAAGTGAGAGCTGGACCATAAAGAAGGCTGATCGCCGAAGGATTGATGCTTTTGAATTATGGTGCTGGAGGAGACTCTTGAGAGTCCCATGGACTGCAAGAAGATCAAACCTATCCATTCTGAAGGAAATCAGCCCTGAGTGCTCCCTGGAAGGACAGATCCTAAAGCTGAGGCGCCAATACTTTGGCCACCTCATGAGAAGAGAAGACTCCCTGGAAAATGCCCCGATGTTGGGAAAGATTGAGGGCACAAGGAGAAGGGGACGACAGAGGACAAGATGGTTGGACAGTGTTCTCGAAGCTACCAACATGAGTTTGACCAAACTGCGGGAGGCAGTGGAAGACAGGAGTGCCTGGCGTGCTCTGGTCCATGGGGTTACGAAGAGTCGGACACGACTAAACGACAACAACAATGTTTTGTTAGAAGCAGCCCAGAGTGGCTGGGGAGGCCCAGCCACATGGGCGGGGTATAAATAATAAATTATTATTATAATTATTAAAGATAATACAAAGATTGGGAGCAAGACCTTGGCAGTGTCAGAGAGAGGGTATCTGAGGGCACTGTGATGCCCATGGGTTCCATGTTGGGGACCCCCACCTCTATGACAGCACATCATGTAGGAAATGCTTGAAGTAGTAACAATTCATTCTGAGTAGTTCACTAATTCACAGCTCAAGGGGCACTGTAACACATCCATTCATTCAGGTTCTGGGGGGCTACTAAGCAAGGCTTGATCAAGCACTTAAGCACAGATATTGGTACTTTGATCATCCAAATGACATCTGTCCTCCAGTCAAGGGAGGCCTAGGCTATGTGTTTCCAAAAGCTCTGGTTGTTTTCAAAGAGCTTTAAGCATGCAGTGAAATATGAAATGAAGTGGACATCTAAAACAATATACAATTGGGTTGCATCCAATGGTAGAACTACTCAGAGAATATCTTAGCTGGATAAAACCCACAGATTTTAACTAGGCAACCTGTTGCCTTCCTTTCAGTTGTCATGCCTAGCCAAAGCCATTTGGTTCTGAGTTTGGAGAATGGGGGAATGATACTGAGCTTACCAATCTCACGCTTCCTTTCATTAGTAGTGCAATTGTGGAAAAACTCTGTCATTAGACTCTCCAAAGCTCGCAGCGAGGCCTCTTCTGATGCCTGACAATGACATTTCAAGAACAATGTTAACATTAGGTTCCCCTAGTTCAATCTAATATTTCTCTAGGGTTTTTTTCTTTAATTAATCTATCAGGCTACCTTTGTTGGACCTAAACATTCCTTCTACCTTTCTTCTCATGTTCTCCCACCCCAAAAATTCTCCCCACACAAAAATAAAAAAACCCCAAACCCTCCTCCGTCTTGTGAGCAAAATTATGCAGTGTAGATCCATTTAAGTTTTGTGTTTACAAGCACATTTGGGCATTCTTTTTACAGAATTTGGAAGTTTGGAGACAGAGTACACAAAGCTCTTAATGGAACAAGGCTCTGTTTAAGTACCAAAGCCAGGGCTTACAGATCAAAATTGAGCATACCTAGGAAGAAGAGGCCAGGGGAATTTGCACACAAGAGAGGAAGGGATGAGTAAGGTGAGCCCAAACAAGCTCGTCTAACAGGGCCTAAGGTAAGGCTGCATGAACAACATATACCTTTAAATTACAGTGGTACCTCAGTTCCCGAACACCTCGACTGTCAAACATTTCGGAAGCCAAACACTGAAAACCCGGAAGTAAATGCTTCCATTTTCGAACGTATTTCGTAACCCAAACGTGCGCTGCGGCTTCCGCTGAGTGCAAGAAGATTATGTTCGAGAACCGAGGTACCACTGTACATTCAAATCACATGCCCCCCCTCCCCCCCCAAAAAAGAATTGTGGGCACTGTAGTTTACCCTTCAAAGAGCTACAATTCTCAGCAACTCTTAACAAACCACATTGCCTAGAATTCTTTGAGGGGAGAAATGTGCTTTGAATGTGCTCTAAGTTACAGTGTGTACACAGCCTAGTCATCTTACTAATAGTTATGGATGAACAAGATAGCTGAAGTATTGTTAGAACAGGTAAGAATTTGCTTTTTAAAATGTTACACAGAGAATGAAGCCTAACTATTGTTGCATGTTCAGTATTAAACGACAAAAGCAGGCAGCCAGAGCTCAAGGAATCCAGCATTGCAACTGTTCTAGGGAGCTTTCCAAGACTATGCCTGAAAAATATTTTTCGCTTTTAACATACAAAACTGCATTTCTAGAGTGTCCACCCTGTTACAACTGGACTTCCTCATTTTCCAATGGAAAGTAGTGGTAAGGCAAAATATACTTAACCAGTTCTGAACTCAGAAACACCTTTACAAAAGCTACATTTAGACAGGCTTACACACTGCAGTTTGTATCTTAGCAACAGAATACTGCATTTTCATATTCTCTTCATAAGCTTAAAATAGAAACCTATCCCTGAAGAATGTTTGTTGAAAGAAGGTTATTCCAATAACGATAAAGAATGGACGGTTGTCAAAACCAATCCTGCGTTTATATTCTCTAAGGACTCTAAGTTATTCTTTAATCACATTTTTGACAGCAGATGCAAAAGCAGAACTGTACACAAGTTTTTCTACCATACTTTTTCTTTGGTTCTCTAAGCTACTTTGTACAGTATGCTATTACATACAAATATTTTCGAAAAGGTTTTTGTTTAAAAATCTTTCCCGGCTCCATGCTTGGCCAGAATGCTCAGAACAGCTATTCTGTACTCCTATGCCTTGCACTGGGATTCAAACTCCAACGCCAGAAGGGGAAGGTCCCAAGTTCCACCTCCAGCATCTCCAAGTAGGGTTGGGAGGGACCTGTCTGAAACCCTAGAAAGCTGCTGCCATTCACTGTAGACAATACTGTACTGTACTGAATTAATTGACCAATTGTCTAACTCAGGTTAACAACAACAAAAGATAACTTATTGCCAAGTACTGTGTCCCACCGTAGCAGCAGACAAGTACCAGGTAGACCTTCCAAGGTTACCTTCTGAACCCTATTCTGGGAAACTGGGGTCTCTCCTAGCTTGCCATGGCTCAAACTGTTCCTTCTGATCCACTTTTCTTATCTGTAAAATGGGAATCTCAGCCATGCTGCAATTTCACCCGCAATTCCAGATGTACTCAACTCTGAATCCCATGTGCACTGCCAGACATTTACAAAAAGGATGTGTTTTAATTCCATCAGTGCATAATTCAAAATAAAAGGCTCTCTGGAAGAGGGTGCAATAAGATTTGGGGAATTTTTTTTAATAATTCCTATACTCCAGTGGGCTGGGTTCCCAGCCAGCTCTTTAGAATACAAAAGAAACTCCTTTTTTAGATTTCAGCTGCTATGTCTAAAGAGTAGTGAAGCAGTGTTAAAAACTGAGATATGAAAGCTAGGAGCTAAATGGCACCTTCAACCTAGATTATGGGCGCAACAACGGAATGTCTGGGCACGCTTTTTTATAACAAGAATACAAAACTGAAAATGAATGAACCACAGCTAAAATATTATGTTCATTTTTCACATATGCCCACCCCCCTATTATTCTTAAGAGGGTCTCTTCTCCAGTCTTCAGAGAGTAGCTGGAAGTGGGGAGGCAGGAAAAGGTCCTCCTTTCCTTCCACTCTGCAGTTTTAATCTGAAATCTTAGGCGCAGTTCAGCACCCAGAGCTCAGAAACTGCTCGAGCTAATCAAATTCCGTCACAAAATGTGCCTAGAGCAATGGGAGTTGTGAACAGTGTAGTGAAGTACTCCCTGCACCCCCAAACACTGGGACTAATGAATTCAACCTTGGTTCTGTTGGAGCATGTGCTTGGAAATGGGATATTTTTAAAAGCTGTAACATTATGAGCACAAGCTGTTAACCACATTTGTCTTCAATCAGCAGCTCAAAACAGAATATTGATTGCAACAATATATGTGAGGTAAATATGGCAAATCCTGACCAAATGCTTAACCACATGAAACACTTAAGGCCAAGGGAAACAAGCATTTTCGTTGAAGCTCTAATGCACCACACAGCCCCGAACTACTAGTCTCTCTCTTTGAGGCAGTCTCCAAGGCTGCCTCAAAGGGAGCAATGGGCCCGGAAGAAGAGTGTCGTTGAGGGTGGATGGTGAGCAGCACGTGGGGCCAGTCTCTGTGTGTACACACACCTGTTAGTTGCCCTCCCCATCCCCTTCCTCTCCCTTCAGCCCAACTGCCGTTTTCTCCTCACGCCACCTTCAACCTCAAAAAACCCATTTGCGCGCGGCATCATATACACCACAAAGCTCAACAATTTTGGGGGTGTTTTACTTTTTGAAATATGGTTTTGAAATATGAAATAAGCCTAGGTTAAGTCCAGTCAAAGGCAACTATGGGTAGCGGTCTAAACCACTGAGCCTCTTGGGCTTGCCAATCAGAAGGTTGACGGTTCGAATCCCCGTGACGGGGTGAGCTCCCGTTGCTCTGTCCCAGCACCTGCCAACCTAGCAGTTTGAAAACACGCCAGTGCAAGTAGATAAATAGGTACCGCTATGGCAGGAAGGTAAATGGCGTTTCTGTGTGCTCTGGCACTCGTCACTGTGTCCTGTTGTGCCAGAAGCGGTTTAGTCATGCTGGCCACATGACCCAGAAAGCTGTCTGTGGGCAAACACCAGCTCCCTCAGCCTGAAGTTAGAAGAGCACTGCCCCCCATAGTCACCTTTGTCTGGACTTAACCGTCCAGGGGTCATTTACCTTTTTACCTACAGTATATACAAAGGTGTGTGCTTGATTATGCTGGGTAATCTCATTTATATTAGGTCTAATTTAAGACAAACAAACTTTCATCTCCTCATCAACACAAATAAGCCTTTCTCTTTTCTGGTCTTTCATAGTTGTCAAACTTGAAAATCCTTGTTCACAACAGTACAGTATGTCGTGGAGAACTGCAGAAGAATAGCCTCTTGAAGTGAGGCATGGGTACTGCTTATGGTTGAATATAAAAATTATTTTGACACTGTACTATACTATATTACAATGAAATGCTTAAATGTTTCTTGAATCTTCCTGCCATCCTCTCCTGCCTGCCACACCAGTATGGTTGCGCTGTCACACCCGTTAAGAACCACTGATCTAACATATTTGATGTGTGCATGGTAATCATTTACAGCCTAATCTAACCACATTTTCCGACTCATGGTGTAATCTCTCACAGATCCTGAAATAAATTTTACAGCACTTTTTAGCAGAGTAGTTCAGATGAAGCCCAAACTATAAGGAAGTCACACTCTGTTTTAGTAGGGCCAGCTCAGCATGCTTTGCAGCTAGATGAGCATTTATCCAAATCTGACATTCTAGCCCCTGTACTACGAACATGAGTTTGACCAAACTGCGGGAGGCAGTGCAAGACAGGAGTGCCTGGCGTGCTATGGTCCATGGGGTCACGAATAGTCGGACACGACTAAACGACTAAACAACAACAAGCCCCTGTACTAGTTAGGTTCTCACCTTGAGTAATTCTGATAGGTAGCAAACAATTCCACAAGCTTAGAGTGCCTGCCAGTGTGAGGCTTCTTAACATAGCTTGAAATATAGATTTAGGTGCTCTTGAATCAGCCAGCCTTCTCTGAACAAGTCTACATAAACTGGCATGATTTATTCTGATAAAAGTAAGGGTATTCAAAATGTGAAGCAAACAAGGTCTGGGGGCAAGAGAATGGGTAGGCCTGATGCACTGTGTTTTCACAAACACATACAGTAATATCTTCCTTTTAAGAAATGGAGCAAAGGTTGCTTTTTTAAAAGGAGAGACCCAAGTTTACTTAGAAGTGACATGGAAGCGAGGGGGCTGGGCGGCGGCAGGGGGGAACGTACACTAATCTTCAACTGGAGGATCACGGTCTGATCCAAGGTAGGTCACAACAGGAACACCACCCTCATGCAAATATATGACAAAATATTTTTAAGGGTCCCCAAATGAATGTTGGGGTTAAAAGTGGGTCTGAAAAGATTGAAGATACCTGTCTTATTACATTCTTCTTTTGCTCCCTCCACACCCCCGTGATGAACTCAAGG
The DNA here is from genome assembly GCF_965207765.1 of Zootoca vivipara. Lineage (NCBI taxonomy): Eukaryota > Metazoa > Chordata > Lepidosauria > Squamata > Lacertidae > Zootoca > Zootoca vivipara. The sequence goes on from NC_142596.1 coordinate 35,304,855, forward strand.
GTTTTAGGCGGTCTCCCAACCAGGCACAAACCAGATTCACATATGCTTAGCTTTAGCAAGGTAGCCACAGAATATGCCTTCTGGCCCCACCCCCCTGGGATACTCAAGTAGTCAGACCAGGTCAAAATAAATCAAGAGTGCATCTAGATTTAATGGAGTGCCCTCCACTAAGGAAAAGTGCTAAAGTCAGTCTGGCCAGATTTGAGAAGATTGAGGGAATCGGGTTTCTTATGCAAGCATACGGGTATATCACAGCACAGGTAATTAGGTGTTAGGGTAGTGCTTTGACAAGTACTCAAATGTTCTGGGTCAAGTTCTTAATTGACAATCACACCAGGGGATGTAAACTGAACCCAGCTCTCTTCTGGGGTTTCTCAGGATAGTTAGAACAGCATTCCTCACACTGCTCCTGGTAAATACAGCACACTCAAAAGGTTATCCAGCCAGCTAATAGAAAACAAATATTAACAGGCATTAAAGAGATCCTTCACCACCTCCACTTAGGCATCTTTCCCCAGTGGACACATGCTAGAGCCAAACTACCTTTCTAAATCAGTGGGGAACAACATAGAACTTGATAAAGAAAAACACAACACACTTCTTACCAGAAAGATCAATCACAAAGTGGGGACTGAAAACAAAGAATTGCATGGAGTTCATATTAAATTACTTGGACAAGCAGGAATGTTGTCTTTGATAGCAGAGGAGAAATACTGAAATAACAGACTCCAGTGGTTTTAGATGTGTGTCATAGCGAAGCTGTAATGAAGAAGAGCAGTGCCCTCTCATTACACACAGTACACAAAATACACCCAATATGTTTCCTCAGTTCAGTCTGCTTGTTCCACTATTTCTCCCTATGTAGATTCTTAAGCTACTTTTGAGGAAGTGGGTGGAAGATACACATCCGTCACTTCAATAGTCAGACATATTCAGTGAGAAAAAGCCTGAAGAAAAACGCTGAGCACCTGTCTGAGATGAAAACTTCAAATCTGGTTTTGCACACACATTTTAATCAGGGGCCCATCAATTTTGACTGGCCTTGGTAGCTGGCCACATTTCTGCTTGCCCTGATCCTGATCCCCTGAAGAAGGAAAGGCAGTGGCTTGTATGGCAGCTGCTCAAGGTCCACTGCAAGTTGTGAGGAGGGAAGGCGGGGGTTCTTTGCTTTTCCACAATGCTGAACTGCAAAGAGGTGACAGTTCATGCCTGTTGTGCTGAGTATAGACATTCCAGCAATCAGAGAAAAGTCTCGCTGCTCTCAAAGTATTTGCATGGCTTAGGAAACCACCAGGGAGATTCTCTATCCTTTTCTTGGTTCAGTAGTAGTATAGGAATTCTCCTTGATATTGCCCTCACTAAATTACCTTGACTACAGTGTTAGAAACTGGGATAGAATGAAGATCATGTACAGATGGTATTTAACACCAGTAAAATTATCCAAGATGTATAGAATGAGTAGCAAAATATGCTGGAAATGTAAAGATAAAGAGGGTGAATTTTATCATATGTGGTGGACATGCAAAAAAGTAAAAAGATTTTGGGAAATAATATATAATGAACTGAAAAAGATTTTTAAGTATACCTTTCCCAAAAAACTGGAGGCTTTTCTATTAGGACTCATAGGAGAGGAGATTGCAAAGGGAGATCAAAAATTATTTATGTAAAGTCCTAGCTACAACCGCGGCTAGGACTTTATTAGCCCAAAAATGGAAAGTACAGGAGTTACCGACGATTGAGGAGTGGCAGACGAAAATGATTAACTATGCAGAGTTAGCTAAGTTGACCTGTGGGATCCGAAACCAGGGAGAGACAAGGTTCCAAAAGGAATGGAGTAAATTTGTGGACTATATGGAGAAGAACTGTAGAAGTTTGAAGACACTTGCAGGACTGAAATAAATCCTACGAACTGACTTTAAGTAGGTGGACCAAAAGGAACTGCGAGATAAGAGTGGGAAAGAAAACTGAATGATGGGAGGGAAGGAAGTCAAAGCTCGGCAGAGCAAGAGAAGTAGAATAGTTGAATAGATGATAAAATGGGGGGAAATTTTGTTGTTGTTTGTTGTTGTGTTTGTTGTTTATTGTTTTGTTGTTGTTGAATGTTGTTTATTTGGAAAATTTAATAAAAAATATCTTTTTAAAAAAGAAAGAAACTGGGATAGAAAAGCTAGGAGCCAAATGGCTCGTGAGATCTGGGTTGTGGGTGCAAAAACAGAATGTTTAGTTGCCATGGGGGTGGGTCAGTAACACTTTCTTTTTTTTATTTTGATAAGCATGAAGTACTACACAATTCACATAAGCGACACATTGTTAACATCACATTTTAACAGAAATTGTTAATACAGTACATGTTTAATTTGGTGTTTACAATAAAAATATTGGTATCATACTTCAGTTTTCAAAACACTCTACTCTTTATTGTTCAACATACTGCCTATCCTTAACATATACTTCAAGGCTTCAAAGCACATACATTTCAGTAATCCTTGAGTGTCAGTCTGGTGCAAAAAATGGCACCCAGACCTTTTGACGTGCTCGCAAATGGAGAATCTTTAGGCACGAAATGCGCCTGGCTTCCTGCTAATTTCAAACCCTGCTCATCCAATAGGTGAATGCGATGTTAACAATCGTTACAGGGGAAAGTGGCATGAGAAGCAGGAAATCACTTGGGTATGACATAACCTATGGGTAGAAGTGATTGCTCTCCTGTGCATGAGCCTGTTCAATAACTTATCCCACACCCAAGACCTTTTCGTCCCCTGCATTCAACAGAAACTTGGTTTGCAGAGATGGTGGAGAGAGCCAGGGTGGATTTGATTTAAATCAAACTGATTTAAATCACGATTTAAATCACGATTTAAATCACTAGTCAGTAAGGCTTGATTTAAATCATAGTTGATTTAAATCATAAAGACTAATTCTTGCTGGTATAACTTTATTATGCAAGTAGATGAAGATTTTTAGAATAACAACTTTTCATATTAGTTTTTTTATCCCCAGTTTAATAGGTTAATCATTCATATTTGGACAACTTTACTGTTGTACTTAGGAAGGAGAAAAATAATCATTACCTTAATAATAACAATTTAAATAGATTTATTCAACTGAAACAATAACATTTCAGCAAATGTTATTTGCTTAAACAAACATCCATGTTTGTTAACTAATTTGGCTAAACAAAAACAAAATATATATATATTAAGAAACTTAGACTGTCAGCCCAGCCTACACATGAAAAACTTAAATACTGTCCAAACAATCAGAAAAATATTGTTTCTATTCTATTCACTGAACTTCTTGAAACTTAGCACTGAAGGGGTTGCTTCTGTATTCATAGGTTTGTAGAACAATAGGATTAAGGTCTTTTTCTCAACTCTGTTCATGTTATAACATTTTTGCTGTGAAGAAGAGGCATGTGATCTCTGTTGAGTCAAATACAGTTTTGAGAACTGCAAAAGTAAACCAAGCACCTGTGATAATATCTTGTAGGCAGAGAAACTGCCCAATAATCTTACAAAAACCTCTGGAAGAGGTGAATGGATTAATGGAATTTATTTACCCCATAAATTAAACATATACAACCTTATACTACATAATTAAAAAAACTAATCTTTATTTCATGATGGAATAACCTTTGGATGGTAATATTCTTTCCTCAAAAAGCATTTTATTTAAAAAAATCCAATTTAAAGCAAAAAAATCGATTTAAATCAAAAAAATCCGATTTAAATCAAAAAAATCCGATTTAAATCAAAAAAATCCGATTTTTTTGATTTTTTTAAAAAAATCATTGATTTTTATCCACCCTGGAGAGAGCCATTTCCTTCATACTGCCCAAACTGTGGAATGATCTCCTAAGTCTAAGAGAGGCATTTCTGCCCCACTTGTTGCCCCTTTTAAAGAGGCTTTGAAACCTGCATTATTCCAGCAGCATTTTTTATACTCAGGCCTTGCTTGGTTTATTTTGCTGCTTTGGCTTTTTTTTGTCATTCTACCAGCATTGTTCAACTGCATTTCATATTGCTTATTCATAGTGTTTTAACTTTAAAGTTGTTGTACTGTAAGCTGCTTTTGAGTGGCATATGCCACTCAAAGGTGAGACATTAAATTTCATTATAAATAAATAACTTTAATTAAAACTTTTAGAGCTAGGTGCTAACAATACAATGAACTATACATTGTATCATGAATTCTAGTCCCATCTCTGCTATGAACCTTATGGATGTCTTTAGGCAACCTATCAACCTTTTATCCCTGCTTCCTCTCCACCACTGCAATGTGAGGATAAGAATATTGACCTATATACTGTATAAAGATTATTGAGATAACATGGTATAATGGGGCACAGGTTAAAAATTCCTCTCTGCCATGAAACTAAGTGGGGTACTCAGGGAGTCTTTATCTCACATCCTAACCTGAGAGGGCTGTTGTAAACTGGCATAATCCTTTTGTACACCATCCTAGGCTTCTGCAATAATGTAAGCACTCTAAATACCCTGCTCAGTGCTCTGCAAATGCTATTGTTGCCATCAACAATATCAGGATTTCACAATTCCGCTTGCCATGGCAAGTGCTCTGCTGCCCTCTGACGAGCCCCCAAGCTTCCTCCCAACCTTGGAAATGGAGAGAGGGACTGGAAAGATTACCACAGTTGTGCTCACCTTCTAGTGATAATTCTCCATCTTCATGATAGCATACCTGGCACTTGGGTTTTGGTACTGCACCTTCAAAAGCATAACACCCTTTTCATGGCGACAACACCATACCCCTAATGTGAGAGTCCTGAAGACCAAAAACTTTTGGTTGGCTACCAAGACCAGTCAAAGTTTGTGGACCCCCAATTGTCACCACCATCATCAAAACACTACCTGTGCCAGCAAGTGCTTTAACCATACATGCTTCTTTTCAATGGAAGATGGTTCTAACTAGTGGCCTTTATAGCAGCAAAAAGCTCTTTGGTCAATGATCAAAACAGCACTCTGCTGCAGAATTATACTAAAGACACAGCATGCTCCACCTCTCACTTACAACTTGGAGAAAAGAATTCAATAGATCAAGTCAGTATGAGTCAAGTTGCTGAAAGAGAACAGGAAATAAAGTGGCAATGAACAATTCTAGCTTTGAGTCTCATGCATAGAAGTGCAATGATTAAGCCATCCAATTTATATAAGAGTGGGGTGTGTTTGGTGGAGGAATGTTCGTGTATACATGGAATTTTCTCTTGGATAGAATGCTTAAATAAGAGGGAGAAGTATATGACTATAAACATTCAAGGCACCCAGTAGTCCAAAGGCAGCTAAATATTTGAGGCCAGGTCTGAAGAAGCCATTGAAAAAAGTGTCATCCATTTTTCAAATGACACACAATAGCATCATTTGCTGCAGAGTCTCTCCAACTCTTATTACTACATCCATGTCTCTCATGGTTGGTTACTTGCTTGCATTTTTAAAATTCTTTTGACACAAATTCCTCTCATCCGCTTAACAGATTGGGATGGCCTAGCATCAACTGTTCATGCTCTGGTGACCTCCCACCTGGAGGACCACTACAATTTGCTTTACTGTACTATCTTCGCAGTCTGGAGACTACAGTTAGTGAAGAATGTGGCTGCTATACTGTTAAGTGGGGTAGACCAGTGGGACCACTGATCCTTAGAGCACTGCACTGTCAATCAGTGAACGACTGGCAACTATTCAACATATTAGTACTAGCAAACAAAGCCCTAAATGGCTCAGGACCCAAGTACCAAAAAGAGTGTATTTTCCAGTATCAGTCACCTTGGGCCTTATGGCCACCAGAGGAGGCCACATTGGTGGTGACCCATGTAATGGTGTTCTTGGTGGTGGTTCCACATTTTTTTGAGGTTTTAACTGTACAGTATTGCTTTAGTAATCACATGTTTGCTGCCCCTGGACTCTTTTGAATGGGCAGAAGCTACTTTTAATGAAAAAATGAGCATTTCAATTTACCCATACCCAACTGATTGTACAACCATGTGGTGGCCAAGGTTGAACACACCACAGCAATGCAAATTTATAGACCTCACAGTTTACTATTCTTTGTGCAAGTAGCTCTAGAGACACACAAAGGCAGCATGGAAAGCTTAGTTCAGGCATAGGCAAACTCGGCCCTCCAGATGTTTTGGGACTACAGCTCCCATCATTCCTGAGTCTAACCACTGGTCCTGTTAGCTAGGGGTGATAGGAGTGGTAGCCAAGTTTGCATATGCCTGGCTTAGTTAGTCAAACCACCTACAGTACATGCCAACTTCAGTGCCAAGATGCTTGAAAGCTGTATTCTTGAGTACAGTATATGAGGCAATGTACATTTACCTAGGACAGATTCCAGCCAGATACTAAATTGAAAACCATGAAAATCAAAACATGGATTTTCAGTCTCCAACATATAAAACTTCCCAAACCCTCAACAGACTTGTCTCCAAACAAGTCAATACAACTGCAAGATTAGAGGATTAAGACTGCAGATTAGATAGTGAGTCCATTTCCAAATGTCAACCCTTTATTTAATTTCCAGAATGGTTTCTGCAGCTCTGCAGATGCATAAACTAATATTCCTCCTTAAGGCCCTGGCTCTGCATAAAGGACTCTTCCTTGATGACAACCAGCTACCTATGACAGCTGACAGGGAATAATATCAGAATCCTAAGTCGCAAAGTTCACCAATGTCCAATATGCTTTGTTAGCACACTATTAGGCTCTGAAGCCAGTCCTTTGAAACACGACTCAACTGCAGGTACCCAGGTACCTTCCAACAACAGCATCTTACTGGAATGCTTTTAAATTCCTTTAACATACTTGGAAAGATATCCATCAGCAAAGCATCCACTCAGAATTGTTACTAACATGCAGCCTTAGGCAAATCTATCTCTAGGCCTAAGCACCACACCCTCCAATTCTTTACAATGAGGATAACACCACTTTCTTTATAAAAAAAAAAGAATTGAGACAAAATGTTCTGAACACTTGAAATGCACAATATATGCTAAGCATTATTATACTCCCAAGATACACATATGGCAATACAGCACATGTGACACATATGGCAGTGTATCACATATAACAAGATATCACACATGATCACACTATCAGAAACAACCCAATATACTACATTTAAAACTTACCATTGTGGCTGGGGAGGCGTCTGGGATGATTTGGGCTCTTGAGAGCTTGGCTTCTTCCCCTCCCCTAGCTCATGTCATTGTCCAAGAGGTAGCTTCCTAGGAGGACCGTCTTCCTCCATTAGGGTAAAAAAAATTAAAAATGGGAGAGTGGGAAGAAATCACCCACCCTACCCTCTTTTCACTCCCTGCCTTTGGCTTCAGGAACCCATCGGAGCGCAGTAGTTAGCAGAAATATTTTATTATTATTATTATTATTTTTAAAAAACACCCCTAACTTCCCCGTTTTCTAAAAAGGAGGTCTTCAGAGCAGGGTATTTATGCAATGGGTTTAAAAACCAGAGATCTCCCAGGCACTCCAGTGCAACCAGAGGCCTACCCACGGCGGGGGAGACACACGCAGTGTATTCTCTGGGTGGGAATGAAAAGGAGGATCCTTTCAGAGAGGGAACAGGGGGGGGGAGGTCTGAGGGCCTGTGCTTGGTGCTGCCTATCTCTTGTTGGTTGGGGGGGGCGTTGGGTGCCTCTTAGGAAGGAAGTGGGGCCTTCCTGCCTGGTGGGGCCTGCCTGTCCCTAGGAACCCACCTTCGCCCCCTTTCCTAGCCCCCTCCTCCCTTCAGCTCACACAACCCCTGTGCAAGTCACCGCTGAGCCTTCCTCAGAGCGCTCCCCCTCCTTTATCTCCGGGTGGGTTTTCCTCCTCCTCCTCCTTCCTCTCAGCCTCCGGGGTTGGGGGAGGGGAACCACCACCACCACCACCAACCAACGCTGCTGCTCCTGTGCTAACGCCCCGCCCACCTCGCGCACGGCCCCGCCCACCTCGCGCACGGCCCCGCGACCACAAACTCTCTTCCTCTCTTCCCACCCAGCCCGCGCCGACCTCGGCCTTCCTTCTGTGACGTAACAGGAAGCGACCTGCGAGGGCGGATCCCGACAGGCGCGCGCGGCGGAGCGGGCCCGGGCCAACGACCAATCCCGGAAGGGCAGGGGGGTGACGCCACGACGCGCGCGCTTCGGCAAAACCCCAAACAGCCAAGGCGCCGCATAGCGAGCGACCGCGGAGGGAGAGGCGAAAGTGGTTTGTCCCCTCCTCCTAACCAAAAAATTAACCCTTTTAACCTGCTGCTTTGAGGGCACAGCAAGAGGGTCTTCCTCAGAAACAATAAAGGCGGAGAAAGAGCTTCTTCCCACCAACAAGCGGTCTGCCTACCTCGCTTCTTACTGCCCACCCCGCAACTCAAATGAGATTCCTCTGCTCTGACAGTTTGCGTGTGGAGAAATAAAATAGGTCTGTGTGGCGGTGAGGAGGAATTAAAGAACCTTTTAATGAGGGTGAAAGAGGAGAGCGCAAAATATGGTCTGAAGCTCAACATAAAAAAACCCCAAGGTCATGGCCACTGGTCCCGCCACCTCCTGGCAAATAGAAGGGGAAGAAATGGAGGCAGTGAGAGATTTTACTTTCTTGGGTTCCATGATCACTGCAGATAGTGACAGCAGTCACGAAATCAAAAGGCACCTGCTTCTTGGGAGAAAAGTGATGACAAACCTAGACAGCATATTAAAAAGCAGAGACACCACCTTGCTGACAAAGGTCCGTATAGTTAAAGCTATGGTTTTCCCAGTAGTGATGTATAGAAGTGAGAGCTGGACCATAAAGAAGGCTGATCACCGAAGAATTGATGCTTTTGAATTATGGTGCTGGAGGAGACTCTTGAGAGTCCCATGGACTGCAAGAAAATCAAACCTATCCATTCTTAAGGAAATCAGCCCTGAGTGCTCACTGGAAGGACAGATCCTAAAGCTGAGGCGCCAATACTTTGGCCACTTCATGAGAAGAGAAGACTCCCTGGAAAAGGCCCTGATGCTGGGAAAGATTGAGGGCACAAGGAGAAGGGGATGACAGAGGACAAGATGGTTAGACAGTGTTCTCAAAGCTACCAACATGAGTCTGACCAAACTGTGGGAGGCAGTGGAAGACAGGAGTGCCTGGCGAGTCGGACACGACTAAACGACTAAACAACAAGTGTGGTGGTAGCCAATGCTAGTCTTACTCAGAGCAGACCACTGAACTCCCTGCTAATGAACTCCCCCCTGTTGCCTTATTGGCTTTTGGTGGGTGTACTGCGTTGCGCCCGCCAGGCGCCCTAATGACACTGAGGGTTGAGTTCAGAGAAAGAGTTTAATTCTCTATATAGAGAGACCCTCTCTTCACGACAAGAGCAAAGAAAGACAGTTTGCATGAGGCTTTTATCCACTTTTGGGCTCCTTTCCCCCCTCCCCATGAATCCATTCTGTAAGTGTGTGCAAGTAAAGGGGTCAAGGGTTACATATACAGGAAGATTCCTTTCCTGCACCTTATCATACACGTTGTCAATGTAAAACTCAGCAAAGCCTTCAGCGGTACCATCAGCCTTCAGCAAGGCTGGTCTGAGCGTCAGGCTGGAAGTGCATCATCCGCTGATAAGCCCCTCGTTCTGTCTTCCAGACAAGGCCAGTCACTGGCCTTGATAGCTAGCAGGGCATCCTGTCATCCTGCCTGTCTCGCACTTTGGCACAGAGGCATTGAAAGACACTTGATGCATTTAAAGAGAAAAGCAAGCATCTAAGGAATATGGGACTGAGCCACACAGTCAGGACTATACAATGCAGGCAATGCAAACTATATGATCACATTTAGCTCAATAATACAATTAGCAAATCTCTTCCTACACCCCAAAGAATCCCGGTGGGAACTCTATAGTTTACCCTTCACTAAGCTACGGTTCCCAGTACTCTTAAACTACAGATCCCAGTATTCTTTGGGAGGAGCCATGTACTTTAAAGGCACGGTGTGTATGCAGCTAAAGGTCTTTATAATCTATTTTGACCCTGAGATAGTATGTGGCCTATATTGTCCTGGGAGCTGACATGATTAAATGTCCGTCCTTACAAAAAACAACAACAACCCCCAAACAAATACATGTTAGATTTTTACTTTTATACTACTGACACTTCACCTTTCTTGTGTCTGCTATAGAGAGAGAGAGAAATCCTCGCTTTCCCTAAAACTCAGAGAAATCCAAGAAGCTGCCAAACCCTGGAAGACTCAGGGCAGACGAATGTATTCCTGCATGCAGTGCGTAGTTAAACTATGGAATTTGCTAGCACACAGTGTAGTGATGGCCACCAACGTGGGTGCCTTTAAAATACTATTCTCTAAATTCACGGAGCATAAGGTTCTCCGTAGCTACAAACCACAATGCCTGTGCTTCACCCCCACTGGCAGAGACTCTATGCCTCTGAATACCAATTGCTGGGAATCACAGATGGGTCCTGTTTGGGGGCTTCCTATGGTTACATATCTGGTCGGCCACTGCAAGGACAGGATGCTGGACTTCCTGGGTTTTTAGCCTCATGCACTGTAGAGCTCCCTGGAAGGACAGATCGTGAAGCTGAGGCTCCAATACTTTGGCCACCTCATGAGAAGAGAAGAATCCTTGGAAAAGACCCTGATGTTGGGAAAGATTGAGGGCACTAGGAGAAGGGGACGACAGAGGACAAGATGGTTGGACAGTGTTCTCGAAGCTACGAACATGAGTTTGACCAAACTGTGGGAGGCAGTGCAAGACAGGAGTGCCTGGTGTGCTATGGTCCATGGGGTCATGAAGAGTCGGACACGACTAAACAACAACAACAACAACTGTAGAGCTCCTCTTATACAGTATTCTTATGTAGTATGCAAACTGTACCCTCTGCTGGAAGAAAAATGCCATATCACCATCATCGGTGCCTCCGTACCACTGTCATCCGTGCCTTAGAATTTGGTCTTTATTGGATGTGTGGGGAACCACTAGTAGGTTTCAGCCTTATCTTTGCAGAATATTAAGAGAACTGGCCTAAAAATGGGCATTACTCCGCAGTCTTGAATGCATCATTGCCCCATCATTGTTGTTAAGCATGTATGGCAGAATTTCACATACACAGCAGACATTTGTGCAGCCAGCCATTCCCTCCAAGCAGGGCATTCCAGCCGATCCCCATTATTCCATTTTTCTTTCCCATTCTACATTCCATGGCTAGTGAGCACATTCAGTTCTCACTGGGCTGTTGGATTCCCCCCTCCAAAAAATGTTTTAAGGCTACATTGCTGCAAAAATTGAGGTTCCCTTGAGAATGCTTATTTAATAAATTTACAGCGAAATTCAGCTAACTAGTGTCACTGGTGGAAGCCTGTGCAAGGAGCTCTGCTAGTGCAACAGGACTCCTCCCCTCCTCTTGTGCCCCCAAAATGACCTGGGAGGGGTCAGGAGAAACCCCAAAACAGCACGTAGAGGAGGAACAGGGAGGTTGTTCTGTCAGGCAAGCAAAAATGCTTCTGCTGGTAGAATGTTTGTAATAGTGCAAGACTGAATTCATCCCTTGTTATGCTATACATTCATTATTTAATAAATGTATGTACCATATTTCAAGAAAATGTGGTTTGTAAGGGACACACCAAATGTACAATAAAATACAAATTATTACCATAAAACACCACAAAAACCTCAAAATATTTCAAATAATACATTACTAAAAGCTATGGGGAACATTCACACTGATACCCCCTTCTTGTTTCTTAGTTGCTTAATTTTGACAGCCCTGTGGCCACTCAACACCTGAATTCTCCATTCGGAGGAAGATTTCAGGGCAGTGAGCAAACACAATAATAAAATGACATAAAAAATCTGAACTAAAATTATAACAAGCCTGGGTAAAACAATGTTTTTGGCAGGCACTGAAAATACTACAGAAGAGTCTGCAGGAAAACCGCTTGAGGCTCATCTTCTAAAACCTGACAGTGCTGAGCTGTGCAGGCAGTCTTATGTTAATCTTCACACAAAAATGACATCATCAATGCCCATTCAACGAACAGCCTGCATGTGAGTGACTGATCAGAATAAAGTGTGCTTGTTTTTCATGTTATTTGAATGGAATAAATCATGCATGCAAATTGTACACCAAGTCATAGGTAACAAATGCAACTGGAAAAACAACAACAAAACAAGTTGTAAAAACAGAAGGAATGCCTAAGACTCTTCTTGCTAGGGGTATATTTTTGGGGTAGGGCTGGTACTGCTTGTAACAGGGCTGGGGTATTGATCAGGGGGGTAGACCCTTGAAGTTAATGGAGATGACTAACTTAGGTACATTTATTTTAATAGGTCTGCTCTGAGTAGGACTTATTTGAATACAATCCAACACCTCCAGGGATGATGAGAGAAACAGTCACTCCAGCGGGAAGATACCAGTTTGTGTTCCGGACACTTTTCCTTTTCTTCTAGATGTGGCAGTCATTTTGTGTTGTGCCATATCCCCATGGCAGCCATTTTGTTAGGCCGCATGCCCCACAACTGCCATTGTATGGCTGATGCATGCACAGCATTTTCTCAACATTCCAAATGTGCTCACTGGCCCCCAAACGTTGGCTACCATTCTAAATTATGTAAAGGCTTTGTTTAAGTTGAAAACCAATGCATTAAAAACCAGTTAGTGCGCATGCTTGTTTAGGAAATACAAGAATTTTAGAAAAGGCAACTTGATTGAACTCAACAGGCTGTATTCTGGGTTAATCATATTTCGAGTTTGCCCATTGGAATGGATGGGCATGGCTATCTTGGGTTCATTAATCTCAACGGGTCTACTCTGAGTCGAACTTGGTTTGATGCAGGCCATTGATTAAATCCCTCTTTCCCCCCCTTGATGATTTGCATTGCCTTAATTTAAATTCACCCACCTTAACCCATAGCCCTTCACTGTATGCACTGCTGCATAGTTCACACATTGTTGTTGTTGTTTAGTCGTTTAGTCGTGTCTGACTCTTCGTGACCCCATGGACCAGAGCACGCCAGGCACTCCTGTCTTGCACTGCCTCCCGCAGTTTGGTCAAACTCATGTTCGTGGCTTCGAGAACACATAGGGGCTTCCTATGCCAATGTTGCCCGCATCTAGGATGGAAAAACATCCGATGTGTCTTCTGCAGGCCCTATGAAGAGTTAACTTTTTCTAATCCCCTAAGCAGCTAGAATTATAAATCTATAAAGTCTTTCCAAATCTGTTTCTGAGCTCTCCAGCAGCTCAAATTAAGTTAAATGGATTAATATGCAAATGGGGTATAAAACTTGCTGGAGTGTGAAGCTGTCTTTAGCTTTGATCTGATCAGCTTTTGGGAAAGGGGCAGGATCCCCTCTGTGTCTCTGGGCAGAATAGTGTTGATACTGACATCTGTTTGCCCCCCCCCCCACTCCAATTTCCCTGGCCACGGGGTTATCTGGTGGTAGGGACCTGTTCGGGGAAGCCACCCATCATGTTAGAGTTCCCAGAATGGCCCCTGAGAGCCCACTAAGAGCAGGCACTCTGGGCCAATGTAATATATTAGCCGCAATGACTCGGTTCCACCTCCGCAGTCAGAGACAATAAGTGGGGGCAGTGCTGTTGCGCTCATGCGCTGCTTGCAGGTTTCCCATGGGCATCTGGTTGGCCACTGTGAACACAAGGCGATGGTCTATATAGGCCTTTAAACAAAAGAACATAAGAAAAGTCTGCTGGATCAGGCCAGTGAAGCATCTAGACCAGCATCCCATTCTCACAATGACCGATTGGATGCTGGTCTAGATGCTTCACTGGCCTGATCCAGCAGACTTTTCTTATGTTCTAGTAGCCACTCAGCCATGAATCTTACTCGGTCACTCATTGTCTCAGCCTAACCTTCCTCGCAGGGTTGTTGTGCAGATAAATTGCAGATGGGGAAACTGCGCTGCGTGAAGAAGCAATTTATTTTGTCTGTCCTGATTCTTCCAGCGTTCGGCTTTGCTGGGTGTCCATGAGTTCTAGTGGAATGGAAAACTATGACCTCTTACACCCCTAACATATGTATGCAGTTAGTTGCTTCACAATATTCCTAATGATATGTGTGTACTGTACTAGATTTAGGTTTTCTTGTATCTCTTTACATTATGAATGCACACAATTTATCAACGAATTGGTCGTAATGCTTTAAAAAAACCCACCTACTTCTATCCAAATCTCATAAAGAAAACTCAAGCGGTGCCATTTGATTCAATCTGGAGTGCATCAAGAAGCTAAGAATAGGGTTAACAAAGAGCAGCCGGGGGGATCAAAGTAGATAATTTCTGACTTGCCCATTAAAGATCTTATTGAATTGAAGAGGGATTATACACATACACACACACATTGAATTATAAGAAGTCCCGTCATCAAAGGCACTTATGGTTTTGCTTGAAGGAGCACGCCATTAAATCAAAGAGCTCTGTCTTGTTTTGGAAACTGGTTAAATGTGGCTGTCAGATGTAGAGCAACCTTTGATTGGCAAGCGATTCAAATGGAGCCTGGGAACATCACTTCCTTGCTATTTTTAATCAAAGTGGCGTCAGATCCAAGCACTGAGCTTCACCATTTGGGGTGGTGAATGGCTTCTCCTTGATCCCTGACCTCCCTCTCATCTGTTGCAAGGCGCCAGGACTCTCCTGCACCACCGAGGCAAGATGAAGAGATTGCAGAATCAACTGTGTAACCCAGAGATGGGAAACCGCAGGCCTAGAGGTCTAGTGTGGCCCTCTAGGCCTCTCTGCCTGCCCCCACCATGGACTCTCCCCAACCGTACCTTGCATCCTCCTTGAGTATGCCTCTTGCCTATCTGGATGGATGGAGCATGGATGGATGTGCATGTGTAGACTCTAGCCTACTGCACAAAGGTGAACAGAACACTCCTTGCACCTCTTGACTTCTAACATCATGCACCACGTAAGCATTATCCCCTAGTGTTGGTAATATAAGGACTACAAGTTACTCTTTATTTTCATCTCCCTAGGGACTTGTGTGTTTCTTTTTTCTTTTAATATGATTTTTATTGATTTTCAAAAAATGAAATGAAATGAAATAAAGAATTAAAGAAAAAGAACAAAGGAGAGAGAAAATAAAGTTACATCATAATATCATAAACATTCCACATATCCAGATTACTATGAATCTCTTGACTTCCCCCATCCCATCCATGGGGTCCTATTAATTCTATTTTCAACTGCATATCAATACTTCTCCGATTTTTCATATTTCTAGATTATCTGTACTTTCTGTTACCATACAAGTGTAATTAAAATCCTGTTAATGTTTTGACCCGTTTACAATGATTTGTATATACATAATAAACATTTCCCCCTCCCCTCCTTTGCAATTTCTTGTCTTCTTGATTCGCGAGCTTTCCAGATAGTTTTGCCATTTCGGCATACAGTCCATCAGCTTGATTTGCCATTCTTCTTTAGTCGGGGTTGTGTCTTCCTTCCACCTCTGGGCTAACAACATCCGAGTAGCTGTTGTAGCATACGTGAACATTTTATTCTGATCTGATGGGATCTCTGTACTGGGACTTGTGTGTTTCAATGAGGGTTTCAGAACAAAGTGAGCAATTATGAGATTTAATATTCTTTAAAAAATGGGGAGCCATAATTTTTTTAAACTATGGAACTCTTTCCCACTCCCACAGGAGGCAGTGGTGGCAACCAACTTGGATGGTTTTCAAAGAGGATTGGACAAATTCATGGAGGACAAGGGTATCAAGGGCTTCCAGACACGATGGCTATGCTTTGCCTCCATGGCTGGACGTAGTAATACCACTTGCTGGGAATCTCAAGTGGGCACAGTGTTGTTGCCTTCACGTCCTTCCTGTTTGCTTCCCATTGAGGCAGCTGCTTGGCCACAGTGAGAACAGGATACTGGGCTAAATCAAGCCATTGGCCTGATCCAGTAGACTCATCTTATGTTCCTTTGTTCTTCCTTTCTCTCTTTCTTTTCCCCAGCAGTCTGGATGCATCTTAAACCTTGAAAGTATGGTCCAAATATGTCTGCATAACTCATCCTGCATTCCAGCTCCAGATGATTAGGAACTGAGGAACTGAGGAACAACCATATCACTCCTGGCTTCTCCTCCACCTGCTTGGTTTAACTTACTGCCTGATAAAAGAGTTCTGTGGGACTCAAAAGCTTGCTCGCTAATTTTTTATAAATTAAATTTCTCATCTAAGTGTGCAACTTTCAAGTTAGGGATGTCAGATAATTCTGACGATAACAGAAGTGGTAGCAGAAATTGCCCATGTTTGCTTATTCTTCCCATTTCCAGAATGCAATAGAATCCAACAAACTCACAGGCAGTATTCACTGTTGTTGCTTTCAGCCCTGTACAGTAGGACCCAGGACTACCCTAGATTGTTGCCTTTACACTCTGTTTGTAAGCCGCTATTAGAAAATCCAGGACAAAATCAGGGATGGGGAACCTATGCCCTTACTCCAAATATTGCTGGATTATAATTCCCATCATCCCTGATCACGGTCCATACTTCCTGGGTCTGATGGGAGTTGGAGTCCATAGCTCAGTTGGTAGAGCATGAGACTCTTAGACTTAGGGTCACAGGTTCAAGCCCCACATTGGGCAAAAGATTCCTGCATGGCAGACGGTTGGAGTACATGACCCTTGGGATCACTTCTAACTCCATGAATCTAACATCCAGAAGACCACAGTTTCTTCTCTTCTAGACTAGATAAAACCTTGGTCTGATCCAGAAGAGGTCTTCTGTTCTTATCCACGGTCACACACACACCCCATCACTCTCTTCTTAAATTACACTAAGCCCCAGCCACACTAAACCAATCCCACCATCCCTGCTGATATTCCTGCCACAAGTGGTGCCCCCCAGCAGTGCTCTACGTATGTCTGCGAGATGGCCTAGAAACTTAGCTCTTGTGGGGGGGGGGGAAATATCCCAAATCATTTAAATGACAGTGCATGAAATATGCTGGCTCAAAACCAACAACCAGGCAAAATCAGCCACCCGACTATTAAAACCTTGCAATTTCTCTGAGACTGTGATCAAGCTAATGGGTTTTTATTGAGTTCTGTATTGTATTTACACTGAAGGAAAGGGACGGGGAGGGGGAGAAATTAAGCATGGGTGAAGCCAAAGAAAGGTCTCAGATCTGGACACCCGGCAATGTGATTCTTCGGTTTTCCCAGAACTGCTGTGGTTTTAGGAGTGACTCAGGCTATGTTTATGAAATATCATTGATGCATGGCGGGCCGGATGTCCCCAGAGAACAAGGACGCTGCTTCCAAGTTCCTTGCTACCAGCAACTATACGGTGCCTTTTGGGTTAGCCATCTATTGCTTCCTGGAACTCATTAGGGGAATCCCAGGAGCCCTGATGTTTGTCAGTAGATTCTCTCATTCCCCCTCTTACCACCTGGAGTTTGTTCCTCTCTCTCTCTCTCTCTCTCTCTCTCTCTCTCTCTCTCTCTCTTTCTCTCTCTCTGCACCTCATTAGCTGACACATTAAATTTTTAACATTTCTTTTTGTGGATGTGTGCTTGTACTGCCTGCAGCAGCCTGGGCCGGTCCTGGAGATTAAGCCCCTTGCCTTGGTGCTAAGGTTGCATCAAGTAGGGGAAGTTTCAGGATTGGGGTAGGGGGCCTGATAGGGATGAGCTGATCTGTCAAGTCTGGGTTTCTCTCCGTTTTTCGTTTTTCCAGTCTTAAATTCAGTTCCTCACATTTGCACATCAGTTTTCAATGTGTTTTTTTGTTTGGTAGGAAAGTGATTGTGAAATTTAATCAGTGTTTTACTGCAGATTTCTCCTGATATGCACATTTCTGTGTGCAATTTTGCATAATGTACAGGATTGTTGTTGTTGTTGTTGTTGTTGTTGTTGTTTTGCAAAGCAGCCTTCCCTAATAAAGTGTATTTTTTGCATGTTATATGTATTTTAATGCACACCTTTGAATATGCATTTTTGTACTCATTATCTGGCTTGAGAGCTGCATCACAAAATCCAGAGAAGGGCAAACTTCAAAGGATGGGTGTGGTTCAGTTGGTATGTTGTTTTGGAAAGAAGTACAGCCCTAAGTGTTGCATTTTATAGAGGACAGTCCTCTTTTTGAGGTTATCCTCCATTTTGAAAGGCTGTCTAGTCCAACTCCAGCTTGCATGTTGTGATTTAACGATAGCTCGCACCTGACAATGGGGATGTGAAACCAGGCCTTTGCTGGGACAGTTCATAGCTTTCTCTTCAACACACTACACTGATGTCACACAAAGTCTGCCATTTTTAAAAAACTCTAATCAGCAGCTTGATCTTGATCAGAAGAGAGTATAATTTATTATATTTTTTAAAAATTTCATTCTACCTATTTCTCCAAAGAGACTCAAAGTGGCTTTGTACAGAATGAAATTCTATGAAAAACTTCCTTGGCTGATCTCTGCAGGTCAATCTGCTGCAAAAAGCACAGGAGCAGATCAGGACAGGTGTGTATCTAGTCAGCTGGCAATCCCTAACAGCAATTGTACTCACTGCACACATCTGGATGCTAATTCATGGTTCTGAATTTGTAGGGGATGCTTTGATTCCCCTCTAAGCCTGATGCTTACAAAGAAGCAGAACTACTGAGATACAGTACTGGCCTTAAATGTCACCAGCATCAGAGGCCAAAAAGAGCCCATCCTGATCCCATTTGTCCAGATAATACCATTATCTCTGCCTATCACACAGCCCCAAGGCTGCCCAGAGGTTTGTTCTTTTGGAACCTGTTCCAAGCTGCAGGGGGAAAAACAATTGTTCCATTCTGAGAGTTTGTTGTTTTGTTCTATACGCTCCGGAGAATTTCAATATCATCTGAGAACATCAAGGCCTTGAAAGGCCTTGCACTAATGGGGATGATCTTACTGTCTAGGAGGGCCCTGGGAGGCGTCTGCAGAGAAAAACCGATCTAAGTGGTTGAATGCAAACACTGGGGCCAAAAGTAATGCTATTCTGAGTGTACTTAAATGTCTTACCCAACCCCTAAATAAAACTTTTTAAAGTTGGGTTCCACTGAATGGAAACCGGTCCTCTTTTTATGGATTTATATCACACATTTCCATCTTCAGAGTGCTGCACATCCCATTAACTTAGTCATCTTTACAATACTCCTGTAAAGTAGGTCTGATTATCCCCATTTTGCAGACAGGGAGACTGAGAGTAACTTGCCTAAGGCCACTATGTATTGCAAGGTTAGGGGCTGCTGCCCCTGCTCCTCCACACACCAACCTGTCAACCCCTTTGCCAACCCTCCTTCCCTACACCTCTTTACCTGCTCAGACTCCTCTTCCTTTATACCTCACCCATTCCTTTATAGCTTGCCCTGAGCCCTTCCCATTACAGCTCACCTCAACCCCTTTTAAGAAGGGGGTATGCATTTCAGAAAGCATTTTTAATTTTTAAAAAAATGCCTCCCCCCATGCAGCTATGTTTAACCGGGGGTGGGTGGGGTAGGTGCATGGATCACAGAGTGCAGTGCTTTCCCCCTTCCTTTAAACAGCTTGTCTGGGCCCCCTGCTGGCCCCCCTGTGTCATGCTGGACTTGGTGTGGCCGCCTATTGGCGGCAATATGAACTGCAGCATGACGACAGCCTTACATTTTTATTATACGGGATGATGTAGGCAGAGATGGCCTTGATAGTTCTAGCAAAGTGACCGTATGACCTTCCTTTTGTCAGGGACATTGGCTGAATGGTGACAAGAATGAGTCCTCTGAATGGCTAAGAAATACCTGAGAAGGAGGGCTATCCCCCCCCCCCCAGCTAAGGATGATGTGATCTAAACATCCTCCTCTGAAGAGAAACTGCCATTTGGGTCAGACTCAGAGTTTGGACCCTGTAAGCATCTTATGGTGCTGGACCCTAGCCTCTTGTCCATGATGTCAGGTGCCGGTGTCAGCTTTGGATCTGACCACCACTGTTGGAGGCAGGATGCCTCTGGATACCAGTGGCTGGGAATCAAAATTGGGAGAGCGTGCTGTTGTGTCCAGGTCTTAAGCTTCCCATCAGCATTGGTTGGCCACTGTGAGAACAGGATGGCAATCCAGCAGGGCACTTCTTATGTCTTTGGTAGCAGAGGTAGAACTCCCACCAGAGACAGGACCCGGAATGATTGTACATGTTTACCTCTGGACCTTTTGTAGGACACAATGCTGCCTGGGGGAATGTACCCAGTGCGCATCACTTTAGGTTCCTTCCCTTCTGGCCTGCTCAGGTTCCCTCCAGAACAGCAGCGACGTCCCATCACTGTCCCAGCGGATTGTGCCGTCCGGCCAACTGCTCTTTACGAGCTGCATTCGAAAACCTCCTGGCCCCCATAAATTAATAAGCGATTGATTTTTCCCATTAGCGGGGCCAGGGCTAGGCCGGGGAGATGCATTTCAAACTAAGGAACACTAAATAATTCAGAAGGAGAAATGACAAAGCCCCATGCTGGGGGGGAAAGCCAGGAACCTGTGCCCACCACCCCTTGCTCTCCGTGCCCCAGAACGCAAGGTCATGGCCATGACACTCTCAGCCTACCTACAGGGAAGGACGTCAAAACTGTCAAGTTGAGGCTTCCTTTACAGGCAACGCAGGCTGCTGACCACACCAGCTTTTTCTACACAGAAGAATTCTGTGCAACTCCCCTAAAGTCTGCACTAGTAGTTCTGTGTACACATTCCTATGCCTGTGTGCACGTCCCTATGCCAATCTAAATGAGCCCATTAAAAAAGAATCAGAATCAGCTGTGCAGCTTCCATCCTTTGGGAGCTATCGAGGGCCCACTGCTTACAAAGGAACACAGAAGACAGAGCAGATGGAAATCTGGGATTGATCAGCTGAGAGCAGCAGAGGCTGGTCTGTTGGGGCAATGGGGCGCTGCACCACCCACCTCAGTCTGTCCTCAGTCAACCCCTACCTCTTGCCTTCTTGCTTGCAACTAGCCCAGGAGATGGCTCTGGCTGTCAGCTCCCCCCCCTCCTCAGTCTCTGTTTTGCCCTGGTAGAACTCAGCAGGGAAGACTATGGGGAACTAGTTGCCTCTGCCTGGCATTAGTTGTGGTTCCCCCTACTGTTGGGCTTCCTGCCTTCTGACTTACCAGTCCCAGTGGGCACAAGTCACCACTGGCTGAGAGGTGTTTTTTTTAAAGAGCCAAATGCACTTTTTAGGCCCTCTGGTAACCCATTCCATGTGCCATTTTTTCAGATCTAAATCCCCCCACTGCTTCAATTTGCCTAATGAAGAAGGTTGGTTGGTGTTCCCTCTATCACCCATTCAACGAATGGTCAAAAAAATAACATTTGGAAGTTTCTCCCAGTTTGTTTTTAGCAGACCACAGCATCATAGCAGGATCTCGACTTCTCTATTGCTGACACAGTCTCAAATTCTTTCAGCCTGGCTCCTAAATTCTGTGCCCTCCCCCAGGCACAAGGCAATAGCTCTCCATCTAGAGGTTAGGAAAGGCTTTCTGAGGACATCATAGACACACAGAGACTGAGCAAATAAATGAAAAAGATGTCTGGGCCAACTTCATTTGCTCCAGGCTTCATCATAGAACAGCAGCGTGAGTCCAGACCACCCAACCAACCCCAATCTGAATCCTCCTTGAGTCCCACAAAATTGTAGCCTTTTCTCTTAAATGGTAGGAAGGGAATGTCTCGTGTATTGGTTAGTGTGTGGTGGATTTTAATCAGTGAGACCTCGATTCAAATCCTTGCTCCACTATGGTGGCCTTGATCTGCTTCCTCTCTCCTTGCCTAGCCCACCTTACAGTGTTGTCCCAAAGGTTAAAAAAAAGATGGCCTGAGATCATTGGATGGAGGAATCCAAAATCAAATGTTTCTTAGCATCGCTTGAGCCAGACCACATAAATATTTTTGGCATCCTTCCGTTGCAAGCAGGTGTGAATTCCAGGTGTATGAAAGATGACTTGTGTGACAATGCAGCTTAGGCACTGAATTTAATTATTGCAATGACTAGTTCGCATATATGCAGAATGAACAGTGCTCTGTTGACTGTGCACACTTGGAGAACGGCAGCTGAATGTATGAACTGACTCCACTGAGAAGCACTTGGGGATGGGCTATAGCTTAGTGGTGGGATGCATTTTTTTTTCACGCAGAAGGTTCCCACGTTCAGTTCTAGCCTTCTCCACCTGAAGCATCTCAAGTAGCAACCCTGGGGAAAGAAAGCCCCCTTCTAGTCAGAGGAGACCAGAATGAGGCCAGTGGACCCATGGTCTGCTGTGATGAGCAGGGTCTGCATGAGAAACATCAGAAGCAATGGGTTCAAATTACAAGAAAGGTGATTCCAACTAACCGTCAGGGGGAACTTTCTGACGGTAAGAGCTGTTCAACGGTGGAGCAGATTTCCTCTGAAGGTGGTGGGGTCTCCTTCATGGAAGGTTTTTTTTAAAGCAGAGGTTGGATGGCCATCTGTCAGTGGAGATTCCTGCACTGCAGGAGTGCAAACTTGCTATGAATGACGCGTGAAATCCTTTCTAAACCACTTTCCACACACTTCTTGGTTCGACAACTAGTGAGCAATAGGGTGGCCAGGGGAAATAAGCTCCTCCTGTGCTCTGCTGAATTAAAAAGTGCACCTAGTAATACACAGAGGAGCTTCTTCACAAGACGAAGGCACAGGCAAGGATTTGTGTGATGTTGCAGAATATATTACAGACACAAGAGGGCTGTGCTGCAACACTGGAGAATGAGAAGAGGTCAAAGCCCGAGGCTGTCAAGAACAGGACATAGGTACTACTTAGATACAGAAGGATCTGTCCATTTCAGTTCTCTCAATTTCTCATTTTTTCCAATCTTAAATCCCCTTCCCCACCTTTTGCAGACATTTGCAATTTATTTATTTTATTATAAAGAACCTCACAAATATTCACCAGCACTTTTGTGCAAATTTCTGCACACAAAATGTGCGCATTTCTATATGCAGTTTTGCCTAATGTGCACTTTGCAAGCCATTCCTCCTAATAGAATGCATTGCTGTGCGTGATTTTCACCGGTACATTCATTTTTATTCATATTTTCCTGTTTTTCTAAAAATTGGCTGGTTGGCGAACTTGCATAGTGAAATTTGGGTAAGTGCAATTTTTTAAATGTTTCAGTTTGCATATTATTTCGGAAGGTGCAGATTTGATAGATTCAGCTTCAAGTGAGACCTGGATCCAATTTCTCCTCCATTCCTAGCATGACTCAACTTGTGCATCTGCAGGTTCCTGCCTGTCACTTTCCCTGGTCTCCAAGATTAAACAGACATATGGGTCTGTGCTGCATGTCCATATTCTGACATTCCCTACTATTAAGGGATCGGCTGGCTGTGTGTGTCCTCAAAGACTTAGTGGGGTACACCCATCTTGGTAGCTGTGCTCATAAATAAAAGGACTGCACTGGGGCTCAGGAGATCTGATCCACACTGGAGCTCCAAGCCTGGCTTCTACTGCCAGCCGACCTAGCAGCAAAATAATACAAAACAGAGAATAAACAAGATATGGTATTGATTTAACCTACTTTAATGCACAATAGTTAAGGGGAAAGGTAGGGAGAGAGGAACGGCTTCCCCACTGACCCCCATCTTTGAAAATCAATGCAAGCTTTGGCAGGGAGCTGCTGGCCCTCCTCAGGGGCCTTCTACCTCCCCCTTGGGCTGCCAACTTTCAAAACTGCTCCCGCTCTTCTGCAGTTTGAAGCATAGCCCAGAGTACAAGAATTAGGTTTTTGTTTTTTTTGCCACAGCTTCTTTTGCTTTTGAAAGGAGAGCTTCCCCTGCTTACAGTGGGTTGTTGTTGAAGGTGCAGAGGCATGGGCAGTTGAAAAGCAAAAAAGAAACCCCAGTCCTTAATGAGACAGTAGCAACCTTCCACCCCACACCTCCTAGAGACTGATGAGAGACTGGGAGAGTCTGTCCTCGGGCACATGAGCTCCAGTAGCCGTTCGGTCCTGGAGAACCTGTAGATGGAGGAGCCTGGGTTGCTGGCAGCACAAGAGTTAACCCGCCAGCCTCTCCGCGTGAATCTTGAGCTATTAATACCCACGCTGCTTTATCTGTCAGAGGGAGCCGGCTGCTCTGTCAACCAGACAAGCCCTGCGGAACTGGGTCTCTTTGGCGGACCCATAAGTTTTTATTCCCGGGGCGAGAGAGGCTGTGTGCGCTTGGCCAGCCTGGGCTGCTCTCCCGGTCGGTCTCCTTGGCTGCGCAGCCTGAATGAACTGTCAAGGAGGAACACTTCTCTCTCTCTTTCTCTCTCTTTCATGCACACGCATCTCTTTCCATACAACTTGCTGCCACCAACTCCTTCTCCTGTCCCACAGATCCGGACTGCTGCAGCTGGCGACGTCCACGCAGATGGTCCCTGGAAGAGAGAGCTTCTCTCATTGTGCTGCTGGGATGCTTTGAACGCCAGGTGGAACGGTCTGTCACGGCAATCTGGCCAGCCCAGGACTGACCTCCTGTCCCTTCCAGAAGAGGGACGGCACTTTCAGAGGAGCATCGCCACCGCCAACAACTGGGACGTGCAGTCAAGACTACCTTGCACCTGCTCCTGGGAGAGGGTGCCTGGTGATGGTCCTGGCCTGAAGGGAACATCTCCTGTCTTGCAAAGCTCCTCACTTGGAAGCCTGATAACTTCTCTGCCTTCTGCGCCCATGCCAGGGTGGGCCTGCTCTGGGGTCTGGTGGTCCACAGCCCAAGAGAGGGGTGCCGGCAAGGTTTGACAAAGAGGGTCCTGAGTGGAGGGGAATATACTGAGGCCTGCACTCCTGTTGAGCAGGAGTTGGGGTCTATAGAAGCTACAAGGTGGGCTGAAAGGCAGGGCTGTGGACTCCCCATGGCAGGAGATGGTAAACCCTTTGAGAAAGAAGGTGTAAAAGCCTGCTTTGGTCTCACTGCCTGTCAGGGGGCCTGTTAAGGGGCCTGAGATTGGTGAGACCCCTTGCTTAGGCCACAAAATACCACCTTGGCCCTGGAGGCTCCTGGTCCAGCTCCCAGCCTGGCAGGGTCTCTGCAAGGGGAGCTGTGACAGCTTTGCACGCTGGAAGGAGAGGCAGGTCATGAGAGAGACCAAGGGCTGAGATGCTTCCTCTCAGCAACTGGGCCGGGACAGCAGAGGGCAGCCCCGTCCCGTGCAAAGAGAGATGCTAGCGATGGACTGGAGTTGGTTCGCCCCCTTCCTTGCATCCTCGGGGAGATGGATTCCTTCTGCTTCGCCTGCTTTCAGAAGGAGGAGCTGCAGCCCTTGCAAGTGAACAGGTGGGTCAGAGGAGACTTCCCTGCACGATGGGCAGGTGTCGGCATGTGCGCGGGAGGCAAAGCGGTCTAGGGATGTCCTGTGTCCCATAGTAGTCAAGGCTGCGTATTTATATAGGCCCCAGGGGCTCAACCCTAACTGGAAAGCATGCGCTCTGACATGGGACCCTGATGTTTGCGGGAGAGTTCTGATGATCCCACCGGTCAAGAAGAGGCCCTTTGTACATGCCTGGCCACACTGTTGCTACTCTGCTTTCTTAGGACCGAGTTCTGACGCTGAAACCAGACTTGTTTCTGGCATGAGCAAAAATGTCAGCATGCATAGCATTTCATTAGTTAGGTATCTATTGCAATTACATCACACCTTTTTCTCCAAGAGGTTCAAGGTGGAGTACATGCCTCTCCCCTTCCTCAATTAATCCTGGTAACAACCCCGTGAGGTAGGCTAGGCTGAGAGGCAGTGACTGGCCCAAGGTCACTCAGTGGCTTCATGGCCAGGTGGGGATCCTAGAATCGTAGAGTTGGAAGGGACCCAGGGGTCATCTAGTCCAACCCGCTGCAATGTAGGAATCTCTCAGATCCTAGTCCACACTAGGAAGATTACACAGAGGAAGTTGTTTTATAGTAGGTTAGTCTATGGGTCACCTCCAGCCAACTTTTACTAAAGAGGCACAACCATGGAAATGAATAGATCCAAGCAATGCCATGCCAATTAATTTCAATGGGGCTGCTCTGAGCAGGACTAACATTGGATACAGCCCCATGGGTCCACAATGCTCAGAATTGCCTGCTTTTGGCCAGCAGTGGCCCTTCAGGGTCTTTACCCGAAGTTCTTTCCCAGCACCACCTGCCTGGCCCTTAAACTGCCGATAGCGGGGATTGAACCCAGCACCTTCTGCATGCAAGGCCAGTGCTCTACCTACTGCACCACAACCCTTGCCAGAGAGGCACTGCGTGGGCTCTCCACTTTGCATGCTGTGCTTATAGATCTCTCCCAAGGTTGACGGGTTGCAAACCCAGCAAATTAACCCTCAAAGGTTATTTCCAGGGCTTTGCTTCAGCCGCCACTCACCATAACTCAGTTCCTCTCAGGTGGGCTCCACTGCCATTATGAAAGATTCATGGTGAGTTCTGGCACCTCTATTTCTAGTAAAATAGCACGGGTTATTTCCTTATATACTGCAGTTTTATTCCACCTTCCCCCCAAGGAGTTCAAGATGGCGACATCCCTGGTTCTCTTCCTCCCCATTTTGTCTCCAAGTATGCTGACTCAATGCCAAAGGCAATATCGGGTTGTATGCAATTCAGAGTAGATCAACGGAAATGGGAAAAAAACCCTCAAGTTAGGCTTGCCAACTGATTCCAAGAGGTCTACTCTGAGTAGGAAAAACATGGAATCATACAAGCCCATGTGATTCTTGAACTCAGCTGAGCTGTAAAGCATGAGAGAAAAAATCCATTGTGGATTTTGTGGCATTTTTCTACCCCAGTGCTCGTCCAGATGCCCATTCATCCTGGCACAACTCAACCTTTAATGGACGTGGTTAAACAATGCTCAGTTTGTATTGACACAAGAGTAGGAGTGCCGTCTTTACTTTAACTCTTTGCTTGCTCTCTGCTCCTGTGTGTTGAATAAGGAGAGGCTTTTCCCGACACGGAGGCCAAACACAGGGTGGTTGGGGCCCCCGGGAGCATCTCTTGCGACATTTCTGGGTGTCAGCCATACTGAAGAAACACAGGAGCAAGGCCACTCAAAGAGGAAAGAAATGATGGCAACCCCTACCTGTGCCCCCAACAGAAGGAAAACAAGCAAACAATATCTGTGTTGCAGATGCCTCTCTGTCTAAAAATAGTTGTGCAAACCAGCCTTGAAATACATTTCAGAGAGGCGTCAATTTGTGAAACACCCTTGCTTTAGAAACCACGGCGGAATCTGAAACGTAGGAAGCTGGGCTTAGGCTGAGTCAGACCATTGGTCCCTCTAGCTTAGTGTTGTCTACACTGACTGGCAGCAGCTTTCCAGGGTTTCAGCTCCCAGTCCATCTGGAGATGCCACAGGGGATTGAATTTGGGACTTTCTGCATGCGACATAGATTCTTTCCCACTGAGCTACAGCTCCTTCCTGCAGAAAGCTGCCTTGTACTGAGTTGGAGCAACAGTCCCATATTGGGGTCTTTGGTCCACCCTCTACACTGACAAGAAGTGGCTCCAGACAGAGGTCTCTCCCAGCCCTGCCTGGAGATGCCATGAATTGATTTTAGGACTTCTGCATGCAAAGCAGATGCTCTGCAATGGAGCCAGGGTCTCATCCCTTCCCCACAAGCCCTTCTCAGCTGGTTTTGTTTGTTTGTTTTGGCAGTCCTTGTTTCAGGAGTCTAAGATGCCTATTTTACCTTCAAATCTAGGGAGGAGTGCTTGAGTTTCCTGGGAATTACCTTTTCGTGCCAGACTCTCTAGCAACCACTTTGGGAAGGCTACATCGGAGAGACACGATTTTTTTTAAAGTGCAGGGTGGTGGTGATGGTAGTGTTGTGGGGTGGGTATGGATTAAGGGCCCCCTATTCCCCCTCCCATAAGTAATGGAAGCAGTGCAAAGAAGGGGGAGATCACAAGACTGAGAAGGACCAACTCAGCAGCAGAGATAAAAGGGGGAAATCTCTGGGTTGCCAAAGGGCAGCCAGACTTCTTCTCCCTGCATTCCTTCTGGGTTCTGCTCTTCCTGTTCCTTTAATAATAGCAGCTGATAGGCATTAGTAGTTGATAACGCTCTGCTCCAGGCTGTGGGAAAGCTTCCTTTACGGATTTCTGCCCATGAAGCTGCTATTAAAGGCACAGGAGCAGACCAGTTTCTGGTCAGTTGACAACCTAGCCTGAGTTCTGCTGTCAGCCACTGGGAGGGGTGGGGCTACAAGCAAGGAACCATCATCTGCCACCCTCCACACAACTCCCATGCAAAATTATTCCAGAGGCAATGCGAGAAGGACCTGCCAGGGATCATGAACTGAAACAACCAGACCGTAGCCTCTGACCTGACGGGACCGCCTTTGATAGGCTAAAGACCTCTTTTCTCACTGTAGGGCCTGGATCCTGGCACGTATTGAACTAATTCCTAATCCCAGGGCAGCAGTTCATGGCCAGCAACTAGGCAAAGCTCCCCTGATCCATTCCAGTGATTAATGTGTGTGTGTGTGTCCCCCGCTCTGTGTGCTGCGACAGAGGCTCTGGGTTACTGAATCGGCAAAATGCAAAGAGCCGAAGGGAGACTGGCACTGTGGGTGGTTCCAGAAGGCCACTATTTTAAGGGTGGGAGTCTGTCACACACCAGCAAACTCAGGTTGTGGAATTTACAGTTTGTCCAGCGCTCTTGCGCAACAAACCCACTTCCCCAAAAGACAGGAAATGCAATGGAAAGTGTGGGGTGACACTCGCTTTGACGCAGCGTTGTCTAGCCTCCCTGCAAACAATTCAGAACAATAGCATTGTAGAGTTGGAAGGGACTATGAGGGTCATCTAGTCCAACCCCCTGCAATGCAGGAATCTTTTGCCCAACGTGGGGCTCGAACCTACAACCCTGAGATTACGAGTCTCATGCTCTACTGACTAAGCTATCCCAGGAATTGGTTGTCTGTGTGTCTTTTAATTGGTCTAATGCAGGGGTCAGCAACCTTTTCCAGCCGTGAACCAGTCCACCGTCCCTCAGACCATAGGGTGGGCCAGACTACGTATATTTTTTGGGAGGGGAAAAGAATATGCCCCACAAATAACCCAGAGATGCATTTTAAATAAAAGGACACATTCTACTCATGTAAAAACACACTGATTTCCGGACCGTCCGCGGGCCAGATTGAGAAGGCGATTGGGCCGCATCCGGCCCCCGGGCCTTAGGTTGCCTACCCTTGGTCTAATGTAACACAGGGATGGGGACTTCTGGCTGAGGGCCAAATACAGCCCTCCAGACCCCTCTATTGAACCTCCAGACTCTCTGCAGTTACACCCCTCACTGGCGCTGCTTTGCCTGGCTGGAATGTGCCTTTGAACTCTGACAATGCTTCTTGCTTGCCTGGATGAAAGATAGAGAAATCTATTACAGATAATAAGATTGCGCAGCTTGAAGCGACTGGGTGCAAAAAACGGGACTCCTTTTAGAAATAAAACATTGTTGTGGCCCACAATTTAATTAGAACTTTACTTGCAGAAAAAGATGCATGGGGGGGGGCTGTTTGTGTGTACATTTAGATACTAGCCTCCTGTACAAAGGAAACACTTACATTGATTGCTGTGCCTACTTTCCCCCCTATTCCTGTGCAGTTGTAGTATAACACCCCCCCCCCCCGAAGATGCCCAGAAGGGAATGTGGCCCGCAGACTAGGGGCAGGGGAGAAATCAGACTCAGCTCACACTTATTTTTAAATATTTTATTTTTCATTTTCACATTTTACAGTTAAATCACAAATCTAAAATTACACATACTATTGAAGCATGCAATCGTGATTCGACATTACCACTTTCCAAAACAATATGCAAATTGAAACATGGGCTTCTTTCAAAGTGTGCTCTACCCCAAATTTTGCAATGCAGTTCGCCAGCCATGCACACCAAGGAATATATAGGAAAATTAGCATACAAGGTGAAGATATGCATTAAAACGCATATCCTAGGGAAAATAACAGAGAGACACATTGAAGGAAATCGCTTTGCAGAAATATGTATATTGGGCAAAATAGCACACGCTGATGGTGTGTATTAGGGGAAATTCTCATTAAAATGCTGCGGAACCTGCCCCTTTTCCCAAAAAGAGGAAATGCCTCACCAACAATGGGCAAAAGGATGACATAGATTTCCATAAAGCTTGCATATGCCTTGCACATGTAGGAAGAATTGCTATAATTTTATCCCTGCTGTGATTAGGTAAGCTGTGGGGCAGCCTGCTCAGTCTGTTGCCCAGGTGTGGGCAGGCAACTTCGAGGCCTCTCATCCTCTCTAAAAAAACCTTATCTTTTAAGCTGGACTTGGACCAGCCAGTCCTTGAAACAGAGAACTGCCTGCTGACCTGACCCCCCCGCCCCCCGGGACCATTCCACTGCAGTCAGATCCTAGGACAAGTGCTCCATTCTGGGGGTGCCCCTGCGTTTGGAAGGTGGGCTCTACCTTTCCTCTGCAGTTTGGAGAGCCAGCCATTGTGCCTGCCTCTCTCATCGCAGGCCCTCCCTGCTGGGACCTGGGACTTGTGCCTGACCCAGCACGCCAGCCGGCAATGATGGAAAAGTGTGATCAGAAGCATATGTCTGAGCAGGCTGTCGCTGGTCGGGTCTGCTCTTCCCAGGCTGCCGGAGATTGCCGCAGGAAAGTGGGGGGGGCAAGCGGGTAAGGAAGCTCTCCACCATACCCTGTGGCACTACCCTCCACCATACCCTTTTCTTTGCCTATTAACTGCTTCTCTGGCTGCCACTTTATCAAGATCCCTGCATTTGACAGTGCAATCCGTCTTCAGAGAAAGACCCCGAGGACCATCCAGATTTGGAAATGGTTTTCTCCTGGTTGAAATACTGCAACTGTAATTCCTGAAAAACCCCCAAAACCATTCCATATTTTTGCTACATATTGAGGCAAAAAATCACATTGATGTGTATGAGGTGTTAGGGGAGCGTTAGGACCTCTGCTGGGGGACACGTTGTGTGGGAATGTTCAGGGTCGCAGGAGAGGGTATTTTGTTTATTAATATCCTTCCTAACTTGCGCTAGCAAGTTCCTTTACGCAGCAGAGTTTACATTCCCCTTGTTACATGCACAGCAGATAGCTGTAAGCCTCTCACTATTATACAATTCAATCTGTCTGAGATTGAATTGTACGTTCCTGGTAAATTCCCTTCAATCCCTCATAAAAGTATAAAGAGCCCACAATCTTATTCAAAGTCAATAGAAGAAGTTTACTTACACCAGTCCACAGTTGGATCCCTGAAGGCAGACTTAGTTACAAATATGTACATATTTACCCCAAATATCTACCCCGTAGGGGGGCAGGCAATCCCAGTGCCTCTGCTAGCTAAGAGCTAGCAAAGCAGTCCTAGCTAAAAGCTGGTGAAACGTAGAAGGAAGTGAAAAAGAGAGAGGTGTGCTGCGTGACTCTTCCTTTTGTTACCTGGACAGGTAAGGTCACGCCCACCTTTTGTCACATGCAAAGGAAGGATGCTCCAGCCAGGAGGAACAGGAAGTTTCGTCTGGCTGGACCAAACATTCCCTCGCATGTCTTCTCTAGCATTACAAGGAATGTTGTACTTGACTGCTCCCAGTGGATTACATCCCTCAGTTTGTCCACCTTTGGTCCTCACCTTGCACTCAGCTCTCACCTGTGGCTCCCAGAAGCTGTCAGCTTGCAACAGCAGCCACGCCCTGTGAATGGTTTCGACTGGCCGGCTAAACCAGGTGAGGGTAGCCAATAGGTCTTAAACCCTTAGTGAGTTAGGGACTTCCCCTGCATGCAAAAACCATAGCTGCCAAGTTTTCCCTTTTCTCGCGAGGAAGCCTATTCAGCATAAAGGAAAATCCCTTAAAAAAAGGGATAACTTGGCAGCTATGGCAAAGACAGGCTCTGGCAGACTGAGCAGATGAGACCAATAATTGGTCCAGTGGTCAAGAAGGCAGTTTACGTGCTGTATAAAAAATCAGAATGAGCAAGCATCTGATATCGCCCTAAGAAGCAATCCCAACCTGCTGGATTATTTCAGAGCCAGAGCTAAGAGTTTTTGTCCTGGAATGAGCCACAGCCTGAGCAACTTGCCTTGAAATAGCAGCCACCTGTCTCGTTGCAAGCTAAAGATTGCAAAGTACTTCTGAAATTGAAAGTGCCATATAAATTAATTATTAATTGTCCCTTTCTTGGCATACGCCAGTTATTGATCAAAACATCATTATGTCTCAAGGCCTAATGATGTTGGTTCCCCACCAACACCATGGGGAGGGGAAATCAAGGAACCGCCTGGTCACAAGCGGATATATTTACTTGCAGAATGGCTATCGTTATTATGGCATAGTTGTCAGGATCTGTGGGGTGCTCCAAGGTGGTCAAGCAGCATCACATCAGACAGCAAGTGAAAGCTTATGTGATGGAATGTTCATCCATGTCACCCATCTAAAGGAGGGAAACTCCCTGCACATAGAAAACTAGCACCTCAGGGAATAGGCTGGATCAGGGTAACCAATGTGCCACTCCTCCAAGTGTTGCTAGACTCTAGCTTCCATCAGCCCCAGGGATGTTGTAGTCTACCAGAACCTAGAGGGCACTAGGTTGGCCTCCTCTGGGCTAGGTTCACCCTGACGGGCAGCAGCACTCCTGGGTTGCAGATATTATTTTTCCCCACCCCTAGTACCTGGAACTGCCAGCAATCGGACCTGGAACTTCCCTCATGCAAAGCCTATGCTCTGTACCACTGAACTACAGTCCTTCCTCAAACGTTTCATCCCATACCACAAATTCCAGGACAATACTTCATAAGATCATGATCATGATAAGAGCTATTTAACTTTTAATATTGCTTCCCCCCACTTCCTACCCTGTCCCTTTTTCCTTGTGTGCTGTGTCTTTTGGGTTCTGAGCTTGCTGTAGTAGGGATGGGGAAGACATTCAACTCGCTTCACATTTCTGAGGCAGTACCGAAACTGAAACTCAGCCATCCTTTGAAATCCATGCTTTTCAGAATTTGCAGTACTGTACAGTTCTCTAGCTAAGTAACGTGTACAAAAATGCAAAATTTAGGGGAAAGTGTGTATTAAAAATATTGCATTGCTTAAAATAGCACACAAAATGAATTGCATTAGGGAATAGTGCTTTGTATTAGGCAAAGTTTCATACAAAAGTGTGTATACTAGGAGGAGCTTGTGCTAAAATGCTGATAAATTTTCATGTGGACTTAAAAAAAACCGCAACACATTTCAAACTGATGTGGAATCGTGATAAACTGAATTGCAGATTGGGGAAACGAGAAGCCGAGACACACTGAATACGACAGATCCTTCCCTCCCTAGCTGTAAGGCTATTAAATCCAGTGTCTAAAATTATCTTGGTGCACTGCTGCCTGCCCCACTAGCTGCTAGCTTTCTGCTTTATCGTGTCTGCTGTTCACCCTGAGTTATGACTTGAGATCATGGAGATGTCTTGCTTTTTAAATGAGCCTGATTGAGGCGGTGCGTGGATGAGAAGAGGCGCTTGATTCAAATAAACCTTCCAAGGAGAAGTAAACCAGCTGTTTGAAAATCTGCCAGCAGGTGTCTCTGAGCGATTTCCTCCTAATATCAGGCATTTTGTAGGTCACTGCTACCAATATATACACTTTCCATGCACGCTTTACCCTAGTATATGCATTACTGTACACACATGGCTTGGCTGCCTTGCAAAATCCAGAGACGTCTGAATTTTGCTTCTGTTTGTGCATTCTTCAGGAAAGTGCAAAAAGTGCACAGTTCATCTTTAAATGTGAACTGCATTGGACCCCCCCTTCCGTACTGGGGATTGAACCAGAGACTTTCTAGGTGCAATGCAGATCTCTCCCTCTGAGTCGGGGCCCTTCCGCAAAGGCTGCAGCTTCGCAGTTTGTCCTTCTCACCAGGGGACAAGCACTGGCAGAGCTCGGCTGTGGTGGCTCCTCTCTTTCCTCCCTGCAGTGGGCAAAGGGGCAGTTATCCATTTGTGTTATTTATTGCCTTCCTTCCTGCGCTCCCAACACACATAAAGAAGCTGAAGTGCATGGGCTATAGATAGCTGTCCCAGAGCATCCTGGCTCTGCGGTCTCCCTTCTTATTCCTCTGTCCCATCCTGCGGCTCCACAGGGTAATTAAAGCATCTCTTAGCCATACATTATTCACTGACATCAATGCTGCAGATGGATGTCAAGGGGGTGGCGGAGGTCAAGGGGAATGATCTGGGCAAGAGCCAGACTCAACAATGGGGGGCAGGTTCATATTCAGGAGCCAGAGGCTGTTTCCAATGCTCAGAGCAAACTCCTTCAGGTTAATGGGCAAGATTAATTTAGGACGCGGGTGGCGCTGTGGGTTAAACCACAGAGCCTAGGGCTTGCCGATCAGAAGGTCAGTGGTTCAAATCCTCATGACGGGGTGAGCTCCCATTGCTCGGTCCCTGCTCCTGCCAACCTAGCAGTTCAAAAACACGTCAAAGTGCAAGTAGATAAATAGTTACTGCTCCAGCGGGAAGGTAAATGGCGTTTCCGTGCGCTGCTCTGGTTCGCCAGAAGTGGCTTAGTCACACTGGACACATGACCTGGAAGCTGTACACCGGCTCCCTCGACCAGTAAAGCGAGATGAGCGCTGCAACCCCAGAGTCGGTCACGACTGGACCTAATGGTCAGGGTTCCCTTTACCTTTTAACTTAGGCATGCTGATTTCAGTGGGTCTTCTGTGAGTGAATAAGAGTTTGGATTTGAGTGGAGCTTACATAACCCCAGGTCTCCACTGAATGTATCGAAAGGACATGGGTGCAATTTGCAAGGGTGAAATGCTGCCCATTCTACTTTCTCATTTTCCCAATCTTAAACTCGGCTCTTCACATTTCCACATCAGTTTGCAAACTTTTTTTTCATTAGAAACAGGCTACTCACTAATGTTTTAATGTGCCTTTCTCCAGATATCCAGCGGGTACCTTGGTTCTCAAACTTAACCCACTCCGGAAGTCCAAAGCGTTCTAAAACCAAGGCACGCTTTCCCATAGAAAGTAATGCAAAATGGATTAATGCGTTCCAGACTTTTAAAAACAACCCCTAAAACAGCAATTTAACATGAATTTTACTATCTAACAAGGCCATTGATCCATAAAACGAAAGCAATAAACAATGTACTGAAGTCACACAATCAATCAGTAGCTGAACTGGGGTCCACACTGTCACAAAAACAAAACGAAAAAGCTGCAAAAACAAAAACACAAAATAAATAGCCAAAACAGACAGACCTCAGCGTAACGCTCAAAATGGAAGTGTTGCACTCAAATCGGAAGTGTAACTCTCAAATCAGAGCACGTTCCGCTTCTGGAAAAAGTTTGCAAACTGGAACACTTACTTCCGGGTTTGCAGTGTTTGAGTTCCAAGTTGTTTGAGTACCAAGGAGTTTGAGAACCAAGGTACTGTATACACATTCATATGTACAATTTTGTCTTATACCGGTATGTGCATTTTTTGCAAAGCCATTCCTCCCAAATATGTGCACGTGTGTGTTATTTCCACAAATATCTGCATTTTATGGGCACTTTACCCCAGTCTATGCATTTCTGTACACAGTTACTTTGGCTAGAGAACTGCACTGCAAACTTTGGAGAAGTGAGGATTTCAAAGGGTGGATGACTTTTGGTTTGCATATCAGTTTGGAAAGTGTGAATTAGGTATGTTCTCCTTTAAATGTGAACTGAATCTACCCCCCCCCCCCCACCAATTCATAATGGAGGAGCAGGGCTAACCCTTTGTTAAGGAGCCCAGATGGGTTTGCTGTGGCTTGGAGAATATTGTGGTTGGTTTTATCATGAGGTTTGCACGTGCTGTGGAGATGCAAGATAGTGAAAAAAATGTGTACCAAGAAATGCATGTACCAAACTAAGGCATACATTAAAAAAAATGCATGCATTGGTGAAAAGAATGTACAAAAAATGCATTATTTTAGGAGAAACTGTTTTGCAAGAAGATGCACGCCAGGCCAAATAGCATACAAAAATGCATTTATGAGGAGAAATCCACACTATTTTCATGAATGGTTTTCTGTAAATCGATGTGGAAATATGGAGAACTGAATTTAAGTTGGGAGAAATGGAAAGAAACTGAAACTGCCCGTCTTTACCCCCCACCCCCTGGTTTTCTATTTTTCTTTTCCAATTCACACTCAATATTCCATTGCTACTGAGCATGCTCAGTTGTCATCCGACTGCTTTAGGGTTGTTGTTGTTTTTTTGGAGGGGAGTACCATTCCTTCTTAGGCTTCTTAAAAGAAGTGGGTTTTGGGTTCTTGTGCAAACTTCTGGGTTCCCCTGAGCCTGCTGAGACCTCTAGCTTGTTTTTTTGTGCCCCTGCTTTGACTTCACTTCTGTCAGCACTCACCCACTGAGTTCGCTCTTACAAGGAGCGGTGGTGGAGAAACCCTATACTCGCAGGACAAAACGAATGCAGCAAGAAAACTCAGACTTGGTAGCCAACTGACCTTTCAGAACTCCTCCTTGCATGCCAACCCACCAGACAAAATTCCTTCTATTAAGTATTCCAAGTGGAAATCTGAGGGATGGGACGGATGCGGCAACTCTATCCTGTCCAGTTGTGCCTGCTTTTCATTTCTTCCTTCCTTCCATCCATGATTGCGATGCTCTGCCTCCACGGTCGGAGACAGTAATACTTCTAAAAACCAGTTGCTGGAAACCACAGGAGGGGAGAGAGCTCTTGTGCTCGACTTCTCCTTGAGAGTTTCCATGGCGTAGTGTGGGTTGCCAGTGCCCCAGGCCATGGGGAGGGTCTTGAGAGAGAGGGAAACACATGCACATTCTCAGGGGCGTAGCGAAGTGCCGCGACACCCAGGGCGGCAAATTGCCATGCACCTGGGGGGGCATGTCATCGCTACGTAACAAGGCATGTGTCGCGGGGTATCGCCGCCCCCCGCGCCTCCAAAGCCGCCCCCCTCCAGCTACAAACTCTGGGTAGAAAGCCCACCGCGTTGAGGGGCTTTCTACCTGGAATTTTGTAGCTGGAGGCGCGCGGCTTTGGAGGCGCCGGGTGGTGGTGATACCCTGCTATGTAACATGCATGCGCAGCGGGATACTGCACATGTGTGTTATGTAGTGGGGTATCGCCGCCCCCGGCGACTCCAATCCACGCGGTGCGGCAGGGGGGTACCACTTGGCGCCCCCACCCCCGCGACTCCCAAGCCGAGCCTCCAGCCTCCCGGTAAAAAGTCCATGCCAAGTGGCACCCCCCCCCCCGAGTGGAACCCGGGGCATACTGCCCCCATCGCCCCCCCATTGCGATGCCCCTGCACATTCTACTGCCTAATGGCAACCACGTTACCCAGGAGATCGCAGTTGCAGAGATAAGAAAAGAAGAGTTGTTCCATTGTCTGGAGAGGCCGCTTCCTGGTTCGCATGGGGAAGCCGTTTTCAACAGAGCGCAGCCACAGAAGCATGCGGCCGTATTGAGGCAGCAGTGGGTGATGAAATTTTGCATCCCTAACCATTTGGCAACCACCCCTTATGCCCCCCCCAATGCTGCGCCACTGAGAGTTTCCCATAGGCATTTGGTTTGCCGCTGTGAGAACAGGATGCTGGACCAGATGGGCCATTGGCCTGATCCAGTAGGCTTTTCTTACGTTCTTATGATATTCCCTGCTCCCTGCCTGAAAGCCTCGACAGCCACTGCCATTAGTGCAGACAATACTGAGCTAGCAGACCAATCATCTGACTCAGTATAAGGCGGCTTCCGGTGTTCGGCTGGCCATCCCACTTAGAAAATGCCAGCTGGTCTCGAAGGACTTGCCAGAGCGGACACAGTGGGCTGGGCAAAGGAGGGGGAGCTGGCCTGCGATCTGACCCCAGCGGGGAATGTGCTCTTCTCCTGCCACCCTCGCGAGGCACATGGCAGCAGCGGCAGCTGTTTCCTTGGCTCCCGCTTTGCTTATTAGCTCTGAAACACATTAGCAAGCAGGGTGCGGGAGGAAGCTGAGTCCAGAAATAGTTAGGGAGTGCCAATACCTCCCTTCCTGCAGAAGTCAGTTGGGGGGGGGGAAAGGAGACACACCACACATTGGCACATTGAACCGTTTCCATTTTGGGACACACTGATGGAACCTCGGCCAGGCTGCTACTCTCAAAGCTATCCCTAAATCCGCTTGCCTCCGTTTGCCTCCTTATCAAGCTGTGGCTGAAATCACACACACACAGGTGAAGGAAGCAAGGACCTCTGCCAGAGAACTGCTGCCAATTGAGCCAGATGGACAAAGAGTCTTTCCTGGTGTAATACAGCTTCTATGCCCACTTGGCATCCCTGGGGTCTTTTCAACTGGAGGTTTCAGAGGTTGACCAGGTTACCTTATGTAGGAACCCTAGGAATCTGCAGAGTGAGGCCATGGGCCCATCTAGCTCAGTATTGTCCGCGCTGACTGGCAGCAGCACCCCAGGTTTTCAAGCGAAGTCTCTACCAGGAGATTAAACTTGGGAACCGCTGCATGCAAAGCAGATGCCCTGCCACCGATTTACAACCCTTCACTATTCCGAGTGGTCCATCTAGCTCAGTATTGTCTACACTGGCTGGCAGCAGCACCCCAGGGCTTCGGACCGAGGCCTCTGCCCAAGCACCTGCCTGCCATAGGCAAGGCAGAGGTGTCCCTTTGCACGTAGTGGAGCTAACTTCTGAGTAGCACTGCCTGAGACCGAGGAACACAGACTGGATTTTCCTTTATTCTTTTGTAACATTACTAGTGGGTTAAACCACAGAGTCTAGGGCTTGCCGATCAGAAGGTCGGCGGTTCGAATCCCTGCAATGGGGTGAGCTCCTGTTGCTCGGTCCCAGCTCCTGCCCACCTAGCAGTTCGAAAGCACATCAAAGTGCAAGTAGATAAATAGGGACCGCTCCGGCGGGAAGGTAAACGGCGTTTCCATGCGCTGCTCTGGTTCACCAGAAGCAGCTTTGTCATGCTGGCCACATGACCCGGAAGCTGTCTGCGGACAAACGCTGGCTCCCTCGGCCTATAGAGCGAGATGAGCACCGCAACCCCAGAGTCGGACATGACTGGACCTGATGGTCAGGGGCCCCTTTACCTTTAGTTGTTCTAAGGACAATTATTTTAATGTTTGCTTGCGATGCTGACTGTTAGCTAGATGGGGAATTGAAGTTTTTATTTTATTCAGCAAACCACCCTGAGATCTTACAATGAAGGGCAGTATAGAAATCAAACAAACAAACAAACAAACAAACAAACAAACAAATAAATAAATAAAGTTGGAGTGTAGTAGCAATCTAATAATGACCCCAAGATACACGGGAAAGGGCTAAGGGAAGCTAGAACAGCCCATGCTTTTGGGTTGCTTCTGAAGGACTATTGGGTGGGTTTTATTTTTTTAAAAAATGAGCAACAACATAATACAAACAGGTAGAACATGATGTTCTTGTACAACAATACATGCAAACAGTGAAAAAAATTGGAGAGGTGTGGAACCACAGAGTGCTTCAGCAGACCAAATGGATTTGGAAAATGCGTATTTTCAGCTGTGATGCAGATTTACCCTGATATTATAGTGTGCATTTCCCAGAGTGGTTTAACCATCAACCTCTCTTCTTCTCAAGGATCTTTTGAAATTGTAGCTCTGTGAACCGAGAAAGGGTCTCCTAACAACTCTCAGCACTGCAGCTCCCAGGATTTTGGAGAAGCTATGGCAGTACAGAAGCACTTTAAATGTTTGCGGTGGATGTGGCCCATGTCCTCTGTCCTGTTTGGACATAAGGCTCCAAGCTTTCCTTTATTATTTATTGCTTTCCTACAATAAGGCAAAATAGTCACTAGAGGGCACTTCAGCCTCAGATTCGGCAACAGAGACCATCCTTTGTGAAGGTGTTTCTCCCAAAGAAGATTCCTTGGGTGATAGATGTGAGACTGATTTATTTAAGCTATTTATATACTGCTCAATTACCGAAGTTTCTAAGTGGGGTGCATAAAAGTGAAAAAGCATACAATGGAGAAAAGCAATTAAAATTAATCACAGAAACAGAAAACTTCCTAAAAATGCCTGCTGAAATGGAAAGGTCTTTGCCATAAACCTCAGGTTTAGCAGGGAGGGGCCCTGTCTCATCTCAGCTGGGAGGGACTCCCAAAGAAACAGCGAATCCACAGCATCTGGGGGTTGTGAGTCATGCTTCTGAACTATGGGGGAACACTAAGAGAGACTCTCCCCAAGATCTCAGTGATCAGGCAGGGATATAAGGCATTTTATTTTATTTTTATTTTGTATTTATTAAATTTGTATGCTACCCTTCGTCTAAGGACCACGGGGCGATTTACAGTACAGAAACACAAAAATACATAACATAATAACAAACTAACTAATAACACACACACCCCAACACACAGTTTTAAAGGCCAGAGATTGTTGACTTAGCATATGGCCTGGGAGGAGAGGAATGTTTTTGCCTGCACCCAAAAATACATAATGAAGGCACCAGGTGAGTCCCCAGACTTGTAAAGCATACAAAAATGTACATACGAATGCAAAGCGTGCATAAAAATCTCCCTGGCATGCTAGCTTTCTAGGGATAGGAATTCTTTGTGCAGATGAGTGTTCAGCTATCTGAGCACCCTTTCTGCTGTTTGAAGCTGTATAAGTCAGGCATTCCTCTGTGAGTTCTAGGACAGTGTTAAAAGCTAAAGGTAAAGGGGCCCCTGACCATCAGGTCCAGTCGTGTCCGACTCTGGGGTTGCGGCGCTCATCTCGCTCTATAGGCCGAGGGAGCCAGCATTTGTCCGCAGACAGCTTCCGGGTCATGTGGCCAGCATGACAAAGCCGCTTCTGGCAAACCAGAGCAGTGCACGGAAACGCCGTTTACCTTCCTGCCAGAGTGGTCCCTATTTATCTACTTGCACTTTGATGTGCTTTCGAACTGCTAGGTTGGCAGGAGCTGGGACCGAGCAACGGGAGCTCACCCCGTTGCAAGGATTCGAACCGCCGACCTTCTGATCAGCAAGCCCTAGTCTCTGTGGTTTAACCCACAGCGCCACTGGGTCCCAGTGTTAAGGCCATACAAATAAGTGGCAACAATTTTAGATTGGAGAAAGGTGCCCATTAAGAGCGAGATATTCTTACATACCCTGAAAGTAAACCTGGTAGGGTATAAGAATGACTGGTGGCTCTAATTTTCTGAGGTGGTGGTGGGGAGGGAAGGGGTGTGCATTTCTCACCATAGGCTGCCCAAATCATGGATACTGGTGCTGATTATAATAACAGGTAATGTGTGTTAGGAGTGAATTATGCATGTCACCATGCATTGTTGTAAGTAGTAACAAGGAGTCACCGGTAGTCCACACCAGGAAGCACCAACACAAAACCAAACCGCTGTGTGTGTCTTTCTGCAGAATGATGAGCCAACCAAGAGTGGGTCCAACAACATTGGGAGGCTTCTCATCAGAGAGAAAGAGAAAGATCCATGCTTCCTTTTGTTGTTTTTGTTTTTGTTGTTGTTTAGTCGTTAAGTCTTGTCGGACTCTTCGTGACCCCATGGACCAGAGAACGCCAGGCACTCCTGTCTTCCACTGCCTCCCACAGTTCGGTCAGACTCATGCTGGTAGCTTTGAGAACACTGTCCAACCATCTCATCCTCTGTCGTCCCCTTCTCCTTGTGCCCTCCATCTTTCCCATCATCAGGGTCTTTTCCAGGGAGTCTTCTCTTCTCATGAGGTGGCCAAAGTATTGGAGCCTCAGCTTCAGGATCTGTCCTTCCAGTGAGCACTCAGGGCTGATTTCCTTCAGAAAGGATAGGTTTGATCTACTGTGTCAGCAAAGGAAAATGGGTCCCTGATATATTTTTAAAAATAAGATTGGTACCATGGACAGCTCCCCAGTGAGGAGGAGCTTGTTGGCACATTCTTCCTTGGTTTAAGCCTGGATTCTGGAATCTTAACACCATCCAGCATAAGACAGCGGCCATACCATACATTTCAAAAACTGTTATACCACTTTAACAGCCAAGGGGAATTCCTGGGAAC
Source organism: Zootoca vivipara (assembly GCF_965207765.1). NCBI lineage: Eukaryota > Metazoa > Chordata > Lepidosauria > Squamata > Lacertidae > Zootoca > Zootoca vivipara. The sequence goes on from NC_142596.1 coordinate 35,346,833, forward strand.
TGTGGCTTGATAAAATTTCTGGGAAGTGTAGGTCTGTGAGGTCAGCACCCTTAATGCGTGACAGTCCCCACAATGATTTGGAGGAAGCCCTGACTGGTAACGTGGCAGGAGCATGCTTTAAATGTATGGTGTGGATGTGACTGAAGGAAGCTTTAAGTGTATGGTGTAGAAGCTCCATTTCCATTGGGCTTCTGGGTAGGCATGTCTAGGATTCTGCTGTTAAACGTGGCATTTTAGACCAGGGCTGGGGCACTAAGACAATATTTACATGCCTTGCTCTTCCCACTTTTGCCTTGGGCCCCACCCCAAATGGGAATGTGGCCCTGAGAAGGCTGCCCAGAAGGGAATGAAGTCTTCAGGCTGCAAAATGATTCTTCACCCCTGTTATGGACACTTCAAATGTATCAGATGTGCTCTCTGGACCAAGTTACTCGATTCCATAATTTTTTCCCTTTTCTTAAAACACACACACCAAACCCACCTTCCATGTGCCAAGAAAACATGCTCTATAAATATTTTCCATCTTCCAAAGCTGTGAACCCCTTTAGCAGTTCTGAGTAACATAAATTTCTGAATGTGGCTATTATTAGTGCTAAAAATAATCCAAAGCCATGAAACAAGCAGTGAGACATGTTGTTGCACGTGGAAGGTGCACGCTGTCAGATACATTATTGTGAGGCTGATTTAGGGAAGGAGAGAGAGAGAGAGAGAGAGAGAGAGAGAGAGAGAGAGAGAGAGAGAGAGAGAGAGAGAGAGAGGGAAATCTAAGTTTCCTAGCAGAGCGATGGTTGAAGGAGACTGTTTTTAGTTACAGAAAGGCTCTTATTGGCATTCACCTCTTCAGAATCTACGCAGAGACCCAAGCTTTACAGGATGTGGGAGATTCATGATCAGACCTCCCAACGTTGTAAAGAAAAGGAAAAGAACAAGTGTAAAAGTAGCCCACTGGAGAAGGAGCAAACTGGCTTTGGGAAGCTGCTGTGGGGAAGAGGGAATTCCACTCATCCCACCCTGCTATTTTGGCTAGCCAACAAGGACTCAAATTTGCTTCAATTCATATTTAATGGGAATGGGGAATCTTTTTCAGCCTAAGGGGGATCTTTTTCATCCTAACCACATTCCCTTCTGGGCAACCTCCCTGGGACCAGAGGCAAAAGCAGGCAGAGCAATTAATGTTGTAGGTTTGAGCCCAACATTGCACTGCAGGGGGTTGGACTAGATCAGCCATAGGCAAACTCAGCCCTCAAGATGTTTTGGGACTACAACTCCCATCATCCCTAGCTAACAGGGCCAGTGGTCAGGGGTGATGGGAATTGTAGTCCCCAAACATCTGGAGGGCCAAGTTTGCCTATGCCTGGACTAGATGACCCTCTCATGGGCTCTACAATTCTATGATTTTCTACAATAGGCTAGTTTCCGAATGCATGCCCTACCCACCCACCCATTGCATCTATATCCCACCTTTTCCTCCAAGGAACTCAAAGTTGTAGACATGGTTCTCCCCCTCCCCATTTAATCCCCACAACAACCCTGTGAGGTAGGTTAGCCTGAGTGGCAGTGAGCTTCATGGCTGAGTGGGAATTTGAACCCTGGTCTCCCTGGTCCTGGTCTGACACTCTAACCACTGAATGCTGGCCTCTACACTGTACACCAGTATCACATCTTTGTACATCCTTTTCAGGAATATATGCATTTGAACATGCAATTTACCCTAGCATATTCATTTTGGTACACATTACAGCACTGGAGAAGGGTATTGCTAAATTTGGAGGTGTGTGGATTTCAAAGGATGGCTGTCTTTCGGTTCTCGTATAGTTTTGGAAACTGCAAAATATGTGAACTTAATTCATCCTCACTCCTATGCCACTTTAAATGGCCATAGCTTCCCCCAAAGAATCCTGGGAGCTGTAGTTTGTTAAGAGTACCAAGAGTTGTCAGAAAACCCCTCTGTTCCCCTCACCGAGTTACAATTCCCAGAGTTTCCTGGGAATGAGGGGTTGATTATTAAACCGCTCTGTAAATTGTAGCTTTGGGAGGGGGAAGAGCTGAGGAAACTCAAAAACCCCAGAGAACTACTGCTGGTCAGTGTAGACCAGGCATCCCCAAACTTCGGCCCTCCAGATGTTTTGGACTACAATTCCCATCTTCCCCGACCACTGGTCCTGTTAGCTAGGGATCATGGGAGTTGTAGGCCAAAACATCTGGAGGGCCGTAGTTTGGGGATGCCTGGTGTAGACAGTCTGACTCTGTATAAGGCAGATTCCTATGTCTCCATTTGCTTTGGCCCTTAATTCACAACCACGAGTAGTGGAAGCTTATTTTTTGACAGACAGACCACAGAACCTCTTTTCTGGCAGGCCAAAAGTCCCAGGTTCAATCCCTGACATCTCCAGGTCACACTCCTGCCTGAAAGTGTGGAAAGCAGCTGCCCAAGGCAGACAATATTGCTGTTGGCCAGGTGTGGGGAAGCTTTGGTCCTTCAGGTGTTGCTGAGCTACAGCTCCCGTTATCCCTGGCTGTTTGCCGGGCTGATGAGAGTTGTAGTTCAGCCACAGCTGTAAGGCCAAAGGTTCCCCACGTCTGAGCTAGATGGCTTGACTCTGAAAGACAGCCTCTTCTGTTCCTGTGAAAGACCATTGTGAGCCCAAGGGGCAGCTGTTCTGACTTGGGTGCCAGGCATATCCTTCGATGAAATGAGTGTGCCAGGTGCACGTGCTTGAATCATGAAACCACCTTTACCTCCAGCAGCCTTCCTTACCGTTACTCATCCTACCTGACCTAAAAAGAGACAAGAGGAGAGCTTTAAATAGAGAGATGGGCAGGGAAGGGGAGACAGGGAGTTTGAATGGTTTGAATCATAGGCAGCTTGGAGAAGAGAATGATTATATAATAACAAGGCTTATATTGTACCTTGTGCTTTAAAGTGCTCTGGGAAGGGACGTAGCTCAGTGGCAGAGCACCTGCTTTGTAAACTAAAGGTCTCTGGTTCAATCCCTGGCATCTCCAGTTTTAAAAAACAAAAACCAGGAAGCAGGGTGATGGCACCAGTGGAAGCCTTGAAAAGCCTCTGACAGCAGACCCTCCAAGTGTCCCTATTTTCCAGGAACAGTCCCGGATTTTCAGAAGCCGTCCCAGTTTCTGATTTGATCCCGGAATGTCCTACTTTTCCTTAGGGCGTTCCTATTTTCATTGGAGAAATGTTGGAGGGTACGGAGTTATGTGACCCCCCTGAGCCAAGGAGATAAGTAACTATACAGCCTTTACAGTACAAGACATCTGAAGGCAGCCCTGTAAAGGGAAGGTTTTTTTTAAAAAAAATGTTTAATGTTTTATAATGTTTTTACATATGTTAGAAGCTGCCCAGAGTGGCTGGGGCAACTCAGTCAGATAGGCAGGGTATAAATAATAAAATTGTTGTTGTCATCGTTATGGAATTGCTTCTCTTCCTCCATCTGTCTCTCTGCACCAGTCCTGTTATTTGAGTAAGTCCTGAGCATTCCCTATCTTACATTCCCATAACATGTGCAAACCTCATGACCAAGCCAACCACAATACTCATTGAATGGGAATGACTGTTAACTGACTCCTTCTGTCCCTCTCTCCCTGCCACCCCTCCCTGCTGGGAGTGAGGCAGGAACGTCTGAACTGCCCAAGGATTGCTTGTCTAAAGGCTCTTCCTCTGGATTGGTGTTTTATTGTGGGTTCCTCCTTGACAGAATAATTAGCATTAGTAGTGGCTGCCTTCTGCGTGAGATGAGATGCCTCATTGCCGCCTCCTTGCTACCATGTTAGTGCTGTCCTGAGGATGGGGTGTTATAGCTCAGCAAAAGCAGGACACAAAGATACCAGAAACTCTGTGCTATAAAATGTTCTGGGATTTCAGCAGGAAGTTACAGGATCTGCACTGACTAGGAATATAGCAGCAAAACCTTTGCAGACACAAACAATATGGAAAGCAGGATCACATGTGACCACCCTGATACCAACACGAACGCAAATCATCATGAGTGCACAATGAAAAGGACATCTGGAGGGGGCCTAAGAGCTGAAGTGGGTATTCACAAGCATTTGCAAGTTGCCAAATGACTTTGCCCTTCATATTCTGAATTCAATAGTTGAATCTGTACTTCGTGAAATTTTAGCTTCAAAATCCCAAGCCGATTCACTCTTCCCAGTATCTCTCAGTTCTCTGATTTGGGCAAGCATCGAAAAAATCATAAAGTTGGCAAATACTAAATGGGCCAGTGATTAAAAATGCTGCCAATGGAAAACATTGAAATGAAATGTCAAGTTTTAGAAAGAGTGAGATCAGATATCACTGGATGCGAAATGGAGATTGCAGACTTTTGGCAAAAGTTGTGTTCAGAGTCTACCCAGAGAAAATTCAACATCAATATTTGCAGAGGAGAATTCTGGGAAGAAATTCAAATTCAATTCCAGAGACTGACCCTAGCTACAAAGTCTCCTTGAAATCAGTGGCATCCATGGTTTCCGTGAGACTTCCCTGTGATTAGAGATGAGAGAATCTGTCAATTTCAGTTTCCGATTTTTCCCAGTCTTAAGCGAAGGTCAGGTTGGTAGTAGAGCACATGCTTTGCGTGCAGAAGGCCCCAGATCAAATCCTTGGCATTTCCAGGCAGGCTTGGGTTTTGAATGTTTTTAAATACCATTTTTAATCGGTTTCTATCAAGAATGTTAATAATAATAATAATAATAATAATAATAATAATAATAATAATAAATTATTTATACCGCACCCATCTGGCTGGGTTCCCCCAGCCACTCTGGATGGCTTCCAACAGAACATTAAAAACACAATAAAACATTAAACATTAAGAACTTCCCTAAACAGGGCTGCCTTCAGATGCCGTCCAAAAGTCAGGTAGTTGTTTATTTCCTGGACATCTGGTGGGAGGGTGTTCCGCAGGGCGGGCGCCACTACCAAGAAGGCCCTCTGCCTAGTTCCCTGTAGCTTCGATTCTCACAGGGAGGGAATTTCCAGAAGGCCCTTGGACCTGGACCTCAGTGTCTGGGCAGGACGATGGGAGTGGAGATGCTCCTTCAGGTATACTGGGCCGAGGCCGTTTAGGGCTTTAGTGTTACAGTATAGTTGTTGGTTTGTTTGTTTTTAAATAAACCGCTTAGAAGTTTCCTTACAATCAAGTGGTAGATAAATTTTGTTACATAAATTAAATAATTATAAGGGCCAAACTTGCCTACAAAGGTCCGTATAGTCAAAGCTATGGTTTTCCCAGTAGTGATGTATGGAAGTGAGAGCTGGACCATAAAGAAGGCTGATCACCGAAGAATTGATGCTTTTGAATTGTGGTGCTGGAGGAGACTCTTGAGAGTCCCATGAATTCTGAAGGAAATCAGCCCTGAGTGCTCACTGGAAGGACAGATTGTGAAGCTGAGGCTCCAATACTTTGGCCACATCATGAGAAGAGAAGACTCCCTGGAAAAGACCCTGATGTTGGGAAAGATTGAGGGCACTAGGAGAAGGGGACGACAGAGGACGAGATGGTTGGACAGTGTTCTCAAAGCTACAAACATGAGTCTGACCAAACTGTGGGAGGCGGTGCAAGACAGGAGTGCCTGGCGTGCTATGGTCCATGGGGTCACGAAGAGTCGGACACGACTAAACGACTAAACAACAACAACAAAGGGCCAAACTAGACATTTATTATTTTTTCCATTTTCTTTATTACAAGAAGCTCAAGATTGTGTGTATGGTTCTCTCTCCCCCCCCCCATTCTTATCTTCACAACAACCCTCTGAGGTAGGTAGGCAAGTAGGTAGGTTAGGCTGACAGACTGGCCCATGACCACCCAAATGAGCTTTGTGACTGAGTGTGGGATTTGAACCCTGGTCTCCTAGGTCCTCGTCTGACACTCAACCACTGCACTACACTGGTGCTAATCACATCATTACAACGGTGGTTGTTGTTGTTGGTTGTTGTTTTTATTTTATTTTTAAAGAAAGCAGAAGGTTTTGATGGGGAGGTCAATTTTTGTTGCCCTCCTGCCTGTTATGATTTTATATATATATATAAATAAACACAGTCATTGTGGTATGTAAGGGTAACTTCCCCCCAAAGAAGCTACCAGCCCCTTGAAAAGTTCTAAATTCATCACTATCGTCCACTAGCTAAAGGCAGCTTAAAGCAGGTGATTTGTGGGGTATCTGTGGGGGGGGGGGAGAGAAGGAGTTAAAGTTCCCCATACCCTGTGGTCCAGATGGAAATCCTCCTCTACACACACACACACACACACACACACACACACACACAATTTTAAAAAGCACCACAGATACGGTTTGCAATTCTTTGTTAAGGTCCATTTTAGATGGTCACCCCTTTAGGACAGGGAGCTTCCATACCTGATCTTTGTACAGTGCCGCACTTCCGTCGACCTCTCTTCTCCCTTTAAATCAATAAATAAGGGAAGCTGGGGTGTACAGTTGTGAGAATAGATGTTTGGAAAGGAGATGGCTCAATGGATTCTTAAGTAAAGCAGGAGACATCACTGGGTAGTGGCTGAGCCCGAGCACCTCTGTTTTTTGGGGAAATTTCAAAAACAGCCCACAATTACTGTACCAGAAAATACCTGAAAGGGAGATTCTTCTTCCACCTCCACAGGCTGCATAAACACAATACATTTCTAGCAAATGATTTCTTCCCCCAAGGAATCCTGGGGATTGTAGTTTGTTAAGGGTGTCAGAAACCATAGTTCCCATGATTTTGTGTGGGGGGGGGAAGTAACATGTTTTAAACGATAGCATGTATGCAGGAGGACACTCCCTGGCTAAGGAGGTTGTCATCTCACTGTAGAGAAAGGAATCAAAGGACAGCCTGCAGCCTGAGTTCACGTGTCACTATAAACCATGGTTTAAATAAAACTTAAATAAACCATGGCTTGGTGCAGACATGGGGGAAACCTATTTAACCCCAGGGCCAGATTCTGACTTGGTGAACCTTCTGGGGGCTGCATTCCAATGGTGGGGTGGAGAGTATAAGACAGTTTCCATAGGTAACTTGCTCTGTCTCTGAGCCATCATTTGCTCTTGACTGTGTTCCCTAACCCAGCCTCTGTTTAATTGGTGGAACTCAGGATCCTCGCAAAAAAACAAAGCAGATCCCACAAGCCTGAAACTTCCCCGTATCGCCGCTAAAAGAGAACAGATTTCCGACTTTTGGAGTGTTACAAACATACATACGTTCGCTGGGTGCCCCCCAAAAGCCCAGCCCAGTGTTTGAGAGCTCCTGTCTCTTTAAGAGCCTTTTGGCTGCATTCCAGCTGCTTGAAAGAGAGCTAAAGAAACCCACAAAAGAGGAGGGGGTGGCGGAGTGTGTGTGTGTGTGTTTGTGTGTATAGGACAGTGTATGCCTTTGTCAAGCGATGCAAGGTTTTTCTATTCCGGAAAGAATTCTGTGGGGGTGGATGATGATGAGCAGATAGTTTTTAAATGGTCTTTTAATAGGTTTTTAATCTAGATTTAAACCACCTTACCATGAAGTCAGGAGTTAATACTCCAATTGATTTAAAATGGAGCTGGATTGCATTCTGCATTTATTTACTCGTAATCTCTTGAGCAAATTTGTCCCCTCCCCCTCAGTGGAACATAAGGAGATCTCTGCTGAGTCCAAAGGACTCTCTTGTCCAGCATTCTGGCCAATTAGATGCCTATAGGCAGAAACCCACAAGCAGAAGATGAGATCTATCATCTATCTATCTATCTATCTATCTATCTATCTATCTATCTATCTATCTATCTATCTATCTATCTAATCTTGTTGTTTACTGGCCCTTCGCCCTTAAGGTTGCAGGGCTGGTTTTTACAACAATTAAAACACAAATGGTCCATGGGGTCACGAAGAGTCGGACATGACTAAATGACTAAACAACAACAACACAAACACAGTTGAACACCACTTACAATAAGGTGGGTCCTAAAATTATACACCACAGATGTCAAAACCCAGGGGAAAGAGGTGTGTCTCCCGCATTTCCTGAAAGCTGTATAATGAAGATGCCAGACTGTGGAATTCCACAGCTTAGAGTCTGCCACAGAGGATGCCCTCTCCCAGGCCAAGCACCCTTGAACTTGAACTTCTGATGGTAGAAGAACCACCCAGAGCCCCCCCCCCTCTGCCAATCTTGGCACCCAAGGAGGGCAATTTTTCAGGGATTGAGGACCTAGGTTGCTCATAGACTCATAGAATTCTAGAATTGGAAGTGACCCCTACCGTCCTCTATCCCAACTCCCGGCAATGCAAGAACTTTCGATTCCCACAACTCTGAGATTAAGTCTCTTGTTCTACCAAATGAGCTTTGGTTAGGGCTTTGGAACACTAATGTGAGCACCTTGAATTGGGTCCAGAAATGCATCAGCTACCAGTGCAGGTTTCTGTGAGATCTAAACAAAACCCCAGCCAGTAATCTGGCTACTGTATTTTGGACCAGCTGAAATTTCTGAGTTGTCCCATGTACAGCACATTGCGATGTTCCAGTCTGGAATAGCCCTCTCTCCTGCTCATGAGCCCCAGAGTGATATTCAGAGGTACCGGTATCATGTTTCTCATCCTAGAGGCAGCTTGTGGTTAATCGTCATCATCTATTACCCGCCCTTTACCATAAGGTCCTAGGGCTGGTTGCATCGATATATATAACACAAGATTAAAATAAATTAAAATGATTCACAATGCAAAAAATAGCATGGGTCCTTAAAAAATTCAGGTGTCAAAAGTCAGGGTAGAGCCTTGTAGCCATGGATGGCCTGATTCTCCAGGAATCTGCATGCTGCCTTTTTAAAAAATCATTCAGATTGGTGGAATTTAGGAAGCTTCCTTATATTGAGTCTGACCATTGGTCCATCTAACTCAGTATTGTCTACACTGACTGGCAGCAGCTGTCTGGGATTTTAGGCAGGGATCTCTCTGACTGGGGATTGAACTGGGGAGCCTCTGTATGCAAAATTGAGTGCTCTACCCACTGAGCCACAGTCCTTCCTCCAAAGACCATCATCACATCTTTTTTTTAAATTGCACTTATTAGACACTTTTTTAAAACCAAAAGTAAACTCAAAGTGACTCAAAATATAATAGAAAAATTAAACCAGTATACAACTAAAATAGAAACTGACATACTTCAAAAGCAGCGTAACAAACCCCACCCACTGAAGGAGGGTGCAATATCTAAAATCTCTCCAACCTTAAGGGCCGAGTCGAGAGCCTGCCTGTCACCAAAAAGTAGGCAGTGATGGTGCCAGGAATGCCTCATTGGAGACCATTCCATAAATGGGGAGCCACCACTGAGAAGGCCTGTTCTCATGTTGCCAACTTTCACACCTGTCTTGGAGATGGTGTAAGGAGAAGGACCTCAGATGATGAAGGCTGGTTGTGCCTATGCACAACTCGCAGACTTAACATATAGAATAAGAACAAGAAGAACATATGTTTAAAGAAGATTGGAAAACGTTTATTGAATATATGGGAAACAATTTTGTACAGCTGAAAACACTGGCAGCATTAAGATAAATTCAAGTTTTGATGGGTGCAATAATGGAATACTGAATGGTATAGTTTTTGTAAAATATGCAGGGATTTATGATATGTAACCACAGAAAGAGAAGGAGGGAAGTCATTGATATCCTAAGGATGTAAAATGAGTATTTTAAATTGTAAAACAGAAAACTTAATAAAATTATATACAGATGGTGAATGCTGGGTCCAGGTTGCTTCATGTGTGGCCTTAGGGTAGCAAATTCCTTCATTTTACTATATGAAGAAGTCCTTCCTTTTGTCTGTCCTGACTCTTCCAACATTTGGCTTTAAATATTGTAACCTGTGTTCGTAGGGGAGTCGCTCCAGCCCCCTGGTCATCTGGGTTGCCCTTTTCTTCACCTTCTCCAGATCGGCAATATCCTTTCCGAACGAGTTTTCCGGGAGCTCACCTTTCAGGTGATGTTAGCATCAGAGGCTATTGGCCATGACAGCTAAGCCCTGCAGATATAGCACTACTGTTGGCTGGCTTTAAAAGAGGATTATCCAAATTCATGCAGGGAAAGGTTGTCCATGGCTACTTCTACTTCCACCGTGGGAGCAACAGTCCCTCTGAATGCCAAGTTGCTGGGAATCACAAGTGGGGAGGCTGCTTTTGGGCTCAGGTCCTGTTTTCAAGCACAGGGGCGTCTGTGGTCCAAAAAGAGAAGAAGCAGAAGGGGGGAGGGAATGACTGGGTCCATCATTTAACAAGTGTACTAAAGAAGGGGGGGAGAGAGAAAGAGAGTATATGGAAGAGGCAAGAGAGTGGATGCGGCAACGCTTAAGGAGAATATTTTCCATATCAACAGAACAAAGGTCTGCCCGCCCCCCTTCCCAACTGTAGCCAAGAAAAATAAATATCAATTCAACACAAACACACACAGGTCAATCGCGAAGTAGGATTGTCAAAATGAAGGGGGAATGTTGCTGGCATTGACTAGCCTTTAACAGCTGCTGGAATTCAGATATAAAGAAAGTTCAGCTCGTTTGGTCCCTAGGTTTTCTCTTTAACCATGAGGACTAGCAACTTTGGACGACCCTTTCCTAGGCACATTTTCCCAAATCCAGCAGAGGGCAGTTTGCGTCTGTGCTGATATGTCTGAAACCTTCCCCACTCCACAAATTCCATAAGACCCTCTATGAGAAGTGTCACAACCCATTCTACCCGCACCCCAATTTCCTGCACCCATAATCCACTTCAGTTCCCCAAATATCAAAGCGGCATGTCCGGTATTTTTAAAAGGCTTTTTTCTTAATCCACCCCCCCCCGCGCCCGCCGCATTCACAAGTGAGACGCAAACGTGCGGAAGAAATCCCTTGGATTAACCCTGATCCTTAAACCCCGACGCTTCTTCCTTTGAACCTTTTGGCAGCCGCTCAAAGCGGTCGCAGCAGCTCGGGCTTGACCTAGAAAACAAGACAGAAATGGGTGAAAGGAAGAGCGGCGGAACCCGAGGCGCTTTAGGACCCGGCGGAGCCGCGGCGGCTTCGCCAAAGCAGGCAGAGCAAGCAGGCAGGCAGGCAGGCTGCACACACAGAGCGAAGCGCGGAAGCGCCGGGGAGACCCTGCCCGCTCTCCAGGCAGGCGAGGAGAAGATCCACACACAGACATTCATCACAGAGAGGCGCAGAACAAAAGGGAGCAGCCACAAGGCGGGCTCGCGGACCATCCATCCATCCATCCAGGCGGGGAAGGAGCGCGCAGCTGGGCTGGGTGGAAGGCATTGCTTCTTCCTCGCCACGATGCCTGCCTGCTCCGCGGGCTGCAAGCGGCGCTGGCGACCATGGGGCTGCAGCTGAAGGTAGCGGGCTGTCGCTGCTGCAGCCGCCGTCTCCGCCGGTGTTCGCCGCCCGTGCTGCAGAGCCGCTCCCGTCTCGCCCCAGGCGGTGGCCAACAGCAGCAGCAGCAACAACGGGCTGCGGCGCAGCAGTAAGGCGTCCGCGGCGGGCGGCGAGCCCCCTCGGGCGCCTGCCTTGATCGCGCCGCTCTCCCTGGGCCCGGCGCGATCCGGAGGGAGGAGCGAGCGAGCGGCAGCCCGCAACACAGCCGCCGCGTCTCCGAGGACATGAGGGCAAGAGCCCGCGCCCAGGCAGGTGGGTTCGGCTCTAGATTATTTGTGGGCTTGCATCTAAAGGAAAGAAGCAGGATTGGGGCATCGCGGGAAAGCAAAGGTGAATGTGATGTATGGGGGGGGGAGTCCGAAGCTCTAGACCCCTCCCCCCACGCTTGGAAGCGACTGTGGAGGGGTCTTGGTTTTGGGGGGTTGCATGCGTGTGGGGGGGACCAAGACAGGTGAGATGGAAAGGGGGGTTGTTGTTGGGGGAGAACTGGGTTCCTCTGGAGTGGGGTGGGTCTCCCTCTTGCATAGATGCAAGGGGAGGGGAGTAGTTTGGGGAGGGGGCGCGTATGATTGGGGTGGGGGGTTAGGAGCAAGCGCGAGGAGGAAGACGTCTATCTCCCCCTCCCCCTTCGGGTTGGGAGAGGTGACTCGGGTGCTAGAGTGGGGGAGGGGCGCGGTGGGGAGGGAGGGGAGAGGAGAGCGCCAGCCAGGCGAGGTTTCGCTTGGGCGCCTTTAACACAAAGCGCCGCTGAGAACAATGAAGTCCCCCCCCCAATCCCGTGCGCCGCCCCTCCTCTCATTGCTACTTTCCACCTGCAGCGGCAGGAAAGGCGATGCCGGGATCATCCCCGCTGCAACCCAGGCAGGGATGGCGAGAGCAGGCGGGCAAGGTGCGGGTGTGGGGAGGTGGTGATTCTTCTAGCGCAAGGTCAGCATGTACTTTGTGAACACCCCACCAGCACCACCGCACACTCGCTATTTAAGTGCAAAAGTGTGTGCGTGTGCATGTATGGGGAAGAGGTTGGATCTCTCCGGAGAAAGCACACTACACACCCCTAGCTTAATATGGGGCTGGGGCTCTTTTAAGGAGGGGCTCAGCTTGTATAGTCTGCACTGCTTGGAAAACACCCCCTTCCCTCCCGCCTCTACATACTATATTGAGCGTCTGTAATGCAGGACAACAACGACAACCCCCTTCTCATTTGCGCTCTCTCTCTCTCTCTCTCTCTCTCTCTCTCTCTCTCTCTCTCTCACACACACACACACACACACACACACACACACACACACACACACACACACAGCTCGGGGATCTGCAGAAGGTAAGCCCCCTAACCAGCATTTCCCTGCGCGTGCACCAGTACACATGCATGCATTTCATGCACATGGCTTTGTCTGGCATGCACCTTCTTCCTCCCCCCCCCCGCCCCCCCCCGAGATGGCAATGCAATGTGGGTGGTGGGGCGGGAACCAAGGCTTTCTTTTTCTCAATGGGCTCTTGAGAAGCCTCCCTGTTGTGTTCTGCCCATTCCAATCCCACCTGTTTGGGGTCATTGCTGAAGCAGACAGGGAGTGGCCAGTGTGTTGTTGGATGGATGGAGATTTTGGTTCTGTAGCATCCTTTTCACCAGATCCCTCTCCCTCTCTGAATATGCAGAAGGGCCTGTAAGGAGAGGTGATGCTAATTTGAGATGTAAAACACCCCCCTTGGTTACTCTCTGCCTTTATTGTGGAGCGTTTGTTTGTTCATAGGAAGGTGCCATAGATACACACAGAGTCAAACTGCTGGTCTACTTGGCTCAGTACGTCCAGAATTTCAGACAAGGGACTCTCCTCCCAGCCATACCTGGAGGTGCCGAGGACTGAACCTGGGACCATTGCAGGGAAAGAAGATGCTCTGTTCTGCTGGGCTGCACCCCCACTCTCCCCCCAAACCAGTGCTTTATTGCAATGGCTTTCTAACCATTTCCTGGGAAATAGCTCTGGAAGGTAGTTTGTCCATCATGCTCAGCCTTCTGCAATGCACAAAGGGGCATTGGATATGTCCTGGGTTTTCAGTGGGGAAATGATGAGGCCGGGAGGCCTGCCCAGAACCCTACATTGGCCTCCAGCAACCAGTTGCCCTCCAGATATTTTGGACTACAACTCCCAACATGCACTGGCTGGGGCTTGATGGGAGTTGTAGTCCAAAACCTCTGGAGGGTCCCTGGTTGCTGAAGGTTGCCCTCCATGAACTTGGTGTGCATCCTCAAACATGCCCCAGAATTCTCTGCAACCACAACAACATTCCTTCGCAGGCGGGTCTGGGAGAAAAGACTGTGGATCTCTCAAGGAAGAAAGTTTGGGGGGGGGCAAAGCCCAAGATTCATTTTTCTGGTGACCAAAAGGGCAGCGGCAGCTCCAGTGGTGCTGCTGGTGATGACCAGGCTGATAAGATGCAATCCTGTCCTGCAGTTTTTCTTCTGGTTCTTGTCTGCATGGACAGGTTTAGCTTGGATCTGGTGGAAGGGTAAGATCTGGGGACCCCCCACACCCACTTCCCATATTTTCAACCCATTTATGACGGCTTGGAGCACAGCATGGTGTCAGACAGAGCCATCTAGCGGTGCTGTTTGTTTGTCTTATGTCCACTAAGACCAGGGCCTTTTGTGTGGTGGCCCCTGCCCTTTGGAATGTGCTCCTGATTGACAGCAGGCAGGCACTAAAGTAGTGGCATTTAAGTGCCTGCTTAAAACTCATCTGTTCACCCAGGCTCTCTCTGAGGAGTGATCCAGCTTTGTATGAACTTGTGGTGCATTTTGCATATCTTTTATTAGTGTCATTTTATTGTTGATCTTCTGCTGTTCACCACTGTGATCCATTTTTTAAAATGTTGGCGGTATAGAAAATTTTGCAAATAAATTGTAATGGTGTTGTTGCGGCTACTCTTGAGTAAAGACGCCCAAGTCCGTGCTTGTCTTTAATGGTTTTATTGTACATAGTATTTACAGTGCAGAGATAGCAGAAAACATTACCTCCTAGTCACTCGCAGAATCCGGGAGTGGACGTTTCCTGTTTCGTGACCAGCATAAGAGCTTGGGCACCCCGAAACTCCTCCTCCCGAGCTTACATTTGGTGGTGCACCTTAATTTGGGCGCTGGACGGGGCTGCCTGTTCCCCTCCACCTCTTGGTCATGGTGGCGCAAAGGCTCTCCAACATCACTGAGCCTTGCCTCCTCCATACCGCTAACTTCCTCATTCCCCCCACCTGACCCACTGCTTTGGCTCTCACTGGGCAAAGAACTGGTCAACAGAATAGGGGGAGTTCCCTGTAGGAAGGTCCCCTAACATAAATGATAATAATAATACAGTTGAGAAGGGTTTTGCTCCTTTGAGGGAGCAAAACCAAGAAAGTACCTTGTGGTACCTTAAGGACAATATAGCCTAAGCTTCCGTAAACTAGAATCCGCCATCCAATTGCCTCTCGCAATGTGGACTGCACTCCCCAAAATGTTATGCCATAATAAAATCTGCCTCCATCACATGATGAGGGTCATAACCCAACTCATTCAGGTCCTCAGTAACCGTATCAAATTGGTTTTACCTGAAGCGTAGATTTGATAGGTTCTGAGGACACAAATGGGGCCCGTCCCTAGTCCTGGGGTCCGCAGTTCCTTCTCTACTTCAATTCCATGATGCATTATTATTGTTTTCTTCCTTTGGTTATTTGAACTCAACCGGGAGGTAGGTAGGTAGGCAGTTGTGTAGAGTTTTTCTTTCCAAATACGTTCAATGCCTGATGCTGTTTGGCCAATCCGAAAAAGATGAAGGGGACTGTGCCTGCCTCCCAGAATTCTTTGCTCTCCTGCCTCCATCACGTGGCGGGGGTTGCAAGGTGCTGCAAGATTTTGTGTGTTGTTTTAGCACAGTAGCAAAGCTCCAGGGCTCTTCTCCCCATTTCTTGGAGCTGCCAGAATCTTGGATTGGACTTCTCTTCCACTGTTTTCTCTGTGTGATAAATGGCTGTCGACTGCTTTCTGGTTCCAAAGAAAGAGGTGAATTCCCAGAAATGCTGGGATCCGTATATATTAGCTGTATGTTGTATCATTTGGTCGCTTCCAGACAACCTTTTTGGTTAAGCATTCCTCCTTATTGGTTTGCATAAAGTTTTCGGGGTGATGTCAGCTATTTACCAAGTCTTTATTTTGATTTGTTTGCACAGTGTTGCATCAAGCAAGTGTTATCCCACAATTTCCCACAATTTCCCTACCACTTTCCTTATTGCAAAATGACCAGTTGCGTGCATGGGGTGGGGTGGGGAAGGGCAGTTTGTTGTGCAAGAGCAGCAAATCAGCTTGAATTCCACATTTCCCGGAATGTGATTGCATCTCACCCCAAAATAGCAATGGTCAGAAGCACCATTTATCTATTTTTCCTCTGTGATCAGTGTTGTTGTTGTTGTAGTCGTTAGAGGGTTGGGCTAGCACCAGGGAGACCATGGTTCAAATCCCCACCCAGCCATGAAACTCACCGGGTGACAATGGATCAGTCACTGCCTCTCAGCTTAATTTACCTCACAGGACTGTTAGGGGGATTAAATGAAAATGGCGGGGGAACAACCATGTATACCACCTTGAGCTCCTTGGTGGAATATAAGTTGCAATCAGTAAAATAAATAGCCTAACGTCTTGGCCTATTGCAAGTTCCATCATTGATTATATTGATGTTGGTTAAGAGAAGTGGGTTTTTATAGCCTCGCTGTTTACTAAAAGGAGCTCTCGTTCTTAGACTTTGTCCGTCCAGCCATGTGTTGTCTGTGCAAGCTGGCAGCCTCTCCAAATTCTCAGGCTTAGCTCTTTTCCATCACCAGTTGACTGCCTTTGCAACTGGAGATAGTGGGGATTGAGCCTGGCGCCTTCTGCTTCACCCCTTCCTACTTTGATGCTGGCAAAGTTATGAACCTAAGAAGACCCTGGCTTCTGGATCTGGCCAAAGGCCCACCTTGTCCATCATCATGTTCTCATCAGTGGTCAACCAGAAGCCTCAGTGGGAAGCCGATCAGCAGAACCTGGTTGCAACAGCACTTTCCCCTCTTGTGATTTGCAGCAACTGGCATCCAGAGGGATGCTGCCTCTAATTGTGGAAAGAGAACATCGTTTTCATGGCTAGTAGTCATGATCCTGAATAAATTTTATCTGATCCTCTTCTAAAGCCATCCAAGTTAGTAGTCATCCCTAGTCTACATCTAGTGGGAGCAAAGTTATGATTTTAATTGTGCATTGTGTTGTGAAGTCCATCCTTTTGTCTGTGCTAAATCTTCAGCTTCTTTGGATAACCCCGGTGGGTTCCAGTATTATGAGCGAGGAATGAAACCGTCCCTCTGTCCACACCCATTTTATACACCTCTAGGTTGGCATAGTGCTGGCTTCTTTGGCTCTTCTGCAAGTCGAGACATTATGCCGCACCCGTTTATAGACTGTGGTTAAAGGTAAAGGTAAAGGGACCCCTAACCATTAGGTCCAGTCGTGACCGACTCTGGGGTTGCGGCGCTCATCTCGCATTATTGGCTGAGGGAGCCGGCATACGGCTTCCAGGTCACGTGGCTAGCCATGACAAAGCCGCTTCTGGCGAACCAGAGCAAGACACGGAAACGCCGTTTACCTTCCCGCTTGGAGCGGTACCTATTTATCTACTTGCACTTTGACGTGCTTTCGAACTGCTAGGTTGACAGGAGCTGGGACCGAGCAACGGGAGCTCACCCCGTCGCAGGTATTCGAACCGCCGACCTTCTGATCAGCAAGTGACCGCAAAGAACACAAAGAGAGCCAAAGGTCATAGGCCACTGCGCTATTTGAACTCAAGGCGCACTCTGGGATGTCCTGCAGTCTTTCCAAGAGTACCCATTTCACAACAATGACCTGCTTGCGTGGCTGTGCGTATATGCTTTTTAAAAGGGGGGGGGGGCAGGAGAATCTTCAACTGGTATCAATTATGCAAATTCAGCACAAGAAGAGATCCCTCTTGTTTTGCATACATTATTCTGCAATTTCTCAATAGCATAAAGAACAGTTGTTGACCTCCATTACCAATGGCTTCATCCCTTATCATAATACTCTACTACAGCAAAGTTGCTGGTGAATTTAGGTAGGATGAGATTTTTCACCCCGGGTTAAGGGGCAGGGGAGGTGTCTGGGATTTGGCGACCCATTTGGGGTATTTAGTTGCAATTGCCAGATACCCAACATGGCTCTGAAGTCAGGCCCAACACCAGCAGTTACCCAGGGCGGGCATTAGGGTCACCCTGCCGTTTACCACCCCACTGCCCACCCACCCTCATGATTCATTTTAGCAGTGCTGCGGCTTTTGAATTGGAGTTTTATTGTTTTCATAGTTCTGTAGTCAAGGGGGATCTCTACCCCCACCCGGGGGAGTGGTGGTTTCAGCACTGTACCGGAACCCCCCCAAGTCTGGCACCAGCCCCATCTGAAGTGGAAGAGGATACAGGGCAACACAGATGCCTCAGCCCCAAAGATTTCACTGAACAGGTGCCCAGATCTAGGTGCCTCAGAGTCTACCTCTCTGCTCTGCCTGACCCAGCTCCTTCATGGCACAGGGGCAGAGCCGTAGCTAGCTGATCTTGCGCCCCTGGCAGAACTGTCCAGATTGCACCCCCTAGCCATGGACAAATTAGCTCTTCTTTCTGCCTCTCCTCCAGCCCCCCTCCCTCCACTCATTCAATTCACCCTCTATTTAATCTCGCTAGGTTAAATAGTGAGATTAACAGCAATAGTTAGAAAAGTCCCTAAGCAAAAATGGGAAAAGGAATGGAAATACGTAAAAGATTATCTTTGTAATGGAGGTATAGATTCCAGATGGGTGATCTGCTTCGATTAAGTTTGTACAAGTTTGTTGGATTTATTATGTATATAGGAAAAATTGAGACATGAGATAAGAAATTAGTTTCATAAGAGGAAAGCATAGTTGAATTTATTTGTAAATAGGGAACTGATATGGAATGCTGGGAAGTTTATTTTGTTTTATGTTTATGATTTTTTTCTGTTTTCTTTTTTCTTGATAAGTTTGTTTAATTTTGTATAATTTTGTATTTGCGTTGTGTTGTGTTGATTTTGTTGATTTATGTTGATTTGATTTATGTTGATTTGTATTTTATATTTGGTATTAAATAAAGATTTTTTTTAAAAAAAAATCACCCTCTATTTAAAACCTTTTCTTATGAGGCAATAATAATCAACATACCCAGCTCCCTAAGCCATTCCTCATATAAGGCATCGTTTCCAGGCCTTTGACCATTTTGGTTGCCCTCCTCTGGACACGTTCCAGCTTGTCAGTATCCTTCTTGAACTGTGGTGCCCAGAACTGGACACAGTGCTCCAGGGAGAATCCCAAGAGCCAGATAGAGAGACTGGGGGCTGCATTTGACTTGCAGACGTGAAGTTCCCTCACCCTGGCACCATTGGTATATGAATGCCTGCAGAAGTAGGGACCACTCTTCTGTACCTACCTAGCCCAGTTTCATTAAACACACACACACAATACAAAATGTGTGAATGTTGTTCTTGTGGTTTGTAAACCAGGAAGCAGCTATTTTTAAACTCAAATTCTATTCCCTAGAAATGTAACTATTTAGAAAGATCTGGTTGGAAGCCTGGCTTCTGGTTATCAGCTGGTCTCTTAAAGATAAGCATTAGCTGTTGCCAGTCACTTTTTGGTGTGTGCAGTCACAGGAAATTAGAGCATCCATCCACGCTTTCTGCCAGAGGAACAACATCTTCCACACTAAAATAAATGAAAGGTACCATTTTCTAAGAGCGTGGAAACCTGGAGTATTTAATACATGTGCGATCTGCATCGGGCTGATGCTATTGTAGAGAAACGAGGAATTCCAAAAGCAATTTGCCACACAATGTTACTATACTACAGGCCATTGAGTTCAAGGGGATCTATCCCCCGATAAGTGTGTATTGTTATTATTAGTTTAGTATTTATTAAACACAGTTGCTTTATTAACAAAGCCGCTCAAAGCGACTTACAATATTGTATTGGCTTTTCAAAGCCTTAATTGTGCTTGTAAAGCACACTAAGTGGACTGAATGTAAGAAGAGGTCTTGCGTTCTGGATCAGAACAAAGATCCGTCTTGGCCAAGCTTGGGGAACCTGTGACCTTGTAGGTGTTATTGGACTCCAAATTGCAGGAGTCCCAGCCTGCATGGCCTATCCTCAGGGATGATGGGAATTCAACTGTAGGCAATCATCAAGCAGAAGCCAACCAAAGGAATAAGAATTAAAAGTCCCATTCTGAAGAAGTGTGCATGCACATGAAAGCTCATACTAATGACAAACTTAGTTGGCCTCTAAGGTGCTGCTGGAAGGATTTTTTTTTAATTTTGTTTCGACTGCGTCAGACCAACACGGCTACCTACCTGTAACCATTCTGAACAGGAAGTCTTTATTGGTGAGATGGCCAGTCTGGGGAGGCGGAGTCAGGGCCTGGGAAACCTATTTCCTTGAAGATGCCCCAACCCAGAGCCCTGGTGTCTCACTTTGTGGGCAGCTCTGCTCACAGCTGGAAGCTCTTTGCTCTAGTCCAGGCGGCTCCTGGTGCCCTTTCAGGACTGTTTGTTCTCTCTATTTGTTTGACATGTCATAAAACAAGTTCTCCAGGTGTTGTGCAAAATCAGGTTCTAAGAAGAATGCAATAAATCTTAAAACAAAACCCAACCCAGCATAAAATCCAGAAACATAAAAGATCAGCACACTAAGTTACAACACAGACCACAGAGCCGGGCAAATACAGCCCAAAGTTGCATTTTCTCGAAGGGAAACCGATGCTAATTCTAGGAGTCCATTGTCTCCTTTCCCCCAGTGTCAGCTGTTGTGCAAGAGTTCTGAGCAAGGATGATCATGCACACATCCACAGTGGTACCTCGGGTTAACAACTTAATTCGTTCTGGAGGTCCGTTCTTAACCTGAAACTGTTCTTAGCCTGAGGTACCACTTTAGCTAATGGGGCCTTCCGCTGCCGCCTCGCCACCACCGCACCATTTCTGTTCTCACCCTGAAGCAAAGTTCTTAACCCGAGGTACTACCTCCGGGTTAGCGGAGTCTGTAACCTGAAGCGCCTGTAACCTGAAGCGCCTGTAACCCGAGGTACCACTGTATAAGGTACAATAGTATCATTTCCTGGGCAAAAGAAGCAGCCATGCTTTGGGTTTGCAGTCTCCATTAGAAGAGGCAAGTTACTTGCCCTCCAGGGCTTTTGGAACTTCAGGGCTCTGATTTCTGCCATTACCTGTCATTGCTTCTTTCAGCTCAGTTCTATTCAAAGTGAACTCAGCTATGGCGTCATGGTGAGGATGGGGATATACATTTATTTCAATCTGGAACCTAGCCCATACCAAGAGCTTAGGGTGGTTTGAGAAGGAAAGAGCGAAATTCACTGCAGAAGCTGAGCCTGCATTTGGATGTGGGGGAAATTGCCCTAGTTTTGCCAATTATAATGCTTCTGCTTCTGCCCCATTTCCTAATGCTTCTTTCACACTGCAGCAGCCTTTTGACCGATATAGTGGCATGTTGTGCCAAACTTCATTCACACCAGTGGGCATGGTGTGACACAACAATGAATATCATTGGACAACACTGATGCTTTCTGCGCAGATACCAACACACACTTTCTGCACATGCCTTCTTCTGTTCCCCCACGATCCCCACCCCATGAAAACAGCGGGAAAGAACTGTACGCTGATATATTGCCCCAAATTTTGTCACTTTGCTCCCATGATATTCCTGGTCAGGGGTGCTATACGTGGATTTATTGTGGAATCAAATAACATGGAAACGAGCCTTAACATGAACTATATTCCATTAGCTTTCCAGAAGTGGCTTTTGTTTTGTAAAAGCTCGAATATAGTGTGGAAATCAACAGAAATCTTGAGGAATAAACTGCTATGTGGATGCAGCCTGAACTGAATACAGAATCCCTGTTGGTGGAGCAGACTTGACCTTGGGTACAATCACACTGAGACTCTGGGTTTAGGAATATAAGAAAGCTAATATTAATTATTGCAAATACATGTTTAATAGGAAAGATCTGTAAATCTATATGGCTAAGGGGGAGATGCAATGAGCCATGCTTGCTCTTGCATCTCAAGAGACGAGAGCTCCAAGTTTGTCTCTGATTTCACAAGGGAGGCATAGAGAAAGAGGAGGAAGGCGAGGAGGAAAGTGAGGTCAGCAACCCTAGGAGTATCAATCTAACACTGAAGGAAGATCAGCAGGTCAACATGAGGACAGTCTAGGAAGCTTGGAGGTTCCTCTCTCTACCCTTTCTCATGTAGATGCATCGGCCCACGGTGCAAGCTGAGTTGCACCCTGATACTTCCAACACAGAACAACTTAAAAATTAGGTCAGTAATGTTGCATTGGTTGGGTGAACATGGGCGGGTCCAGCCCAAGTTTGGTTTGGAGATATAGAACCATCAGAAAGGAAAGCAGGAGGGGCTTTGAAGATGTCTATCAATGTTCTGGGTGACGAAACGTAGGTCAGTCATTCACCAACTTGGATAACGTTAAAAGAGAATCGGACAAATTCTTGGAAGATAAGGCTGTGATTGGCTATGTTCTACCTCAATGGCTGGAAGCAGCCATGCTTCTGGATTCCAGTTGCTGGGAGCCACAGGGAGGCTAGAGGGCTCCTGTGCTTGGGTCCTGCTTGAAAGTTCCCTGGGTGACCCTTGTGAGAACAGGGTGCTGGACTAGCAGGTATGTTATAAATCATATTCAGAGAGGTTGTGTTGATGTATGGAACTGAATCATGCCCCTCACCTCATATACTTCAGTAATATCTTTGGTTTTATTGCACTGCCAGAAACTCATTTTTAATTAGAGTGATATTTTGTGTTTTCTTCCATTTCGTTTGTATTTTTGCATCCTTGTTAAATATGAATAAGAATTAATTGAAAAAAATAAGATTCCCATCAGCAGTTAGCAGCATCTGAGTGGGACAGGAGAAAGCGCAGGAACATTGATCATCGGGTTGCAGACTTTCCTAATCATCATCATCATGTATTTATTTATACCCTGCCTTTTCTTCCTGACAGGACTTAATATAGCAAGGTCAATTGTATTTCTGTTTAAATTATGATCATTCTTTCTAAATTGCATGCAAATCTCTGCCTGCTTTCGCCCACTTTTTTTTAAACAGTTAGTAAGCAACCATTCCATTAATTAGTGAATCAGTCCCCCAAAGCTTTGGATCAGCTTTTGCCAACCTGGTGCATTCCAGATGTTTTGAACTGCAACTCCCAAGGGAGCTTTTTACTTGAAGCTCTTCTGCTCTGGTGTGTTATCCTGTAAAGGGGGATGAGGCAGAAAATACCAAAGCTGTTTTTCTCTCTCCCCCCCCCCCCCAGTGATGTGAGTGGAAGCTTATTAAATTGTATTACTTTTTGTAAGCTTCCTTCTCTTATCTCAACAAGGATATCTCTATCGAAGTTTGGTAGTTTGCAGATTCACTGAATTATAGCCCAGCCCTATGCATGTTTACTCCAAGATAAATGGCACTCAGCAGCAGTCAACTGAATTTTACTCAAAGTAAACCCATTGAAATTAATGGCCCTTAATAGCCATGTTCATTAGAATTTAGTAATGAACCATTTAGTATAATCAGTAAACCGGCCAGCTCAGCCCTTGCTAAATTGTTTAAAGGTAAAGGGACCCCTGACCATTAGGTCCAGTCATGACCAACTCGGGTTGCGTCGCTCATCTCGCATTATTGGCTGAGGGAGCCAGCGTACAGCTTCCAGGTCATGTGGCCAGCATGACAAAGCCGTTTCTGGTGAACAAGAACAGCACACGGAAACGCCATTTACCTTCCCGCTGTAGTGGTACCTATTTATCTACTTGCACTTTGACATGCTTTCGAACTGCTACCGTGTTTCCCCAAAAATAAGACACCATATTATATTTATTTTTCCTCAAAAAAAAACACTGGCTTATTTTCAGGGGATGTCTTATTTTTTTCCTCCTCCTCCTCCTGCCATGGCCGGCATTGCTGCTGTGCCTATCACTTATTTTGGGGGTATGGCTTATATTCCTTGAATGCCTAAAAATCCTGCTACAGCTTATTTTATTTTCGGAGAAACAGGGTAGGTTGGCAGGAGCTGGGACCAAGCAATGGGAGCTCACCCCGTTGCGGGGATTTGAACCACTGACCTTCTGATCGGCAAGCCCTAGGCTCTGTGGTTTAAAAAGCACAAGTCCCAACACCCACAAGGATGAAGGCAATGGAGCAATTCTCCAATGAAGAAAGGCTGCAGCGTTTGGGACTTTTTTTTAGCATAGAGAAACATTAAATAAGAGGTGACATGATAGAAGTTTATAAAATTATGCGTGGCATTGAGGAAGTGGATGAAGAAAAGCTTTTCTCCCTCTCTCGTGGCACTGGAACTTGTCGTCGTCCAGTGATGGTGAAGGCTGGAAGATTCAGGACAGATAAAAGAAAGTATTTCTTGATGCACCGCATAGTTCAGCTATGGAACTCACTCCCAGAGGAAGCTGTGATGCCCACCAACTTGAGATGGCTTTACAAGAGGATGGACAAATTCATGGAGGATAAGGATATCCATGGTAACTAGCCGTGATGACTATGTTCTGCCTTTATAATTGGAGGCAGTAATGCTTCCAATTAAGGGACGCAGGTGGCGCTGTGGGTTAAACCACAGAGCCTAGGGCTTGCTCATCAGAAGGTCGGCGGTTCGAATCCCCGCAACAGGGTGAGCTCCTGTTGCTCGGTCCCAGCTCCTGCCAACCTAGCAGTTCAAAAGCACGTCAAAGTGCAAGTAGATAAATAGGTACCGCTACAGCGGGAACGTAAACGGCGTTTCCGTGCGCTGCTCTGGTTCGCCAGAAGCCGCTTAGTCATGCTGACCTGGAAGCTGTACGCTGGCTCCCTTGGCCAATAACACGAGATGAGCGCCGCAACCCCAGAGTCGGTCACGACTGGACCTAATGGTCAGGGGCCCCTTTACCTTTACCTTTAATGCTTCCAATTTCCAGCTGCTGGAAGCCCCCAGGAAGGCAGAATGCTCTTGTGCTTGGGTCCTGCTTGCCAGTTTCCCACAGGTAACTGGTTGGCCACTCTGGGAACAGGATGTTGGCCTGATCCAGCAGCTTATGGTGACCAAATGATTCCCGGTTCAGATTTGGCTGTGGCTGGCGTATTAGACAAAGCTGGTAAACTGTCCTCCTAACCACTGAGAACACTTGAGTCCTAATCCCAAAGATATACCCAGCAGTATCTCAAAGTGTTGTGCACCTGCTGCAGCTTCACCCAGTGCAGGCAACTGTCCTACCCTCTGGACACAGGAATCATCTTCCCACAGAGACTTGTTCTTCCCGAGGTTCAAGCTCAGCTTGCAATATAATAGAAACCTCTATGAAAACAGAACAATTGCATATATAAAAACAGTTTAAAAGAACAACAGCACATACAGAAAATCAATTGAAATCCAATACAGTTCCCAGCTGGGATAAAGATCTCCGTTTAGGCTTGTTGAAAGAGGACCGTTTTTAGCAGCCTGCATTGGAAAAACAACCGAGAGATGCATAGGATCACGCGCACTGTAAATGTGTGGCACAGATGGGCCCATGTGTTCTAATCTTCTATGTCTTTATTCAAGAGTAATAATCCCCGCTGCATCAAAAGAAGTTTACTCCCGGTGTGTGTTTTAGGACTGAAGCTGTTGAGAGACTGAGGAGGCAGAGTTTAAGGGCTCATTTGCATGCTCATTTTCAGAATTGCCCAAATGCTGCGCTTCTCTAGACATAAATGCACTTTCCAGACCTTTATTGCTCAGATAATCCGCCAGCCTCCCAGCACTGCGCAATCCAGTCCTATTTTCTTCCTGTCGCAGTTTCATGACTGACTTAATTGGGTTTCCCTCAGTCTCTCAGTGCTAAACAATATACCTGCAAAATAGCAAGTGCGAATGGGTTTGTGTGCATGAGAACTGGGTAAAGTCTATATTTGACAGAGGTGGGATCAGCTTCCAGCCCCCTGGCAGCCCACCACCCTGCAGTTTTGATAGGAGAGATGGGAACTGCTGAAGCTTACAGAGTTCGTTGGTTAATTTCTCTTGATTGGAGTCCGCAGAGCTGGCTTCAGGTTTGAGGTTGCCCTTGGCAAAACTGCCCAGTGATGGGCTCCCTCCTTCATCCATGGGCCTACCTAGTGGTGTCAGGCAGCACTGAGCAATAGAACCCAGTCTCCATTTTAGTTACCAATGTTGCCCCAGAGCAGGCATAGGCAAACTCGGCCCTCCAGATGTTTTGGGACTACAACTCCCATGATCCTTAACTAACAGGACCAGTGGTCAGGGATAATGGGAATTGTAGTCCCAAAATGTCCCAAATCCCCTAGAGGATTGGGGGGGGGGGAATGTGAGAGTGATTTGGCCCAGCTGCGCAACACTGTTGAATTTTGGGCCAGCGATCTTTGTTTTTTAAAAGTGGGTAGTTTTAGCAATCCTTCTCCCCAAGGTTTGGAAACAGAGGGAGGGGGTCGCTTGGAAACTTAGGTATCAGGTATGTGCCAGTGCTTAGGGAATCTGGGTCCCTGGATCACATCACTGCCTGCAGGAGAAAAAAGATCCACCAGCTGTTCTATTTTGCTTTAAAGCAATCTATTGCAGAACATATTCACATTACCGTACACATATATCTAGGGGAGATACAACACTATTTTGGGGGAAGTGGGTGCGGGGCACAGATTGAAGATCTCTTTCAGAAGCAAAACAAAGCGCGCGCGGGGAGGGGGGAGGCATTTCCACTTTAGGGCCTGGATGACCCATGATTTTAATTAAAAGTGTTTTTAATTTCTATTGGTCGAGCTCTTTCCAGCCAGGGTTGACAAGCATCTAGAAAAAGAAAAAACACCAACCCCTCAAACCATGGAAATTGGCAATTTTTGAGCTGGACCAGTTGTGTGTAAAGCCTGGGCATTGGGGTGACTTGTCCCTGGTTTCTGCTGTGTTTTCAAGCACATTTCAATTGCTAAATTTTTAGGGCACTGTGTACAGTGGTACCTCTGGTTACGAACTTAATTTGTTCCGGAGGTCCGTTCTTAACCCGAAACCGTTCTTAACCTGAGGTACCACTTTAGCTAATGGGGCCTCCTGTTGCTGCCGCGCTACCAGTGCACGATTTCTGTTCTCATCCTGAGGTAAAGTTCTTAACCTGAGGGTACTACTTCTGGGTTAGCGGAGTTTGTATTCTTAAGTGTTTGTAACCCCAGGTGTTTGTAACCCGAGGTACCACTGTAGTACGGTACCTTGGTACCCAGGGCCAGTGTGCCGGATTCAGTGGAGCCCTTAGCACCAACCCTGGTCACTGAACTGGCTGGATGAGGAAGAGTGGTGGGGGCCACCCGCCCAAGAGCCCCCCAGGAAGGGCACAGAAGATGACGACTTAGATCCCAGATCCTGATGGTGGGACACTGAAGAGCTGTCTGCGAAAGAGACAAGCTGGGAGGTGCTAGAAGCAGGGGGTTTGAGCGGTCAAGGAGGGTCAGGGCCTTCCAGGACAAGGTTAGAGGCTGAGAGTCTCCGTGTGAGTGCAGACTCTGATAGAAAGAGAGGCTAGAGAGGGAACGGTGGGGCTAGTGTTCAGTTTCAGCAGCATCTCGGTTGGATTAAAATGAACGAGAGGACTCTACTGTGTTGTTATTTTCTGTTAAGAAAAAGCTAATTGCGTTCTGTGCCTCCCGTGTGTGTGGCATAGCTGCCAAGTCTCCCGTTTTCCCCGGGAAATCCCAGTTTTTCCAGCTGTTCCTAGCTGAAAAAATGGATTTTTTTTGTTTTTTCACGGTTTATTCTGGCGCAGCGGCCATTTTGGAATTGGGCGGAGCATGCTCAGAAGCGACTTTTGATGCTGCTCTGCCCAGTTCCAAAATGGCTGCAGTGCGACTTCTGGCACCGCTACTTCCGGTCTGCTATTTCCGGCCCGGTCCCTTATTTCTCTGACAGCAACTTGGCAGGTATGGTGTGTGGCTGCCCTGTGGATGACCTGGCTCTCTCGACAGCTCCTTGACACTCTGAATGTCTCAGAATGAATGCACTTTAAATAGCCCACCTAGTCTGATCTCACTGCAAACAGATCAGAACAATGCTCCACAGAAAGGAACCCTGGTGAGAGGGGAAATTGGTGGGAGTAAAGCTTGGACGTTGGCTTTTTGGGGGGGACATGGCTTCCAGGCCTCACCTCCACTACACCTGCTGCCAGTGTTCTTTTTGAATTTAATATCTGTTAGGCATGACGCGGGTGGCGCTGTGGGTTAAACCACAGAGCCTAGGGCTTGCTGATCAGAAGGTCGGCGGTTCAAATCCCCGTGACGGAGTGAGCTCCCGTTGCTTGGTCCCAGCTCCTGCCAACCTAGCAGTTCGAAAGCACGTCAAAGTGCAAGTAGATAAATAGGTACCGCTACAGCGGGAAGGTAAACGGCGTTTCCGTGTGCTGCTCTGGTTTGCCAGAAGCGGCTTTGTCATGCTGGCCACATGACCTGGAAGCTGTACGCTGGCTCCCTTGGCCAATAATGCGAGATGAGCGCGCAACCCCAGAGTCAGTCATGACTGGACCTAATGGTCAGGGGTCCCTTTACCTTTTAGGCATGTAAAAACAACAGTCTGTATTCGTCACATGCAGCACTGCTTCCGTTCCACCGCAGCTCGTCTTCTGCCCAAAACAATGCAATTTGTCTTGCAGCCTGCTGTGGTGAAATTACATAACTTACACAATTTATTGAATTAATCACGTCATTACATCATTCCATCCAATTCATTCCATTGCAAAGCAAACACAATGCAAATGGGAGGTGGCTGGGCACTATCAATGGCATATTGCTTGTTGACTGAAAGCAACAACAGCAAATACCGACCATATCCATTGGATTGATTGCCATTCTGGAAGTGGGACGAATAAGCGAACATTGGCAATTTCCACTCCTGTTTCCGTTTTTGCTGGAATTCTCGGATATCTCTGGTCTCTGCACAGCACCAGGGGACCTGGGAGCATAGCTGCCAAGTTTTCCCTTTTCTCGCGAGGAAGCCTATTCAGCATAAGGGAAAATCCCTTAAAAAAAGGGATAACTTGGCAGCTATGCCTGGGAGGGCAGTTTATGGCGATGATTTGCTCTGCCATGAAGGATTGGAGGCTATGAATGTAGGTCACTCTTGCTTAGATAGATTGCTTAGATTGATTGTAGGGAAGGGGGAAGGTGATGGATGGGGGAAAGGAAAGGTCAAGAAGGAAAACAAACACAGTCTGTGGCAGCAGGGTGGGAGGAGGAAGAGGAGTTGGTGGCAAAGCTTGGCATGAAGAACCATAGCTCAGTGATAGAGCGTCGGCTTTGCAGTACCTCCAAGTCAGGCTGAGAATGCCCTCCTGTGTGAAACTGGAGAGCTGCTGCCAGCCAGTGTTGGCAGTACTGAGCTAGATGGGCCAATGGCCTGACTCAGTATGCAGGAACTTTCCATGTTGATTCTAGGTTTTGAAAGAAGGGTGGTAGCTCAGTGTTCTAGCATTCACTTTGCAGGCAGAAAGCCCCTTGGTCCAACTTCCAGCACGGCTGAGAAAGGCTCCCTGTTTGAAATCCAGGAAAGCTACTGCCGGGTCATATAGGCAGTACTGATCTCAACGGACTAAATCAGCACAAGGCAGCTTCCTATGTTCCTATGTCTTTGGGCTTTAGCTCTGTGGTAGGGCATCCTCATTGCATGCTGAAAGTCCTGGGCTCATTTCCTGGCATCTCCAAATTGGGTTGGGAATGTTCCTCATTTGAAACCATGCAAAGGCACTGCCATTCACTGAGCTAGATGGGCTGGATATCGGCCACCCGCAAAGCTGGCGAGAAGGCAAAAGGGAAGAGATGCTGTGAGGGACAGAAGAGTTAACTGGCCATTGTTCCCAGCGGTGTGGCAGAGCTGGGTTTAGCTGAAGCCATCATTACAGCCAAACAGAGGGGATTTACTTTCAGGTGGGATGTTATGTTCGGTCGGCCATCAATGCGTTTGTAGAAAAGCAAGCAGAGGGGAGATGTAATTCCATCTGGCCATGCCTTGAGCTGAGGCTGGAGTCCCAGAGGCGACCCATCCGCGAGGCAGAGGGAGGCGGGCGCTTCTGGCAACGGGCTGTAGGGCCACAGCAGGGGGGTTAAGATGTCTGATCCCTGGGGACTTTCCCTGTGTTGCAACAAGCCCCACTGGAATGGAAGGGAGCTGTGCCATGTTGCTTGGTGGTGGTGGTGGGGGCATAAAGTCGTTAATTAGCTCTGGGACCAAGGCAGCATTTGGATTCTGCACCTCAGGTGGCAAAATTATGAATTAAATCGCTGTGTTCTGCAAAGGCAACACGGAGATGGAGGAGGAGGAGGAGGATGAAGCTGACGGCCATTGATTCCCCCTGGACTAGTTGTGCTTAAGGAGGCAGGCAGGAGGGGCCTGGCTGAGAGAAGGCTGAGCTTGGTGGGGCCGCTCCCCACTTGCCCTGGTTGACGAGCCACCATTGCCCTTGCAGAGCACATCTGCCTACAATTGCAGAGGGGTTGAACTAGATTACCCCTTGGGTCCCCCCCCCCAATTCTATGATTTGACCTAATTGCAAGCGACCCCCTATGCATCTCCATGTTCCAGTGTATCTGAAGAAGTGTGCGTGCACATGAAAGCTTATACCCAGAACAAACTTAGTTGGTCTCTGAGGTGCCACTGGACAATTTTTTAAAAAATGATTTATCCAGGGAGACCTAAGCCCAGGTAGTGCCACAGTTTTTGAAAATGCACGGTAAGGTTGCTACCCGAGGTAGACCACCAGTGATAATGGAGAGTCTTCGCTCCAGATATTTTATATTTTCCTGTGTTTAGGGTGTTTTTTCTTTACTGCAAGGGGATATATAGGTCCCAGGGCATGATCTGCAGGCATATGATTTTCTCTGGAGCAGGTTCAAAGGAGAGCCGCAATTATGGTTAGGGATATGAGGAATGGTCAGAAGAAGTGGGAATATTTGAGCTGGAAAAGACTGAAGTAGTAGCACACTTCAAATCCCCAGAAGACTGTCACGTACAAGAGAGCAATGACTCTGTTGAAGGGCTGTACATAGATGGTATATAACAACATATCGGTAGCAGTGATGATAATGATGGCAATAACATTAATAATATCATTAAATAATAAAGTGTAGAGGATCACCAAAGAAGAACTGTGTCAGAGAAGGGGTGGAGCCATATATGAATATACATAAACAGAACAGCAATAAAAAAAAATGTGGTGCAGCGATTAATATACAGTAAATAAACTGTAATAAATCATCACCGGCAGCCGGTGTTTGGCAGGGAGAATCCTGAAGGGGCTCAAGAATGAAGTGAGTGAGCTACCAACAAAGCAACATAAATTATCATTAAGCAGCGCTGGAGAAAAGTGAAGTCTGGAAGGCAGCCAGAAGCACATTGGGTGTTGGTTTGTTTTAAGAAGTTGCTGTGCAAAGACTGGGAATTCTGGAATCCCAGACAAGGGGAAAGGAGCAGAGAATGTGTGCAATAGGGTGGGCTTGCTTTTAGAGATTTGCAGAGAAAGAGGGCAGGGTTGAGGGGAAAGGGACGACAAGACACGTTGTCCTCTTTGCCTTTGAGGAGATGCCTTTCAATGAAGTCCGTTCAAAGGAGACTGGATAACTGGTAACCCTGGTAACAACTGGGCAAAAGGTGCAGGGTTGCCATGGTTTGGGATGAGCAGAGGCAGCAATGCACCCTGGGAAATTGGTATGCAGAATGCTTGGCCGTCTATAAGCAAAGGCTGCTGCGCTCCGTGAGATCCCTGGTACCCTGGGTACAGATAGCCGGCGTGCAAATTGAATGTGTTAACATGCCAGATGTGATGGGTGTAATAAACTGTGGCATTTCCCTTCAAATTAATTGCAAGGGAGGGGGCTTATCTCCTGTCCTTTCCCAGTTGTCACTTTTGCTTTGAATTCATGCCACTGAAGTTCCACGGAGAGGTGGTGAGATAAAAATGCAATAAGCAGCATAAAATCAGTTACATGTGAAGCAATATTCCCTCGGTGTGTGTCGAATAGGGTAGCCACTAGCACAGTGCAGAAAATGAGGTCACACGGTTGTGGTGCTACTCAAAGTAAAACCACTGAAATTAATGGATATGACTAGGTTCGATTTCAGTGGGTCAACTCGGAGTAGAATGAAGCTGTCTATCTAAAACAATATACCCTGGGTGTGTATCAAGTATGGTGGTTTCCTACACATCACCCAAAAAGGGTACACCGATTTTCAGCTTGATTGATTAAGAGTCACTTTATACCAGAACAAGCTCAAAGTGACCTACAGAATACAAATGACTGGCCCTACCATTAGATGGAGTGAGGCAGTTGCCTCAGGCAGCAAATCCTGGGCAGGCTTTCTCCCCTCAGGTGCTTGGAGGATGCAGTCCTGTTGCCTGTGTAGCATACCTGCCAAGTTCCTGCCTGAAAAATAAGGGATCAGACCGGAAGTAGCAGACCGGAAGTAGCGCTGCCGCCATTTGGGAACTGGGCGGAGCATGCTCAGAAGCGACTTTTGATGCTGCTCTGCCCTGTTCCAAAATGGCCACCACACCAGAAGTCGCGCTGCAGCCATTTCTGAGCCGCTTCTGAGCATGCTCCGCCCAGTTCCAAAATGGCCGCCACGCCAGAATAAACCGTGGGGGGGGGGGAAACAGTTTTTTCGGCTGGGAACAGCTGGAAAAATGGGGGTTTCCCGGGGAATACGGGAGACTTGGCAGCTATGCTGTGTAGATGTAAGATTTCAACTGCCCAGTTGGCCAGCTTCTGCAGATAGAATTGGAGGAGGCAGGGTTGCCATCCTGGCCTTTTCCTCATGAAATGTCTTGGGCCGGCTCTAGAGATAGTCGTAGAAGCAGGATATGACTAAAATATTTTATTTGCTGTTGGATCCTATTTTTTCTATGTTCTGCTAGTGGAAAGTGCCCTGGCAGTTGAAGAAACAAAAAAAAACAGTGCCTTTTTGAAACCAGCCATTCAGATAAGTGCCACTTTGAAAGGTTCAGACCGCCATCTTGATTCAAAATGGCACCCGATTGCAGCTAAACATAGATGAGAACCTGCTGCTTGATCTCCAGAACCGTTGTGCAAAATTTGGTGATGGTCTCTTAAGAGGTACCCAAATGCATGGGAAACAGACAAAGAACTTTCCAAAATGCACAGCGCTCTGTTTGTGTGTCAGTGTTGGTTTCCATGCTTATGATTCAGCCCCCATCATCTCCAGGCAATAAACTGCAGGCAGCAGTGATGGGAAGCTGTCTTTACCTGAGACCCCAGAGAGCCTCTGCAAGAAGCATTCCACTAGAGAGCCAGTTCTTTGCATGGAGCAGTGAAATCCTCCCTGTGGCCAGTGCGGTGAGAGGTATTCTGGAACCCTGGATTCAAGCAAAGTCAGCATTGTACGTTGGTTAAGGTGGGAGCCGGCTGCCTGCACTTTGTCAGAGTGACCCGGTTGCTATGCTCCTGTAATTATGAGTGGATGAGTTTTTATCCTCCTTCATTTCTAATCAGTTAATTAGCCACATCACCCTCTCCTCTTGCCTTGCCTGGTTTCAGCAGGGATGCCTCCCTCTGGCTGCTGCAAGCCAGAGCCTTGAATTTGCAGGACATGATATGGTCATCAGTAGCGTAGGAAGATGGGGGTGCTATCGCGGCTGCCTCCACAGGAGGCATGTCCCGCCCCCAAAACAAGTGCCCCGCCCCTGCGTGCTGCACGCCCCGCCCCCAGAAGGCAGCGCCCCTGCTCTCCGCCCCTGGTGGAGCATGAAGTTCCACCACTGGTGGTCATCAAGATTGATATTTTGTGGGGGTTCATTTGCATTTTTGTGGGTGGGTGGGTGGTGTAGATCAGCAATAAAAACACCGGTGTCTGTGAAGTTAACTCTTTATTCAAAGAAACCAAAACAGTGCAGGGCTATTGATCCCTGCAACTCTTCCCAGTAGGTCTTGCCCCAATGAGGCAGTTGTGAGGACTGAAGGTCCCTGCCTTCCCACAGCTGTCTAAGTCCCCTCCTCTTTAGGGTTCCGCCCCCCCCATCTGTGCGCAACCAATCTCTCCTCTGCTCTTTTCCTTTCTCTGCATATTCTGGGAGACAGAGGGGAAGGGAGCTGGTTGCAGCAGAAGGGAGAGACTCCCTGGATGCTTTGGCAGTAGGCCACATTCCTGTTCCCTGGCCTCCTCCTCTCCAGCCTCCACTTCAGCCTCAGAGTCTGGACGGCAATGTACAAGGATTACTACCAAAAGGAAATAAAGCAAAGATTTAAAATATACCTATAAAACAGCACGTCAAACAACGAATATAAGAAAGCCATAGAAGGCAGCCTCCCGGATATTGTTGGACTACAACTCCCATTACCCCTTGCCAACAACATCTGGAGGGCCATTGGTTCCCCATCCCTGGCTAAGAGAGAGAGGCTTGCCCATAGCTGTCAACCCTCCCGTTTTTGGCGGGAAAACCCCAAATTTAAATCCGTTTCCCGCTGCAACCCCAGATTGTAAAATACCCCGTAAATGTTCCAGCTCCCGGCTGGGCTGCAAACATGCGGACATGGGCAGCCCGGCACCGGAAGTCGCTTCAGACATGCGCAGAACCGATTTCCAGTGCCACTGTGCCCATCTCTGGGCACCAGAAATCGGGCAGAGCCGGCACCGGAAGTCGCTTCTGCACATGTCTGGACATGCGCAGAAGCGACTTCCGCTGCTGCGCCGCTGCTGATCCCTTATTTTCTAATCCGGAAGTTGACAGCTATGGGCTTGCCTAAGAGCGTAGCAGAGGTCAGATCTGAACCTGGCACCCTCTGTTTCACAGCTCAGGCAGAACAGTAGTAGACCCGCTTTGATGGTGCTTTCAGAGACCAACATCCACGTTCCCTGGTGTTCCAGCCTTTAAACCAGAGCAAGTCCAGTCAAGGCAATGATGTAGGACGTTCTTGTCTGAAGCCTGTTAATGAAGCAGCACCTTGGACAGTTGGCTTTTCCAAATGGGCAGGTGCTCTGCTAAGTCCCAGAGCTGGCTGGGCGAAATTCTCCCAGCGCTGAGAGCCAGCAGAGAGCAGCTTGTGCACCTGGACTAGAATATCTGCAAGATCTATGGGAACTTTGCCCAGTGGGTCACTGAAAGCTTGTGTTTTCCAGGGAGGGATCTAGGAAAGCCATGTGTCTTGCACAAACTAAACTTGGGAGGGATGGCTGAGATTACTCGCTGGTGCAAGATACTCTGCATATGCCAAGGGGCACTCTCTTCTTTTGTGTATTCTGGGATGGAGCCCTGGCAAGGAAAAAGGAAGGAGCTATGCCAGGATGAGTGCCAATCAGTCAGGGCTGAACCCATATCTATTGGATTGCTTGTGGTGGGGACAGAGGCGTAGGAAGGTCAGATGGTACCCATTGCGGAAAAAGAGGCCACCCACTTTGCTGAAGCCATGCAGGTATGGGTCTTGCCCATGTCTGGATGGGTGACTGACTCCCCAAAACCTCCAAATGCACTGCCCTGGGTTCCATAGCAGAAGGGAAATGCAAGCTGCCTATACAGAATCAGGTCCATCTATACTGATGGTGAGCTACATTCCAGGATCTCAAGCAGGCATCTCTCCTAGCTCTACCTAAAGATGCTGGAGATTGAACTTGGGATCTTCTGAATGCAAAACAGGTGCTCTGTCACTGAGCTACGACCCCCTCCCTTTAGCAATATAGGAAGCTGCCTTATCCTGAGTCAGATCAGTGGCCCATCCAGCTCAAACCACACTAACCGGAAGCAACTCCAAGGTTCAGATGGGGGACATTCCCAGTCAAACCTGGACATGCCAGGGATTGAACCTGGGACCTTCTGCAGCAAAGGAAATGCTTTGCTACCGAGCTGTGGTCCTTCCCTTTAGGAATGGAGGAAGTCTCCTTATCCTGAATCAGACGATTGGTACATCTAACTCTCTGTTGCCTGCTCTGACTGGCAGTGGCTCTCTAGGCTTTGGGGCAGAGACTAGTTTCCCAGCCCTTGCCTGGAGATGCTGGGGACAGAACCTGGGTCTTTTTGTGCATGCAAAGCAGAATCCCTACCACTGAGCTGTGTATCCCCCTCTTTTTAAAGTAGCTTCATTTTCTTTGTTGCTGTTCTAATCAGTTAATGGTTTAAACGCTTGACTATCATTTGACTGGGCAATTGATCACGTTTCACCATCGCAACCTATGCAGCCCCTATCAAACACACAACCCCGCAGCTCCGGGTCGTACTAGGTGATGTTTCTGCACATTTTCACCTGAGAGGTTTGATGTGGGAGGAGAAGCATGCCTTCTAACAAATTCTGGAGCCCCTGCTCCTATAAACAAACCTTTCCCCTTGTCTACCCTCTTGTGGGCTAATGGTACTGATTTCTGTGTTAACACCAGCTATGATTCTATTCTATGTTCTGCCACGTAATAATGGGGTGGTTGTTCCCTGCACTGTAATTTCCCCCCTGTTTCTTTCAAGAGGCCGGCTGGACTTAGCAAATGGTGTTCAAACTCTCTGGCCCTCCCTGCCCTGAGGGCACAAAGCCTGATCTCAGTGGCCTATAGCATTTGCAATGAGCTGCTAATGAGCTGCCAGTTACTTATTGGCAGAGCGGATGCACCCAGGGCTTGGGGCAACTGGAGAGCTGAAGTGTGCAGCGTCCCCATGCTAAGGAAATAAATCATCTGGTTTTACAGCTTGCCTGGAGAGTAAGAGCTGCTTCCTGCACACATTTTATCATGCCAAGGGTACTGCAGAAGGACAGGGGAAGGGTGCTGTTAGTTGATAGTGGTGTGTTAAACAATGTGTGGTATGGGGAAACTGGCTCGAGAAGAGCTTGTCTCCACTGATAGAAACTCAGATGCAGTATATAAGCTAGGCGCCAAATGGCTCCTTAAATCAAGGTTGTTGTTGTTGTTGTTGTTGTTGTTGTTGTTGTTGTTGTTGTTGTTTAGTCGTGTCCAACTCTTTGTGACCCCATGGACCAGAGCACGCCAGGCATTCTTGTCTTCCACTGCCTCCCGCAGTTTGGTCAGACTCATGTTGGTAGCTTCGAGAACACTGTCCAACCATCTCGTCCTCTGTCGTCCCCTTCTCCTTGTGCCCTCAATCTTTCCCAATATCAGGGTCTTTTCCAGGGAGTCTTCTCTTCTCATGAGGTGGCCAAAGTATTGGAGCCTCAGCTTCAGGATCTGTCCTTCCAGTGAGCACTCAGGGCTGATTTCTAAACCAAGGTGACAGTTGCCAAAATATAATGTCTTTTTGTCATTTTTGGACCAGAGGGATCTAAAATCTTGTTTTTCAAAAGATGGACTGACTTGAGATTGATTACCAGTTAAACATCTGGCTAGTTCAGATGGCAGCCTTGAGCTAGGTTAAGAACATTGAGAACTTAAAGAAGAAAAGTGACTTGATCCTGCGACAATCTGTTTATATATTGGCCTATTCCTACTTCTGTTTTCTTAAGGGTGACACAGACCATTCATAATGTAAGAATATTCTTCAAAATTGTGAACAGGGCAGTGAGGTGGGGTAAGTGGAGACAAGCTACAACCATTAGCTATAATGCTCCTGCTCAATAATGCGCAAAAAAGCATTTTGGTTCCTGAAATTCATTCTGATTGTGCAAATAAAATATAGCCGATAGAATTCTACAGGATGTGGTATTAGCATGTGAAAACAGTCAAGATCCAGTGATCCCCAGGCATGCACTTCCAGGTGGTGGAGATGTCAGGCACCATCCTGGCGCCCAAGCCCACTTGGTCCTAGTGGCTGATAGCCAGGTGCAAAATACACCTGGCGCCTGGCTAATTTTGAACACTGCTTGTCTCCCATAGCACTGGAACTCATGGACTTTAAATGAAGCTGAATGTTGGACGATTTGGCACAGAGCAAAGAAAGTCCTCCTTCACATAGTGCACGGTTAAACTGTGGCACTAAGTCCCACAGTAGGCAGTGATTGCCGCCAACTTGGATGGCTTCAAAAGAAGATCAGACCAATTTATGGAGGATAAGGCTGTCAATGGCTACAAACCACAATGGCTGTGTTCCATCTCCACTGTTGGAGGCTGTAGGCCTCTGAAGACCTCTTTCTGGGAACTACAGGCAGGCAGAGTGCTGTTGCACTTGGGTCTTGTTTGCCGACTTCCCACCGGCTTATGACTGGCCACTGTGAGAACAGGATGCTGGACTAGATAGGCCCTTGGTCTGACCCAGAAGCAGGGTTTGTCTCATGTTTTTATGCTCTCCCACCCATGTTGCTGCTGTATGAACTTCAGCTTCCAATGAAGATTGTGTTGCTTTTGGCAGAATCTTAATGCTCTCTGATAACCGACAAAAGCCGCTGTTCTCTATGTGCAGCCAGAGAACTGGCAGGGTAGTACCGTCGGAATCAAATCTGTCGCCGAAAACGTATTATGCAAAAAATGGTAGGGGCTGTGTAGGGGCTTAATTGCGCAGCTGTGCACATTACTCCCCAGTGAGATGTGTCTGCCTGTGACCTGTAGTTCTTGCCGGAGTGGGACATTGTCTCAATAAGTTGAACTCGCCTTGAAGCACAGACTTGCCAACAAGATTGAACACCGCTGTATCGAAGCAATCAAGTGAAATTTGGCTGGGATAGACATTGCCAGAGGGCAGGACGTCTCACCATTGGAAACATGGGGCAGCCATCAAAAGTGACATGCTGTCCAATATTTCAACGATAGAAATAAGGACAATTGTGTGCACATGTAACATAATTCAGATCCCTGCACCATTGATTTCTTCCTTAAAGCTGCACAAAACAACACGCGAGCTGTTAACACCAGTCCTCCTGCAGAGTGTTGCGTTCCTGATTTTGTCAGGGGTTCTTGCGACTACTCTAGAGTAACGACGCTCCGCATGCTTGTCTTTAAGCAGCTTTTTATTAGTGCAGGCTATTTACAGTGAGCTGGGTATGTACAACATGTCTGCTCAGTCCGATGCAGAATCCGGCACTGAACCGCCCCTTGACTTCTTCCAGCATAAGAGTCTTGGGACAGCAAACCTCCTTCCCCGCCTTCTCCTGCGTAATTCCGGAACCGGAGGAAAGGGTCTACGCTCCATGTTTTCCTTCTCCCCCCTTCCCCCCCTCTCTCTTCCTCCCTCCTGTGTCGCAGTGGCTCTCCTGTGCTGCCAGAGCCATGGCCCTCTCTCCCCACCTCCTGACTGCTTTCCTCAGCGTCCTCGCTGCCATTGCTGCTTGGGGAGGAACTGCTTCTGATGATAGGGGGAGGTTCTCTATACTCTTTTCCCCTTACAGATTTCTTTTGCAAAAATCCTGCGGTGATCTAAAGCAAAAGAACAAGTTTGTCATTTTGGAAAAGAAATGCAAGAAAAGCATGATTGTGCCCAGTGGGTTGTATCCAGTGTAGGTCTAAGAGGTATGTTCCATCAGTGCAACAATTTCTCCTTGTGCAATGGAATGTTCTTCCTCATATCAATGGATAGCTCAGTCGGTAGAGCATGAGAATCTTAATCTCAGGATCATGGTTTCGAGCCTCACGTTGGGTGAAAGATTCCTGCATTGCAAGGGGCTGTTCTAAATGACCCTTGGGGTCCCTTCCAACTCTACAATTCTCTGATTCTATGAATCTGCCTCCCCTGGGGGTTCTCCTAATCCTCCAGAGCAGATTGGTGGGTGGTGTGGGACCTTTTCAGGGAGAAGAGAGGGGGGGAAGTCCTGTGGTGCTGGCATCCATCTTTGCCCAAGCACCAGCATTTAGCTGAATACCGCCAAATGCGTAGAGGTCCATTGATTCTAATGGGCTTACTCTAAGTAGAACTCAGTTGGACACAATCCATACTTAAGAATTCAAAATGAACCTCACTCGCAGGGTCCTGTGTATTGGAGGTTACGCCCGGACAAAGCCTTGGCGTTCACAATTCTGCACTGACATCCATGTATGCAAGAATCGAGAGGATAGTGCTGATTAATTTGTTCAGCAGTGTCCAGGCGCATGATGCTTGGCAAAGAACGAGAAGGCCACGCCCTTCCCCCACGGGGTTTACAATCTAGAAATAGACATAAAGGAGACAGCAGAGGAAGGAGGTGGAGGTGGGATAAACAGGGGAATAAGATGTGATTGCTGCAGTTGCATGTACTTAGTTACTTTAAGATACATGGACAGGTGTTCACCAGAGGTTTGCTGGAAAAAGAAAAGTTGAGCTTTTGCTTCCCATTGCTAATGCGGCTTTGAAACTTGAAGAATAACAATTGTAGAAACTTACAGCCAATAGCTGTTGTTTTTTAAAGGCATTCCCTAAAAGCACGGGTGTTACTAAGGGGTGTCTTCTGCCCCAGGTCACAAACTTCTTGCCCCCCCCCTTTAAACATTGTTTACAGGTAGGGTTGTAAGAAAGCATTGTTTCATCCCTGTATTCATCACATGCAGCAGTGTTTCTGTTCCGCAGCAGTTCATCTTCCGCCCCCAAATATGTTATCTGTCTTGCTGTCTGCAGTGGCAAAATTATATCCCTTACATTATTAACCACCTCAATCATGTAAATTGCATTGTCATTATGTAATACCATCCCATTTGTTTCAGTGCAAAGCAAATAATGCCATGCTTGGGGGGGGGGGGAGAGGAAGAAGACCCATAATCAATCACTTATCGTTTGAGGACAGAAAGCAATAACAGCAGCTCATACTGACCCAATGTGCTGGATTGACTTTGTTTCCAGACATGGGATGAATAAGCAAACACTGGCAATTTTCCATCCCATTTCCATCAGAATTCCACCCAAAGTAGTTAACAGGGCAGCTTTCCTGGAAGTTGGCCGTCATTTACATCTATACATGTAAATGACAGTAAGAGCTGTTCGGCAGTGGAATTTGCTACCAAGGAGTGTGGTGGAGTCTCCTTCTTTGGAGGTCTTTAAGCAGAGGCTTGACAGCCATATGTCAAGAATGCTTTGATGGTGTTTCCTGCTTGGCAGGGGGTTGGACTGGATGGCCCTTGTGGTCTCTTCCAACTCTATGATTCTATTATTCTATAAATTAGCATATGCGGATTTTCTGTCTGCCTTTTAAATATGTCCTCAAGGGGGCAGTGTTTCAGCAGGGGTGGATACCAGAAATGCAGGTTTTTCCCTGGTGCATTGGGACAGATTTCATGGTTCAAAGGTTGGATCCAGGGCTCAGGAGACGCGGGTTCAAATTTCCACTCAGCCATGAAGCTCACTGAGTGACCTTGGGCCAGTCACTGCCTCTCAGCCTAACCTACCTGTGGAACCAAGGAAAGGTCTCTCTCCTCTGGTGCAGGGCAGTACTGAGGTAGGTGGCCATTTGGTCTGGCTCAGAAAAAGTCAGGTCCCTGTGTTCTAGTACTCTGTCCGTCAATCCCATTACCTCGCAAGACGGAATTAATTCGTTCCACGAGTCGTTTCGTGTTGCGATAATTTCGTGTTGCGAAGTGCGGTTTCCCATAGGAACGCATTGAAATTTAACCAATGTGTTCCTATGGGGGGGGAGTGCAAAAAAAGGCGCCGACTCACCTGCCATGGCCGCTCCGGAAGTTTTTAAGGCTCTGGGGAGGGGGAAGCAGGAGGAGGGCCAGGGAGAGGCTCCCTCCCTCCCTCCCCCAGCAGCCGGACCCTCACGCCCAACCAGACAGACAGCCCGTTCGCGTGCAGGCAGGCAGGCTTAAGGTGAGTGAGGGGGGATCCGGCTGCTGCGGAAGCCGGGTGATGGCGGGCGGCGGAAGCGCGAGGCGGCCGGGCTCCGGGCGATGGCGGCGGCAGAAGCCCTGCTTCGTCTTGCGATGTTTTCTATGGCACGGCCATAGAAAACTTCGTCTTCCGAGTCTGCCAAAAAATCGCAAAACGTTGTCATCTTGCGATTTTTTCCGTTCCATGAGGCGTTTGTCTAGCGAGGTACCACTGTAACATTATCTCTGACTGGTGGCAGCTGTCTCTAGGGTCTTGGCCATGCCTTTATCTGCTAACTGTGCCTTTTTCTCAGGTGGCAATACCCGGGATCGAACTTTGGGCATGCAGAGCACGCATTCTCTAGCCTTGGGTCACCGCCCCGTCCCCTAAGAGGGATGCGAGGTTTGAGAGATGTGCAGTCTTTTGAGGAGAGAAGCTGCTGTTACCAGAGGGAGACATAGTGACTGCCTATAAATACCTGCCACAGACAACAGAGCAATGAAGCGGGGGGGGGGATGATTGTTTAGTCAATGAGAAGCAGTTAAACACAGCAATTTTAGTCTGAGCTGGAGGAAGAAAGTACCGTAATAATAATGAATCAACGGAATGAATTGTGCAGCAGAGTCGTGGGCTCGCCACCCTATCTATCCCAATTCATGGTATGGGATGAAGTGGGCTTGGGGAGGACGCCGGAATGTAATTGTCATCCTGCCCCAATCCAAACATCAAGGTTGGGAATGCAATGTATAGGCCTGGTTGCTGCATCTCAGAAAAGGATCCTCGTCAAGCAGGAAATGGGGTGGAAATGGATAATGGTCCCCACACCTCCACTCTCCTCAACTCCAGGACCAGATTTTGAAAATAAATGTACATGATAAAATTATGCGTCTGGGTATCCTTGCCTACGTTTTTAAACAGGCATTGAAAGCAGTCCAAGAAGGGCCTAGTACCTATATAAATCTCTATCTGTTTAATTAGCAAGTCTTCCCGGAATAACTCAGTGAAAACTCAATGGCCGGAAAAGGCTGGTGGGCAACGGGAGGCATAGATATAAAGTGGCCAGAGAGACCCAACTCCATGTCTGAATGGACCGTTTCCTTGCTCACACTGAGAAGCTACAGTCAAACCTCGGTTTACGTCTTCCTCTGCTTGCGACCACTTCAGCGAGCTGCTGCCGCGGACCCAGAAGTGTTTACATCCAGGTTCCGCGGCGCCGGATGCGCAGATGCGATCTGCGCAGCTCGTGCATGCACAGAAGCAATCTGCACAGTGTGCGCGTGAGCAGAAGTGCTCTATTGGCGCGTCGCGCATGCGCAGAAGCGTGCCTTCGGCGAGCGACCGCTTCGGCGAGCGACCGCCTCCACGGAACGGATTGCAGTCGCAAACCGAGGTACCACTGTATTTCTAAATGTCCCTGGGACAGAAGAGCTCCCCATTCATAGGGCTGGGAGAAACCAATGAATTGAATGGGGCTGGGGTTGAGCATTGGTGTGTCCATTTGCTGACCCCGAAAGAAAACACAACCTAAATTGTGAGAGGGGAGGAGAACCAATATGGATGGACTGCAAACAGCCCTTTGGGAAGTGAGTGTGCTCTGTGGGCATGGAATGCCGTGAAGCTGTTGGGGGGAAGAGAAAGGGGAAATGGGGAGTAGAGAATGGAATGGAGCTGGTGGAACCATGACCGGGTGGGCTCCACACTGCAACATTTTGTTGCAGGGCTCCCGCTTCCACTGACTAATGCAGCTATGCTTTCACTCAGAGGGAAGCACGATGGGACTAACCTCAGATCCGGTCTTCACTCTTGAATTTTTAGGCGAGCCTTGCAGGTTTTTTTTTGGGGGGGGGGGGAGCAGCCAAAACAAAATCTGCAGGAGGAGGAGGCGGCAGTGCTCTTTGCAGTGGGTGACATCACGAGGGGCTGATGTATCTAGAGCAGGGAGATGTATGGCACTTCTGCACTGTACCCTGAAAGTGGATAGCTAATGATGCCTTTCGGGAGGGGGAGGGGAGTTCCACTCAGAAAAGTGCAAATTATGTCCTGCTACTTCCAGACTATCCATATACCGGATATATACACAGCGGGTGGCACTGTGGGTTAAACCACAGAGCCTAGGGCTTGCCGATCAGAAGGTCAGCGGTTTGAATCCCGGTGATGGGGTGAGCTCCCGTTGCTCGGTCCCAGCTCCTGCCAACCTAGCAGTTCGAAAGCACGTCAAAGTGCAAGTAGATAAATAGGTATCACTACAGTGGGAAGGTAAATGGCGTTTCCGTGCGCTGCTCTGGTTTGCCAGAAGCGGCTTTGTCATGCTGGCCACATGACCTGGAAGCTGTACGCCGGCTCCCTCGGCCAATAACACGAGATGAGCGCCGCAACCCCAGAGTCAGTCACAACTGGACCTAATTGTCAGGGGCCCCTTTACCTTTACTTCCAGACTATCCATATACCTCCCCCTTATGCTGCTCTGAAGCACCGTTTCTGCATGGATCCAGCACAAAATGTATGCAATTATGCAAGATTTTTTTGGGGGGGGAGGAATAATAGAGAAAAGTTTTCCTCCTTCTCTAATAACTCTAGAACTCACAGACATCTAATGCAGCTGAATGTTGAAAGATTCAGGAGAAAAGAAAGTACTTCTGCATGCAGTGCATAGTTAAAAACTATTGGTACAAAAATTGTACCGATGGCCACAATTTGGATGAGTTCAGCAACGTCTGGAGGGCCAAAAATCCCCCACATCAGATTATTATTATTTTATTTAAAAAATCAGGAGCGAGGGAAGGTGATACACTATTTTAAGAGTATTTGCCGTGGATATTCTGTATTTGTACTTCATAATAATTGCAGCAATGCTAGCCTGACACCCACACTTGTATATTGAAGTAGCTGTGCCTTTGGGATATATATCTAGAACCCCATTCAGTAGTTTCTATAACAACAACTGGGACCAGTTTTCTATGTCCTCACTCACCTTTCAGCTTGAACCAGGCACGGATGTGCAAAACCTACACGAGCACCTGAACTGCCGTGGTTCTGAACTCTGATTTCCCAAATGTTCTTTCATTAACTTGCATGTTAACATTGGCATTTGCAGAATTGTGATATTTCAGAGTTCATGGTTTCTGAATGAAAGTTGGGGGGGGGAGAGAATAGCAGCCTGGGTTTGGGTTTTGAATGGATGCAACAGACTCGATGCCTGCATCCCAGAAGGCTTGCACTATTAGGAAGGCGTGATGGTTGACGAATGCCTTTCCTGTTCTGTCTTCCAGTGTGACCATGAGTGCGGGCTCTATTGAGCAGGAACCGACACGCAAGCTGGCCTGCTGTGGGGTCCCCCTCATCACGGAGGACATGCAGTCACTGGCCATCCGCACGCTGTCCGGCACGGACATCAACAAACACTATGACCTCATCCGCGAGCTGGGAAAAGGGACCTACGGCAAGGTGGACCTTGTTTCCCACAAGAGCACAGGTGAGCTCAGCAGTGCTCTCTGCTGGTAGAGTCCAAGCAAGAGAACACCCATGCCTTAGGTCAGGTGTGAGGGACCATTGTCCCTCCAGGTGTTGCTGATCTGCAGCTCCCATCAGGTTGATCATTGACCAGGGATGATGGGGTTTGTAGCAACATCTGCAGGACCACACATTCTCCATACCTGCCTTATGTCCTCCTGAGATACCTGGCTCCTGAACCAATTACCT
This sequence comes from Zootoca vivipara, assembly GCF_965207765.1. Lineage (NCBI taxonomy): Eukaryota > Metazoa > Chordata > Lepidosauria > Squamata > Lacertidae > Zootoca > Zootoca vivipara. Next base: position 35,391,662 of record NC_142596.1, read on the forward strand.
CTTCCACCTGTATGTTTCATTTAAAGTAGCTTGAGGGCCACATTCCCTTCTGGGCAATATTCCAGGGGCCACATTCCAGTGGTGGGGCCAGAGTCAAGTGTGAGCGGAGCAGTGGCTCTAAACATTAGCTTTGTGCAGCTGTCTAGATTCTATGCACCCTCAATCCAATTCACCCTGTCCTCTCTCAGGGATTGACCATAACACACCCCACAACCTGTGGAAAACCTTCAGCCCCATCAAAAGTTCCTTTTCAGTTATCACAATTGCTCCATCAAGACGGTAAACTCTGAAATGATTTTGTTCTGCTTTCGTAAGTCAAAGTGAGTGATATTCTGAGCATTCTCAGTCTTTCCTCCCACTTCTCCCTCCCCATTTACAGGCACCAAGATGGCGCTGAAGTTTGTCAACAAGAACAAGACGAAGCTGAAGAACTTCCTGAGGGAGTTCAGCATTACCAATACACTCTCCTCGAGCCCCTTTATCATCAAGGTCTTTGATGTGGTCTTCGAGACGGAGGACTGTTACGTGTTCGCCCAGGAATATGCACCTGGCGGAGACCTCTTTGACATCATTCCGCCACAGGTAACTAGGCCTCAGTTCCACTGGCTTTTTGGCTGTTTGGGTCCCTCACGCCACATCCAACCCATACATCTAAAGCACTATGATGCCTCTCGTTAAACAGGCATGGCTTCCCTCTAAGAATTCTGGGAGCTATAGTTTGTTAAAGGAGTTGAGAGCTAAGAGAGCTCTATTCCGCTCCCAGAGCTGCAATTCTCAGAGCAGTTTAACAATCGATCCCAGGAATTGCCTGAACCCTTATATCCCGACTTGAGCACTGAGATCATCTGCAAGAGAATCGTTGGTCATTCCCCAAGTTGACAAGGCTCACTTTGATAACAACAGGAAATGGAGCCTTTAGAGTCGTTGAGTGTTCTTGGGAGGCCATGTTTATTCCCGGCGTTTCCAGCTGCCCTTTCCTAGCTGATGGTATCTCTCTCTCTCTCTCTCTCTACCTGCAGGTGGGGCTTCCTGAGGACATGGTGAAGCGCTGTGTGCAGCAGCTTGGCCTGGCCTTAGATTACATGCACAGCAAAAACTTAGTCCACCGGGACATCAAGCCGGAAAACGTCCTCCTCTTCGACCGCGACTGCCGGCGCGTCAAGCTGGCCGACTTTGGCATGACGCGCAAAGTGGGGTGCCGGGTGAAGCGCATCAGCGGGACCATCCCGTACACGGCGCCCGAGGTGTGCCAGGCCGGCCGGGCCGAGGGCTTCACCGTGGACACCAGCATTGACGTGTGGGCTTTCGGGGTGCTCATCTTCTGCGTGCTGACGGGCAACTTCCCCTGGGAAGCAGCCTCGGCCTCGGACACCTTCTTCGAGGAGTTTGTGAGGTGGCAAAAGGGGCGCCTGGCAGGGCTGCCCTCCCAGTGGCGCCGCTTCACGGACAACGCGCTGCGGATGTTCCAGCGCTTGCTGGCCCTGGACCCGGAGAAGCGCTGCCCCGTGAAGGAGGTCTTCTTCTTCATCAAGTACGACCTGATGTCGGAGGTCCGGCGCCGGCCCTCCTACCGCTCCCGCAAGCACACCGGAGACAAGCTCTCCGCCGGCCCTCACCGCCACGAGACGTCCAGCACTTGCACCCCGACCCCCCTCAAGAGGACCATCCTGACAGAAGGCAGCGTCTCCCGGCTGTCTGCCTCAGAGTCTGGCCTCCCTTCCCCCGGGGCAGGAAGCAGGACTGATGGGCGCCAGGACAAAGGCAAAGGCCAGATGGTCCTGGCCACAGCCATCGAGATCTGCGTCTGACGAGGGCGCAGCAGGCCCCTGGGTGCCTCACGGCCTGCAGTTAAGATGTCAGCACTGCGATGCCCTCTCCTGCTCTGGGACAGGCTGCGTGCGAACGGAATCCATTTTGGGAACTAGGACCCATGTCTTTTGAAGCAAAAATACAACAACAACGAAAAACAGGGGTGGTGGGGGGAAAGGATAGAAAACGTGGCTTTCCGTTTTCCTCAGTAATCCTAAGGATGTCCGTGGTTGTCTGAGGCCACAGGAGAAGAAAGGCCTTCTCTCCTCATTCACTTGAAGACTGGGAGCTGAGGGCTGGATTAAGGGACTGCTGAGTTGGTGGCAGGAGAAGACGGAGCCCATAGCACCTCAAGGATGAACAACTGAGGGAATCGGGACTGTCTCTGGAGGGAGGGGAGAGAAACCCAGTTGGCCGGGGGCTTTCTCTTTTTGCCCATCAGGACTAGCTTTGAGATGGTTTCCAATTGGGGGTCCTTGTGATGAAAATAATAATAATAATAATGGATTGGGTTGGGGGTTGGGGTGGAGGGGCAGAAGTGGGGGCAGAAAAGCCCCATTGATCTGGCAAGCAGTTTCTTTCTGGGCCTGCTGAGATAGAGTTGGTGGTAAACAAAGAGGCCGGGGCTGGTTATTTAAGTCACCTGGAGCCTCTCTGCTGGGCATCAACTGGCTTCCAGCGCCCCTATGCCTGGTTGCCAGGGGGTGAGGTCAGAACAGACTCCCGGAAAAAGAGGCTGGGGAGCTGAGTGTGCTGGGGGAGGACTGTCTGTTGAATTGGCCCTTGTACTGGATCCAGCTTCCAATTCCAATGGCAAGGGGGGAACAGGGACCCCAGCTGGCTGAGCTGCGGCATTCAGTTTGGAGACCGACACGTAGCGCAGCTAATATATCACTTCCTGAGGAAGTGGCGGGGAGAGTCATTTTTATTTCTGACTGGCGCTAACCCTCCAGCTGTGAGCAAAGTACAGAGTCAGGGCAATCCGGGGACCACAGAGATATCACAGTGATGCCATTGGTGCCACTGATGTAGCAAGTGTTTCCTGTGTCAATGTGTGCGTGTGGCTGTATGTAAATGTGTCTCTACAGTCTGGATGTTTGGGTCAGCCGTTCACTGTTGGCCACGTGGCCATCGCCACCGAGGAAAAGGCTTGGGTGCTTGGGCCGAATGATGGGGAGGACAAAGGGGGAAGCCATTTTGTGTGAGGCCACCACCCGCCTGTGATCACAACCAGGCATGCGCACTGCAAGAGGTGCATGTGTGAGGGGAAGGGCACTTTGTGTGGGAGCAGAAGCTTCTTCCTGCAGTGCACTGGGAGTTCAAAGCTCAGGCAGGGCTCTCTAGTTCAGCGGTGGGCAATCATTTTCCTTGTCAAGAACTGCATTCCTTCTATTGAGGTGGGGGGCGGACGGACACACACCTTGAAAGTGGGTGGAACAGGAGTCAGAATCAGGCAGGGCCCAGGGCCAAAGGTGAATATGGCTACCCCACCTTTCTTTCTCCCACCCCCTTTTCTCTCTGTTGCTCCCTTTCTGTTCCTCCCTGTCTTTTTCAGCCACCCCCTTTTTTCTCTCTCTCTGCCAACCTTTCTTTCTGCTGCCCTCTGTTCTCTCTTTTTACCACCCTCTTCCTCTCTTTCTTCTGCCCCCTTTGCTCTCTCATTTCCTCTCTCTTTCTGTCATCATCTTACACCTCCACCCTTCACCCATGTGAAATTAGGCCAAGATTCCCATGTGGCCCTAAGGCCACAACTTGCCCACCCCTGGTCTCGTTGAACACCAGTCCAATAAGGAGCAATCGGGCAGAAAGTTTCAGAGTGTGTAGGGTATACCCCTAGGGAACCGCAAGACTGGATGGCTTCATTAGAATGTATTGAGCATCAATACATAAGCTCTTGAACTGAGGCCTGCTAAACTCTTTTATGGTTTTCTAACTGGCCTAGCTTTTATATAAAGAGGAGAATCCTCTCTGGAGCAACGGCTTAGGATTCTAGTATGCTGGAAAACATGGACATCTAAATATTACAGGAGCCAGGATTAGGGCCCATCTGAGAGGGAGCAATGCCCTGTGCCTAATGGAGACCCTCAGACGACACGAAGGGCTGCCAGTTCATACTGCCCATCTCTGGGATGACTTTATAATCAGGATTCTGGTACAGATACATTCTTTGGGACAGGGTAGGGTGTGGGGAAGAAAGGGAGGGAGGGTTTTTTTTTTGGGGGGGGAAGCATCACAGTATGACCGAAGCATAGACTGTGCTAAAACGACATTGCCTGTGGCAAAATGTCCCGATAACCCATTGGCCGCAGTTGGGTGGGGAAATCAGTTGAGAATGAAGACCAAAGGCCGTGCCTGTGCATTGTGGCAAGTCACAGGGCAACGGATCTGCTTTCAATTCAACTAGGGCTTAGGAGGCAAGCAGCGAGGATTTTCGACCTTTCCACAACGGGGCTCCTAACGACGAGACGCCCTCCTTTCACCAAGGGCTTAGACCAAAACTGACCTCCCTTTGCTGTCGACTCGAACCCCTTGAGCTGTGGGGAGGCCTTGCTCCCGGGAGTCATGGTAGTCACCCCTTGGTGCTGTTCCTTTGGGGAGGGTCAACTCTGTTGAGGAAGGCGGGCCTTTTGCAGTGTCTCTCTGGTAAAGCCAAGTCTGTTGTTGCGTCTCCTTCCTTCGTGCCCATCCGCTCGCCTCGCCTCCCATTTCCCAATGTAGGTGAGAATGGCTCTGGGCAGAGCAGCTCAGCTCAGTCCTTCACTTCCTGTGGGGGTCGTACACACTCGTCTTTCCTCTGAGCCAGACTGCTGGGTGTGTCTTGTGTGTGTCTCAACCTCCCCAGGGTTCCATCCTTTCCACACAAAGGGCTAAAACGCTGTTTCCGAAGCAACAAGCAGTTTACAAAATCTCAAAAGTGGCTGCCCGTCACCACTTCCCCAACCCCTTCCCAACTCGAGGGGGCACTGCCCAGCAGCTGGTATTTAACCAGATTGTGTGTGTGTGTGTGTGTGTGTGTGTTTGTGTGTGTGTGAAAAAGGCAAGGGTGCACTTTCTGTGTCATCAGTGCCGGCTGGCGACTCCCGTTCGTCCTACAACCCCAGTTGTCTGTAAGCTCCGGATAACACAGCAGCCTGAGATGACCAAGCGCAACCTTACCATGGCTCTCCATCCTCTTAGCCCAGACCCTGACCAGGGTTGTGGGAGGGTGGAAGAGAGTGTATGTGAGAGACACCACTTTAACTGCCTTTACCACTGCCTCTTTTCAGGCAAGCTCTCCGTGTTGGGGGTGCACCAAGCGATTCCTGACCTCCTTCGATGTGACCTGGCACACCCCGCCACTCCTCTCTTCGCCAATTCGTAGTCCCCGCTTGTTTAATCCGTATGTCTTGACTTCCCGTGTGGGCGCAGCTGTTTCCCCTCCCTTTCTCCTCGGCGTCACTGCCCCCATCTTGTCTCTGTGTGGGGTGGCAGCCGAGGCTAGACTTTTTTTAGAAATAGGCATTGCACAGAATTTTTAGATATTAGCCGCAACGTCTCCTTTTTGCCTTAGGTTCCAATTGTCCTTGATCTTTTGTGCAATAATGTAGATAAGGATTAAGAACACCATATAGACCTTGTTTCGGTTTATTTTTATTTTTCGAATTGTTTTGAGGGGGGGAATTGAGGGGGAAGGTTGGGGGTGTTGGGAGTGGGGTCCGTTGGGCGCGCGCGCGAGTGTGACATGTTTTCCATTATCCTTGTTCTTGCTCTTTGTTTTCCCTTCTGTTGCCCGTCCACTTTTGGACTTGTTCCCCTCACCATATAAGAGGTTTTCCCCTCCCCATGTCAAACATGCATTACCTCAGTTTCTGCTACAGTTGAGAAGGAAAGCTTTCTTTTAATTTAAAACAAAAACATTACACTGGTAATAATTTTTTGGAAAGCAAACAAAAAAAAAAACCTCATGTGGATGATGGGTGTGTTATGGGAAATACTATGGTTTTTTATTTTTTAAAAGAAGAGAAAACATTTAAGATAATGGTGATTTCCTGTTGTAGCATTGAGGCAGTGAAACTTCCCCAAAGGTGTGATTCTGATGAGGCTCCTTCAGCTCTGGAGAAAAGGCTTTTTCCCCCAAAAGGAAGATACCAAAATCATATGGGGGAGCGGTATTTAGCATTTGGTTGTTGCTCTTCATAAGAAAAGGGACCATATTCCAAAGAGCTATTGGATTGGTTCCTACATTTAAACTGTAGTCAAGTTTTGCTATGGTTGAAAGTCGAATGTTCAGCCACTTGCTGCTGCTACTGCTGGGAAAGGGGGAAAAAATTGATCAGTTACATTTAGACGTGAACTTGCTTAATTCAGTTTCTGAAATAATATGTAAACTGAAACACAGCCGTTCTTCAAAATTCACACCTCTCCCAATTGTGCACTGTTGTTCTCCAGCCAAGTAACGTGTGTGGGAAATGCATATAGCAAGCCAATGTGTACATATAAATGCATGTACTAGTGTGAAGAACATGCAAAAATGCATTATGGTACGATAGCGATTTATGCCAGGGGTTCAGTTCCAAGGGTACAGCCAACCCTCGGAGCATAAAAACAAAATAAAATGCATATGTTAGGCAGAATAGCACACACAAAAACGTCGCGTGAGAAGAAATTCACACTAAAGGGCCAATGGATTTTCACAAAGGCTTGAAAAATAAATTAAAAAATTGCAAATGGATGTGGAGAACTGAACTTACGACTGGGAAAAGGAGGTACCAAAAGCGGAACCAAAACTGACTGATTTCCCCATCCCTATCTGCTACCACCCTACACAGAGCTAAGCCATGGTTTGCCTTAACCGTAGATCCAAACCCAGGATCATGGTTTGTTTCGCTCGGTCAGACCATGAGGGGTAAGCCAAGAGCAAACTTTGGTTACTGTTCATGGCCTTTTTGGACAAAGACCAAGGTTCAGACATAACACTAAGCAGAAACCATGGCTTAGGTCCAGCCGAGATGGCAGGAGTTAATGGTAGGGCTGGCCCAGCCTCTTTAATGGAATTTAAGAATTTCATTGGTGGACTGTGCCCAATCTGCTTCCCACAATGCTGCTCTTAACCATGCCCAGACTCCACCCCTTCACCATTCCTGATGGCCGGCTCTTCTCTGGGATGGGGTGATGGTAGCCCTTTTCAAGGACTATTCTGTTGTTTGGAAAAACCACACCTTTGGGGAAGCGTCACTGCCTTACGTGGTTGTGTTTGTGACTTAGCATTGTGAACTGGTCGGATGTGTAAGCGCCGTTCTTATAGTGTACTCCTGCAAAGGAGAGGGAAGGGGTGTTGCCAAGCCACCATCAAGGTTATGTGCCAACGTGGGGCGTACATATTCTTTCTCTCTCTCACACACACACCCCAGATAGGCAATTTATTCCACTCCTTCCCGGAGGAGAAAGAGAAAAGATTTTTAAAAATGGAGCAAAGAAACATTCACCATCACACACACACGCAACAGCGCGGAACAAACGTTTGTAAATATTCTGGAATTCTCTTGACTTGTGAAAAGGAGGTTTTTAAATGTTATTTAATTAATTCTATATTGCGGACAATTGCTATAAAATAAAAAGGGGGTAAAAAACATTGACCTGTCTTATCTTTGTGCATGCAAGAGTGGGGAAATACGGTGGCATGGGGGAGAAGAATTGGGCTGTTCTGTTCCCCAGCACTAATGCCAATGTGAATTGCCATAGTTGAGTGACAGAGGATCTGCCCTGCCTGCAGGGTCCCAAGTTCAATCCCCGGCATCTCTAGGTAGGGCTGGGAAAGAGCCTCCTCTGAAACCCAAGATTGCTGCTGCCGGTTAGTGTAGACAATACTGAGTTAGGTGGATCTGTGGTCTGGCTCCCTATGCTGGGAATGTCCTCTTTACTCACCCAGAACACCTGTGGAAGATTAACAGATGCAACAGCTTTGTTCAGGCAGGCTTAACACGGTAATTCAGTTGCAAACACATACAGTACTTAGGTCTAGCTTAAAAGGTAGTCTGAGCTCAGAGCTCGGATATCCAGATGTTCTCACATTGCTGGCAGAGTGGAAAGAGGAAGAGGGTGTGCCCAGGCAGGTAGGAGAATACATAGCTATGCCCTCCTCCTGTCAGGGCACAGTGGGAGTGTCTCTCACATAGTTCTCTCTAGCAACTTTACGGGACAACTCTGAGAGCTTCAGCTCCTATCACGTGCCTATCTAGCAAAACATGAATTGTTGGTTTGACTGCACTTTAAATGGGGTTGTCAAATGTCCAGCCATATTGGAAGTCTAGATCAGGCATCCCCAAACTTCGGCCCTCCAGATGTTTTGGACTACAATTCCCATCATCCCTGACCACTGGTCCTCTTAGATAGGGATCATGGGAGTTGTAGGCCAAAACATCTGGAGGGCCGCAGTTTTGGGGTGCCTGGTCTAGATTTTGCCGAATTTTCTCAAATATAGCTCAAAAACAGCAATTTTTGAGATTTTGCAAAGAAAGCTCAACAACTTTGTGCAAAAGTGTATGGATTTTCCCTTTTTGACACATTCTGCTCAGTTCACTAGGTCATAGTTGTGACTCCCTGCGGTGTCCCCTAGGCGCCCAGTGTGGCAGAACCAGTTGCACTGCCCTAAATCTGCCTCTGGTTTAACAATCAATCCCTCTTCCTAGGGGATTCTGGGAGAGGAATAAGGGTCTCCTATAAACTCTCGGCAACCTCCACAAACTACAGCTCCCAGAATCCTTTGGAGGACGGGACACTGTGACGGTTAAAAGTGGCATCACAGGTATGAATGGTGTGAATATGGCCCAGGTCTGAAGCAAGTTCCCTGTCTACTGGTTTCAGCCTGACCTGACCGTTTACACAGCTGGAAGGAGGAGGCTGTTTTCCAGGTCAAAGGATGTTGGCTTCCAAGGAGCTTTGAGCATGCCTGCGGGTGTGGTGGTGGGGGACTGCATACCAGCGTGCCCAGAGCCTGCACAGAGAGAGGGCTTTGATGTGCACTCTGTAAAGGCTGGATCCCAGGAGACTCAGCAACACAGACCCAGCAGGGGAGGGTGTGTGCCGGCTCCCGACACGGCTCCTCATGAATATGCATGCCGTGTTTTCCTTGATCCATGCCTGGCCCTGCAACAGCTGAGCCAATTCTGCTGGGAGCACCAAGAGCTGCCAGAGGCCCCAGGCGACAGTACAGGCGAACACAGAGCAGAGACACAGCAAGACCGCCAGCAGGAACCAACACGGGAGACCAGGAGATGGGCTCACTGGAGCAATTGTGGATCAGTGTTAAGGCGAGAGACTGCATGAATTCAGGGCCCAAGCATGATGGGAGGGGCAGTACACACTTGCAACATTGGCCTCCTCTCACATTTCCAAATCTCGTTCCATGCACACGATCTCATCCTGGTTTGAATGTTACACAAACCCTACAGAAAGGGCAAGGGAGAAGCAAGCTCTCCGTGATCCCCATTTGATTCGGGGATTAGGCCAAAAGGATCTTAATGAATGGCAGGTAATCATGCTGGGTGCCTTCTCTTTGGGACTCCGATCAAGAAGATGGAGAGAAAGGAGAGAACAGCTTAGAATCAATCTGAATTGGAAAAAAAGCTGGGGAAGGGGCAGCTCAGCTCCCCTGCATTTAGGGAGAAAATTGGATCTTTGCAGGTCATAACCAGCACTTTGAATTGGGCCCAGAAACTGATTGGCAGCTTTGGATTGGTGTAATATGCTCAAATCGTCTTGCCCCAGTGAGCAACCTAGCCACCAAATTCTATACCAGCAAGTTTCTGGACCTCTTCAGAGGTAGCCCTACAAATAACGCGTTGCAGTAGTTAAGCTATCCTTGTCCAAATAGGTGTGCAGCTGGGTCACCAGCCCAACCTGATGGAAGGCACTCTACGTCACTGAGGCCACCTGAGCCTCAATTGACAACAAAGGAAGCTGCGTACCCGCTCCTTCAGAGGGAGTGTAACCCCATCAAGAGCAGGCAACCTCCCATCCACCTGGTCTAGGGAACCACCCACTAACAGTGCCTCAGTCTTATCTGGATTGAGCTTCAGTTTATTGGCTCCCATCCAGCCTGTTACGGAGGCAAGGCACTGGTCCAGCACTTCCAGTGCCTCACCTGCAGATGTAGAGCTGTGTGCCATCAGCATATTGCTGACAATGGACTCCAAAACTCCACATAACCCCACTCAGTGCTTTCAGGTTAAGCAGCATAGGGGATAAAATCAGATCCCGAGGAGCCCACACCCAAGGCACCATGGGGCTGAAAAGCATTCCCCAAGCATCACTCTCTGGAAACGTCCATCCAGGTAGGATGACACCAGGTGGACAGCGCACTAAGCAGCACTTGGCAGAAGGAGTTCCCAACTCTGGGACCAACCCTTACTTACCAGGATATCCCTTGATCACAATTCAGCCACTAGCTACCGGTACATTTGTTCCCCTCCGAGGTTTCTCTCATAAGAGCAGGAATTCCTAGGTGTGTTGTGGGGAAATCTCGTCCCAGTGTCATCCTTTTATATGGCTGAATCTGACAGTCTCTCTCTCTCTCTCTCTCTCTCTCCACCCCGGGGTCAAGAGATGGACACAGAATGCATTCCAGCCACGTCGCCAGGCTAATTTCAATTTCCTAGTAGTTATGCAAATGAGCCTGGATTTAATTAAGGGCAGATTTCATTAAAGCCTTATTGGGAGGCTGGAGGAGCTAAAGGAGAAGGCGAGAAAGAGCGAGGGATGCTGCTCAGCCCAGGGAGCAGGTGCTGCGGCAGAGTGAGCTGCCTCTTGCAGCACAGAGTCCAATTAGAGCTCCACTTTAAATCCACAGAGGTAGAGGAAATCTCTAGCAAGGCTGTCTTCAGATGAGAGCCTTAGATGTGCCTCTTTGGGCTCTCTCGCCCCTTTCAGGTGGCCTTTGTTCCCTCTCGCACACTCACTCGCCACACACCCGCTGCTCTTCATTTATTCCTCTGACCTCATCTATTTCGGGGCTCCGAGTCTCTCTGATCCCATCTCGCTGCTCTTCCCTTCCTCTCGCCCTGCGCAGCTCTGGCTGGGAGCGATAACAGCACCGCTTTCATGCGGCAGAATCAATGGGCCTCTGTCTTCCGGTCACGGTCGCATCTGCAGAGAGGCAACCTTTTGCCACGGCCTGCTGGTCATTTCATCATCTCCGACATCCATCAGCTTCTCCAAGCCGTGCAGGAGCCACTGCGGGGGTTTGCTCTGCTCAAAGGGAGGCAACTTTTGTTGGAATCAGAAACTCAGTTTGGGATTTCTATTCTATACGACAGCGGGGGGGGGCATGCACCTAATCTGTCCAGGACGGATCCTTATCTCCCCCTATTACTTGAGGCTGGCGCTGCCCACCTGTCATACACCCGATTTTTTAAAAAATCAAAAAGTATTTATGAAAGCAAGAACATACACTTTGATAACACATAGGAACAGCAACCTAAGAAAAGCAACAGAACTAAATGTCAACTAAAATTAGACATGCACACACCAAGTACAAGTACAAATTTGGGTTGTTTCATTCAGGTTCCCTGGGAGAAAAAATGTTGTTTTCATTTTGGAGGGTAGTAACATTTCTAAAGAGGGACGCTGGTGGCGCTGTGGGTTAAACCACAGAGCCTAGGGCTTGACGATCAGAAGGTTGGCGGTTCGAATCCCCGTGACGGGGTGAGCTCCCATTGCTTGGTCCCAGCTCCTGCCAACCTAGCAGTTCGAAAGCACGTCAAGGTGCAAGTAGATGAATAGGTACTGCTACAGCGGGAAGGTAAACGGCGTTTCCGTGGGCTGCTCTGGTTCGCCAGAAGCGGCTTTGTCATGCTGGCCACATGACCTGGTATCTGTACGCCGGCTCCCTCGGCCAATAAAGCGAGATGAGCGTCGCAACCCCAGAGTCGGTCACGACTAGACCTAATGGTCCGGGGTCCCTTTACCTTTAACATTTCTAAAAAGATTTGTTTTAGTTATAAATATCAAGATATTGTCATTGAGGTCTTATGATAACCTCACTTAAAGCTGTACAGTTAGTAAGAATACCATGAGTAACATATTTCACTGGATCACAGAATCATAGAGTTGTACAGCTGGAAAGGACCCTCATGGTCATGTAGCCCATTTGGTGAGAGGTTCTTTAGCTGTGATTCCTGCATTTCAGGGGCTTAGGTTAAATGGCTCTTTGGGACACTCCCAACCATTCTATGACAATCATAGCATTGGAAGGGGTCCTGAGGATCATCTAGTCCAACCCCCTGCAATGCAGGAATATGCAGCTGGGGATTGAACCTGCAACCTTGGCATTGTCATCACCATGCTCTAACCAACTGAGCTATAAAATACAACTGTGTGCAGAATATATAAGTTATATACTGTATTAGAACACACACACACACACACACACACACACACACACACACACACACACACACAACAGCAGGAGCAAGGCCCAGATAAATGCACAGTCATTAATACAATGGCAGCAGAAAATGAATGCACACCCGACCTGTAGTCTGGAGCACAAATGTTGAAAATGACTTTATGGTGACTTTTGGCTGAGGCAGATAACATGAAGCCATCTGCTGATCTTGACTGCGTCCTTGCCTGACCGATGAACAGTCAATTATTTAGAAGCCTGACCAACGAGGCAGCCCCTCTGGAGACAGATGGAGAAAGTTAATTAGGCTGTGGGGCAGTGGGTGGGGAGAGCAAAGGAAGCGTTCTGGTATTCTGCTCCAAGCACCAAGATGTCTTGCACTTGCTTCCCTTCTAGGAAGAAAGACAGAAGGAAGATTCTATCCAGATTGGGAACAGCTGTTGGGAGTAGATTTCCGGAAGTAGTCCAATGGGATAGGAACATGAGAATATATGGAGTCGAACCATTGGGATCTCTAGTTACATGGATCAGGTAGCAAGCGGAATAAAAGACCCTGGGAAGCCACAGCCAGATAGCATAGACATTACGGGGTTTACAGATCCTCTGTGTCCCTATTTTCCAAGCACAGTCCCGGATTAACAGAAGCTGCCCCAGTTTCTGATTTGATTCCAGAATGTCCCACTTAGGATGTCCCTATTTTCATCAGGTGGCACTGTGGTTAAACCACTGAGCCTAGGGCTTGCTGATCAGAAGGTCGGCGGTTCGAATCCCTGTGACGGGGTGAGCTCCCGTTGCTTGGTCCCAGCTCCTGCCAACCTAGCAGTTCGAAAGCACATCAAAATGCAAGTAGATAAATAGGAACCGCTACAGCGGGAAGGTAAACAGTGTTTCCATGTGCTGCTCTGGTTTGCCAGAAGCGGCTTTGTCATGCTGGCCACATGACCTGGAAGCTATACGCCGGCTCCCTCGGCCAATAATGCGAGATGAGCGCCGCAACCCCAGAGTCAGTCACGACTGGACCTAATGGTCAGGGTCCCTTTACCTTTACCTTTTATTTTCATCAGAGAAATGTTGGGGGTATGGAGTTATGTGACCCCCCCAAGTCAAGAAGATAAGAAACTATACAACCTTTAGAAGACATCTGAAGGCAGCCCTGTATAGGGAAGTGTTTTTTAAAAAAATGTTTAATGTTTTATTATGGTTTTATATATGTTGGAAGATACCCAGAGTGGCTGGGACAACCCAGTCAGATGGGCGGGGCAGCAGCAGCAGCCACAACACTATGGAATAGGTCGTCCTATTTCACTGGAGAAATGTTGGAGGGTATGGGTTCGATCAGGGCTGGGACCACAACTCCCGTCATCCCTGACCTTTGGCTATGTTGGCTGAGGCTGATGGAAGCTGGTTCCTCATCCCGTGTTTGGATGGGCAAAAAGCAAAGGCACCAACCTGCGAGAGAGATTGGGGAGGGGCAATATCATGCATGTGACATCAGAACATCCAGAGTCAGATGTGGCAACAGATCTCCTTCAATGGCAGCTTCTTTCTGGTACTCAGCCACTTCCTCAGCCTCCTCCTCCTGCTGCTGCCACTGGCTGGGCCTGATTCCCCGTCTTTCCCTTACGTGGCAGGAGGAGGAGGAGAAGGAGAAGAAGGAGCCGGCCCCTGAAGCCAAGCCATGCTTGTCTGTGCACTTGGCGTGCTCTGCCCCTTGATTCTATAGAGCATGGGGGGGTCCCACCCCCAAAAAATATTGGGGGGGGAGGAAAGAGCTGGGCCCCTGGGAGTTGGCGCCTATGGCAGAGTCTCTGTTGGAATAAAGGTACTATGGTGTGAATGTGGCCAGTGGAAAATGACAGCCGTAGTTACGTCCTGGGCTGGTTGTACTGCCAGAAGGCAGGCAGGTGTCGGCTGGCTGAGGGCAAACTGAGACGGGTGGGGCTTTGCCCCATTTGCCATTACGAACCAGTCTGTGGTTTGGACATGAAAGGTTTGGGAGCATTTGAGTCAAGGAAGGGTTCTGAGGCCGACACATTTCAGCCTTGCAACGTGAGAGGAGAACTGAGATGTATTATCTTGCTGTAGCACCAGTAGTAGAGTTCCTGTACTTCCTTGCCTCCCCATCTCATCCCCCCCCCCTCCCAGATCCAGAGTTGAAGCTGTCTGCCACTGATTCTGTGCAACAAGGCTCGCTGGCACCCTGCAGGCCTCTGCCAGTTGCCATGGCAACCGCAGCTGCTGGGTCTTGCTAAGGCTATGAAAGATTCACCAGCGAAGAGCCTTTTTTTTCCTAACAGAAAGGGGAGGGGAGGCTGAGATCACCTGCAGCCCATAATTTGTGGCAGGGTGCAATAGCAAGGATTTTGCTTTGCTTTGCCATGACATGGCTCGAGGACACGGCTTAGGTCAGTCAAGAAAACAATGCCATGCCCAGAGGAGCTTTCCCTCGCCATCCTTCCTGCGCATCTTGGGTTGTATCCCAGATAGTTAAAGTCACTTAGCAGTCTACTTGTTGTGCTGAGGAAATATTTTGTGACGGAGGGGTGCTGTTGCACAAAAGAATACACAAGTTGGTTGCTGGTAGCATTGTTGCACCATGGATTGCGCTGTTGTGCAACTGTTGCATTTTATTCCTTGGATTGCACATTATTATTAACACTCGTCCGCCTGCTAGCTTAGAATCACAGAATTGTAGAGTTGGCTCCAAGGGTCACACAGTCCAACACAGGAATATAATGCAGGAGTTTCAGCTAAAGAATCTCTGGCAGATTGTCACTTTCCGAGGGAATTCATTCCACTGTCCAGCAGCCCTTACAGTCAGAATTGTGGGAGCTGCTTCCATTGCACCAAGAACACAATGGGGAGAATCCTGCCACAGTCTTGCCCCGTTGCTTTTAAAAGCAGCACCGAGCCTGTTTAAATCTCTCCTTTTCAAAACCAGTGGGAATATAAAGTTCTTTTTTTAGGATGATGGAGGTAAGACAAATCATAAACAGATACTGGGGTATTGTATCTCACATTGCTGGTTGTGATCTCCCTCCCGTGATAGGGTTCTGCAGACCCCGCAATTTAAAAGATTTTCTGGTTCACAGTGATTTTAAAAGACCACAGAAAATTTCTCATCTGCCACTGGGACAAAGTGTGGAGGCCGTTTAGCCTGCAACCAAGCTATTGAAACTGCCTCTTATCATTTCCCTAACAGCTCCACGATTCTCAAATTGAATGGGTCCACTTACTGTGGCGCCAGAAATGTGATTTATTTAATCAAACACACTTGTCAGTTGATATACATTGGTGCCACCACCTGCCCCGTTAAGACTCTTATTTTAGAACACTGATCCCACATTAGAAGCAAAATCATAGATGCTCCACTGGTTGAGCACTTCATTGAACAAAACCACACTTGTGATTATTTTCACTTCTTTGTTGTAAAGGACATATCTTCAACTCACTCATTAACTGGTGTTAATGTGTCCAGATTACTTTCCCAAATGGAATCAAAGTATATTTATAAACTCAATCCACTAGTTCCACATGGATTAAATTCAACATTAGAGTTCGCAGGATTCATGTAATTATATGCAGCTGTGTTTGTGGACTTTCTGCCGCTATGTCTTTAAATTTGTGAGCCCTACCCATGTTTCCTAAGGAGGTTTAACAAACTGAAGGACATGGTCCTCTTTCTATGCTCCTCCCAATGGAAACATGCCAATGAGGACAGGTAAGTTTCTATACAGATTTTTTGTATTAGTGGGACTGGGGATATTAACTATGTATGTGC
Source organism: Zootoca vivipara (assembly GCF_965207765.1). NCBI lineage: Eukaryota > Metazoa > Chordata > Lepidosauria > Squamata > Lacertidae > Zootoca > Zootoca vivipara. The sequence goes on from NC_142596.1 coordinate 35,407,633, forward strand.
GAATAGACTAGTTATTGTCTCACCTTTATTCTTGTAGATATACCCCTGCTTTAAGTCATTTACATGCTGTCTTCTCTCATATACTATTCGCTACAAAGGTATGTCTTAATTATGCATCCTCAACGTATGTTTAATTTAAATTTTCCTTATTCTACTTGATAATTCAGTGCAATTCTGTTACAATTGATTTTTGACAGCTCGATGTCTAAGCTCTTTAGTGACGAAACGTCTGATTACCGGAACGACGTCTGAGCACTGAACCACTGGTATTTCACAAATGGACTCTTTATTATTACTGTGTTTTCAATTATTCAAGATAAAATCAATTTTGGAAAGAGAAGAATTGAGCACTGAACCACTGATATATTACAATGGAACTCTTTATTTACTGCGTTTGCAATTGTCTAAGATAAAACTTATTTGGGAAAGAAACTACTTTTGCCATTTCTATGGATGTTTATTGTTGTATACAGATAAAGTAGTTGCCTTGGTGATATTGTATTGTGTCAATTGCAAAAATCAAGGAAGGCCAAAGATGCCAACGAGTCCCAAACGCTCAGTTTTTTAATTTTGAGATACACGTTTCACATTAAAAATGGGAAACTGAATTTGAAATGTCACATTCAACAAAACTAAACAGTCCAGTCAATTTTCAAAGGCTGGCAAATATTGACTTCAGCTCCTTCAGGTCAGGCTGAGGGATTTGGTCTGTCATGTTGTTCTTCAGGGTCATCAAAGCTTCATCTATTGAAATATCTGATCCTTTCACAGATGATAATCATGATTTTTGGTGTCCAGCTTTGCCTCACCTCACCGCTCTAATTCAGGTGTCAGCACCGATCACAGATTTGGCTTGTTCTGCTGGCCTGGCATACTAAGCCTGGCATTCTGCAATGCGAGGAGCTCCAGAAGGTGTCAAAACTCTGCCCTGCCGCTCTCCGCTTACTGCTGCAGCTATTTGTGCCTTGACCCAGCTGGTTTCCAAAAGGAGCCCAGAGGAAGAAGACTGACACATTTGCCATTCTATGCTCCCTGCTGTCAATTCAGATTGTCACAGAACCATCAACTCACGCCAAAAGTTAAACTCTAAGCTCTGCTCCAAGGCCTAGGAAAACAGCTTGGAGGGGGAAAAAATCCCTGCTGTCTAAAAAACCCAAAACTTCAAAGAAAGGAAAGGGGAATGCAAAGGGATTCAGAACAGCTGAACATAAAAGAGAGAAGGTGCATTTCAGCAAAGGACACTAATACAGGCTGCAGCCAAGATGGCGCCGGCCTCAGAAGAGGCCTCTTCCTTGCTGGAGCAAGAAAATGGTAACAACATCTTAAAAGAAGAATTTGCGGTGTAAGAAGAAGCCGTAAAGGAAGTTAGTAAAACAAAACAAAACTTGGAAATAACGAATGCTTCCAACGAAAACGAAACTGACAGGACGTAACACAAGGTTTGACTCTTTAACAGAAACAACTACAGCAACAAAAGAAAGAAGCCCAATCCATGACAAAAAGATCAGAGATTTGAAAAAGAAATATGCAGATATATGCAGCAAGTTTGAAGAGGCAGAAAATCAAAATGGGACATTTGCGTTCTTTTGAAGATGGAGTGAAAGAGAGAGTGATCTTGCACAATTTGTTGCCTCGTGGCTTAAATCCCTGCTTCCAGACCTCATAATCTTTGAACAGGCACACAGACCCAAATTGAGGGTGGGAACTACCATAACAAGGAACCTTAACAGACTCTATTCACAGAACTCACCCCCAAAGCACCTGGGAGTTCAAGGTGACTGAGGATGTCTGGTGGAAGCAAAGTGCCGTGGCCTTAAGGGTGGTAGCACAGCAACCTCCTGCCCTCCCCTAACCTTCCCTTAGTCACTTTCAGTTGCCATAATCAATTACCGGTATTGGCTTCAGCTCCTGTCATGCACATGGGTGTTTGCACTGCAGGGGGCCTGCACATAGATAATACAGCCCAGGGGATGGGACTGGCCACATGGGGAGCCATTCCGAGAGCAATTGCATCATGCAGTAAGATTCCAACTTTACAGAGATGGCCATAACCCCATCCCTATCATGTTTTACGGAAGGAGACAGGAATTAGCCCTGGGGTTGTAAGAAGGCATTGCTTCCTGTTCCGCTTTGCATTTCTCACAGGCAGCACTGTTTCCATTCCTCTGCAGTGAATCTTCTGCCATGAATGATGTTATTTCTCTCGCTGTTCACTGTGGTGAAATTCCAGAACTTATGCAACATGTGTAACTTCTTAAAAAAGAGAACGGAATGGCAACAGAAAACTCCTAGCTCCACCCAGAAGCACCCAGTGTCACCTAGTGACCAGGGGCGTAGGAAGATAGGGGCGATGGAGGCGGGCTACCTCGAGTGGTGGGCTCCAAGGGGCGCCATCGCCCCCGGAACGTGTGTCACGCCCCTCCGGCAGGCGCACCACACCCCTGGAACGCGCGCCATGCCCCCGGGAGGCACGCCACGGCCCTGGAACACGCGCCCCTCCCCTCCAGGTGCCGGAGCATGAAGCTCCGCCACTGCTAGTGACCATGCTATATAAAAATGCTGCCCACACAGCATGGATCCCATTGGTTTGGGAGCAGGAGCGACAGCATTGGCAGAGACCAGTACTTTGGAGCAAGTTCAGAAGTAGAACCCAGGTCATAAATGGTTGCTCAACCTAAGACAGAGTGTGGAAATGCTTTTTTTTTCTCTTGAAAGACCTACATTGGCTCCCAGTACGTTTCTGAGCACAATTCAAAGTGTTGGTGCTGACCTTTAAAGCCCTAAATGGCCTCGGTCCAGTATACCTGAAGGAGCTTCTCCACCCCCATCGTTCTACCCGGACACTGAGGTCCAGCTCTGAGGGCCTTCTGGCGGTTCCCTCGTTGCAAGAAGCCAAGTTACAGGGAACCAGGCAGAGGGCCTTCTCGGTAGTGGCACCTGCCCTGTGGAATGCCCTCCCACCAGATGTCAAAGAGAAAAACAACTACCAGGCTTTTAGAAGACATCTGAAGGCAGCCCTGTTTAGGGAAGCTTTTAGTGTTTGATGGATTACTGTATTTTAATATCTTGTTGGAAGCCGCCCAGAGTGGCTGGGAGAAGCCCAGCCAGATGGGCGGGGTATAAATAATAAATAATAATAGTTCCTGATAGCGGACTCAGAATGCAAAATTCCTTGCAGATTCCCACCACCCCCTGCTCTGGTCAGTTGGTCTAACTTTAATGTCCAATTATTATGTTTCCTTCCTGCTGAGTCCCAGGAATCCCCTCCCAAGGACTCTGGGCGAAGAAGGGAGGGGAAGAGACGATATCCTACATAATTTCCCCTCTAAATGCCTTTTCTTTTCTTTTCTTTCTTTGAGAAGCAAACAATCTCGCTTGTTTTGTCCTCAATTTTTTTGCTTTCATAATCTAAATGAATTGTTTGCAAGTAAAGGCCAGCTGCAGAAAGCTGAGAGTTCCTCCCCATCAATGCAACTTCCCTCGTTGTGCTCTTTCGCTCTCTCAACATTTATTAATTTTACTCAGCTCAGGCTGGCTAATCCCTCATGCTTGGAATGCAAGGAGAGGAAGGCAAGAGTCATAGAGTCACAGAACTGGAAGGGACCCCAAGGGCCATGTAGTGCAACTGCCTGAAATGCAGGAACCTCAACTAGATCATCCATGACCGATGGCCATCCAACCTCTGCTTATAAACCTCCAAGGAAGGAGAGTCCACCACCTTCCAGTGAAGTCCATTCCACTGTCAAACAGCTCTTACTGCTAAAAAGTTCCTATTGATGTCACCCTCTTTGTTCTTTCTTCCTGCCAGAGTCACCCACCCACCCTCCCTCAATTAACATTTTTCTTTCCTAAAAATTCCTTCCTAGGTCAGCGATCATCAGGTTAACAGTGTTTTCTTTACAGCATAATATTCTGTGTTGCAGGTAAGCAGGCGGCTGCTGCGGTCATAAGATGGTTGCTGTATTCAGAACCGGGAAGGAATTTTCCCTGCATTGGCAGATTTTGCCTTCCCCGCAGCAATTCGTCACAACTTTGGCGGTTTGGGGCCTTGGCAAGGTTTCCTTTTGCCTATCTTCAAGTTGGGAGGGATGCAATCAGGCTCCCTTCCCATGCGGCGGCGTTGCAGGGGCCCATTTAAAAGGGCTAAAATCGGAAGTCCCTGACCCTGGAGCGGCGGCTCGTAGGTCAAACTCCCGGATGGGGTTAGTGGAAGGGCATGCTGTGTAAGTTTGTGCTTTACAGTCCCCTCTCACTGGCCTCATCAGCCTGCATATCCTCAGCCAGAGGGGCTGAGAGGGTTACCTGCCAAGGCCTGGGCCAAGTTTCCCACTTTCTGAATTTCAATAAAGTTGTGGCCAATTTTAATCCATACTCTTGACTCTTTATTTGGGAAGCGAGTAGTCACCACAGACAGGATTTAACGCGTGTGTACGCAAACAGCTCTTACTGCCAAAAAGTTCCTATTGATGTCTAGTCAGAATCTCCTTTCTTGTAGCTTGAATCCATTGATTTGGGACCTACCCTCCAGAGCAGGAGGAAACAAGATTGTTCCCTCTTGACAGCCCTTTAGATATTTGAAAATGTACCCAATTCTCTCAACCATTCCTCATAAGGCTTGGTTTCCAGACCCTTGATCGTGGGGAGTTCAGGAAGATGTAAAGCACTTCCTCCGAGGGGGTTGTCTGACTATTGTCACAAATGAAAGGCTGTAGCTTAGCGTTAGAGCAACTGCTTTGCGTGTGGCAAATGCCAGGTTCAATTCCTGGCGTCTCCAGGTTGGACTGGAGAGAAAGACTCCTGGAAAGCTTTGGCCAGACAATGTAGGCAAAGCTGAGCCAGATGGACCAGGATGTCATATAGAGGAGGGAGAAAGGTTGTTTTCTGCTGCTCCAGAGAAGCGGACACGGAGCAATGGATTCAAACTACAAGAAAGAAGATTCCACCTAAACATTAGGAAGAACTTCCTGACAGTAAGAGCTGTTTGGCAATGGAATTTGCTGTCAAGGAATGTGGTGGAGTCTCCTTCTTTGGAGGTTTTTAAGCAGAGGCTTGACAGGCATATGTCAAGAATGCTTTGATGGTGTTTCCTGCTTGGCAGGGGGTTGGACTGGATGGCCCTTGTGGTCTCTTCCAACTCTATGATTCTATGATTCTATGACCAATGGCCTGACTCAGTATAAGGCAGAGTGCCGTGCCTCTATTTAATTCAGCCCTTTCTTCAGAACCATACGGACTGGGAGCTTACTCAATTTTTTGCAGGCAGGCCATGGTGCAGCTCACTAGAGCACATATTCTGCATACAGGAGGTTTGAGCCTGGATAGCTCAGTTGTTTAGAGCATGGTGCTGATAACGCCAAGGTTGCAGGTTTGATCCCCGTATGCGACAGTTGCATAGTCCTGCATTGCAGTCAGTTAGACCACTAGATGAATCTCAGGGTCCCTTCCAACTCTAGGATTCTATGGTTCAATTCCCAGGTAGAACTAAGAATGATTCCCCTCCTGAACCTCTGGAGAACCTCTGCCAACCAGTGTAGATAGAGGTGGATGGACCAATAGTCTCAGTATAATGCAGCTTCCTATGCACACTGGGTGCATCTATAGCTCAATGACTGGATGGGCATATGCTCTGCGTGCCCCAGGTTCAAATCATGACATCCCCAGGCAGGGCTGCAAATTTACGCTGATTAAATCCCTGGGGTGTTTCTGCCAGTCGGTGTAGACCATGCTGAACTAGATGGACCAATGTTCTGACTCCGTTTAAGGCAGTTTCCTATGTTCTGACTTAGTTTTAGGGAAGGCTGGTAGTTCAGGAGTAGAGCATCCCCTTTGCATGCAGGTTTCAATCCAATCCTCAGCATCTCCAGGTAGGGCTGGGAGAGACACTTGGTCTGAACTGCTGGGGAGCTGCTGCCAGTCAGTGGAGGCAATACTGAGCCAGATGGCTGAAGGGTCTGGCTCAGTCCAAGGCAGCTTCCTATGTTCCTGAACAAGTACTGTACCGGTAGCAGGAAATCACCCACAGCTCCTTGTCACTAATAATCGCCTCTCCTTTGTCTTCTAAGGAATGTGACCTTGAGGCTATCTGCTGCAGCTTCTTCATTTTGTTTTCCTCCACATGCAAGCGGCTCTCAAGTCCTTGGAGGAAAGAAATAAGATTCGGTCCACGTTTAAAGGCAAACCCACCCGATTCACAGCCACACTTTAAATTTCACGCATCTCCAAATTTCACAGTGCATTTCTCCAGCCACATAACGCATACAGAAAAGCATGTACCCGGGTAAAATGTGTGTAAACATGCATGTACGGTATTAGTGGAAATAGATTGCAAAGATTTATTATATTAGGGAAATTGCTTTGCAAAAAATTATTTATTGGGGGAAATGGCATGCAAAATGGTGTGTATTAGGACAAATTCAAGAAAATGCTGATGAATTTTTGTGAGGACTATAAAAATGTGAACTGATGCAAAATGTGGAAAAATTGGACCTAAGATTCATGTATATTTTTTTTAAAATTTTCTAAATTACATTTCAAAATATTCATTTAAACAACCTTAAATCAATGACTTCCATTCTTCTCCTTCCATGGTTCATTTTGCATACTATACATCCCTGCATATTTTGCATGAACTAAACCATTCAGTAATCCAATGTTGCATCCATCAAATCTTATTCACACTGTTGAATTTATCTTAATGCTACCAGCATTAAGATGAACACATTAAATGAACACAATTTTCACCCATAGTAAACATTTTCCAGTCTTCTTTAAATGTGCCTTCTTCTTGTTCTCTTATTCTATATGTTAAATCTGCAAGCTGTGCATATTCCAATAAGATTAAAAAAAAATCCTTCTACATCCTAGATGTAGAAGGATTCCGCAACATCAAAGGATGGCATTCATACCTACTGACGGAGCAGAAAGGGCACCAAAGAGAATTTTCAGATCATGTAATCAAAAAATCTTTGTATCAAATTTGGCAAGAATTTAAAAATTTAGTAGAGCCACAAAGCCCTTGGTGGGCATCCCCCGTGGAAATGACGGTAATGGGTAACATCAGGAGAGAGGGTAAATGGCCCACCTATAAAGATCTGGTAATAAAGGAAGGGGATAGTTTGAATCTGAAACCATATGAAGAAATAAAAACATACTGCTCAAGCTGGTTACATTATAACCAGATACAAAGTTTATTTAAAACACATATAAAAATTGGCTTCCCCAAAAAGGAATCTAAATTGCAAGAAATAATAATAAATAACGACAAGAAATTATTGGGAAAAATGTACAAATTTTTATTAGATTGGGAATTAAAAGATGAATTAACTAAAAAGGTAATGATAAATTGGGCAACAGATATTGGAAGACCAATCTTAGTAAACCAGTGGGATAAATTATGGAAATTAGACACAAAATTTACAGCCTGTGTAACAATTAAGGAAAATATATTAAAAATGTTTTACAGATGGCATATAACCCCGGAGAGGATTGCCAAATTTGACAGATCAGGAGATAGCAAATGTTGGAAGTGCAGGGAAAAGATGGGGTCTTATTACCATTGTTGGTGGACATGCCACAAGGTGGCAAAATTTTGGAATGAAGTATATGAAAAATTAAAAAAGATGATAAAACATACATTTGAAAAAAGCCAGAATTATTCCTTTTAAGTATGGTCCCAGTAGATATACCAAAAGACAGAATAAATATTTTACTATACGCTTGTGCGGCAGCAAGGATATTGATTGCCTCTAATTGGTAAGAAGAAAAGGTACCGACAGTCCAAGAATGGCAAGAAAAACTAATAGAGTATCTAAAATTGGCGAAACTAACGGCGATAGTAAGAAACATACCTAAGCGCAAAATAATAGAAGAATGGAAATATGTACAAAATTATCTGGAAAAAGAGAATATAGAAAATAATATAGTAACGTGTCTAGAATAGAGATATAAAAGGAGAGAAAAAATAACCAGACAATAGAAAAAATTAACAAATAAAACAAATAAAGAGAAATAGCAGAAAAAGCGATTAGATAAAGGGAAGCGTGTTGCAAATAGTAGGAAGGAACTTTTTATCTGTTTTCTACTTACTTTTCTTTTCTTATGTTGTGGATTCGTTGTTCCTTTTCTTTTTTGTTTGGATCTTTATTTGTTCCCCTTTTTCTTTTTCTTTTTTCTTTTTCTTCTTTCTATATACAATCCAAGTATTATGATTTTGTAATTATTAGTTATATTATGTTGGAAAGTTGCATATGATTTATGAGATTTATTTTGATTTAACAAATCTTTATGTTTGTACGAGTGGATTAGATATGTTTGAGTTATATATGATTTACTTGATTTAGTTAATTTTTACGTTTTGTATGAATGGATTTGATATGTATGAGGCATATGATTTATTTGTAATTTTTAAAAGATTAATAAAGTATATTTTTAAATTAAAAAAAAAGATTCAAAAAAATGAGAAACTGGAATTGTCTGGCTCACAGTCGAAAAAGAGATGACACAAAAGGTAAAAAGGATGGGCAGGGTAGAGGAAAACAAGCAAACTGAAATCTACATCTGAGTTACTACAGGCTGGATATTCTAACATTCTAATTTAGAGCAAAAGCAGGGGGAGCCCATTTGTTGTTGCTAGTATAAAACGTCGGGAATCAGAAATCCTTGCCAACCCACTACAAGCCACCCAGCAATGTACCCTTTAGCCACCTCAGTTTTCCACACCACAGCTGCTCTGATAAGAGCTATAGATTATATGAACTTATTAGTGGCTAAACTTATTGGCGGGAGGCTGGCTATACAGGCTATCCTAGAAGATACCGTGTTTCTCCGAAAATAAGACACCGCGTTATATTTATTTTTCCTCAAAAAACCACTCCGTGGCTTATTTTCAGGGGATGTCTTATTTTTTTCCTCCTCCTGCCGCGACCAGCATTGCTGCGGCACCTATCACTATGTCTTATTTTCGGGGTATGGCTTATATTCCTTGAATGCTTACAAATCCTGCTACAGCTTATTTTATGGCTACGTCTTATTTTCGGAGAAACAGGGTAGCCTTCGCCAGGTGAGTGAGGCCCACCTTCCCCTGCTGGAGACCTCCCGGCGCCTGGCTCTGCATCTTGCTGAGGAAAGGTGAGAGCAAGTCACAAGTGTGCAAACACTAGGAAACGCTCTTTGCCCCCTGGCAACGCATTTTTGGAGACAGCCTTTGGGGCACTGACTACGGGGGAGAACTATGACCGCAGAGAACATGTTGCTGCCTGGATAGGAATGCATCAATAACATCCCTTTGTGGGGGAAACAGACAAAATTGCCTTAACAGATGGCACCAAGGGGGCTGTAATTCGTTCTCCAGGGACGTCTGGACATTCAACAGCACTTAAAAAGGGCTGCCAACTTGCAACTTGCCCTGACCAAGCAGGGCTGTAATTGCTATACAAGCTGGGAACTTCTTTTCTTACTCGTAGCCGAGTAAGATTGTCTTCCATGAACATGGTCTTAACAGTGAGTCTGTGACTGTGGTGGCCAATTCTGGATCCACACATCCTTCCACAGCGGGGACATAGGTTTCCGGGTAGTAGTTGATCATGGTGAGGGTTTGCCAAGCATGCCTTCCTCTTAGCATGTCCTGAGTTTGAGTGTCTTGAAAGTCTATGACACCTTAGGTAAAGGCTGTTCTCCAACTGGAGCGCTCGCAGGCCAGTGTTTCCCAGTTGTTGGTGTTTATACTACGTTTTTTAAGATTTGCCCTGAGAGAGTCTTTAAATGTCTTTCATGGGCCACCAGCATTACGCTTTTCATTTTTAAGTTAAGTATCATTTTGGAAGGTGATAATCAGGCATCCGCACAACATGACCGGTCCAACCAAGTTGATGTTGAAGAATCATTTCTTCGACACTGGCGATCTTTGGTTCATCCAGTACACTGGCATTACTAAGCCTGTCTTCCCAAGTGATGTGTCAAACTTTTTGGAGACACTGTTGATGGAATCTTTCAAGGAGCTGGAGATGGTGTTTATAAGTGGTCCATGTTTCACAAGCATACAGTAAGGTTGGTAGTACAATCGCTGGGGGAACCCGGCCAGATGGGCGGGGTATAAATAATAAATTATTATTATTATTATTATTATTATTATTATTATTATTATTATTATTTGTAAACAAGCATTTTGGTTTCCCTGTGAATGTCCCGGTCCTCACTCTACACTTCAGTCGGGAGAAAGCTGCACTCGCAAAAGCTCAGGCGATGCTGAATTTTGGCATCAATGTTGGTCCTTGTGGAAAGATAACTGCCCAGGTAGGAGAAGTGACCGACATTTGGGATACAAGTTGGGATAAGCCGCTGGGAGCTCAGTCTGACCCATCGAAGAACTCACCACCAGCCTTCCAGTAGAAGCCCCCATCTTGAGTTAAGGCAGCTCAGAGGCATCATCTCTCATGATGTTAGAAACTCAAATATATAAACTGGGCATCCAATGGCACCTTAAAGGTTATGGTCACCACAAGGGAATGTCTATTCACTAGGGGGTTGGACTAGATGTATCCTGGGACAGGTGTGTAGGAAGGGGTGTTGGTGGTGGCGGCTCGCCCCAGGTGTCATCCATGGGGTGTGTGACAAAATCACCTCTGGGCGGATCGCTGCACCGATTGCCCCCAATGGGCGCCAATCGCCCCCCCCCCCCTGGGCAGATTGCCGCTGCGCCCCCATGCACGGATCGCCCCGCCCCCACTGCTACAGGTGCCGGAGCAGCTAGCTACGCCCCTGTCCTGGGGTCCCTTCCAATGGCTACAATTCTATGGTCTCAACTATATTGCTTGACTGTAGCTTGTTCTTGCAACAATTCACCTGTCCCAATATGTAAGAAGGAGAATTACACAGAGTGGAAATGGAAATGGAAATGGAAATGGAATTAACTATGGACTAAGGCAGAGGTTTTTAAACTGGTCACCAGCCTGGTGCCCCATAATCTCCACAGTCGCAATTGGACCTGAGTCAGTAGCAACTTCACATGCCTGGTGAATTATGAACACTGCCCATGTGGCCCTGAAGGGCTCTTTAGACTCAAGAACATGACAGGTGCCTTGGTGGACCCAACGAAGGACCACCCTGCGAGGTAGATTAGGCTGAGAGTGACGGACCCCCAGTCACCCAGTGAGCTTCGTGGTCACATGCAGATTTGAACTCTGATCTCCCAGGTCCTAGTCCAACATTCTAACCACTACACACACTGGCAGCCAAGCTGAGCAAGAGAAGGGAGCGACTTGCCTATGAGGAATGGTGGGCAGCATTTGAGACTTCTTTCGTTTAGAGAGAAGGTGAGTAAGAAGTTGACATGGCGGACGTTTATGAAATTATATACAGCATAGAGAAAGTGAACAGAGAAGTTTTTTCTAAACACTAGAACTTGTGGGCATCAAACAAAGTTGGATGTGGGAAGAGTCAGGAAAAATAAAAGGAAGTCCCTCCAAAGGAGGCAGTGATGGCCACTAACTTGGATGGCTTTAAAAGAGGATTGGACACATTCACAGAGGATATTGATGGCTACTAGCCACGATGGCAATGCTCTGCCTCCACTGGGAGTTGCAGGAGGGGAGAGTGCTTTTGTGTTTGGGTCTTGCTTGTGGGTTCCCCTGGCAGGATGCTAGACTAGGTAGGCCATTGGCCTGGTCAATCAGGGCTATTTTTACTTTCTTACAAAGACAGAGGAGGAGGAGGAGAGAGGGTTGCTGAAAAGCACATCGGAATCCAATCAGTTCCAGGACTTGGGGGAGCCAGCCAGGACCCCTTCCAGGATGAGGTGGGACATGCAAACATCAGGGCTTGTGCATTGTGCAAATGGCACCATGTTGGGCCGTGGGCTCTCAGCTTTTTAGGTAACCTAGCAAATGCTCAGCCTTGGCACGATCTGGAGCCAGCCCTGCATTCCAGAAAAGCTCAACTTTAGGGGGTGATCTCCTTTAAAAAAAAAAAAAGCTCAAGAACTTTGGTGTATCTGCTAGAAAAAGCTTGACAATTTTGGCTGCCCCTCCCCCCCATGGGAGGAAGGACCATTGGCCCATGTAGTTCAGCATTGTCTACACACTGGTTGGCAGCAGCTCTTGGGCAGCCCTGCCTGGAGATGCTGGGGACTGAACCTGGGGGCTGGTTCTACCTGGAGGCATCTGCCCTACTTCCCAGGTCCCATGTGCCCAGGGCAGAACAGTTCCTGGAATTGCCCTGGAATCAGTGGCGGCTAGTCCATTAATTGCTCATGGGACACTGCCCCACCAGACTCAGTCTGTCCTCAGGCAGCCCCCACCTGCCTGCCTCCTGACTTACAACCAGTCCAGGAGGAGGAGGCCCTCTTGTAGAGCTCAGCAGGAGGAGGCAGAATGGGGACAAACCTAGCATTAGGTGGCTGCAGCTGTCATTGGCTCTGGCTCGCCCTAATGTTGGGTTCCCTGCCCGCCTTCCATCCTACAGGCTCCTGTAGCCACCAGCCACCTCTGCCAGGCATGTTAGGGCAGTGCACGTTGTCTGGTTTCATTTGTGGGCCAACCTTCAGCGTCACTGTGGATTGCTGTCAGGGCTGCACTTTGGCTTTGCAATGATAGCTGGGCCACGTGAGTTGAGCTCTGCCCTCTTAATGTGTCCTCAGACACTGGCCTCTCCGAGTGACAACAGGCTGCTGCGGGAACTGTATGTGCTAAGCCCGTCCTGGGAGGCAGCTGCTAGCAGGCTTTGGGCAAGGGGGGTAACAGCACAGAGATGGAACTGGTCCTGAAAACACATCCATTAAACAATTAAGGATAATGAAATATAATTATAGGTATTCTGAGCAAGGAGTGCAGCACCGAGTAAACCTGTCAGAGGGATAGAAGCAAACAGCAGAAGCACGATCTGTAAGTGTTATTATAGAGGATGCTTTTCCAGCCACTGGGGGTATAGCTCAGTGGTAGAGCATTTGACTGCAGATCAAGAGGTCCCTGGTTCAAATCCAGGTGCCCCCTCTTTTCTTTTTTTTGCTTTTAAATAAAAACAAAGATTTGTAAAAGAACTCTCTAAGCTAAGGCTGAACATTTACATTCCTCCCTCTGCTCCAAAGGCATATACCCCTGTTTCTCCGAAAATAAGACGTAGCCATAAAATAAGCCATAGCAGGATTTTTAAGCATTCAAGGAATATAAGCCATACCCCAAAAATAAGACATAGTGTGTGTGTTTTTTGAGGAAAAATAAATGTAACATTTAGAAATGCATCTTCAGGACAAAAACACACTTAAACTATTTTCCACCACTCCCAAGGATTTGTTTCCCCAGGAACGGTTCTGGGCTTTTAACACCAGTGCAAACCAATGCCTGCTATATCACTGCAGGTCCATACCACCGCAGCGGGGCTGCCAACTTTCCAAGCAATTATTGTAGCTGTGCCTTCAACAACATGCTGTTTTTCAAGAGAATAAGCCACAGGATGGTTTTGATTGCAGGGAGATAAACATGATCACCTGCTAATAATGTCTCTCTACCTGTAGCTGCTGTGAAAGGGAATTCAAGAGGGGCCAAGGAAGGGCTGTAGCTCAGTGGCAGGGCTCAGGTTCAATTGCCAGCATCTCCAGAGGGTTTAGATACAGTGTTTCCAACCTTGGGTCGCCAGTTGTTTTGGGACTACAACTCCCATAATCCCTAGCTAGCAGGGCCAGTGGTCAGGGATGATGGGATTTGTAGTCCAAAAATAGCTGGAGGCCAAAGGTTGGGAAACCCTGGTTTAGAAAGACCTGTGTCTAAAACCCTGGAGAGCTGCTGCCAGACAGTGCAGACAATACTGCCACAGGTACACCAATGGTCTGATGTGGTAGAATGTAGCTAGAAGGTGTTGGCAACTCTACCATGTGGGTGGGCAGTTGCATTGCTAACAGCTACAGGTGATGGGAGTCGTAATTTTTTTTTTAAAAAAATGTTGAACTACTTCCTGTGCACAGGGTAGAGGTTTTATTACAATCAAGCGATATTTAAATTTTGTTAAATAAACAAATAAAATGTGGAGGGCCAAAGGTTCCCCACACCTGGTCCAACAGGGTAGAACTGCCAACTTTTGAACTGACCTCTGTTGCTTTGCCCCTTTAGCAAACAGAGGCTGTTTTAGGGCCTTGCCACCGGTTCACCTGCATGCACTCGTTGCGGAACCAAGGAGGACACCTTTTCAAAGCCCAGCAAGCTTTCTTTACCTTGAAGAAAGTGGAGTGAGGGCGTCAAATTCTGGGTGCCATATCACCAAGGTCTGCCCTGCCCTGTGACAAGATCTTGCTTTGCTGGCGGGAATGTTTTGTTTTCCATGGCAAAGTTATACGTGGAGGCCACACCTTCGTTGCAGGAAAAGGAGCAAGTTAGGCCAGGGGTTCCCAACAAAATTTTCTCGAGGACCCCTCATCGAGCCGCTATTGTGACAAGGACCCCCATTAATTCCTAATCCTAAAATTAAAAAGTGAGAGCCAAATTAAGAGTCTTTTTATAAGAGTCCAGGGAGGAGGGAGGGGAATGGAGAAGACAGGATACCTGCGCAGTAGCGCACAAATGAAGCCGACGCGCGCAAAGCATCTTGGGGAGGTGAGCGTTAGTAGAATGCGCGCGCTGCCTCTTTGCAAAACAGTAGTGTTTGTAAAGCGCCACCTAACGGCATACAGCAGAACTACTGCCTCATCTAATTCTAGTTTTGCGCTAGACTCTGCTCATGCAAGAAGCGGCCAAAACAAAAAATCTGTTATCATACGAAATATATTTAATATATTTTTTATTCTAATAGCATCTTGCGGACCCCTCTGGCATAGCTCGTGGACCCCCAGTTGGGAACCACTGAGTTAGGCTATTCTTTCCCTCCCCCTCCAATGATAAGCTCACCAACAGTATAAAGCGGACAAGCGCTTGACTCCTTCCAATTAACCACGATGGCACCAGTATCTGTGTCATTCCCTGGCATTCTCTGCTTCATCTCTGCATTCTTACCGGCCCCAGTAGACTAAAGGTTGCCGGATTTATAACAGGCTTCTGCTCCTGTGCCTTTAACCGCAGTTCGTTCTGTAGACATTCGCTGGTAATAATGCCTTCCCTCCATGCTGAGATGAGCTCCACCTGCTGATTTCTGCAGGTTTAGTGGCTACTAAAGGCATAGCAGCAGGCTGGGCCTGCTTTTCTTATCAGCAGGTATCCCATCCCAAATTCCATCTGAGTATTTGCTTGAGCTGAATGGAAGGCAGTGACGGCTGATGATAGCAGTCTCTCAGTATCAAGCTAACAAGTGGCATATGCAATTATAATGTGAATGAATCAGCATGTAAATTGCGGACATACAATGACTTTCTTGTTCTCTCCCCTCCCCCCCCCCGCTCGTATTTTATCTGAAGCCATTTGTGATTTGTAAATTCCTTTGTTTTTTACCACTTTCCACGCCAGCTGCCTTGTGAGGGCTCTAAAAGGCAGGCTAGAAAAATATTAAACAAGCAAACAAATATAGTGTTACACAGGCATCCCCAACCTTCAGCTCTCCAGATGTTTTGGACTACAATTCCCATTAACCCTGACCACTGGTCCTGTTAGCTAGGGATCATGGGAGTTGTAGGCCAAATTGGGGGGCTGGTTTGGATGATGTATTCAGGTCCCCTCCAAGCTTGTGTATTTGTAAGATTAGAGTCCCTAGTACCCGGTACTACTGCTGAAGTGGTCAAACTAGTCCCTTTGCAAAATTAATGGCTCTAGCCAAGCTAGTTAAGGACTCTTTTTACATGTCTAAAAAGTTGGATCAGTGTACATGTGTTGCCATAAGAACAACTAGATAGTGATGCCTCTAGAAGGAAGTTGTAGGCTTCTCTTTCTCACCTCTCTGGACACCACTTTATCCTAGGGCAGTGCTTCCCAACCTTGTGCCTCCAGCTGTTTTCGGACTACAATTCCCATCATTCCTGACCACTGGTCTTGCTAGCTAGGGATGATGGGAGTTGTAGTCCCAAAACATCTGGAGGCACAAGGTTGGGAAACACTGTCCTAGGGGTTAGGAGAACACTAAGGTAAAGGTAAAGGGACCCCTGACCATTAGGTCCAGTCGTGACCGACTCTGGGGTTGCGGCGCTCATCTCGCGTTATTGGCCGAGGGAGCCGGCATACAGCTTCCAGGTCATGTGGCCAGCATGACTAAGCCGCTTCTGGCGAACCAGAGCAGCACACAGAAATGTCATTTACCTTCCCGCTGTAGCGGTACCTATTTATCTACTTGCACTTTCAAACTGCTGGGTTGGCAGGAGTGGGGACCGAGCAATGGGAGCTCACCCTGTTGCGGGGATTCGAACCACCAACCTTCTGATCGGCAAGCCCTAGGTTCTGTGGTTTAACCCACAGTGCCACCCATGTCCCAGGAGAACACTAGGTGCAGGGTAATCACATTTGTGTGTGCTGCTCCCTGGAAATCTAACAGGGCAGCAAGAACCTGGTTGTGTGTGTGTTTGGGGGTTTAACACATTGAGCTCTTCCATCTTACACTCAGCTCGTATATCTGTGTAAATAAAGCCATGCATCTCAAAGACACCATGGTCTCCAGTGACCTCAATTCCAAGATAACCAGACCAAGCGTAAGCACTGGCATCCCTGAAGCCTCTCACTGCTTGGAAAGTGGGGTGCACGCACCTATATCAATCCCCCCCAGACCTGAGACATGTGACAAAGGATATACTTTATTATTGAAACTGTGGGTGCGCCTTGTACTCGTACTTTCTTCTTTGGGGGGTTTGCCTTTGCCTTGTTTCCCCAAGATAAAAAATAACGAATGAGCAGGATTCAAGCAGATGTCCAGGTGGCCCTTGGCTAGGGATCCCGGATTTCAATCTGGTAGCTGCTATCAGAAGTCAGAGAGTCAAAGAGGGCACACAGAAGCTCCTCAGCCTGGGAAGGAAAGCAAATAGCCATTAGACTGTTGGACTCTGGCTGGCTATGATACAGCCAAGGTTCGAAACCAACATTCAGCCATGAAGTCCCCATACATCCATGCCTGCTGTTCGAAAAGGCAGCCCAAGATGCAATGCTCACTTATTCAGTCTAGGGCCCTTCTCTGTATGGTCTCCTTGAGGTCGGTGCAAAGGGCAGCAACAGGGAATGGCACTTCTCCGTGGTGACTCCCCATTTGTGGAATGCTCTCCCCAAGGAGACAAACCTGGCACACACCCCCTATCTGTTTTTAGGTGCCAGGATAAACATTTTTATCCACCCAAACCTTTGGACCTTAATTTTCTGCTTATTTTGTAGTGGAGTGGGGTTGAGTTGCTCTTTTATGCCTATTGTTGTGAGCATTAGGTTGCTTTTACCCGTTTTTAAATTAAATTATTTAGAAAAATATTTATGTACCACTATCCATTAAAAAAAAATCAGAGTGGTTCACAACAGTTGAACATACGCTTGTTTTTATAAGTCACTCTGAGTTCCTTCTGTTGTTGCTGGGGGAAAGTGAATAATAATAATAATTCACTTTATGTGTGGCACAAACAGAAAACAGCAGCTCAAGACTGGAGCAGCTGAGGCTCTCGCTAGATGTACACACCTTTGTAAACAAGGGTTTGTTTCCCATCACACTTGACTGTCTAATAAATTGAGGGTTTAGAAAAGAAGAGATTAGCAATTGGAATATTCAGGTCTGGCTGCAATTGTGAGTTAGGCATCTGCCCAACCCCCAAAATAAAATTTAAAAAAAAAACTTGTTCTGAGATTCTGGAAAATGCTTCATGCTGATTGGCCAGCCGAAGCTGCGTATAAAGATGCACATGTACAGTTACCAAGAAACTGCATGGGCTGGATATCCAGAATTGATGGGGACAGCGTGAGATTGTATCCAAGGGAAAGCTTATGTAAGGGGGGGGGTCACTGCAGGACTCCTAACTGGCTGGGATCCTTCCAGGTGGAACCATCAACCTGCTGTTCTGAACAAGGGAGCCAAATGCCATGCGCTCTTCCTGGCCTCCTGTCACATTTCTGTTTATTCTCTTTGCCCTCATCTGTTTCTTTGTTCCTCTCAGTCTCAAGAGTATTGGGGCGGCAGCTTAACGACACAATGGCTCCCTTTACAGGCCATACATTTGAAGCACCCCGCCCAAAGAACCTGAGAACTGCAGTTTGTTATGGGAAAAGGACTTTGGTGAGGGGTAAACTGCAATTCCGGGGGCGGGGGCGGGGAAATCCTGCGCCTTAGATACATGGTGTGTATGCTATGCAGTCCGAAGCTGCCTCTCGGCTGGGAGGTGCAACCTGATTTACAACTAGCTGACCACTGGAAGCAACCGGCGAGTCAGGCTATGGTCCACCGAAACCAAAATGTGCAGCACTCTTAAAAAATATGAAAAGCTTCCTGGGATTGATCTCCATCCTCTGCAGAACACTGCAGCTGTGCCCCCAGGAGCCATTTCTATCTACAAGGATTTAAGATCTCAAATCCTGCTATTTAACCCTGTTGATATGCCTAATATATTGCACTAAGCCCCGACTCAAGGGTCTTGGCTGGCATTTCACAAATTCGTTCTGATGCGGCCAGAAGATGATCCAATGGGCTTTCTTTCTAGGGACAATTTCCGGAGGCAGATCCTTCTGCCAGCTCGTTCCCAGGGGAAGTGTGCTGTGATTTAAGGAGGTGCGGCCACCCACCGGGAAGCAGGCAGGATGGGAAGAGGGACACACTTTGGTCCTTTTAATGGCCAAACAATGTGTATGTATGAGTTCCTACTTGTGTAGATATAATGCGGGAGTGATGGGGTACGCTAAAGGACATGGCTGGAGCCATCCTCACATTATCCTCTGCTAATATCTGCGCATCACACTGCTGCCAAAGCAGTGAGCATAGGAGCACTTCAGGCTGTGCATTGTGCGTGGTCACAGCTACGCCATACATTTAAAGCGCACTGATTCCCCCAAAGGCAGCTTGGAACTGTAGCTCATCCCCATCAGAGCTACAATTCCCAGCACCCTTAGCAAACTACGGTTCCCAAGATTCTTGGGAGGAAGCTTTCTGCTTTAAATATGTAATGTGGGTGTGGCTTCGGTGACTGTCTGAGAAGTTCTATATTTAAGACTTCTCAGAATGCTGGTATGGGGTAAATATCTAGTAGCAATTCTAACAATGGTAGTGATTGTAGGTTGCCAACCTTTTTCTTAATAAAAAAAACACCCTACTCCTCTGCCCTTAAAAGCAGCCTGGCACATGGAGATTTAGTAAGTGAGGCTTTTCTTTGCAGGGAGATTAGCAAAGGGAAAAGCCTCAGGGTGCATAATTTCTGTGTGCTAAGCTGCAGTCGAAGACACAGGAACCAGAAAAGTAAAAAGAAGTTGGCTACCCCATTCGAAGTAGTACCGTAGTAGTAGTAGCAGCAGCAGCAGTAGCTGTTATGGAACCAGGGTATGTGTGTGTCTGTCTGGATCAAGCATCCCCAAACTTCGGCCCTCCAGATGTTTTGGACTACAATTGCAATCATCCCTGACCACTGGTCCTGTTAGCTAGGAATCATGGGAGTTGTAGGCCAAAACATCTGGAGGGCCGCAGTTTGGGGGTGCCTGGTCTGGATGATACCTTCTAAACTTAGTTGGTCTCTAAGGTGCTACTGGAAGGAATTTTTGTTTTGTTTTGTTTCAACTACGTCAGACCAACACGGCTACCTACCTGTAACTGGATGATACCTATGAGTCCCTTCCAAACCTATCTGCTGAACCAGTTAGACCAGTTTCTTTTTTAAGAAAACTGGCCTGAGCTGGCCAGTTGAGTTTTTCCATTTACATATCCAAAGAGGTTTCCCAGTTGCCGTAGAGACAAAAGGGTAGTCCTTTTCCCTAGTGTTATACCGGTAAGCAAAAATCTGCCCTTATTCCCTTATGGGGTATACAAGAGCCCTTATTGGGTTCTCCATCGGTCGGAGAATATAACAGAGGCCAACCAGAGAATTTTGAGAAGCAAAGCCTTTATTTTTGCTGTCGCAACAGGGTCCTTCCTCTCACGCAGGAGAAGGGAAAACAAGAAGTAAGTGTGTGTGTGTGTGTGTGTGTGTGTGTGTGTGAGAGAGAGAGAGAGAGAGAGAGAGAGAGAGAGAGAGAGAGAGAGAGAGAGAGTGTTGGCTGATGTTGGAGGTTGCAGACACAGAGGCTTGTTTTGCTCTGCACTGGACTCAAAGATGCAGCTACAGGATCTCCCTGGGAATCTCTTGTCGAGGCAAGATCCTTGTTGCCTATACTGTATGTCTAAATAAAACCCTATTTCCTAGCAGGGACACCACAGTCTCCACTGACCTTCATTCCAAGGAAACTTCATTCCAGCACAGGCATTGCTGGAGTCTCTCGCTGATCAGAGATTGGGGTGCACTTAATGGTTACAGGAAGAGGAGGAAAAGGAGTGGGGTGTCAAATCAGGGGCATAGATAAGCAAGAGGAGAGTTGCACTTGCCTGTTTTTCAGTCTTTGGATACAGAAGTTGTTTCATGCAATCTGATACAGCTTGTTTCTGACAGTGATCACTGGGAGGCAGGGGGGGGGCATTGAGGAGAGAAGGAAGACCAAGGGGGGAAAGCAACTGTTAACACATTGCAGCAGAATCTGTCAATGCCTGGAAACTGCCTAGTCCTGGGGAGGGGGCTTTATGGGTTGGCCTGCCTGTGTCTGCTGCTGAACTGTGTAAGCCCTTTAAATCCAGGGTTCAACAAAGCTTTGCCTAAATGGATTTGAGAATTTAAAAATATAATCCTTCAATATACACAGTAATGACCTGTTATGTAAGACGCTCTCTAGAAATGTAGAGGGGGGGTGCTTATGGGCATTTAATAGCTCTGGAAACCCCAGCCTGGAAGCAGAGGTTGCAGCCACCAGGATGAAGCTAAGCAGGTCTAAGTCTGGTCATTGTCTGGATGGGAGACCTTTGGCGTATCCCATTTATGGCATCTGAAACTCCATGGGGTAAAAGGCAAAACAGGTGTAGTCACAGCTAGCTAGTCCTACTCAGAGTAGACCCATTGAAATTGATGGACGTGGCTAACTTAGGTTCATTCATTTGAGTGGATCAACTCTGAGTAAAACTTAATTTAATAAAACCCACAGGCAGGATAGAAGTGAAATAATAACTTGATCGCAGCCATTTTAAGCATCATAGGTTTTATTTTCTTTGGACAGGCAGACTTCTAAAGATCCTCGCAGCTGAGAGACCTCTCTGGTTTTCAGTATCCGTCTCCTGACCATAATCTAAATGATGCTTATAGGTAGGGAAGCAATTGTTCTGGCCCAGGCTTCCTCAACGTTGGCCCTCCAGATGTTTTGGCCTACAACTCCCATGATCCCTAGCTAGCAGGACCCATGGTCAGAGGTGATCGAAATTGTAGTCTCAAAACATCTGGAGGGCCGAGGTTGAGGAAGCCTGTTCTAGCCTATGCAGCATTTCTGTTATTTGAGATTGATTTGCCCATTAACCCCTAATCCCAAAGAAAATACACCTGGTAAGAGTTAATCTATGCAACCTGCAAAGGGTGGGTGACAGACTGCTGTTAAGGAGCAAACCAACACCCTGACGACAGTGTATAGCTGTTGAACTACAACTCCCAGCATGCCTGACTATTGGCCACGGTGGTTGTGGCTGATGGGATCTGGAGTTCAGCAACTTCTGAGAGACAGTGTGGTGGAGAGGTTAGAGTCCTGGACTGGGACCTGGGAGACCAGGGTTCAAATCCCCACTCAGCCATGAAGCTCACTAGGCTTCACCAGTCACTGACTTTAAAATGAACCAACCTCACAAGGTTGTTGTGAGGAAAGAATGGGGGGGAAGAACTATGTTCAGCACTTTGAGCTCCTTGGATGGGGTATAAATGTACTGTATCTACATTTTTTTAAAATTGCATTCCCCAGATGTGTCTAGGGATATTTGAGGAATTAGATTCCTGTGAGAATTCCAATGGGAACCAACCTGATTTGCACCTCCTGGGCTAATGTGCCAACCTGAATTGGGTGCCAATCCACCTAATACCACA
This sequence comes from Zootoca vivipara, assembly GCF_965207765.1. Lineage (NCBI taxonomy): Eukaryota > Metazoa > Chordata > Lepidosauria > Squamata > Lacertidae > Zootoca > Zootoca vivipara. Next base: position 35,429,627 of record NC_142596.1, read on the forward strand.
CTTCTTTGAATTCTGTGATACAGTTCTCAGCTCAACAGATGTACCAACATATGTTTAAAAATGAGTATTTTAGGGAAACTGATGTTTAGAAATATCTATATTGAAGAATGTGGATTTAAATTTGAAAAAATTGTGTGAATTTAGAGCTTCAGCCAATGTTAATCTCCTACATAGAGTAGATCCATTGAAATTAAGGGACATGGCTCTCTTAGGGTCAGCAATTTCAGTGGGTCTACTCTGAGTAAAACTCAGTTGGCTACAGCATAATTGTTGGTTTACAGGTTAATACAGGATGGGAATAGGCCTATGGATGAGCATTTACAAACTGATGTGGCTTGTCCAGTCTGCATTATGTTCCATGGCCTGCACTGTGTGTCATTCCATGTAACTTAAGTTGGGACAAATGGCCTCCACTGTCCCTCCCCCCAGTGATGGTCCTACTATTCTCCCCCCCTTACCAGAGCCTTTTTTAAAATAACAAAAGGCCAGTATTGCACCATACCCACAGATGAACACCCCCACATAGTTACCAACATGTAGGAGTACATAGCAGTTTGTGTGGACATTACATGCACACTTTACCCAGGCAATGCATTTTTGTACACAGTGCTTGCCTAGAGTACTGTCTTGCAAATGGTTCGTAAGATTTATATGCAGCTTGATTGCAATGGAACCTCAAGGCTGTTTACAAAATGAACAAAACCATAAAATTAATAAAAACCAATTGAAAGGAACTACCGTATTTTTCCTTGTATATGATGCCCCCATGTATAAGACACCCCCTATTTTGGGGGGACTCCAAATTAGGAAAACACCCCTCAGCACTACCCGTGTATAAGACGAGCCCCAGTTTTAAACCTAATTTTTTGGTTAAAAAAAAAACCTACACGGAAAAATATGGCATTTAAAAACATTTTTTAAAATTTAAATCAACAATAAGCTGAAAACTAGATTAAAACACACGTCGATGTTCTACCTGCCTGGATAGGCTTGCCTAAAGAAAAATGTTTTCAGCTGGTGCCAGAAAGAATATGGTGAAGGCACCTGCCTGATGTCAATAGGCAGGGAGTTCCAAAGTGCAGGTTCTGCCATGCTAAAATGTCAATTTCTTACAAATGCACCTGTAGCAATGCCAGTTCCGCTGATTGGAGTGGTTGAGTGGGCATATATGGCGGATCTGGACAAGTTTGCCTTTAAATGTGAACTGAGTCAGATTTCTCCTACATCTCCATGTCTGTCTGTCTGTCTGTCCATCTGTCTGTCTGAAACTACTTACATCCCATGAAACAAAGGTGCATCCAACTGTTTTTGCTCCTCAATGTCTCCTCATCAAACCAGAAGGAGGCATTAAGGGGGTGTCACTGGGCCCAGTACTCTTCGCCATCAGTGACTTAGATCAGCCAAACTTGTGAACTCTTCCCAACCGCCCCAGCCAAAACTGCCAAGGATCAGAGGTGCTGGAGTCCCAAAACGCTGAAAAAAGCACTCACACCGGCTCTCCCTGAGTTGGGTGAAGGGGATTTGCAGATGACAATACACACACACACACACACACACACACACACACACGAAGAGGGATGAGTGTTTGGAGAGGTCTTTTATTGCTTTTGTAAGCTCTCCAGAGATCTTTGCTGTCGGGCAGCATGTAAATATTGTTAATGAATACATAAACAACCACAACATGAAAAGCAGAGTCAATTTGGGAGGCTCGCAAATTAATTATAAACAGTGTGTGTTTGTGTCCACCAGCAGCGCTTGAGGAAGGATCCTGGTTCCTGTCAAAAGTCTGCGTGTGTTAAATGACTCTGACTGGTCCAGGACCAAGAGGTGTCTAATCTGCACATCCCTGCCAAACCAATCTCACAAATAAAGTCCAGAAAAGGTTATTAGCCCCATGGGTTTGGAGGGACAACAACGCAGTAGTAACCTGCCTGTCTCCCCATACAATGTTGTGTTAGTGAATATTAGCCAGTTCCAGAGAGTTAGCTATATTTATTCTCTCTCTCTCCCTTTTTAGCAAAAGCAACAGAGTCTCTTTTAACATGCTATATCCTGGCAGGATAGAAAGACTAACTGCCCCAATACCATCATGAGCACAAATCAAAAATGAATGCACAATAAAAAAAAAGAACATGTAGAGAGACGCTAAATTTCTGTGGATCAGCACGAAGGGGCCCAACTCTCTTTCATAACATAGCTAGACTGTAGGACTAAGGCAAGGGAGACCCAGGTTCAAATCTCTGGACCACAGAGCTCCTTGGGTTAGTCACTGTCGATCAGCCAATATCACCTCACAGGGGATAAAATGGAGGGGAGAGGGAGAGTCTTGAGCTCATTTGGAGGAAAGACAGGATATAAATGTAGTTAATGCAGATCTCCTCCTCAGCTACTATTGTTGTTGTTGTTTAGTCATGCCAGACTCTTCGTGACCCCATGGACCAAAGCACGCCAGCTGCTACTATTAGCCCCTGCTAATATTGTGACTATATTTGTTCCCAATGGGGAGAATACCAGCTTCAAGGGGAGGGGAGGGGAGGAGATGTAGGTCAGGAAAAATGTAGTGAGAGAACTGAACACCTTCTCTCCTGCTGCCAGCACCTTTGCTTTGATCAAATTCAGACACACATGCACACACACCGATTTGATTTTGAGTAGACAAAAAGAAATCCAGGAGATCTGATCGATCACAGATCTCCTGCAGCACATCTCTTCTTGCACACGACAGCCTGCCTTTTGATGTAGACTTGGCTTCTCCCCCCCCCCCCCGCGCAAACGCTGAATGTGGTGATTTTCTCCAGGGAAGCTTATTGATTCAGCCGGCTGAGTCTCAAAGAGAGACTTCCCTTTCGCTGAGCTCCCTGTAGCTATGCGACCAGCACGGGAAGCCTCCTGATGAGCTTCTCTCTCTCTCTCTCTCTCTCTCTCTCTCTCTCTCTCTCTCTCTCTCTCTCTCTCTCTCTCTCTCTCTCTCTTTCTCTGACCTTGAGAAGAGTTTTCCCTTAGCCACTGGGCTCTGCCTCCTCTCTCAATGTACAGCCTCCAAAACCAAGAGCCTTTTGATAGCGTGGACTCACCAAGTGGCCCAATATGTTTAAATAACGGGGGGGGGGGGGGAGGTACCTTCCTTGACATTGCAGTTGAAAAGATTGGGGGGGAGAGGGGGAGAGGGAGGGAGGAGAGGAGAGGAGAGAGAACAGCTTAAGATAAATCTGCACAGTCCTGCATTGCAGGGGGATGGACTAGATGATCCTCAGGGTCCCTTCCAACTCTGCAATTCTATGATTCTATGAATAAGAGAAGCGGCATGGAAAGGGAAACTCATGTTCTCTGTGCTTAGGGAGTACTGGCTCTTCCACTGTGTCAAAGGGGGTGGTGGGATGGACCCTCCAAGTTCCCATCAGAAAACAAAGCCTTGAGGTTTCCTGTGCTTCACCTGAGAGTCTGTTAGGCCAGGAGTGGTGGGTTGAGAATGTTTTTCAGCTGGGGGGCCACATTCCCATCTGGTCAACCTTCTGGGGGGCCACATGCCAAGAGGATGCAAAGAAGGGCTGGGGGAGCATCACAGTCCCTCTCTGCAACCCACCCCTTCTTCCCAGGCTTCTCCCTTCACCAGCCCTGTTCCACACCCTCCCTGAGTGACTGGAATGTGCCCTTGAATTGTGACCATGCTGCTCGCTTGCCTGGATGGCAAGCGGTGTGTGCAGAAACCTCTGGGTTTTGCATGGCTGGGATGCAGCCAATTGTTTTAGGTTTTGGGTACCAAGGCACCTGTACTTCCTAGATTTAGCAAATGTTAGGATTTAGCCAATACTTGGAGTATTAAGAGAATGCGCCAGACATTGAATTTAGCAGTGTAAAAATACAGGCTAAACTTGGTGTCCGTCTGTCTCCCACCAGAGAATCGCCTGGAGATAAGCCATTAAGAATTGAAGACAGAGTCATGACCCATCAAGACTGGCCATCAGCAAAGCAAAGGCTGCACCAGCCGCAAATGGGGGACCGTTAGTAAGACGAAAGACCAGTCGTTTCAGTTTAGGACTGCAGTAAGCGAACAAGGGGAAAGTGTCAGTTTTGCAAGCTTGAGATGAGGTGAGTGCAGAGCTCGAGGTGGGCTGTTTTGTGTGTGCTGCAGAATGGGTCAAACAAGATGTTTCGGGACCCTTGGAATTTGAGGATGCTGCAGTGGGAGGAACAGGCCCCTCTTGGGATGTGAAGGCTCTGCACTCTCTCCATGTAGGCTCAGGTTGTATCTATGTATAAATAAACCATATACCATAAAGACACCACAGTCTCTGCTGGGCCTCTCTGTCCAAAAGGAAACACAGACCCTGGTAAGCACGCTTGGAATCTCACACCATTTGGAGATTGGGGTGGCGTGTGAAGGTTGCTGCCCATGAGGCAATGTGGTCCTCAGGCTGAAAAGAGTTCCCCACCTCTGCTTTAGTGGCAAGGGGGAAGTGGGAGGGGCAGGGAGGGAGAGAGGAATGGATTTAGGGCTTCTTCTCCCTTGGGGGCTCCTGAGAGCCTGGCGAGGATGACACTGGGCAGCCCAGGGTTGCATGAAGGGGTTGAAGACTATTTCTGCAGCAGGGTCCCTGCAGAGTCCCTGTCTCTAGCATCCTAAGAGTCACTCAGTTGGTACAGCTTTTAGCCACTGTATGCTCCAAAGCCTAAGCCTTTAGGGACACTGAAAACACAAGGAGAATGGTGTGTATGTTCTGTTGCGTACAATGGGACCTCAGGGAAAACACAACTCAAGCAGTCCAAATGATTTGCCCGCATATACGCACAGAAAAAAAAATAGGTCTAGCCAAAAGGAAACACATGGAGATCTGCATTAATCATTACAATGCATCCCTAATTACTATTATTGTATAACTGTACAATTATAAGATTATTGCATACCGGTAATCTTAGAAGGGGACGTGGCTGTCAGGGAGTGTGGCTGAAACTGTCATGAAGTGACCCTGCATTTCTGAATTTGCCACAGGGTCAGGGCAATGGGCAGAATGGGCTCCTGGAGGGGGACGCTCAGCCAAAGAAAATGAAGCAAGGATACTAGTTGGGAGTAGTGATGGACGGAATGGTGTTTCTCCATTACTTACTTTCCCATTATTAGGTCCAGCTTGCTATATTTCTGCAGCAATCTGCAATTTGTTTACCAAGACAAAAAACCTCACAAAAATTAGCCAGCATTCCCCCCCCCCAATGTTTGCATGTAATTTTCCTGGCTACAATGCATTTTTGTAAGTTATTTCCCCTAATTATGCATCTTTATGCACGCTCTCCCCTCATTTGCACATTTGGGGGTTGGAAAATGCATCACAAAACTCAAAGAAGTGTGAATTCTAAAGGTTAGTTGTGTTATTGGTGCGCAAATGTTTCGGAAAGTGCAACAGAAGGAGATTCACATTAAAATGCAAAGCGAATTGAATTTCTCTCCCTCCCTTGTGGAGACTAGCTGCTTTCACCACCTGCAGCCCAGAATGGTGTTTGGGCACTAGCCATGTCAAGCAGGGAGATCACACAAGGCACTCTTATAAGGTGCAGCTACAGAGTCTGGTTGAAAAAAAAAACTGGCAACGCTGTTTGCCTGTGAAGTTCTGGGGGCGTTTGTCTGCTCCCTGTTGGAGTCAGCATACTAGGTTGACTAGCTGGATCTTTCCTCTGGCCTGGTAGGCCCAAAGACAAGTGATGAGGTGAGTGAGTTAACAGGGCAGCGATGTTCTTGCTTACCTGCTCAGCAGGGCATCAAAGCAAACCACTGCATTGTCTCGCTGGGCTGCAATGATCAGGCAGGTGCCCTTCAGTAACCGAGAGCACTGAAAGAGAAAAGAGAATGTGAGCCACCTTCTATAGGTAGGCATCCAGTGAAACCACTTTGCCAGGAGTCCAATGGGCATCTGATATCACATGTTGTGCTGGGTGGCAGTAATGCAGCTTACTCCATCCAAAAGGCACCCATTATTTACACACGGTTTTCCAGTGGGCTTCCTGTTCTTCTCACCCAAACACCCAGTGGTGCACCAGGGGTACAGATGGAAGGATTGGTTCATGCGGGTTCTCGGCATTTCTTATTTTTCCAATCTTCAATTCTCTTCTCTGTTTTCTGCAGCAATTTGCCATTTTTCCCTGCACATTGTTCCAGAAAGTGTGAATTAGGTAGCTTGGCCTTTAAGTGCAAACTGAGTAGAATGCCTTCCCCCATCTCTAACCAGGAGGGGCGGTGTTGCCTTTTGATGGATTGACACTCGCCAACCTCCATAAAAACCAAGGGGGAAGCTGTGCCAGAAGACCAGCCTGCTGCATGGTGAATCTGCAGTTGCCACACTGCACAATGCCAGGGAATAGGGTTGCCAGACTCAATAGAGGACAGGACTTCTGTGCCTTTAATTGCCCTGCTCTCTTTTGAGTCAGGAAACCTTAAAGAGAAACCAGCAGACCCTTTGCTTGGAAATTAAAGAAAGGGTCTGCTGGTTTCTCTTTAAGGTTTCCAGACTCAAAAGAGAGCAGGGCAATTAAAGGCACAGAAGTCCTGCCCTCTGTTGTGTCTGACAACCCTACCAGGGAAACTTGTGCCACTGGTGAACCCCTACAAGGGTCTGTTTGGCAAGAGGAGGGGAGAGGAGCGGAGATCCCGGAAAGCTTCCCTTTGGCTCGGATACAATCGCTCTGGCTGGAAGCATGACAGCTCCTTCCCTTTGGTGGACAAGACTCCACCTTAGAAGGGAAAGAGGTCTGTCGTCTCCCACTAGAGCTGCCCTGTTAATGCAAGACTTCCCCCTGCCTCCCCACACCTTTGGGTTTCCACCTTTCTGGTGGAGGCCCTACTGGTGTCCCCAGCTTACAAAACCAAGTCTAATTGCTCAGTGAACGATGTAATTGCTCTCCTGCACAGATGTACCTTAAAACAGCTGCTGCTGATTAAACATTCCGCTCTTAAAAATAACTTCCATGCTGAGGTTGAAGGGAACATTTGAGGCTGTATTAACTGGAGGAATGACACACACACACACACACACACACACACACACACACACACCCTGCAAAAATATATTGTGGTCTCTTAATGTTCAGCAGCCTTCAGTTAGCAATGCATTTTAGGACACTTTGTTATTAGCACTTCTTAAATACCTATAATAACTCAAGGTACAGGGATTCCTGGGGAATTAATAGCATACGTTCCAAAATAAAAACAACAACAACAAATATTAAAAAAAACCACAGCTGTCCTTCAAAATCTGTGCATTTGGCAATGCAATTCTCCAACCAGTATGTACCAAAAAAAAAAAAAAGAGTTTATATTAACGAAAGAGTGCACAAAGGGAAACACATGCAAAAATGTGTATATCAGTCAAAACCACATAAAAACCGTGTTTTGGGGGAGAAATTCACACACAAAATGCTGGCACATTTTCATAAGGATCGTTTTAAAAGATTGCAAATTGCTGTGGGAAAGCGGAGAACTCATTTGTGAGGCACACAAATAGGGCAGGAGCCCTCTTCCATTTCTGCTCCTTGGCAGTAACTAATATTCAGTAGTATATTTTGTCTGACCATTGAGGCTCCAGTTAACTATTGCCTGAAGAAACCAAATGGGCCCATCAGTATAATAAGCTGTAAATAACTAAGCAGTGCTGCTTAGATGGAAGAGGGGAGCTTTGCAGGAGGAGTTGCAGCTCGGTGTTAGAGCACATAGATTACACCCGAAAGGTCCCAAGTTCCAGGTAGATCTGGAAAAGACTCCTGCCTGACCCTCTAGAGAATGGTTACAGGTAGGTAGCCGTGTTGGTCTGGGGCAGAGTCCACTCATTGTATGTTTGCCCCCATCCTCCCTGCTGAGATCTGCAAGGACAACACAGAGGACAAGGAGGAGGAAGCTGACAGGCAAAGTCACCCTCCTGGACCAGTTGTAAGAGGCTGCATCTGGTGGGGCAGAGCCCCATTTACCCTGATGGGCATCGGCTATAAGGGATCTGCTTCCCCATGGATTTTGCTGATCTCCAGTTCCCACTAGCCCCAGCCAGCAAGGCCAATGGTCACAGATAATGGGAGCTGTGGTCCAACACTAATGGCAGGGTTTTGCTGTCAGTCTGTGTGGATAATAGTGAAGACTGGAGCGATGATCGGACTCAGTATCAGGGCCCTTCCTATGAGTTGGCCTACCATGACGGGCGCCTCCCTGTCGGTCGCACTCAGGACTGCAGAGATGAAGCAGGCCTGCGGTTCGTCCATGGTGGTGAGCCGTGCCCCCGTCACCAGGAAGCCTTGCCCAATCAGTCGCTCCAGCAGGACCAGGTAGGGCGGGGGGCTCGCCTTCCACAGGGAGGTCTCTGGAAGGATCAGGCAGGTGGCTTGGCAGAGAACAGAAAGCTGAGAGCACTCTGGAAGCGAAAGGAGGGGAACTATCAAATATCTAACTGATCTCTTGGTGAGCTCCAGCCGTTCAAACCCTGTCACATACTAAATGAACTATTTTTCTTGTCCAATTTACCATTGTATCCGAGAAAGACCGATATCTATCCAGATATATGTGTGTGTGTTCCCAAAATCAAATACTCAGTTAACTCAGTTTTCAATTTGGAATGTTCCACATTTCCATTAAATGCTACATCTGCTCATATATCTGCAGGAGAGGTGATTGAACCAAATCCAAAGGACATCAAGCTCTTGGGTGTGCAATCTCTCCCTCTAGTGGCCAAGCCTGATTCAGAGCAGAAAAACACACCCTGTTTACCAGCAAACAGCACCAGTTTCCCCTGAACAACTCTGTTCTGGAAAGGATCTGCTACACCGCTGCCATCCCATTTATCGTGCATTCTCAAAAGCCGGAAAAGAGGCAGTACTGGGGCAAAGTAGGGATCTTTTATGTGAGGCCCTCAAATGGGAGAGCAAAGATTTCCTTACATGTTCAGCAGAACTAAATGAGGCGGGTGATGGGGGACATCCATTTCCCATGGATAAGCATTCAGGTGTGCAGCCCCCTCTGCCTGCTGCCCAATGTGAATTCAGGAACAGTTCTGCCACTCGCTTCTGTTACATCAGGGGTTCTCAAAGTAGCACCCATGGGCGCCATGGTGCCATTGAGGTCTTCCCTGCCATGCACTCCGCACACCCACTCCCTGCCACCTTGATCATGAGGTAGTGAGGGTGGTTATTAACTTCCTCCCCTCAAAAAAGTACATAAAGGCGAAGGAGGAAGTTGGAAGAGTGAACCTCTCTCCAACTTCCTCACTATAGCTCTATGTGCTTTTTAAGGTTCATGTTTATTCTGCTGGGTATGACTTTTACACCAAGTGGTGTGCATTCTCTCTGTCTCTGTATGTCTGTCTCTTCACTTCAGACTCTCTGTGGGGGCTCATGGGGGGTGAGGACTCACTCAGATCCATGGACTTTAAAAAGTGGGTGACCTCCATACTACATTTCTGAACTGGAAATAATTGGTAGGGCGGGTGGGCAGAGTGAGATAGACAGATCTAACCTGTGAGCTACAAAACACAGAGTTGGGGGAAATGGGTCCATAGCAAGATCACCCAAAAGTGACCAATTGTAAGGCCAAAATGCAAGGAGCTGCTTTGGGGAGTTTAGACATTTTTTTAACAATCTGTATTTTTGAGTAAAGAGGGGTGGGGGACCCCACATTTTTTAATGGACTCCCAACTCCTGGTACTTGATGGGCTCAGCATTCAATGAGTTAAAGGCCTAAACTACACCCCACCCCCCATTCTAAGCAGCAATTCTCATTCTCTAGATGTCAATACCAACTCTAGGCTGCCTCTGGTTTTTTTTGTCTTGCTATTCAATTAATCAATAGCCATTTTAGGCTCATATAATGAGGAGGGAATTGTACATTTCCTTACCTAGAGTCTGTGGCTGTGCAGGGCCCCGTAAATTGAGCTGCCTTCTCGCTTCCCTTTTCACAAGCCTGTGTTGTTTGTCTATCTCAAGGCAGGCTGTGGGGTCAGATGCAACAGTGCAAATCTGCAGGGGAGATGGGGGAGAGAGATAGCAACACACATCACATGAGCCACCATTGCCGGGAGACAGATAAACCCGGGTAGGAGTCAAAAGGGCTTGCCCACAACTCTGCTAGAAATTCATGCATCATCTGCCCGCCTGCAAAAGCCACAGGAGTGATGAGAGGGTTCTTTGTCCCCGATTTCCTCGGGGTTTGATCCTGCACTGCCTGGCAAAGCACCTGCCCAGCTCACTCCATAACGTTTGCCTGTCAATATATATTGGGATCCCATATTCTTTGTTACTGCAGTACATAATAAAAAGTTGATTTCGCTCTTAATGCCAACCTTGCACTGTTTGCCTTTTTAAGGCTTCACAAGCACACATTGAATAACATGCATCTGTTTTTCACATTTTAAAGAGACAACGGGGGGGGGGGGTTGGGGGACAGCAAAACCAACCCAGGCATTGAAAGGAAGAACTATGTGACCCAATACAAACGCGGGATAATAGGCACTCATGACAGTCAACCCAAAAGGCACCCGACATCAACCCTGGCCAATAGCCATGCTTCTGGGACTTTGTGTTTTTTCCCCCAAGTAAAGATACAGATCAAAGCACTAGAGAAGCCTGAAAAACTGTTTGATCAGGGACTGTGGAGGGAGAGAATAATGAATGTGTAAACCACGGGCAATGATAATTTTACACCATACCTCCTGGTGCCTGAGCAGTTGTCTTGGTAAAGGTAAAGGGTAAAGGGACCCCTGACCACTAGGTCCAGTTGTGACTGACTCTGGGGTTGCGGCGCTCATCTCGCATTATTGGCCGAAGGAGCTTCCAGGTCACGTGGCCAGCATGACAAAGCTGCTTCTGGAGAACCAGAGCAGTGCACGGAAACGCCGTTTACCTTCCCGCTGTAGCGGTACCTATTTATCTACTTGCACTTTGACGTGCTTTCAAACTGCTAGGTTGGCAGGACCAAGCAATGGGAGCTCACTCCGTTGCAGGGATTCGAACCGCCGACCTTCTGATTGGCAAGCCCTAGGCTCTGTGGTTTAACCCACAGTGCCACCCGCGTTGTCTTGGTACACAACCTAAATTTCATACTCCATTATCTGTGCGTGCGCATGCTATGAAATCTGTTGGCTTTCAACAAAGAACCTAAGAATCTACACGGCACAAACTTGGCCGGTGAATTTCATTAACAGTGTAGGTTCCTGGGTCTTTGGCACATTGCTGAAAGCCTCTAAGGGAGGTTCACACAAACACCCTCTTGTGTTGAAAGTTGTGGAGCAGACACAAGTGGATTGTGGGTTCGCGCTGCCTGGCCATGCCCTCACTATGCCTGCATTACTGGGTATTTTGGCTGCCATGTGTCTAGAGCTGTAAACACATAAGAGCTTCTCCACATCCTGGGGAATCCTGGGCCAGTCAGGGTCCTGCCATCACGACTAGAAGGGTACAGAGCTGCCTCATGCTAAGGAAGACCACTGGTCCAGTGTCATCTGCACTGAATGGCAGTGGGTCTCCAGGATTCCAGACGGGATTCATTCCCACCCCTACCTAGAGATACCAGAGATTGAACCTGGGATCAATCCCAAACCTGCATGAAATGCAGACACTCTGCCACTGAGCTATGGCCCTCACTTTTGTGTGCACATCTATAAACACAGAGGGTCACTTCACGCGGTTGCTGCAATGCCACCCAGAATGCACCTCAACGTCGGGGGCAGAGCAGGTTGGCACGGCCCTACAACACAAACATCCACACACTTTCAGTGCCCGAGAGGGTTTGTCTGAAAACTCCCTGCCTGCAGAATCCGTGGGAATAACTCAGGCTCTGCCAACCTAGTGCAATCCAGATGTTGTGGACCATAAGTCTGTGCGACTTGGGACACTCGTACCTACGGGACCACCTCTCCTGGTATGCCCCGCGGAGGACCTTAAGGTCCACAAACAACAATATTCTGGAGATCCCGAGCCATAGATTGGCCTCTACTAGGGCCAGGGCCTTTTCAGTATTGGCCCCAACTTGGTGGAACGCTCTTTCACAGGAGACCAGGGCCCTGTGGGATTTGTCATCTTTCCGCAGGGTCTGCAAGACAGCTGTTCCGCCTGGCCTTTGGGTTGGACTTAGTCTGACCCCTGTGTTTTCCTCCCTCATGGCTTGGATTTATGGACTACTTAAAATCAGGCTGCATTTTAATTTTTAATACTGTATTTTAATCTGTATTTTAATCAATTGCTTTTTATGTTTTATTGTAATTTTATTGGTGGGAGCTGCCCTGAGACCGGTTTTGACTGGGGAGGGCAGGGTATAAATAAAAAATTATTATTATTATTATAACATCTGGAGAGCACCAGGTTGGCAAAGGTTGGAGTGGATGCTAACCTTTGGGTAGCTGTGTTTGGAAGGCGTGTTTGCATGAGGCCGTGGGAATGGAAAAGATAACAGATGCAAAAAGGAGGCAAAAGAGAGAAATCAGATAGGCGAGAGCTCCAGCTATGAAGGACGAACATCAGGAACGAGGAGGGTCCTACCTCCTTTCCCTCCAGAGACGGGTGCCCAGCCCCACACAGCCCTTCTGGAAAGAACAGCTCCACATCCCGCACAGCAGCCCAATACGATGTGGAGCCTAAGAGAGATAAATACAAAGAGATGGTTCTATCAGCCCATGAATTAAACATCGTCTCTGTTCCTGCTCCTCTCTCGGGATGATTGATGGCACACAGATTCCTGGAGAAATTGCTTTAAAGGGCAGCTGTTATACACTGTAACAGCAAACATTTAAACCTATTACGCCGAGAACAGTTTCATTGTCTCCTTGCTATTTTGACTTCACTCTATTGTGACTCGGCTTGTTCTCCACACCAACACAATGTCACCATTTTCTTCCTCTTTGCAGCCAAGAAATAAAGTGTTGGGAAAATCAGACTCAGAGCAGGACATCGAGTGAAGCTGCTGCAGATACCTGGCTGGGGGGGTGTGGCGGTGGGGGGTGCCTGCTGAATGCGGCGGAGTTATCAGGAAATGAAATCATTTTGGCGCCTCGGTCCAACATAATAACACTATCTTTAGTTCTTTTCTCCATGTGTAAATAGGAAGGCCTGGATATATATTTTTTCCATGCCAGTAACAGTGGAATGAAACTCAGTAGGGATAAGGCAAACAACAGCCCTTTTGTATGTCCCCAGGGTCTGAAGGCTTCCCTACACATTCAGGGAAAGTATATGTGGTAGTAGACACCTGCTGGCACAACAGCACTTTGAAATGCAGGTGGGAAGGTGGCTTACTTGAGGACTGTTCCACATGGGAATTCCCCTACCTGCAGAAAGCTAGCATGCCAGGGAGAAAGTAGCCTAATTTTCTCCCTGAGGTACTAGCTTTCCATGTGCAGGGATAGTATAATCACCATCATCATCATCATCATCATGGGAAAGGGCCATGGCTTACAGGGAGAGCATTTCCTCTGCATGCAAAAGGTCCCTGGTCCAATCCCTGGTATCTCTAGGTAGGGCCAGGAGTGCCTCTCATCTGAAAGCCTAGAAAGTTGCTGCCAGCCAGTGTAGTCAGTGTTAAGCTAGATGGACCAATGGTCTGACTTGGTGTGTTTCCTTTGTTCCTATCGTCATCATAAACATGCTATTCCCACAGCCTAACCTACCTCACAGGGTTGTTCCAGGGGCAGACCTTGGCAATAGGGCCAGGGCCTTTTCAGTATTGGCCCCAACTTGGTGGAACGCTCTTTCACAGGAGACCAGGGCCCTGTGGGATTTGTCATCTTCCCGCAGGGCCTGCAAGATAGAGCTGTTCCGCCTGGCCTTTGGGTTGGATTCAGTCTGACCCCTGTGTTTTCCTCCCTCATGGTTTGGATTTATGGACTACTTTAAATGAGGCTGCATTTTAAATTTTAATATTGTATTTTAATTTATTGTCTTCTTTTCATTTATGTCTTATTGTAATTTTATTGGTGTTAGCTGCCCTGAGCCTGGTTTTGACTGGGGAGGGCGGGGTATAAATAAAAATTTATTATTATTATTATTTATTATTAATATGGTGCCATGTACAAGGCCAAAATTTTATGTCCTCCCCACCCAAAGCTGCCTTCCCAAAGCTGGCTAAGCGAGATGCTGGGTTTTGGGGAGGAGGCCCCAGGTTCTGGCATGGGCCGAGAGCCCTCCCACCTCCTTCCCAAAGCTGGGCAAGCACTAACTAGGGCTTTGGGAAGGAGAAAGGTGGACTCTAGCACCCTGTCAAAGACATCACACTTCCTTCCCAAAGCCCAGCACTTACTAGGATTTGGGAAGCAGGCAGGAAGACGCCCCCTTGGACCCTGTGCCTTCTGGTTTTTGTGAGGATAAGATGGGAAGAACCATAGAGGCCATCTTCAGCTCCTTGGAGGTAAGGTGAGCTATAAATATAACAACTAACTACAGCAACACTCTTTGCTTCCTCCAATTTATCTACCGAAACAACCCTGTGAGGCTAGTTAGGTCAAGAGACAGTGACTGACTCGAGGTCAACCCGTGTGCTCCGTGGCTAGAGAGGAATTTGAACCCTGGTCCCCAAGGTCCTTACCGGGCACCCTCACTACTATACCACACTGCCTCTCTCCAACTTCTTCTCTGTGAACATGGAGACTGAGCAGGAAAAGCCACCCTTTAATCTGACCCACTTCCACGGCTGACAGTGCACAAGCTTCTGTCTCCGTAGAGCACAGCTCTAGGCAGAAATGGTGTGCCTGAATGAAAGCTCTGTGGAGCTGAAAATGGGAGCTGTCACCCTTAGTAGCAGGACTCCGCAGAGGCCGTGTGTCCCTTAGCAACAGATCTGGGTGAGGAGGAGCCTTGCCATCTCTGCCCGGAGAACTGTTCCACGGAAATAGGCTTCCACTTTACTTTTTGGGAGGTGGGGATGCTGTTTACCAAAGGGAGACGATTCTAAGCTGTTCCTGTAATATGAGACCACGTCACTCTGACACCCACAATGTCAAGGAGCCATTTTGGACAGCACTTGCTTCCAAACCCTATTCATACTTACTCTGGAATAAGCCCCAATGAATTCAATGAGACTTACTTCGGAGTAGGGATGTCAGAGAATTCCCACCAAAATGGGAGCAGAAATTGCCAAAGTTTGTTTAAGTATCCCACATCTGGAGCAGAAATGAATCCAGCAAATACGATGGGTATTTGCTGTTTGTTTTAGTCCACAAATGGGGCACAGTTGATTACTTGTTCCCATTTCCTTTGCACTTAAAATATAAGTGTGTGAAATAACATAATGATAACACAATTAATTGTATAAAATTCTGCATAGCAGACAGTGAGACAAATTATGTGGTTTTTGTCAGAAGCTGAACTGCAGCAGAAGGGAAACAGCGCTGCATGTGATAAACACAGGTCGGAACAGAAACCAATTCCTTCTTACATCTAAATATCTAGAATCTTTCCATCAAAAACTACTTTTTTTCAAGTGGGAACCTTCTGAGCGATCCTAAACAGATAGGCTCACCATAAAACCCATTATGGATTAAGCTGTGGCCATACTGAGCTCTCCAAAAGAACGGATTAGTTGCTTGAGCCTCCTTGGGGTCTTCAGGGCCTAGCAAGTCCAGGAGCTTCTTCACTGCATTTTCTCGCTGAAGGCAGAGGACCAAGGAGGAACCTGAAGTTAGGTAGCTGGAGTGAGCCTCCAAGGCAGCAGGGTCCTGGGCAGAAAAGAAAAGAGAGGCTTATACGGTAGAAGCTTTGCATCCTGGACAGAAATAGAGACCACTAAGCTAAGCAAATGTGCAATAGCTATGGTAGCTAAAGCCTAGCACACAATTCCATGGCAGCAAGTGACAGGAAAGAAAGGAGGTTTAGAAAAAGGAGAATATTTTATACCCAGTTAGACATAAGGAGGGGGGCTGTTGAGTCAATCAAGTCATGGGATAGGAAAATCTGTCAATTTCAGTTTCTCTCACGTCTTCCTTTTTCCAATCTCCGCTTCGGTTCTCTGCAATTTCCACATCTGTTTGCATTTATTTATTTGAAAAAACAAGGCTACTCATGTGCAAATTTCTCGTAATACCTGATAATAGCAGGATGCAAACTCTGTTTCCATACTGGCACGTTCTCCTCAGCTTGCATTGTCTCAGGGCTGCTGCCCCACATAGCAGCCTGGCCATAACATGCAAAGCAGGCAGATTTAATAAGGTGTGCCCTTTCTTTCTGGTGCCACATCTTCCATGCGCAGCCAGCCAATGGCACGTCCCACAAGCCAGTGACATACTCTGCCTGCCAAGAAGCTTGAACCAATGTGCTTTGGCAATTTCCTGCTTTGTCAAGAGCTAACAAGGGAGCTGCCTCTACATCCTAGAGTCAGTTCCCACCTGGTCAGTCTACCTGTTCAGCTGCAATGAGCACAGGGCAGAGTTGTCCTTCGCACGGTGCATAGTTAGATGATGGAATTCACTTCCGCAAAAGGCAGTGACGGCTACAGGCTCTTATGTTCTCATGTTGCCCTCTGCACTGCCAATTCTTGTAACAAAGAAGGCTGGGGCTCCAGAACAAGGGGCTGCCAGGGCTAGGATCAGGATGTGAAGGCCCAGCTCTCTGCCTGTTCCTGCATAATGTGTGGCTTGTTGTGTTTAAGGGTGCTCCTTACCACTTGGGTCTAGCAGCCTGGGAGATGTTTCATGGGAAGGACCATAGCTCAATGGAAGAGCACATGCATTGCATGAAGAAGGTCCCAGGTTCTGTCTCTGGCACCTTCAGTGGGAAAAGGCCCAGGTAGCAGGTGAATCTGTAATGAACCATCAGGGATGCAGGGGAGAGCTGTGAAGGTAAAGGAGGGGGGATTCTGGCCACATCCCCTCTTATACCACTTAAACAGTCATGGCTTCCCGCCAAAGAACCCTGGGAACTGTAGTTAAGGGTGCTGAGACTTGTTAGGAGACACCTCGCAGAGTTACAGTTCCCAACACACTTAGCCAACTATTTATTTGGGGTAAGCTGTGACTGTTGAAGTGGTGTAAGAGTACTTTAAATGTACAGTGGTGCCTCAACTTATGAATTTAATCCATTCCGAAGGCACCTTTGTAGGTCAAAAAATTCGTAAGTCGAAAAACGCCATTGGAAACACGATTTCCCATAGGAATGCATTGGAAACAGAAAAATTCGTAAGTCGAAGCAACCCTATCTAAAAATTCGTAAGTCGAAAAATCCCTATCTAAAACTGCCACGGTTTTCTTTCGGATGTCGAGTCATTCGTAAGTCGAGGTACCACTGTATGGTATAACCTCTGGTTAGGCAACAATAAGCCTTCCACAACTCTGGCTTGTTCTGACTCTTGGCTTGACCAGGATTTGAACAGTGCTATCATGTCAATAAAAGTTGATGTCCCTAAATTCTGAGATCTAAACAAACCACACACCCTGGCTCTGCTCACCTTTCTCTGTTCCTTGACTCTACATAGCTGTCCACTTTCGGATTTGAAAATAACGGATCACCAGCCTCACCTGTCCCGGGGACAGTCTATGGTATTTCTAACAATCCAGGATAGCAGTGGGAAAAGGCGCTGGAATAAGGGAGTTTCCCGCAAAAAAGGGAGGGTTGACAGCTATGTGACTCTATCCCTTGACTCTGCCCATAGGCATTTTCCCCCCTGTGATGAAAGCAATGCTCAACTCTCATTTCTGACCCACTGGTGCCCCTAAATCTTAGCAAGTCATCCCCACTGGCAACTGGTGCTTTTCCTCTATAGAATATGAATCTTAAGATTTCAATCGGTTTGCAAAACTCAAATGCTTCGTAAATGATTCATCATCAGCACCAAACATTCTTGTAATACTAGATCTCTAATTTAGTGATTTGGGACTTACAGAGAGTCGTACATAAAGATTAAAGATACATACAGATTAAAGACTCCCTAAGAAGATGCAAGAGCCTTCCTTGGCTTGAGTGGGGAGATACTCCAATGTGAACAATGTCATGAAGGCTTTACATACATAAATGTTTTAGGTGGTGTGACAGTATTGAAAAAGAAACTGAGGAAGAGATGCTGCAATTCTTGGGAGCCTGAACTAATTTGAGGGCCACAGCTTGTTACATTTCATTTCATTTCATTTCATTTCATTTCATTTCATTTCATTACATTATATTAAAATGTGTATACCCCAACCTTCTCTCATAGCCTGGGAACATACAAAGGTGCCTTATATTGAGTCAGATGCTCTACTGCTGAGCCGTGGCCCTTTCCCCAAAACATAGGAACCTGCCTTCTATCGAATCAGACTATTGACACACCTAGCTCAGTACTGTCTGCACTGACTGGCAGTGGCTCTCCAGGATTTCAGAAAGGGGACGATCTAAGCCCTACCTTGAGATGGGAGGGATTGAACCTGGGACCTTCTGAATAATCTACAACCACAGCCTTTCCCCACTGGAAAGTTTTGTTCTCAACCTAGCTAAGGAACCTATGAAGCTGCCTTATACTGAATCAGGCTGTTGGTCTCTCTAGCTCAACAGGGTCTACAATGCCTAGCAGACTCTCCCAGTTCTACCTGAAGAGACTTGGTGATCCAGCCTGGGTTTTTCGGCTTGCAAGGCAGGTGCTTTACCACTGGGATACAGCCCTTCACTGTACTGAGTCAGACCATTGACCCGTTTGGATCATTATTGTTTGCACTGATGGGCAATAGGTCTCTAGGGTTTCAGGCAGGGGACATTCCCAGCCCTAGCTGGAGATGCTAGGGATCGAAGCAGATACTCTACCACTGAGCTATGTGAAGAATATAAAAGATCTCTGTCGGATGACTGTGATAACCTGCTTCCTCATGATTCATAGCTGATTGCTGATGATAAAGAAAACTGAACCATTAAAAAAAATTCTACTTAGTGATAGCTTGCATGAGTCACTTTTTCACCATATAAGTACTCAAAGTGGCCTAACAGCAAACCTGAAAATAATCTTTGTATTAGGACATGAGGTCTCCAACCAGTTGTCTGTGGGAAGCCCAAAAGCAGGACCTAGCTGCAGCAGCTCTCTACTGGGGCATGCTGCCTTCAAGAGTGGAGGTAGCACATTTAGCCATAGTGGCTGGTGGTCATTGGTTAGATTTATCCTCCTTGAATTTGTTAAATATCCTCTTTTAAAGCCATCAAGTTGATGTCCTCCACTGCCTCTTGTGGGAGAAAGTTCCATAGTTTAAATATGCATTATGTGAAGAAGTACGTACTTTTGTCTCTCCGAAATCTTCCAACATTCAGTTTCCTTGGATGTCCCTGAATTCTAGCATTAAGAGAGGAGAAAAGCTTTTCTCTTCCCATTTTCTCCATGCCTTGCATAATTAATACACCTCTATTATGTTCCCTCTTACTCACCTTATGGTATAATTTTAAAATTACATTTAAGAATCCTAGGCACCAGTATCATCATATATATTTTTAGCATCCAGTTCTATCATAAACTTTTTAAAAAGTTACTAGATATCAGCAATGGCTAGTATCGCAAGCTATTCTTACTCAGAGTAGACCCATTGAAGTTAAGGGACTTTGTCCATTAATTTCAGTGGATCTGCTCTGAGTAGGATTTAGTTGGAGATAACCTGTTGTATTTTTGGAGTAAGGTGCCTCACTGATATTTTATCCATGTTATTTCTTTCCCAGAGTTAATTCAGGAAATCACAACATATTAAGTGGCAGAAGGGAAAAAGAGCTGCTATGTATGAAGAAATAAAATAGGATCTGAAGCATAGCTGCCAAGTTTTCCCTTTTCTCACGAGGAAGCCTATTCAGCATAAGGGAATTTCCCTTAAAAAAAGGGATAACTTGGCAGCTATGATCTGAAGCAGGGTAAGGCAGCTCCATACACTTATGATGTAGGCCTTTGCAAAGCAAATCTACATTTTATAAAGCTGTGACTCAGATTTATAAGAGCTTTAGGGTGACTTTTCAAAATTAAGCATTGCTATTGATCTGCAAGGAGAAGTATTTCAATGGTTAATATGATTAGAAAGCCACAGCAATGCATTAGATTATGCACCGGGTGTCCAAAGGCCAGGAGGAGTGACTCAGAATGTCTATATTGATGATGAAGATAGAAAAAGAATAATGATCGGCTCAGATTGCTGCAGATCACAAGACACATGACTGCAAATGAAACTCAGCATCAGTGTGTGGTGTTGACTGGGCTCCTTCTGAGGCCCATGGGCTGGTGTGTGTGTGTGTGTGTGTGTGTGTGTGTGTGTGTGTGTGTGTGTGTGTGCCCTAACATGAGGTACCAGAGAGATCCTGTTTCTTCTCCGCACAAACATCTAAGCATTCCCTTGGATCATGAAAATCTCAGGCAAGTGCAGCTGCGGTAGGACAGCTGGCTGCCCCTCCTACTGGGAACTGGGAGATTTTGTCACCCCACTGGGATCATTCTTCAAGATCTCAGTGGGAGTGCTATCCAGTGGCTATTAGAAAAAAAAACAGTTTAAAGGAGATGGTTCACCGTTTAAAGGGGGTCAACGGATAACATCTTGCTTGAAAGACCCCAAGAACCTCGGGCCAACTCTGGGAACTCTGGCAATCTTAGTGCAGTCATACTCTCAGGAAGAAAAGCCGTGTTTCTTTCAAGGGGAGAGCAAGTGAGCAGAACACACTGATGACCTGTTAACCGAGTCATCATCCCAATTTGCATGCATAGAAGGCCGTAGGAAATCAGCTGTTTGCTGAGTGTTCGTTCTTATTTACTTGTATGGAGGTTACATAGCACCACATCAAATAATTGTCATTCCTCAGTTTCCATACATTTCCTCCTCACTTTTCTTACTGCAAAAAGTCCGGACTTTTTGGGAAACGAATTTGTTCCTCGAGGACACTGAGCTCGCTTTAATTGCACGACCTGAATTCGCTGCCTTTGAGCTCAAAACGCATCCCCAAAACAGCAGCGGTCTGGAAGCGCCCAAAAGAAAATTGGAAGAAGAAGGAAGCAGAAAATCAAACACAAAAGGAAGGTGGGGGGAAAGGGAGAGAGAGAGAAGGGAAAATGCAATAATAGGGAAATGAAAATGAAAAGTAGGTTCCATGCTGTAGGTTGATATTAAAAGCTAGGTCTGAGACCTTGAAAAGACTAGCATTGTAAATGACATAAAGAACTCTCAATTATGCCCAGTTCATCCACCTCTTGTGTTCTGTAGTCTCTCTACTCTTGACAAGTTCATGGAGGAGGAGGCTAGCCATGGCTACTAACCTGATGGTTGATGCCTCTGAATGCCAGTTGCTAGAAACTGCAGGAGGGGAGAACATTATTGCAGTCAGGTCCTGCTTATAGTTTCCCATAGGCACCTGGTTGGACTAGACGGGCCACTGGCCTGACCCACCAGGCTCTTCTTTTGTTATGCCAATGGCTCATCTAGCCCAGCACCCTTTTCTCACAGCGCCCAGCCAGGTGTATTGCTCTTTTGTTGACGCCCTTTGGTCTTTTATTCCAACCAACCTGCTTAGCTTCCCCACTTGAGAGGAGTGCCTTGACATCTTTTGGGGTGAGGTCTATGTGTTTCATTCCAACCAGGCTGAATTTCTCCAGATCCAGTTTCCGGAGGATTCTTGCCAGGTTATGGGTCCATGCGCCTGGTTTGAGCAGCAGCACAGTGCAGAGGATTTGGGCTCCTGTACAAAAGATCAACAAAAGGAGGATGTAAAGGTATTGGCACTATGGAGCATTGTACCAGCAGAAACAATGGCCTAGCTCTCCCAGGGGTGGAGGGCGGGGAGAGGCAGTAAACCAGTGTGTTGATTCTGACAAGTTGTGTGCGTACTACGGGTAGAGGCAGGTCACAAAATGGAAAATCCCACCATAGAAAACTTTATACCCCCCACCACCACACCATGTGCCTCTCCAAAGATTACCCCTAGGGAATGCAGCCTCCAACAGCCATGGGGGGGTGGGGTGGGGTGGGGTGGGGTCCTAGTCCCTGGTTTAGTTCTTTCCAAATCTGGCTCTTCACACTGATTCACAACCTTGATTTTTTTTAAAAAATAAAACCTGCTATGTTTTGGGGGGAAGCCTTTACAGTCTTTCTAGCAAATGTGAGTCATATGCCTCGATAGATGTGGAATTTAATATTTCACGATTCCCTTCAAAAACTTATATATTTTTTTAGATTTCTTGTAGGCAGCATATGATCTAGTCATAACATTCATTCAGACTAGTGAGAATACTCCATGCTGGAAAATGATGTCATTTGTCAGTGTCTCTTCTAAACTTGCTCCTCGAGGTTTGTAACTTCCTTCCCTTGAGTGTCTTGGATTGCTTTTAGCAATCTTCCCAATTCTTTACAAGATTTATTTAGAGCTAAAGTAGCAGTTTGCCAGCACACTTTGCCAGCTCACAAGGGGGCTTTTCCGAAGGAGTTTTCACAAAAACTCCCATCCTCATTTTCATCACGTTTTGTCACCTGTCCCTAGTTTGGCAAGAGAGATCATGAAGAAGAAAAAGAAGAAGAAGGGGGGGGGAGAGGAGTTTGGATTTGATATCCCGCTTTATCACTCCCCGAAGGAGTCTCAAAGCAGCTAACATTCTCCTTTCCATTCCTCCCCCACAACAAACACTCTGTGAGGTGGGTGGGGCTGAGAGACTTCAAAGAAGTGTGACTAGCCCAAGGTCACCCAGCAGCTGCATGTGGGGGAGCGGAGATGCGAACCCAGATTATGAGTCTACCGCTCTTAACCACTACACCACGCTGGTTCTCACCAAGCTGTGCATGGCTTCTGATCAATGCAGAGTGAGGAAAGCATGACCCCACTCTGCATTGGCTTCATGATTACTCAACACAGCCAGTGTGATGAGGATGTCAAAAGTAAATTCACAAAGAGGGCAATGCTTTTTCCTCTCACTGTGGCATCTCATGGGTAAAAAACTCAGGTTTTTAAAAAGGCAACAGCAGAAGTGTGATCACTGCTACGGTTAAGTGGTCAAACACTTTGCTCTTGTTTACAATTCTCCAGCAAATCACCGATATGGGGTTCCTGTTCACAGCTTGCAAAAAGGACAGTGATTTATTTATTTATTACAGGGCTGAGGGATTGCTCATTCCTAGTAGACTATTTTTAAAAGCTTCTCTCTAAGTTTCTTTGCTCAATGTTATGCTATATTATTCTATAGGAACTGAAACTCTGCTCCCTAATACGAATGCATGAAAGCAGATGGGCATTTGCAAAAGAAATGGGAGTATAACTGCCCCCCCCCGCCAGCCATTTCTTTCCTGCAACCCCTTACCCAGACTGTTTTTCCTTCAGCCAGGCTTCCTACCAGTCCCAGAGCCCAGCTGGAGGAAACTGGGCAGGGAGCAGCCTCCTGCTGCTTCTCCTCTGAAAATCACCCCTGGTCAGTATCTGCATTGTATTTGAAACTGTTTTTATAGATGTAATTGTTTTAACTCTTCTCCTAGATGCAATTGTTTTAAATCACGTTTTAATGATACTGTGAAATTGCTTCCAGCTGCTTTGCAGGAATAGAGTCATAAATGAAACAATATAACATAGCATAATATACTAATCTTAGGTTGCAAACTCAGGGTTGGAAATCCTGAATTTGCTGCATCGTGACTACGGTAATTCTGACTGGAGACAAATCTCGAGTTCTGTCTTTTTCTCCATTATTATATTGACTAGCATTTTAGGGCTTAAAAACAAAACAAAACCTCACAATGATCAACACTTTATCTTTATTGATCAATAGGCTGTTTGTAGCTGTTCCATATAAGAAACCCATTTTTAATTCTGAGACATGCAGTGGTGGCTGGTGCCCGTTTGGGCTGGTGGGACAGTAGGCCAGGAGCACAACCATGAGGGGAGCCAGAGTCAATGACAGGCAGAATCCATCCCCTCCAACATTTATCCAATGAAAATAGGGGCGTCCCATTCCATAATGTTAATCTTACTATTTATACCCCACACATCTTACTCTGGGCAGCTTCCAACATATATAAAAACCAGGGCCGTCTCAAGCGTGTCGGGCACCCTGGCGCCGTGGTGCGGAGATCGCTCCGGCGCCCCCACTCCGCCCCGTTTCTTGGCACGGCTAGTGGGCGGGCTCAGGGTGCCGCACGGCACCCCCCTGCCGGGCCGGCGCCCTGGAGCCCCACGCCACCCAGCCTACACCTAGAGCCAACCCTGATAAAAACATTATAAAACATTAAACATTACTAAAACTTCCCTATACAGGATTGCTTCAGACAGCTTGGGAGTCAAATAATTCCATAGACTCCAACATTTCTCCAATGAAAATAGGGACATCCAAAGGAAAAGCGGTACATTCTGGGAGCAAATCAGTAACCAGGACAGCTTCTCTAAATCAGGGACGTCCCTGGAAAATAGGGACACTTGGAGGGTCTGAGAATCAACTCCTCCTCCTCCGCTGAGTTTTATGACAACTGAGGAGGGCATTAATGCCAGGGCCAGGCCCTGGGCTGGTTGCAAGCAAGAAGACAGGCAGGTGGTGGCTGGCTCAGGGCAGACTGAGGTTGGTGAGAAAGTGCCCTGTTTACCCCAATGGACCAGCCTCCACTGGAGACATGTGCTTGGCTAAAAATAAGCAGAGCAGCCAAAGAAGTAAATTCCAGGATGGCAAGCGTGGTGTATTTTCTCTTCTCCAAGGAAGTAAATTCAGGCAAAGGAAGAAATTCCAAGACAGCAAGCATGGTGCCTCTCCTCTGGCCTTATTTAAGTCCACTTAGGTTCAGGGTTTTTTTAATGATGAAGCCCTCTTTGTGCAGAATATGACAGATCCACCTTTCCCAAAGAAAGCAGCAGGGCCTGCTTAGCCTTGGCATCCTTACCAACTTCCATGGAGTGGAAGAGCAATTCTGCATGGCTTGCGTGAGTCTCTCCTGCTGCATAAGAAAAGTGAAAGGACTTTAGTGCACAAGAGCAACAACAGGAAGGGTTCTCGTCATGGCGTTGTACAGTGGCAGACATTGCTGACAGAGCTGAGGCGAATCTCTGTTCAGAACTTTTTTTTTTTGCTTGAAAGTGGGGATTCGAGGGATGAGCAAAGGGTTTCATAAAACTGCCTCCTGCCTGACCACCTTGTTTCCAGGTGGGGGCAAGGGGGGTGCAGGGAGGTCAGCGATCCTGGAACTCATGGCTTCCTGGTAGCTACTTCCCAAAATTAATTTATGTGATGTGTTGAAGAAGTGGTGGCAAGGTCTTACCTTCAGACTGGGGGTGCTGTGGAGGAGGTGGCAAGTACTTCAGGGCAGGTCGACGTTTGGGATCTGGAAAAGGATGGAGATGGGCATTTTGTGAGGAAGAAGAAAAAGACAAAACATTCACAGTGACTTTTTGGCAAAGAGAACAGTAGCCAAAGGCCTATCCAAACAACAAATGCAAAGAGCTCTGAGAGATGCCTGTTCTTCTAAAGAAAGGCCTCCTGCAGGACGACAAAAAAGAATTTGGTACAGTGGTAACAAGTGCCAATTGGAACAAGGAGGACGTAAAGCAGGAGGCCACCAACAGGTGGAGCCAACTCATTTTACTTTTGCCCCTATCCTTCTCCCTGCCATAAAGCCTGTGGGAAAGGACTCTTGGTTTATCAAATGCTTAGAAAAATTTAGGCAATGCAAGGTCGCCATCTCAAATGGCAGGTTAAAAACGGAGCGATGTAAGAGCAGAGTGTCTTGCATTAATTAGCAGAAAGGGTACCATTGGGTTCTCTGACACCAAAAGAAGCTTCAGCCAAGCCATGGTCCAGATCAGCGTCCATTGGTGAAAGGAAAGAATGGAAATACTCTACCCACCGCCTACAAAATCCTTCTCGGTGAAGAAGAGCGCTGCCTGCCTGAAGGCTGTCTCTGGGGTTGATGACATCACTGTTGGAAGAGAGCCGGAGCCAGAGCTCACTTTGCTGTTGTGTGGAGTTAGTGTTTTCAGGATTTCGGCAAGGGCCACAAAGGCACCAATCCTTCGCAGCACACAGACGAGGGCAGGGCTGCTCATAAGCGCATCAATACTTGTTTGCCAGCGTTTGTCTCCCACTTCGAAGGGTGTGGTTTCCTTAGCCTGTATCCGAGTGAGGCGGGGCAACCACTTAAGAGTGAGAAGCTCAAATGGCAGGTCCAAGCCTTCCAACACTGCCGAGAGAGACATGGCCAGCATGAATTACTGTTTCCCCCCCTTGCGGAATAGTCCCTCCCCTGGTATCCAATCACAGTATGACTTTCCAATCTTAACTTCAGTTCTCAACCTTTGCACATCAGTTTGCATTTTTTTTTAAAAAAAAATGTGTTCGTGAAACTTCATCAGGATTTCTGTGTAAAATTCGCATGTGTTTTGCCAAATATACATATTTTTGCAAAGCAATTTCCCTAAATAGAATGCATTTTAATGTCACTTTCACCAACTTTTATGCATAATATATACAGTATCTGCAATCTGAGTTTGAGTCCTTCATCCAATGAGAGCCAAGCCAACTGGAGAACAGTAAAGGAGGGCTATTGTGCTCATGCCCTGTATTTGTATAGACACCTGGCTTGCCATTGGCTGAAACAGGATGCTGTGCTAGAAAGGTCTTTGGTTTGGTCCAGCAGGGCTATTTTGATGTTTACCCTAATTATGTGCATATCACAATGCATACATCAATATTAGGGTAGGGAAATATATCAATTTCAGTGACTCCACATTGCTGATTATTATTTAATTCCTCATGAAAATTCACCAGCACTGTGTTGTGAATTTCTCCTAATGCACACCTTTTCCCCATGCAATTTGGCCAAACATACACCTTTGAAAAGCAATTTCCCCTGAATACAGTGCATTTTTGTGCACATTACTTGGCTGGAGAACAACATTGCAAAATAAAAGGAAGTGTGACTTCTAAAGGAGGGCTGCATTTTGGTTCATGTCTTGTTTTTGGAAAGCGCAAATTAGACAGGTTCACCTTTAAAATGAACTGAATTGAATTTCTGCCCTGTTCCTAATCACAGTGCATATAGGGTTTCTGCATCAAGGCTATGTTCTCTATCACACAGGCTCTAAGCTGGGAATGACCTGGAGTCTGGGCATGCTGCTTCCTGTAGCCTAGTGCAAGGATTTGGTGAAGGATGCTGCCTGCACTCTTCATGGCTTCCTTTCCAGTGAAGGTCAACAGGACCACTTGTTCCATTTCAGGCTCAGAGGCATACATCCGACTGTGCAAAACCTCCAGGGTAATGTTCGAGGGATCTGGCACAACACTAAAATTGCCACCTGCAAAAGAAAAGTGGGGGGAGGAGGAAACTTTTTTTTTACTGCAGAGGAAACCTACAGATCCATTGCTGCAGGGCAGGTGTGGGGGAACCTTTGGCCCTCCAGATGTTGCTGCACTACAACTCCCATCATCCCGGCCATGCTTTCTACACCTGCTGTAGAAAGAAGTCGCTGTAGAAATATGCTTCAGTTTCCATCTGGGAGTCTGCTCCAGGCGCTCCCATCTTTGAAGGTTAGGCTATCCCAGCCAGGGGCGATCCACGCATGGGGACGCCACGGTGAGCTGCCCATAGAGTCCGCCTGGCAGACGCAAGCCCCATGCTGTCGTCCCCATGGAGAGACGTGTGGCTCGGGCACACTGCAGGCCAGGCCTCGCAGTAAGTGCCGCCCACCACAGTGTGCCATTTTGTCACCCCCTCAGGGATGACACCTGGGGCAGACCGCACCCCCCGCACCCTCCTTCCTATGCCCCTGATCCCAACTATGGAATACCCTTCCTTATATATACTGAACATCTACTCTAAATTATTTTAGGGGGCAGAGGAAACCCACTTCTATTTACTAAAGCCTTGTTGGGTTTTCATCATGGCTAACAGTAGTGCTAGCTTTTATTACAATGCAATTTCTCTTGACATTCATAGCCTGAAAGGAAACAGAGATTATAAGTGAATGTGCACACAGCCTTCTTTCTTTTTGTGATCAGGTGGACTAACCACTAAGGAAACCACTTAGTGTTATGTCTAAAGCTTGGAGTGAGGCTTATTTTGCCCAAACCACCTAAGATGGCTAAACCAACAACAAAACCTGGTTTATGGCTGGCTGTTATGTGTGAACATGGTCTTTGGTTGGGTTCAAACATAATGTGAAGCCATGGATTCTTCCCCACTAGCTCCATCTTCAGATTCCTAATACTTAACAGATTATGTATGTGCTGGGACGCACCCAGTTCCTGCAGCAAACTGTCGGTATAAGGAACCGCATGAAAACACAGACTGGGTTCTGGTTCAGCATGGGAGTGCAAACTGCTTTGAATGTCCTCCAAGAAACCTTTCTCTGCCAGTGCACTCATAAGCCCTAGGTTAAAAAAAATGAAACAGAAACAAATTATAAAAAAAGAGATGGTTGAGTCTGCTTATGGTACAATCTAATAGCAATGTCATTATGTCATATTCCTGGCTCATATTTCCAATTGCCCATTCCAGAAACCTAGTAGTACAGTAGGTGAGTGGTATCTGCAGTCGATGTTGTATTAACTGTGCCATACAAACATTTGGAAGCCACAGCAATATTCTGCTGGTGGCACAACACAGAGGCTGATGGAAAAGATGGCTTGGCCATTGCTTTTATGAGGCAGGGTTTCAGCAACCTGCCAATCAGAGTGCTGGTTTGAATTTGATGTCTTTTTTGGCCAAGGATGAGCCCTATGAGTTACTACTGAGTTTGTATACATGATTCTTTAAAAAATGAAATTATACATATGTGTGCATACATACACTAATGGATAAATACTGCTTTCTGCAAGGCAAAGAAGAAACCTGCTGGATCAGATCTAATCTAGGTCTCATCTACACTGTGCATTTAAAGCAGTATCATACCACTTTAAAGAGTCATTGCTTCACCCAAGTATCTAGGAATTGTAGTTTGTAAAGGGTCCCAACAAGGAGACAACAAGGAGACACCCCTTGCCCAGAGTTCCCTATGAAGAAGGAGTGACTGTTAACCCACTTGTCACTACAGTCGTACCCTGGAAGTCAAATGGAATCCGTTCCAGAAGCCCGTTCAGCTTCCAAAATGTTTGGAAACCAAAGCACAGCTTCTGACTGGCTGCAGGGAGCTCCTGCAGCCGATTGGAAGCCCCGTCGGACGTTCGGCTTCCAAAAATAGTTCGCAAACTGGAACAGTCACTTCCAGGTTTGTGGCGTTCAGAAACCAAAACGTTTGAGAACTAAACTGTTCGAAAACCAAGGTACGACTGCATGTTACTCCACCCCATTCATTTCAATCCAAAGGAAAGGCAACACAAACTGAGTGTGCGCGTGGTGTAATCAATTATGTATCATTTGTGGACTGAAAGCAACAACAGCAGCAGATACTGATCGTATTAACTGGATTGATTTCCATTCTGGACATGGGACGAATAAGCGAGCATTGGCAATTTCCACTCCTGTCTCTGTTTTCCTTGCAATTATCAGGCATCCCTAGTGTGTGCACTAAGCCTGCAGGACAACTGGAGGGGCCACACTTTCCCACCCCTCGCGCTCATGCCTTTCTTTACCTTTGAGCAACGCAGGGACATGATGGCTGGCATTCTCCTTTCTCAACAACAAAGCCAGGCAGTGCAGACGTGTTTGGCTGGGGAGTTTATCCTCCAAGAAACAACTCCTCTCTGGTATATATGAAGCCTCACTAGGACAAAATACAGTTACCTGAAATGACACAAGCCAGCAATTTTTGGTCTAATTGGCAAGGCAACCAATTTATGAAAAAGTGCTGATTGTCAGAATGTTCCACTGGGCACTTGCCATCTGAGCAAAATCCTCCCACACACAAAAATTTCAGCAGATCTGCAGCCTCCTGGAAATGGACTCAAAATGTATAATCTTCGGAAGACTTAAATTGAAGACTGATCATTAATGGGCTAATTTTAGGGCTTGCTACATGAGTCAATCATGGCAGAGGTTGAGGTGACTCTGCCATTGTGATACCACAATATGCTCATGACTCTGTGCTGGTTTCACAACTATATTAGGTCTAGTCTGCAAAAACGGGTAAAAGCTGTTCTTGGGTTGTACCACTTCAGGCTGCAAGCAGATGACTGCATGGCTGGTTTTCCACAACCCACCCCACATTCCCTCAAGATCTCCTCACATAGAAAAAAGAGGGGGCCCCCTTGCACACCAGAACTAGAAACTTTCCCCCGATACGTTAAGTTTTCTGTGTGCAGATGCTCTATCACTGAGCTATTGCACTTCGCCAGAAGATGTATTTCTTTCTATATATGATCATATATACTCTTCTAGTTCTTACACATCACTCAGAACAGCTAACAAGATTTGAAATCCATTATAAAATACAGTAATGTTCTAAAAATAACATTATAAAAAAAAACCCGAGCCTCTACAGTGTAATAAAAACAGAGATGGGCACAGGAGGTTTTAAAAAAAGCATTAGATAATTAAAGGTAAAGGGACCCCTGACCATTAGGTCCAGTCGTGACCAACACCGAGGTTGCGGCGCTCATCTCGCGTTATTGACCGAGGGAGCCGGCGTACAGCTACATGGGTCATGTAGCCAGCATGACAAAGCTGCTTCTGGCAAACCAGAGCAGCACACGGAAACGCCATTTACCTTCCCGCTATAGTGGTACTTATTTATTTACTTGCACTTTGACGTGCTTTTGAACTGCTAGGTTGGCAGGAGCAGGGACTGAGCACCCCATCGCGGGGATTCGAACCGCCAACCTTCTAATCAGCAAGCCCTAGGCTCTGTGGTTTAACCCACAGCGCCACCAAAAGCCTGCCTCAACACCCACAAGCATCTGGTTGGCCATTGTGAGAACAGGATGCTGGACTAGATGGAACATTGGCTGGATCTAGCAGGGATCTTCTCATGCCCTTATAAACCCTGCCCTTTTCCCCAAATAGGAAATCCATGAAATCACTGGGTCCCTGACAACCAAGTTCCCCACCGCCGCCACCACCTATGGCTTTTCAATACTTGCAGGATGCTCCGCCGTTGGCCTGTGTCTCCCAGGCCGATGGGCTTGAGGACATTTATTAGCCTTGAATTTTCATCCAGACAGCTCCTCAAACATTTCTTGTGGTTCAGGCAGTGATTCAGCGCAATGATTCATCGTCGCATTTACGTCGGTGTGTCAGGAAGCTGCCGCTTGATGATGCAAGGTTGTATTATGTGCCCAAGTGTTCGTCTTGTTGCCTTTTCATCCCACGGGAAACTTTAAATGTCTGCAAGCTTGTCATCAACAATATGGGATCTCCTTGGAAAAGCAACATCCTTTTTGTGCCAATTGCAGGGGCCGATTTCAGTTTGAGAAGACGTCTTGCTATCCCCAAGCAGAGTCTCCAGCCCTGCAGCTGTTGGAACTAGAATTCCCATCATACTTGACTGCAGCGCATGCTCGGTGGTGCTGATGGGAGCTGAAGTTTGGCAATGGCAGGAGAGCCACAAGTCCCCCAACTCTGCCTTAAAAGTTGTGGCCCTATGATCCTGTATCCATTGAGGGTTGGAATCTAGTAGAAGAGGCTGCAGAACCTTCCAAACCAGTTCCTTAGTTAAGACAATGGTTTTAGCTGGTTTCAGCTTTGATCCCCAGCATCTCCTGGTAGGGCTGAGAGAGAGATCCTGGCCTGAAACCCTGGAAAGCTGCTACCAGTTAATGTAGACAGTACTGGGCAAAATGGGCTTTGTATGAGGCAGCATGTTCCTATCTTTTCAGTCATCAATGCATGAAGCGCATGTGTGCTACAAGGCCAGTGTTTCCACACCCTGCAGGACAGAATAAAGAACTGGAAGAAAACTATTTCCCATGCCTTAAAAGGCAGGGATGGGGAACCCGTAGCCCTCTGGATGTTGTTGGGACTCCAGTTCCCATAATCCCTGACCACTGACCATGCTGACTGGGGCTGATGGGATTTGGAGTCCCCAAGAGCTGGGCTGCCACAGGTTCCCCATTCTTGCCTTAGATGGAATAACCCACTTTTTGCAACTACGTTAGGAAAGTGGAAATTGGATGTACACACGCAGATGCTCAATACACAGGGTCCCGCTATCGCTACATGAATGGCTGATTCAGATGTGTAAGCAGCTACTTCCTTGCTTGTTTGTGCTCTGCTGGTAGCAGCAGCCATTTTCAGGCAGAAACCATGGAAGGAGGGAAGGTGAGAGATCAGACAAATCATTCCCCCCCCCTTTCTCTCTCTCTTGGTGCTTGGCTGCAGCTATTTCAGGAAGATACCATGGAGGGAGGTGGGAGATTGAACAAATCACGGATTAGAAATGTTCCCATAGGAAATAATGGAAATCGTCTGCTCATTATGCAAATGTTTGACTATGGAACAATTTCCTGGGAACGTATTGTAATTGGAAAGCGGGAACCTGTGTGCTATTACCACAGGAAAAAAAGATGCATGGAGGAGGAGCATGGTAGAATGGCTGAATTATCATCATATTCTTTATATTTCACCTTTCTTCCAAGGAGTTCAAGATGACGTACATGATTCCTTCCCACCCCACCTTTCTTCCCACAATAATCCTGTGAGGTTGGTGAGGCTGAGAGACAGACACCAGTCCAAGGGGAGCTTCATGGCTGAAGTGAGGATTTGAACCAGGTCTCCCAGGTATTAACCAACACTCTAACCACTACACCACACTACACTGGCTCTTACGCCATACTGGCTCTTACACCATACTGACCACAGCTGTCAGCGTCATTTATTTTGAAAGGCAGTAGAACTCTTGCCATTGCCCATAAGAACATAAGGAGAGCCTGCTGGATCTGGCCAATGGCCCATTTAGTCGAGCATCCTGTTCTCGCAGTGGACAACTGACGCCCCAGTGGGAAAACTGCAAGTGGGACCCAAGCACAATAACACTCTCACCCACCACGCAATTGATTTCCATTACTGCCTCTAACCATGGAGGAGGAACAAAGCCATTGTGGATCGCAGCCCTTGATAGCCTTTGTCCAATCCTCTTTCAAAGCTATCCAAGTTAGTGGCCATCACTACGACTTCCTGTGAGAGTAAGTTCCACAGTTCAAATATGTCTTGCCTTTCCCTCTGGTCCCAACTGGCATTGTCCCACCAGAACGAAGCCAAGAAGAGGGTGGGTAGTGGAACTCCTCCTCCTCCTCCTCCTCCTCCTTGTTCTTCTCAATCTTCAGTCACTTGGAGAGGGCAGGAGAATAGGCTGCAGCATCGGGCAGGGCGAGAAGACCCCAGGTATTGAGAGCTCTCCCCGCCCCCTCGCACAGGGGTGCAGGCCTCAGTCAGGCTCAAGGATACGAGCCCCACAATCAGTCTTACCTGGCTCGCTGGCACACCAAGCATGTGAGCTTGCTTGGGCGACAGCTGCAGCTGTTTGGTCCCCTGGAGTGCAAATCCTCTCTGGGTGCAGGTTGAAATCACAAGGCCGTAGATGTGAGGAGGCACAGCAGGAGATGCCACCAAAATAATGTCTCCTGGGAAATGCAATGTGGGGCGGGGAAGCAGAAGGAGGTGATCAGGCTGGCTCGGAGGGGCTCTTTGTACCACTGCAGGGACCTTTTTACAAGTGACTAATCCCAAGAAGAAGGCTGGTGCTAGAATATCATCCTCGTCCTTTGTTCTGATCACTGTTGCCTAATTATGGAATCAGAGACAAATTGGAAGCAAAGGAGGAGGCATGAGGGCCAAGTAGCTTCTCTGCAGGCAACATCAGTTAGGGAGGCCAGAGAGGAGTTGTTGTTGTTGTTGTTGTTCCACTTATTAAATATTATACCACCCTTCACCTGAAGATCTCAGGGCAGTTCACAGCATACAAATACAACATAAAAACACAAAATACATAATAAAAACAAGAACGAAACAAACCAATTACCCACCCCCAAAAACCCACATTTAAAAGGACATAGAATGATAATTAGCCAAAGACCTGGTTGAAGAGCAACGTTTTTGCCTGGCAACTAAACATGAATAATGAAGGCACCGGGCGAGCCTCCCTAGGGAGAGCATTCCACAAAGCATTCCACTCCATGTTGCCACCCTTTGGACACAAAGGCACACAAAGCAGGGCATCTGATGATGATCGCAGGGTTACATTACCAAATTAGCTTGCTAAGGACTGAGCTTAATGTGACATAGTTGATGCGACCTACTGCAAAGAAGTGGTGGCTGCATGAAAGAAGAGTTCTGCAAGGAAAGGAGATTCAATTTCTTGTGCAATATTTGCTTTGCAAGAACAACCTTTGGTGGTGGAGACAAGAGCCACTGGAGGCCATAAGGCTGTAGCGTCCTGCAAGTTGCTTGGTTCTTGGTCAGCATCTGCCTTGTGGAGTGAAGGCCTAGGAAGTCTGGAGCGGAAGTGGTATAAATGAGAAAGACAGACATGTTGAACAGTTGCAGTCTAGAATTCGAGTGGAATCACCTTACACCTTACACAGTTGTGCCACAGCAACGTCTGGGAATTGCATTTTGGATTGAGCACCAATCCACCAACACTTATACAAATATTCCCTTTAAATAACTACTTGGGCTGAAGTTGGTAGAGAGCAATAATACCTAATTCAAGAGACCATTATTTTTCAAAACTCATCCGTCTGTGAATTTTTGCAATTCATTTTTCCAGCCAAACAATGCATACGAAAATGCAGGAGACAGTGAGCATAAAAATGCAGATATTCATTAAAAAAACATACAAATATGCATTATTTTAGGGAAATTTGCTTGCAAAAATGTATATATTGGTCAAAAGTGCATATGAAAATGTGTATGTTATGAAATACTCACACTAAAATACTGATAATTTTCATGAGTATTTTAAAAAAAAAACCTCACAACTTTTTGTAAATTGCTGCAGAAATGGGGAGAACCGAATTAAGCTTGGAAAAATGAGAAACTGTGAGCAACCAAAATTGACAGAGTCATCCATCCCTACTTAGGATGAAGCGGCTTGTCGGATGAAGTTTATCATAGGATACAGTTAAAATCTTGTGGCAGAGCAACAAGGATAGAACTGCAAAGTTTCCAACACAGCCCAGTCCTTTTTACACCTGCCAACATCACATCAAAAGACCAGAGCAAGCAGCAATTTCTTTGGCAAGCGATATCTATTCTCACCACTCCTCAGCCTCTATACCTTTGATAAAAAGCCTTCACAGCCATCTTTCAGATTCACACATTTTTTTTGGCCAGCTGAGGAGGGAAGCAGCAAGGTGAAATGTACAGAACATCAGAGCTGGTAATAGAAACCCATTTAGAAACCCAAACACACTGTTTGTGTCTTGGTCTTCCATCTCAAAACATATGGAATAGGAAAATCCCTCCCTCTCTCTCTCTCTCTTGTCCAAACAGCAGCTCAAAATTCTCAAAGAAAATTCTCTGGGCATGGGTGTTCAAAAGTACAAGCAAAATCCAATGGTCAGGGCTGAAATCTTTACAGTCAGTTCAAGTTAATGGTGTGATTTGGAGCATACTTTCCCTAGAATAAATTCCCACAACTTTTTTTAAAAGTGGGGGGTGGGGCATTTCTACAAATGTTCAGGGGCTGAGACTGGCTTCCTGGGGAAAGGGGGGGGTCAGCAATAGATTGCTTTAAAAAATACACAAATCCAAATCAGTTTTGCTGCTCCCAAAGCAAGAAGCAGCTGTGATCCTATCGATATCTGTGTCATCACAATTTTCCTGCTCAGTAACCCCCTTGGAAAGACATTACATGATGATGCAGTTATAGATGGGGGAGAAATCAGATTTGGTTTGCATTTCAATGAGAACCTACTTAATTCCACACCTCCTAAACCAATGCATGAAATGAAACATAGCTATCCTTCAACAGTCAACTAATCAAGAAGTGGACAGTTGGAGGCTGTGCTTAGCAACCAGGCAGAGTGGCATGATCTTCACTGAGGTCACACAAGCTCTGAATGGCTGTGTAATTCTGAGGGAGTTTTCCTCTGTATGTTTGGTTGAATGCCTCCCTGCTATGTTCAAGGACTGAACAAAAAAAGACAAAACCTCTCTGTTCCTTTCTCCTTAAACTGGACACTTTTTTTGCTCAGTATCCTCAGTGAAGTATTATCAGGACTTTTCTCTAAGATTCCCTTCCACTGATTATTCACTAAAAACTTCCTTCCATGGAGATCTTTCAGCTCAGTGGTACCCGCAAGCTACTCTCGCAGAATTCCAGCACCTCACACCCATCTGGGATTGTCACCTTAGTTTGCTGCGTTTGCCAACAGGATTTGGAACTCCACCATGAAGCGTCCCATCGCAGCTCACCCTCCCTCCAAACCAGAAGCACAGCTCCCTATGTACTCGGCTTTCCATGTGAGGGAGGTAGGCAAAGGGCTCGGCTCGGCTTGAACCATAGATTGCGCTGATCGAGCGGCAGTCCGTAACTCTGGCCAGCTGCGCATCAGAGGGGCCCATGATATCTTGCAGGATGCCATAGGCTCTCGGCCCTCTCAGGCTCAGTGCTAGCACAGAGGGCTCTTTCTCTTGGGTATAACAAGAAGGTGGTGTTACTGGGGAAGAGAAATAAGAGAGAGGTGAAGACACAAAATGGAACATAAGAACCTGTGAGTTAGATTCTCCATCCAACTAGCTCAGTACTGACTACAATGGCTGGCAGTGGTTCTCCAAGGTTTCAGGAAGGAATCTTTCCCACTTGGAGATGCTGGGGATTGAACCGGGCATCATCTATATGAAAAACAGATGCTTTACCTCTCTTCCCTCCCTCGTTGCTGCAGCCCAATATGTTTGCCATATTTTAATAATAATAATAATAATAATAATAATAATAATAATAATAATAATACCCCGCCCATCTGGCTGGGTTCCAACAAAATATTAAAATACAGAAATCCATCAAACATTAAAAGCTTCCCTAAACTTGAGATGCCTTCTAAAGGTCTGGTAATTGTTGTTCTCTTTGACCTCTGGTGGGAGGGCATTCCACAGGGTGGGTGCCACTACCGAAAAGGCCCTCTGCCTGGTTCCCTGTAACTTAGCGTCTCATAGCAAGGGAACCACCAGAAGGCCCTCGGCGCTGGAGCTCGGTGTCCGGGCAGAACGATGGGGGTGGAGACGCTCCTTCAATAACTGCCTGCCATTTACTATTTTATGACAGTGAGAATGTACCTGAAGTTTACTGATGGTGGTTCAATAACTGCCTACCATTGTTGTGCTGCAGTCCAAGTTGCCCAGACACTCCATGCCTCTCACCTGTGCTAGAGAGGAACATGTTCGGCTGTGGGTAGAGCAGGCGGAATCCACAGATATCCAAACCAGAGGCAAGAATCAGCTGGAGTGTGTGATGGACAGCCAGGGGGCTTCTGAGCAGGGTCTCAAACAGCAGCGCCATGGCAACCTGAGCAGGGAACAGAAAGCAGGAAGAAAACAGATAGGGCTCCAGACATTCACATGTTTAGGAGGAGGAGGGGGCATTTTAAAATTTACAATTAAGGGTTATTTTTCAGATTTCAGAGAGAGAGAGAGAGAGAGAGAGAGAGAGAGAGAGAGAGAGAGAGAGAGAGAGAGAGAATCCTCACAGATTTAACGCAACCTTTTTGAAAGGGATGAAGCCAAAAAACAAGGTCCCTCTCTGAAACCTTGGGGAGCCATGGCAGTCAGTACAGATCTACCTCTCCCCCAACTTTCTCTCTCCAGATGTTTTGGGCTACCAACTCCCACTGGGCCTATGCAGTAATGGCACACACTTTTTGGCTTTAGTTGTTTTTCTAAGTCCAGCCTTGGAAGAGATTAGGATTATCCTAAATCCCTTGCACTTTCATTGCTGGTCCCAAAGTATTCACTATTCCACCACCTGCTGAAATGAATTGCAGGTTTCATTGGCTAAAGACACCGTTAGGAATGTGATTCACTTGGAATTGTGTTTGATCTGATTTCAGACTTACCAATTTGGAAAAAGGCAAAACATATTCTATAGAAGTATGCGGGTCTAGCTCCTGAAAGAATAGCTGTTTTCTAGTGGTTGGGTTGACTAGAAGATCTGCATTCTTCCTATAACACTTTATTTTGAATTACCTCCAGGAACTAGCTTTGTTCTTATGCCAATAAACACCCAATGAATTCATCATTATCGGGCACTTGAAATGGAGTGTTACCAAATGCTCCTTCTGCGTAAAGGCATCTTGAGGTTTACTCCATTATAATAAACACAGTTATAAATCTACTAAAGTAATAAAAAGCCTTCTCCAGCTAGAAGAATAAAACCCACTCTGCTCTATCAAACTAATTACAGCTCCCCATATATTGATCTTTGCCGTCAACTGACTGATAAGAAACCACCCTGCAGTTAATTCCCCATCGCACAAAGGATGCTGATCCTATTTTTTAATAATAAAAAATAAAGCTGGAATCTGCAAATCATTTGCAAGGACATACTTGACCTTAGCACCTGCTTCTGCAACCCACAGGTTATTCTATCAAAACTTGTTTACGTAAGGCCTTATCCCAAGCCTCTGAAACTCTCTTCAGCCCTAGGTCCACCTGTATCAGTAATGGAGAATCTGTGGCCCTCCAGAAGTTTCTGGACTCCAACTCCCATCCCCCTCAGCCAACATAGCCTATGGACAGTGATGATGGATGTTGGAGTCCATTAACATTTAGAGGGCCATAGGTTCCCTGTCCCTGGTTTACATTATCTAGAGATCATCTCACAATTGTAACCAGTTCAAACTGTAGAAATCACCTGGACACTTGGGGTTTAAGAAGGTATGGATCTATCTGATCCACCTGTCCTGAACCACTGTGACATCCACCACTGAGATCAAGTGATAGCCCAAGCAAGATGGAGACCGATGGACCCAGGGCTCCTGAATAGACTGGAAACTAAGGTCAGGTCAGGACCCTGGACAAAGACCTGGCCTGGTAGAATAAAAGAAGTTTACACCTGGCACTGAAATGACCAGAAAGAAACTTTCAGGGGAGTCTCTCTGGGGAGGGCATTCCACAACAGTGGTGCCACCACACAGAAGGCCCTCAACTCCCTGGTCGTCAGATGCTTCACTTCACTTCATTTCACTTCACTTCACTTCACTTCACTTGGGCCTCTGAAGAAATGATCGTGGTGAAGGAATAATGTGAAATAATATATTCCTGGTTATTTCTTTATGGCAGGGGCGGGCAACCTTTCTCACAGGCAGTCTTCTGAGGGCCACCTGCTTTAGAAAGTTCTCATTTCCATACAGAATTGTCATGACCTTTGAATGCCCTAACACTGGCAGGAAGTAGGCCTGCGCAGTATGAATTAACTGGGCTTCCTGAAGAAGCAAGGAGGCAGATATTTTGGGGGTGGGAGTTGGTTCTTTTGTACCTCACTATCCGTGTCGCTGCCCTCCCTGATATCACTGCTGCTGGGGAAGTATTTTTCATCCGTCTCTACGGTCTGCCAGTAAAACCCAGCTGGCACCGCAAAGGCCTTCTCCAGCGCCTGAAATGCACAAAGGGAGAGCTGTTGTTTGTGAATTATCTTGATTCTTCAAAGGCAGGGACTGAAAATAAAGACAGTACAGTGAATGCCAAGGATTGAAATCAGAAGAGATGGCGCAGCAGAGGCATTAGTCACTGACACAACATTTCCTCTGCTGTTTCTGTGCCAGCCAGTCCGATGCTAGGGAGACCAAGCTAAATCCAGTGGCACCATTTGCCCTAATTGACACTTTGGGGCAAATAAACAACAGCAGGAAGAAATTCCAGCATGTTGCACCCAGAATCTCTACAGATTTGTGACTAAACTCAAGGGAGATAAACTAGCACTATGCATTGGGGATTAAAAGGCCAATTGCTGTTAAACTAATGGCCACAATGGCTCATCCAGACTGCTTTGTAAACTCACCCACCTTGGTAAATAAGATTGGGCTGTATCTAAGTCATATTCAGAGTATTCCTACAGAAATAGATGGATTTCAGTCTTCATTGATTTCAGTGGGTCTACTCAGAGAAGGGGAGACGTGTGTGCACCACCTTGATATGCAAAGGTGGAATATAAATAAATAAATTCCATGGAAATGGAAACTATATTCTTATGCACTCTATTAATTCCAGTGGCATTCACACATGAGAATTTAGGGACACAGGAAGCTGCCTTATAGCAGGCCAAACCATCTAGCTGAGTTCTGTGTCCACTAACTGGCAGCAGTTCTCTGGGGTTTCTAGGGACTGGATCAGGGACCTTCTGCATGCAAAGCAAATACTCTACCACTGAGCTATGGCTGTTCTCAAGGGATTGTGCCCCAGTAGACAGTTCCCCCTCCTTTTTATTGTTGTTGTGTGAGGCATAACTCATGGTATAGTCAGACGGGTACTAATCCTGTAAGCAACCTCAAGTGTAAAAGAAGAGAAGCCAGAAACAGATAAAAGTTTTCATCGGGGATAGGATTCCTGTGTAGAACATGGGTAGGCAAACTAAGGCCTGGGGGCCGGATCCGACCCAATTGCCTTCTAAATTCGGCCCATGGAGGGTCCGGGAATCAGCATGTTTTTACATGAGTAGAATGTGTCCTTTTATTTAAAATGCATCTCTGGGTGATTTGTGGGGGATAGGAATTTGTTTATTTCCTCCCCCCAAAAATATAGTCCAGCCCTGCACAAGGTCTGAGGGACAGTGGACCTGCCCCCTGCTGAAAAAGTTTGCTGACCCCTGCTGTAGAATAAGGAGCTTAAGAAAAGCAGGTCTTTCAGCACCCTGGACAGAGCTCAGGGAGCAGACAACCTGTTCGAATAGCTTCTCTTTCTCAACTCAGCCCTTTTATGTTTCTTCCCTGACTACACTTCTTGGGCCCTCTCACTGAGGAGCACGGAGGCTTAAAGGAACAGCCCTTTGGCCTGGAGCCTAGCCTAGCACTCCACCATCCTTCCATGCTTTCATGCTGGACACACTGCTTACATTAGCATGCCAGCTCTGTAGAATGAAAAGCTCTTGGAGATGGTTATGCCAGCCCCTAGGTGGACTGGGCTTCTGAGCTGCAGCGGGTGGGAGAAAGCTTGTGCACTCCGTCAGTCCACTCCCTCTTTGTTTAACCATGATTAAAAATATTGGCAGTGCTGCCATCGGTAGGATGGGGAAGAAGTTTGATTCAGTTCACATCTGATGCCATATCTTCCAAATTCTTAATTTCTGAAACAGTGCGAGAAGTGAAACACAGCCAGCCTTTGAAATTCACCACTATTCCAGATTTTGCAATGCAGTTCTCCAGCCAAGTAATATGTACAAAAATGCATATACTAGGAGATGGCACGCCTAAAAATCCAACGCATCTCAGCAGGGGAAATTGCTTTGCAAAAATGTGTGTATTGGACAAAATTGCATTAAAACATATTAGGGGAGAAATTGCACAAAAATCCAGATGAATTTTCATGAGGACTTTTTTTAAAATTGCAAATTGATGTGCAAATGTAGAAGACTAACTTAAAATTGGAAAAATGAGAAACGGAAATGGACAGATTTGCCCATCCCATGTCAGCATCAGTAAACAGGGGCAAAGGCAAAGCGTGGATACGTTACCATGGGGTCTGAGTTAAGGGTAGCAAAGTGGCTGAAGTGGATGGGAGGAATCTCAGGAAGGAAGGGGTATGACTGATTCTGCATGTGACTGTCCAGTTGTGCTTTCCACCAGATAACATCCAAGAGAGACGTTTGAGAGAGAAACATGGAGATCTGCTGATGGAACAGAGACATCCCCTGGAGGGAGTTCTTGGGCTGCAAAAAAGGAACACAAGATTAATGGCCTGGTCCTCTGGTAACAAACGAAATACCTAGAATGAGAAGCAAAGTGGAAATGGTATTCTGGGACATAAAGGTGATGGGGATTTTATTAGTATCTTAATACAGCTCAGCACTGCTTCCCATATTTTGTGCATTAGTACATAGCAAACTTGTTTGCAGTGGGTAGTATAGGAATCACAAACATTTATAATTGCCTAAATCAAAAAGATAATGCATAGTTCATAAACAGACTGTGAAACACATCATTCCTTAGATGTTAGCAGCAGAATTTTTGGTCTCCCCCCGCCCCAAACAGGGAAGGGCACTCAAGTGGATTATCATGGGCATGGACAGAAAACAAATCTCAAGGAAATCTGAAAAGCTAGTGCCAGTGTATATCAAGGATGCGGAAGTTGTGACCCATCTGCCATCAGCCTCAGCCAGTATGGCCAATGGAAAGGGATGATGGGAGTTGTAGTCCAACAA
This sequence comes from Zootoca vivipara, assembly GCF_965207765.1. NCBI lineage: Eukaryota > Metazoa > Chordata > Lepidosauria > Squamata > Lacertidae > Zootoca > Zootoca vivipara. The sequence goes on from NC_142596.1 coordinate 35,471,729, forward strand.
TTTTTGGAGGGCCACAGGTTTCCCCATGCCTGGTGAAGACAATACAGAGCTACATGGACCAATGGCTTGACTCAGTATAATGCACCTCCTTATTTACATCAGCCATTTCTAGTTTTATCAGCCATTTATTTGGAACCATGAGGACTAGAATCTGTTTTTAGGGGAAGGCCAATAGCTTGGTGGCTGAACATCTGCTTTACACAGAGATTCTTGGCATCTTTGTGTTGGTCTGGGAATGCCCCTCCCCCATCTGAAACTCTGAAGAGCTGCTTCTAGTCAGTGAAAACAAGCCTGCACTAGATGGACCAGTGATTTAATTCAGGATAAGGCAGCTTCAAATGTTCCTCAAGACAGGGGCTTGCTCATGCTTGTTAGTTCTAGAAGGTTCTGAGGTGTTGTTCTGCAAGGGCACAGGACCCCCAACTGCACGTCCACACAGAGATGAAATGAGTAAGACTTTCTCCCTCACATCCTTCTCCTTATCTGAAAGAGCTAAATCTAGCTAAAAGCAGGTATATATTATTCGAATACTCTTCAAGGCTGTCCTGCAAGGACCTTGAACTCATCATCAGATGAAGCATTGTTAAACAACTCTTTCCTCCAACTCTTAAACAAAAAAAGCTCTCTGCCACATGAAGAGATCCATGAGGCAATGGTCCCCAAGGAGATAACTTGCCGAGATAAACATGTCAGGTTTTTTCCCCACAAGGTGTCTATTAAAGTGTTTTCAAAGGAGGTCACAGAGATGCTGCATGTCGCCACTGCCAAGGAAGGCTGGAGGGTTAAATCCAAGCAACAAAAGGACCCCCCAGGGAGGCTGCCAAAGGAGAAAGCAGCGCCCGGGTGTTTATTTGCTTTCTCTCTCTGCCGCAACTGACATTTCAGAAAGATTTGGTTTATGTGTTTCCCATCAGGCTTTCTCTCTCGACTGGTATGAATGTCAGCTGTACAAATGCCTCAAATAAGAACAGGAACAGCAGCATCCATTGCTGGCAGACGGAATTTTGAAGGCACCTTTGTAACAGAAGGAAAACACCAGATACAATGCTCATTGTAAAGCAACAGGGGACTCAGGCAGCAACAGGGGGCTCAGGGGGCTTGTTTTTTTTGTGGCACTGAGGCAGTTTGCACGCTGATGGAGCTACTGGGCATGGTATTTCCTATGCTGCAGTGCCACCGGTGGAGGTTGGCTGGTTAGGGCAAATGGGGCACAGTTTGACCAAGCTCAGTCTGCCCTCCGCCAACCATCACCTGCCTTAATTGCTCACAAGCAGTTTAAGGGGTGCCCCTGGCTGTCAGCTTCTCCTCCTCAGTTTCAGTGTTGACCCTTAGAGAACTCAGCAGGGAGAGGGAGGATGGGGACAAAACTAGAATGAGTTGGCTCTGTTTGTCCTTGGCTCTGGCTCCCCCTACTGTTGGGCTCCCTGACGTCCACCCTACCAGGCACAATGGGCACCACTGATTCCCACCCCCAGAATAACCAGAGAACGCACTGTGGTCTTGAGTAAGTGACCTGAGGAACTAGCAGGGGTTGGGCTGCCGCTACAGTCCTGTTCCTCCAGCAATGTGTCCCGCTCATTAGGCATGAAGACTGCCATTCCATCAGAGCACCAGCCTGCCTTTTACCATGTCTGATGCTTCCGGCGCTTTTGCTCCTCATTCCAAGGTGGTGGGACTGCTGTTTTGCAGCACAGCTGGACCCAGGTGGCCCAAGGAACCAGCAGAGTCCTCAGTTATACTGCTATAACTGTTGACAAGAACAGCCTGGCCGGATCAGGACAAAGACCCATCTAGTCCAGCTTCCTGTTCCCAAGGTCACTAATCAGATGCCTGAAGGACGTTCATAAGCAGAACCTGAGTGCAGTAGCACCCACTCCATTTGTGAATCCCAACAACTGATATTCTGATACATCTTGCCTCTGAAGCTAGAAGCAAAACACAGCCATCATGGCTAGCTGCCACTGATAAGCCTCTTCCTCCATGAAGTTGTCTAATCCAAGCCATTAAAGTGGATGACAGTCCCTGCCTCTTGTGAGAGAAAATTCTACAATTTACCTATGCATTGTGCAAAGATGTCCTTATTTTTGCTTGCTCTGGATCTTCCAACATTCAACTTTATTTGATGGCTCCTATTCTAGGACTATGGAAGCAGGAGAAAAACCTCTCTCTAGCTGCATTCTCCACACCACAGAATAATTTTATACACCTCTTTCATGTTCCCACTTACTAACTCCCCCCCCTCCCAGTTCCCTGCTTTCTTTGCCTGAGCAGCCCCTTGCTTTTCCCTGCCTAGAATCCTGGGAACCACAGTTTCCCCATACAGAGCTACAATTCTCAGCACCATTGACAAACCACAGTTCTCAGAATTCATTGGGGCAAAGCCATGCACATTGGATATGCCTTAAGCATATGGTGTGGATCTGCACCCTTATCATCTGAAAACTGCTGCTGTTTGGTGGGTGCTTCTGGGACCAGCTGCTCTGAGGACCCCACCCCCCCAACTTCCCTTCTCCCTGAAAGTTGCCTTTATTTGTTTATTGCAGTTTTTAATCAACATCAATCACTTTCCTCCAGGCAAAAGAGGAGGGGGAGCGGAGAGCACAGCAGCCACAGCTGTCACATTACGGGTTTTATGACACACTGCAGGAAATGTGGCCTTTACTGCTCTCTGGCAGCCAGGTCCTCAGCTGCAGATGATAAATGCTTGCCACAAGCCAGGGTGGGGAGGGGGTGAAGGGTTTTAAACACCACTGAAATATTAAGCACCAGATTGGACTAAACTGCTTAAGTCAGAAGTGTCAAAATATTAGTAGCTTCTGGTGATTCTCCTCGGATGATCAATACACACTGAAGCCTTAATCATTACCCTCTTTGCACTCTGTCTCCTGCACTTCTTTTTTTTAAAATCCCCAGCAATTAGAAGGTAAAGGGAGAAAGGGAGTGCAGGATTTTGAATTTGTGAATAGCCACGGTGACCTGCAGCTTTGAGGCAATGCTCTTTTACATAATCCTTGCGTCTGGCTTTTTTTTTTTTTTACTTTATTGTTATATACTCCCAGTTGGCAAGTCCTGCACACTCTTAATTTGTGGGTGAGTACAGCTTTCAGCATCCATGTGATTGTAACTGAGAAAGCATCAAAAGTTAGACATTGCATCTCTGCAAGCATCCTAGAACACCAAAAGTATTGTAAAATATTCCCAACTAAACTAGACCGATAGTGACATCAGACCTGTGTCTCGGTACCTGGGCTGGCAAACAGCTGGAAACTGCTAAGAAATAGGGTAGTTACAGGTAGGTAGCCGTGTTGGTCTGACGCAGTCAAAAAAAAATAAAAAAAATCCTTCCAGTAGCACCTTGGAGACCAACTAAGTTTGTCATACGTATGAGCTTTCGTGTGCATGCACACTTCTTCAGAAATAGGGTGTGATTTGTAGAAGAGAAGCTTAGCCCTCCCCCCACCGGTCACTTCCCCAAGAATCCAGAAGCTCAGCTGGGGGAAAAGAGGCTAAGATGAAAGGGTTTCAAATAGTGATAGGCTGAAGTATTCAGTTCAGCCAAATTTCATATATTCTTGGGAAGGGGCAGAGTGAAAACACCCCTCCCACAAACCATATTAGTCTTTGGTGGGCAAGTGAATTTAAATAATTTTCCTATTACCTCTAAATAGGAAGTGCTCAGGGTTTGTTGTTGTTTTTCCTTTTCTTTCTTTTCAAACAACAAGAACAAAAATCCTTGCCATCACTTCAGATGATTTATTGATAAGATTTCTTATCTGCCCTTCACCACAAGGCCCCGGGGCAGGTTACAACCATAACATCATACAATTATAAAAACAAGGGAGGGAATTCCAAACAAAACCAGAACAGTAAGAACTAAACAAATAGGCTGCTCCCAGACATTGCACGTTTCTTGGACATTAAAAAACGAAAACTAAAAACCCTCGTCCATCTCAAATACAAAGGGAAAGTGAAAATAAATTCATGCAAGTGCCCCTCCCAAAGATCATTACAATCTGGGGTGGTGGTGGTGTTATCACCCCTTTCTTCCCTGACAGCCCTACTTTAAACCCCCATCTCAGCCTCACCAGCCACCTAAAGCTGACATTCTGAATGCATGTTTGCCTTGTGGGGAAAAGCAGCTGCAGGGCATGAAGAAACATGCAGATAGGGAAGGGTTAAATATCCCATTCCTGCTACTTTTGCCAGTTTGGTGAAACCCCAATAATATTTGTAGCCCATGTGCTGATGGTGAGATGCCTTGGTGTTCTGCTGTGACCGGTCTACAAAAAGGCTTTTTACAAAGTCGTTTGTAATCATTCTGACTTAAGGCCCTCGGCTGAAGAATCTATGGAGGTGCCCTGTTGCTCATGCTATTATCAGTTTCTGTTTGTCCTGTTCCTATAGATCAGGGGTGGCCAACTCCCAAGAGGCTGCAATCTACTTTCTGAATTAAAATCTGGCAGTAAAATCTGGTGGGGGGGGGGTTTCAGCTCAAAGTTGTTGAGCTTTTTTAGGGAGGAGGAAAGGTAGAAAGCCCCATTTTTAGGGGTTCAGCTTTCAGCTAAAAGTAGCTGTTGAGCTTTTTTAAGAAGAGCCAAAGTCCTTGAGTTTCTGTGGGGGGAGCCAGTGATCTACCACAGACATCCAGTGAGCTACCAGTAGATCACGATCTACCTGTTGGACGTGCCTGCTATAGATATTTTCAGTTTCTGCAGCCTGTGGACATGAACAACATTCTTGGAGGTACCAGACCAGAGACACCACGGGGCCAGCAGCTCCCTCTCGATGCCAGCAGTCATGGGCCTGGTGGCCAGACTCCCTGGTTCAAGACCCCACTGGCGCTTTAGAGGGCCTCCTCTCTAAATTGAGGGAGGCACATTTATGGCATTGAACAAAGAACAGCGGCTCTTACTCAACAGTGGAACAGAAAGACTGAAAGACAGTTGCAGAGCTGCTGCTTACTTCATGCTTCCGACCGCTGTGGACTTCCGACTCGCTGACTGGCGTTAAACAAGCGTGGAGTGCCAGGGCATCCTTATACCAGGTCTGCTGCAACCCCAAGACTTGGAATGGTGCTTTGCTCTCTCCTCTGGCTCCCAGGCAGGGTACCTGTCATTGCATTTGAAAAGATGACTTGGATTAACTGATCAGGAGCCTAACTTGAGTTGGGTCAAAGTAGAGCAGGAACTCTGCAGAATGGCCTGGGAGTCTTTTGCTCTGGCTGGGGTCTGGCCAGTCATATTCCTCCCTGTAAAAGCCATGTTCTGCCATACATGGCTAGGGCAACCCAGCCGGATGGGCAGGGTGTAAATAATAAAATTATTATTACAGTGGAACCTCAGTTTATGAACACCTCGGCTTATGAATTTTCTCGGTTTACGGACGCCGCGGACCCATCTGGAACGGATTAATTCACTTTCCATTACTTTCAATGGGAAAGTTCGCTTTAGTTTATGAATGCTTCAGTTTATGAACAGACTTCCGGAACCAATTGTGTTCATAAACTGAGGTACCACTGTATAATTATTATACTCTGCAGCTGTACTATAGTGGCAAACTCAGAAGCACAGGATCCATTCACGACAGCCACAGTCATGACCCTTCTCACAACCAAACTCACCCACAACCGGGTCCCCTTCTAAGATTATGCAATAATCTTACACAATAAGAATAATCAGGGATGCATTGCAATGATCAGTGCAGATCTCTGTGTGTTGCCTTCCAGCTAGGTCTATTGTTTTCTGTGTACGTGCATGCAGAAATAATAATATAATAATTTATTATTTATACCCCGCCCATCTGGCTGGGTTTCCCCAGCCACTCATCCTATATCTTCTTTCGGAGAGACTTAAGTTGTGTTTTCCTTTCTATTGTGGGTAACAGAAATTGCACATCAGTCTCTTCAAACTGAACCTCCTTGTGTTCCCAGTGTTACTAAACGCTTAGCTTTGGAGCATGTGGAACAACCCCCCACATTGCTCTTCCCACACACCCTCTCCAGGGTGACCCTGGGAGCCAGTCCTCGGTGGCTGACTCATCTATCTTTCACTCTGATTGGCTTCCATCAGCACAAAAGGTGAGAAGACTTCTCCTCAGTGGTTGAAAAGCTCCCCTTTCATGCAGTTTGGGCAGCTCTAGAATGCTGGAGACAGTGACTCTGCGGCAGAAATAGTAATAGGTCTTCAACGCCCCCACTATGACCCTGGACCACAACACCGCTGCTCTACACTGTACAAAGCAAAACACAGAACAGAGGCAGGGGAAGGTAATATCTAATCACGCCACTCTCATACCTGTGCACATTCATCTTATTGCAAGGATCCTGAACCTCATGCATTATCCCACTTTCAGCGAGCTCACTTTTGGCCGCACCCCACAGTGGCTTGGGAGACCCCTAATAAACCTCTCCGTGTAACATGATCCAAGAGAACTCTGTCCCAGACACCATTAATCTAGGCCGCGCTGTGGTTAAACCACTGAGCCTAGGGCTTGCTGATCAGAAGGTCGGCGGTTCGAATCCCTGTGACGGGGTGAGCTCCCGTTGCTTGGTCCCAGCTCCTGCCAACCTAGCAGTTCGAAAGCACGTCAAAATGCAAGTAGATAAATAGGAACCGCTACAGCGGGAAGGTAAACGGCGTTTCCATGTGCTGCCTTGGTTTGCCAGAAGCGGCTTTGTCATGCTGGCCACATGACCTGGAAGCTATACGCCGGCTCCCTCGGCCAATAATGCGAGATGAGCGCGCAACCCCAGAGTCGGTCACGACTGGACCTAATGGTCAGGGGTCCCTTTACCTTTACCATTTAGAGGCTCTGATTCAGTTTTCCTTTTTTTGAATGTTTGAAATTTGTTTTTTACTGTTTTTAGTGATGATTTTATTGTTGTTTTTCCCCTGTAAGCTGCATTAAAGTTTGGGGGCCATTTATACATGTTTAATGAATAATATAATATTACAGCGGGCACTTGGCCTCAGCAGTTTTAATGACAACCTCTTCTTAACCTCTTTTACCTGCTGTACTGGCCACCCTTTTTATTCCTTTTGTTGTTAAATAAATAACTTAAAGCAGAACCATTGAAATTAACGGACATGATGAACTCTCAGCACCATTAGTTTCAAAGGGTGTACTCTGAGCAAAAGTCAGCTGAAAACAGTGCTGGATTGGAATTCAGCTAACTTTTACTCAGAGTAGACCCATTTAAATGAATGGCTGTGACTAACTTAGGTTAGCTGAACACAACCCACTCCTTTTTAATTAGCGTTAAATCTGCCAGACTTGTTTTACCCTTTTAAATTGTAAGCTGCCCTGAGCGCTGCAAGTGCACTGCAGAGGGGTTGAGATAGACATCTTACCAAATAGATAAACAAATTAAATAACTATATGAGAAGCACATTTGACAGCTAAAAATTACAGGGTTCTGTCACAGCTATGTGCTTTATCATTGCTTCCAACGTTTGCATTTTGGGTAGTTCTGCAACAGAGAGCAAGCCTGTAACTCACTCTTAAGTTTCCTAGGAAGAGATGAGAACAGAGAGTCCTTATCGACTGCCATGTTCTCTCCTGCAGCAAAACAGTACATTGCCCTTATTGATGATAATAGGGTCAATAATCCCCGTTGAAAATCAATGCTAAGTGATTACGCTATTATGAAGAGCTGGTGCGTGGCTTTTTCTTTTCCCAGGGAGCCTTCCTATTCCCCCAGTAATGTGCATTAATAGTTGTAAGCTTGTCAGTCACTTTCCACTTTGAATGAGAAAATAGTTTTTCAGGGGATGCTGTCTTGGGCAATAGAAGGAGGATGTTCCACTTACACCACATCCACGCACATTTAAAGCCCTATGATGCCACTTCAACAGACAGGACAAGGAAGCTAGCCTTTCTTTCCTGGAACAGCAGCTTCCCCCAAAGAATCTTGGTAACTGTGGTTTTTAAAGGGTGATGAGCGGAGAGTTTGTTGGGAGACACACACCCCAAATTCCTCTCTCAAGGCTACAAGTGGTTTTGCAATCAATTCCTCTCCCCAGGAAACTCTGGATCTGACAGCTATAGCACTGATATTTCACTGATTAACCCTTTACAAGTAATTTCATGCAAAGCCTAATTAAAAGCACAGATTGAATGACCTTCTTCTCTCTGACTACATATTTTAATAGAAACCAAATCTTGACACTAGGCAAAAAAGAACAGAAGAGAAAAACTCCACTCCATTCTAACCCATCACATTTAATTATCTTTGGCTTGTTTCTTCCCCTTGATTTCCTCTCCTCCCTCCCTTCCCCTTTCTTCTACGTGACTTGGAAACTAAGAACCAGATTCAGCCTATTGACTTTGGAAGCAGTCAGAGAGGATTGGAAGCCCTGCTTCGCATAAGCTGAGCCATTGCTGTCATGGGTGGAAGATGGAAGAAAGGCAGATTTGGAGGATGAAAGATTTCCTTGAGAAATGCAGGCTGCGAGGGGAAAGGAGCCTTGCCTCCATCCTAGAATCATAGAGTTGGAAGAGACCACAAGGGCCATCCAGTCCAACCCCCTGCCAAGCAGGAAACACCATCAAAGCATTCCTGACATATGGCTGTCAAGCCTCCACTTAAAGACCTCCGAAGAAGGAGACTCCACACACCCCTTGGCAGCAAATTCCACTGTCGAACAGCTCTTACTGTCAGGAAGTTCTTCCTAATGTTTTGGTTTGGAATCTTCTTTCTTGTAGCTTGAATCCATTGCTCCGTGTCCGCTTCTCTGGAGCAGCAGAAAACAACCTTTCACCCTCTTCTATATGACATCCTTTTATATATTTGAACATGGCTATCATGTAACCTTCTCTTCTCCAGGCTAAACATACCCAGCTCCCTAAGCCGTTCCTCATAAGGCATCGTTTCCAGGCCTTTGACCATTTTGGTTGCCCTCCTCTGGACACGTTCTAGCTCGTCAGAATCCTTCTTGAACTGTGGTGCCCAGAAATGGACACAGTATTCCAGGTGAGGTCTGACCAGAGCAGAATACAGTGGTACTATTACTTCCCTTGATCTAGATGCTATACTCCTATTGATGCAGCCCAGAATTGCATTGGCTTTTTTAGCTGCTGCATCACACTGTTGACTCATGTCAAGTTTGTGGTCTACCAAGACTCCTAGATCCTTTTCACATGTACTGCTCTCAAGCCAGGTGTCTCCCATCCTGTATTTGTGCCTTTCTTTTTCTTTTTGCCCAAGTGGAGTACTTTACATTTCTCCTTGTTAAAATTCATCTTGTTGGCTTTGGCCCAGTTCTCTAATCTGTTACGGACATTTTGAAGTGTGATCCTGTCCTCTGGGGTATTAGCCACCCCTCCCAATTTGGTGTTGTCTGCAAACTTGCTCAGGATGCCCTCAAGCCCATCATCCAAGTCCTGAGCAACTGCAAGCACTGCTGGAAGGCTGCATCAGGAGGACAGGAAAGAAGGGGTAATCAGACAACCCAGCATGCCAGTGTACCTTTCGTTGCCTGCTCAAAAGGTGACCTGAACAGCTGGGCCTGCGGCAGTGAAGTATATGGGGAGGAACACCATCCAGCAACTTTAGGGAACGGTCATAGCTCAGTAGGAGATCAGCTGCCTTGCATGCAGAAGGTCCCTGGTTCAGTCCCCAGCATCTGCAAGTAGGGCTAGAAATGCTCCTCCTCTTCTGTCACATCAATATGGACAGAAGAGATGTGCAGCGCCTTGAGTAAGTCTTTCCTGTTCAGCCCCAGTGCTTTCTGAAGTGGGACCCAGTTGTGTGCACCGTTGATGAACATGAATTAATTTCTATACAAAATGTGCATGCAGCTTTTATGGCGTGTTTTGTTCTTATGTAATGCACCACTTTGATATTGTTTACGGTATATTAAGCAGTGCATACGTTGGTGTAATCAACAAATAGAGTCCATGCCTACTCAGAAGAAAGTGTCGCTGCATTCAATGGGTCTAAAGGCCTAGTAAAGGGGTTCTGTTGGCAGTTTGGGAGCAACTCAACTTGCATGAAGAGGAGTTTGCATGAAGTGACGACAGACAAAGTGAGTAACATTCAGATTCCCAAACTATCCCTGTACCTTTATCACCATGCTGACTTCTCTAGCTCTCTTTGTTGTTTAGACTGATTCATCTTAGGCTGCATCCTCGTTAAAACCTCCTCCTCACACTTCTCTTTCAGACCTCACAATGAGTGGTCATCTCTGAACTATCCTTTGATACCCTGTTTCTCATATTTTAAGACATACCCATAAAATAAGCCATTGCAGGATTTTTAAGCATTCGAGGAATATAAGCCATACCCCGAAAATAAGACATAGTGATAGGCGCAGCAGCAATGCTGGCCGCGGCAGGAGGAGGAGGAAAAAAATAAGACATCCCTTGAAAATAAGCCATAGTGTGTTTTTTTGAGGAAAAAATAAATATAAGACGTGTCTTATAATATGAGAAACACAGTAGAACAAAAGAGCAAGCACAACTGCCTTGTTCTTCTCTAGACTAGTTAGACTAGAACCCTTTCCTATATTTCTTACAATAATAATTTCCTTACCAACGAGCATCATGTCCGTGTGACTGCAACAGTAAAGTCTTTTTGTCTCTAACCAGATTCACAAGCCAAGCACTGCAGATTTTGTGTAAGAAAGGGCTTCAACAGGTAATCGAGCCAGTTATCCCAATAGATTTAGAATTGCAGCCTTCAAACACCCAGGCTTAATGCAGCAACTTTCTATGCATGCCTACCTGCTGGAAATAAGCCCCACTGAAATCAGTGGGGACTGTCTTCTGAGTAGACATGTATAAGATTTCCAAGTTAAGTTTCCCACTGAAATTGACTGAGCATAAAAAGTGCTTAACTTTGGCTGGATCATGCTTGAGCAGTCAAATGCATTTAAATTATTAAATAATTTTAAACATTGATTTTTTTTCAAATGAAATTTTAAAAAATAAACACTGCCAAGCTTTGATCAATTATTCTGGTGCCTTTCAGACCACTGACCAGAAAACTGAAAGTAGTAGTAAGCATTTTGCTTATTATTGAGAAATAGGATAGAATATTGCCTGCACGATTCCCTTTACAGGTGAAAGGGTTAGAGGCTTTCATTCTTTAGAAAAAGAAAAAGAAGCTGAAATTTCAGGGAAGAGTTCAAATATTATTTATTAATAAATTAAATTAAATTAAATTCATTACCTGCCCTTCACCAGCAGATTGAGGGCAGGTTAAAACCATTTAAAATTAAAAACAGTTAAAATATATTACAATCACATGAACAAGGTGGGTCTTGAAAACACACATCAGAAATACTCAAAGAGAAGGGAGTCCAAGATGGGTGGGAGTTTCTTAAAGGTGAAATACTGAAGGCACAAAAGCCGACTATACCAAAAAAGTGGGAGACGTCTAAAGAAACTGTGTGGCTGCATAAAGAGCTTATGGATAAGCTGAGTTTTAAGAAGGGCATGTATAAGAAATGGAAGAAAAAGGAAATCACAAAGGAGGAGTATACACAAGTAGCCAATAGTTGCAGGGAGAAAGTCAGGCAGGACAAAGTTCAGAATGAGCTCAGGCTTGCAAGAGAGGCTAAATATAATTATAAAAGGTATCTTCGGCTATGTTTGAAGCAAGAGGAAGAACAAGCAAGTAGTAGGTCCTTTGCATAGGGAAGACGGAGAAATCTATTGGGTGACAGAGAGAAGGCAGAACTGCTCCACAGCTACTTTGCCTCTGTCTTCATCCCAAAGGAACCTGGTGATAACAGAACAAATGATGCAAGGGTGGAGCTGCAGCCCAAGATTGGGAAAGAGGTGGCTACTTTACATGAATTCAAATCTTCGGGGCTTGATGACCTGCACCCAAGGGTACTAAAGGACCTTGTGGATGTAAACTCAGAGCCTCTGTCTATAACCATTGAGAATTCTTGGAGAACAAGTGAGGTCCCTGAAGACTGGAGGCAGGCAGATGCTGTCCCCATCTGATTGAATGGCCATCTGTAATGGGGCACCCCATAGCCGCCTTTGACTGGACTTAACCATACAGGGGTCCTTTACTTTTACCTTTTATCTTAGTTGAAATTCCTGCACTGCAGGAGGTTGGATTAGATGAGTCTCTTCTAACTCTACAATTCTATGATTTTTTTATTTTTTTTTGCGTTTGAAATCCCCCCCCCAATTTTGAATACAAAATACAAAATACAAAAATACAAAAACTTTCCAACCGAAATACAGAATCAACTTACAAAATACATCAAACTTATAATTACCCTATATCCCCCCTCCCTCCCTCCCCTTCCCCAACCCTCCCCTTCCCCAACTCCCAACCCCCCTTCTCTTCCTTTTTCATTTTTTCACCTTTAATACTGTTTAAACCAAATGATTTGAAACAATAGCAAATATGCTAAACAATAATTTGAATGCAATAAACAATATATTATGACTATATCTATATGTCTCTGTCGTTTTTTCTTTTTACTTTTCTTCTACATTGAGAATAGCAAGAGAAGGAGAGCCTATTCAATGTCCTCTATACTTGTTTTTAATTCACCTTACAGACTTCCTGTCAATTCCTGATGTATATTTTTATTTTAAAGACGAACGTACATAACACAGTATAGATCTCTATAGCAATTTTCTAATACGTTCTTACCTCCTAATGTCCCCATCTGATCGAATGGCCATCTGTAATGGGGCACACCATAGCCGCCTTTGACTGGACTTAACCATACAGGGGGTCCTTTACTTTTACCTTTTATCTTAGTTGAAATTCCTGCATTGCAGGGGGTTGGATTAGATGACCCTCTGAGTCTCTTCTATACAATTCTATGATTTTATTACCTCGTGTCAAAGCCCAGGATAATGAGGTGTGTCTTTAGCATTTGCGCGGTCAGGCGGAGTCCCCCAACACCCCAGGCAGCCCCCGAGCGGAATAACAACACCAGACAACATTCTATGGGATTAAAATTGGCCACAACTTTATTAAGATTCAGATGTAGGGAGACCTTGGCTCAGGCATTGCACGTTTATCCTTCCCAGTCCCCAGCCGGGGATCTGGGTAATTTAAGGGTTATCCAGCATATGTGGGGGTTGGGCTACCTCTGGAGAACATATGTTCAAGCAGATAGCCCGCCCCTCCTTTTTCGCCGCCACTGGAGGGGGAGGGCAATGATGACCTCTGGGAGTATGGTCAATGCCTTCCCCCCAGACCCCTTTACAGGAACCCTGGTATCGCCGCCGCAATGGGGGCGGGGGCTGCTTCCCAGGTATGTCTCTCCTTCTGCTGTGTGCACTGTATGGTTACCTCCTCCTACCTGGCCAATCCCCCCCCCCCCCGCAACACCTCCCCCAGCTGGATTGGACGGCTGGCTGTGTGGGCGGAGACCACAGGTATCCAGCCCAGGAAGGTGGTGCCAGCCTCGGAACTGCTAAGTGCTGTCCTGGGGATCCCAGGGGGCTGCGCGCAACCGTGCAAAATGCGCACCCCTTTTATATGGGGAACGGTCATTGCCCAAAGCTGCACAGGTTGAACTCATCTTATGCAGCTTTTACAAACACGATCGCAGCTTTACACGTATCATCCAAACTTGGAAAGCAAATAAAAGGGGGCAGGACAGCAGGGAAAACCTCATGGAAGGGCTGCCCAAGATTTCACAGGATCCCCCCATTTAAAAAGTCCTTTCCGTGTCATGTTTTCCAGCCATGGAAGGAACATTTTAAGCCTTGCTTACCGGACTCTGGGAAGGTCACACAAGGCTTCTGGAATCATAGAATTGTAGAGTTGGAAGGGACCCCGCGAGTCATCTAGCCCAACCCCCTGCAATGCTGGAATCTTTTGCCTACTGTGGGGCTCGAACCCATGGGATGAAGATCCTTGTGCTCTTACCAGCTGAGCTATCCTGCTGTCCTAAGGCCCTTCAAAGTTCCCGCAAGATCCATTATGGCTAGTAGCAACTTTCTGATTCATTAGAAATCTCACATATCTGCACTGCAGCTTTATAACTCCCTTTTCATCTGGCTAAGAAGAGATTGTCCTGCAGAGATGCCTGCCTCCAGTTTGCAACACTTCCTAGAAGCTATTTATTCCACTCACCAAAGACAGGAGCCAGGTCACAACTGCAGGGTAGATGCTAGCTGCTGCTGCCAAGGGGGTTCCAGGAAAGAAGCTGGTCTGCTGGCAGCAAGGGGCAACCTGTCCGCAGCTAGATAACGAAATGGTCATGAGCAGCATCTCTCTTTTGGCGCCTTTTGGGGTGGGCAGCGTGTTGACAGGGGCAAGGTAGGAGGCCTCCTGTTAAAAGAGAGCGGGGGTATCAAACTCAAACAACAATTGCACCATACCTTCAGTAGCACCTTAAAGACCAACTAAGTTTTTATTTTGGTATGAGCTTTCGTGTGCATGCACACTTCTTCAGATCTGAAGAAGTGTGCATGCACACGAAAGCTCATACCAAAATAAAAACTTAGTTGGTCTTTAAGGTGCTACTGAAGGAATTTTTTTATTTTACTTCGATCCAGACCAACACGGCTACCTACCTGTAACCTGCACCATACCTGTAAAGCACTGATAACTACTTTAGGCAGTCGGCTTCCCACAAAGAATCATGAGAGCTGTAGTCTGTTAAAAATGCTAAGAGTTGATAGGAGACCCCTAGTTTCCTTCCCAAAGCTACAATTCCCAAAATTTCCTGTGAAGAGGGAGTGACCGCTAAACCACTCCTGGAAGTGTTGCTTTGGGGAGGGGGGGAATTCTTCAAGGACTAGATGGGGCATTTGGCCTGATCCAGCAAGCTCTTCTTAAGTTCTCTGTAGAAAATGTGAGGAAATAAATCAAACTTTCTGGTGAAAGAAGACAAAAGGTGGACTTAAAGGACTGTCATTTTGGCTTTGGGATACAGAACAGTTAAGATTTGGAGAGGTTTCTAAAAAATTGCTTATCGACAAGTCTAAGCATATCCTTCACTGTTATTTTCACCCCAGCTTTGGTCATGGCAACTTAGCAGGCAATCACTGATGAGTGGCAAACTACTGACTGCAGACATCTGCCAAATGATACATCTGCTGCACACTTCTAAATGGGAACCGACTTATCTCGGCAGTTTAGCAGTTCCGGAGAAATCCTCCGGCAGTCAGCGGCTCCCTTTGCCTTTCTGGTGAGATGTCTCCACCTTTGCACACCCCATGAGAGCCATGTGTGAAAACAAGAGGGCACAGAAAATGCATTGGGTGACTGAGTTTTGGGCTGATCACAGAAACTGCTGAAACTTAATGCAAGTCTCAAGTCTCAAAGCACTTATTTGATTGAGTAGATAGTAGCAGCAGCAGCACTGTTATTATTAAAATGTATATGCCACACTTTGTCAAAAGTCCACAGGGCAGCATAGAACATAGAAAATAATAAACAATATATATCAATACATAACTTTATATTCATACCAAAAAATGAAAGCTATTATATAAATACAAGCCATAACAATAAGCAATACATCTTTATAGATAATACATAATAGTACAATCCACCACTTCAGAGTGGCCCTGATTCAATCCAGTGTGATCCTGAGACCCAAATAAATTCAGAGGCTTTGCCTAATTAAAACCCAATATGTGATTAGATGGCCTGTAAGCACCTCCACTCCTTTTCTCCTCTCCACTGGACCATCCCCCCCCCCCGATCACTCCAGATAGACCTCATCCAACCTGGGGTTGCCTCAACCCAATTTGGCTGAATCCTGGGTCAACCCAAATTGACCCAATTCAATTAATGATCCAGGGCCAGTACACATACCTGCTAGAGAATTTCTAATAGTACATAATACATAATGAACATAATGAATGCATACTAAGCAGCTATATAATATACACACGTTGAGAAACGTTGCACAACAGAGACATCTTTCCTTATGTGTCCTTCCGAGGATCATAGAACAGCAGTTTACGTGAGGCTTCCTTCATTTTATCCTTACAACCACCCTGTGAAGTAGAAAGGCAAGTCATCTTGCCCAAGGCTGCCTAGGGAACTTCACAGCTAAGTGGGCACAAGGCCCCCAAGTGAACTGGAGACTCTGGCAGCAAGGCCACACTCTCACCCTGGACTACTACTGAGAGAGAGCTCTCAGTACTGCAGCATTGCCTTGGTAATGGCCAGAGATGTTAAAGATGTTCTTCAGCACATCATGATCAGGTGACCTGAGGAACCAAAACAAGCCTAGCTAGCCTTTTTACATAACTGCTGTTCCAGGCTTGGTTCCTCAGTTTGAGCCACTCACCCATAGCTGCCAAGTTCTCCCTTTTTTTTTAAGGGAAATTCCCTTATGCTGAATAGGCTTCCTCTTGAGAAAAGGGAAAACTTGGCAGCTATGCACTCACCACTGATGGAAGTTGCTGAAAATATCTTCCCTCTGCAGAACTTGACCACAGGCCCATCTTTGGCCATGCCATGTGCCTGTAATTCTCTGGATATTCTGGCCCACGGATCCCACAATAGCAGTTGGCTGAGGTCTGATGGAGGCGTCTCAGTTGCCTACTGAAATCAGATTGAAGGGAGATCTCTGCAGTAGATTGGCAAGGATTCTGACACCCAGCCTTTAGCAAAATTAGAGACTGCTGAAAGCTTGGGGTAACCAGGAGTGGGCTTTTATGCAGGAGGTGTTGGTGGGTTTTGTGGTTCTAGTAAAACACAAAGCAGATCCCAGAAGCCTGAAGTCTGCCTTCCTTGCTCCAGAAGAAGAGACAAACCTTACAACCCAGTCATCAACACTGATTTATTTCGAGCATTTGTTCCCCACTCTTCTGCTAAAAAGGGTCCCCGAGCAGCTTACACACAATCAATTAAAACAAGACGGTTCCTGCCTACAGGCTTACAATCTTAAAAAAGTGTCACACAAGGGGAAAGGGACAAGGGAGGGGGCACCGATTCTTAAGTAGTAGTTCTTATAATTATCAGCTGGCATAGAAACAGCTTAGGGAAGGAGGTGCCTGAAGGAACCGGTCTGTTGGCAAAGTCTTTTGGCAATGAGCCCTGCTTCTCATCTCTCCCACTGAGGGAGCCTGGTGGAATGGCTGCTGCCAGGTGACACTTGAGGAAGAGAAAGATTTGTTTGCACCAATGTTTTTGTCTGTAATACTGGCATACCAGCATTAATAACAAGTTATTTCAGTGTGTGTGTGTGTTATGTGATATTGCCTGATCTGGCAGTCAGTCGGTGGCTGGATCTTCCAGCAGTAATTTAAAACCAGTCCACTTTTGGTCATGTGGTACAGCGGTTAAAGGAACTTCCATCAGGGAGGCTCCAGTCAGTCAGTATTTTGTGGGAGTCAAGTGCCATCTGGGAAATTTAGATGTGTGTAATTGAAGAAGGGATTCAAGCGCTCTGTTGGCAACAGATCATCTTTTTTTAAAAGTAACAGGCTTTTTGCGGTTAGGAAAGTGACAGGGGAAATGCAAAACATGGAGGGAATGAACGATTAACAGAAAGATAGACAGAATGATTATTGCTTACAAACAAATAAAAATGAGCGCTGTATTAAAGAGCAGTTCTAATGTAACCTGTCCCTGCACTTTATGCAAGCAAATCAGGATGAATGCTCAATAAGTAGGTTGTGAGGAGGAGCCCCTTGTTCTAAATTGCTGGTGTTCAGGATGGGACACAAAGCGGTGTGCTGCCCTGTCTGTCCGTTGCCCAAACTGGACTGGAAGCACCACCAACATGACCCCGCTTCCTCTGCGTTTCTTATGCCCATGAACTCAGGAGTTAAGCCAGTCTCTCCAATGAGATGCAGCTAATTTTTATTACTGACTAAAAGCATTTTGGAAATGTCAACTGTGTGTTTCTTTCCATTCTTTGGGGAAGGCTAAAATAATGACAATGCCATCTGTTCACAGATCCAAAGTTCCACATTAAGTTGTAATATAAACTCTAGAACCTAGGTGACAATTGCTTTGTCATGGCAAAAAGAGTAATAATAATAATAATCCTGCATTCAACTGGCAGGATACACTGTAATTAGGGAAAAAACTGGCCATAAAGAAGTGGGCAATACTGATAGTAATGGTCTAAACGGTCTTTCAGTTAATGTACTTTACTGTGGAATTTTGTATTCCATAAAACTAGCAGTTGCCTCCATATTAAGTATGCTGGGCTCACTGATCTGCAACATACGACTCCGTTAGGACAACATTGAGATTTCTGGACCTCAGCTGTGCTGCATTTTGTTTTCAAATGGGCAATGGACCTCAAAGGGAAGTAATTGAAAAATGTAGCCAAAATATGGCTTCAGATATTTAAAATGCCAAAACGAGTGCTTAATTTGCTGAGCTCTGTAGCTTCTTTCCTTATACTTTTGTGGCTGTGGGTATACTGTGGTCTCATAACAGAGTAGGGGGGAAACCCAGATCAGCTGTTGGGTTCCAGTTCTGGTCAATCTTCCACTTTCTAATCCTTATGGTTGCAACAATATACTTAAGAATATAGGCAACATCAGGCGAAATCTCAAAAGTTGCTGAGTAAGAACTCCAGGAATTGGAAGGGGAGGCTACAATGCCTTGTATATCTGCTTCCTCCATGTGCCATGACCACCAGAAACAGAAACAATATGCCAAATAGTTTTTAAAAAACATAATAATTTATGCAAAATATGAACTTGCACAGATAGACATGGAGCTGTTCCTCCCCAGGCCCCTACAAACATGGCTGCCTACGACTGACACCTTTCCCATCCAAATTCCTATCCAAATGCTACTTTCCCATCCAAATTCGCTTATCTACTGCACCACACTGCCCAGGAATATACAAATACATGCACATTTATATGGTAAACTCTCAAAGAGAGATTAATCTGTTGTTGTTGTTGTTGTTGTTGTTGTTGTTGTTGTTGTTGTTGTTACCCAGGAGACCTGGGCGACAAAAAACAAAACAAAACCAACCTTCAAGTAGGTGCCAAAAAGGCAAAACAACAGAGACAGCATTGTTTTAAACTGTTTTAAATATTGTGTTTCAATGTTGGGACCTGCCCTGGGACCTTGAAGTGAAGGGCAGGTAATAAATACATACAGAAATAAATAATATTCAAGGGGAGGGCATTCCAAAGGATCAGGTGCCACAACACTAAAGACTCGATTCCTATATCATGCGTAACAGACCTTCTGATAAGGTGGCATCTACAGACGACCCTCCCGGGCTCAGCACAGTGATCGATGGGGTATATAAGAGGTGAGACGATCTTTCTGGTACCCTGCCCCAAGCTGTAGGGGGCTTTATATATATAGGTATATCAGAACCAGCATCTTGAACTCAGCCTACTGACGAATTTATATAGGTATTTATATAGGTATATCAGAACCAGCATCTTGAACTCAGCCTACTGACGAATTCATCTGTGCAACAGTTCCTGCTCTGCTTGGTGATAAGGGTGTCACTGTGGGGGAACTTGCTTTATTCTGTGCCTCTCCTTTGTCAGCCTCTTCTGAAATATTCCAGCGACGCAGTTGGATCAGCACATGGGGACCTCTGCTGGCCACCCAATCAATATGGACAAAAGTGTAGAGGGTAGTTGTTTTTTAAAATATTTAAAAATAATGCTCACGGCAGCTTTCCCCTTAAGTCAACGCAACAAGTAGTTTGGGCTGTCAAACTCTATCAGGAATAGTTTCCATAAGAAAGCTAAAAGGTCATTTAAATCAACTCCGAGATGAAGCGAGGCTTAGAAGAGACTTAATTCTTCATATCTTTATGAGGTCATTAAAAAAAATTCTAATTAGAGAAACAGAACCAAACGGAGGTTGAACTGGGGAGAGCCTCAGGGGCTTTGTGTATTTCATTCTCATAATTGGGAAAACTGGCAAAGGCTCGTCTGTGACAAAAGAGGTTAAGGTGAGCTCCTTCCTAGTATGTCTAACCTCACATCGCCCGTAAAAATTTTTTAAAAAGTGCACCATGTTGATTCTTAGGTCCCAAATCAAGCCGTCCTGGATCCCACCCAACATGCGCAGACACAGATACTTACTTCTGAGAAAGAAAGAGAGCTGAAAGGACTACAAACCTGAAGGGGAAAGGAAGGGAGTTTAAATCCAAATATTCCCAGATACCACAACACTAATGATTGACTCTTAAAGCAGGCTTACAAGTTAGCTCAAGGAAGTGGCTACCCCATTAAGAATTGTGCCAGTGTCATTTTGTGGCCTAGCAGAAAAATGGATGTTTTGAAAGGCTTTCCCAACACTCTCCCCAAAATCAGTTCCTGGTGACCATGCAACTGTGTGTTTACGCACCTGATTTAATTCATCTGCTAATTTATTTATTAAAAACCAACTCTGTGTGAGGTACCCTTAACCAGAATGAGTGCTGGAGCTCTGATTACCTCGCTGCCAAATTCCATTTTTATACACACAGCCATGGAACTGAATCTGCACACAGATTGGCTCCCAATTTAGCTCGACCAGACCAAATTTAATTCACAGTTAACATTTCCGCAACGTCAAAAGGAACAGAAGCAGAGAAGGGATTCCACAAAAGAACAGAGAGGGCTCTGCCTCCCTATAGGCAGCGCAGAGGGGTGAGCTAAGGATAGAGAGAGCGCACGATGTCTAGATTTCCCTCCTGGCACTAAATGAGCCGAGACCATTAATGTAATTGCTAATGTACTTTTATTTTTATTTTATTTATTTTTTTGAACAAGAAGAAGAGTGTTACTTTCTAAGCACCTTCATTAGGCAGTGAAGGGCTTCTAAGCTCCTCCAGTGTAATTACCATTCAACTCAATTACTGAGATGTATTATGAATGACCTGCAAGATTACAGTATTCCAGGTCTAGGGGAGTCATTCCTAATCTACATGCTGGGCCACACCAGAATGACATAAAAGAACCACGAGGCAACCTTGAGAAATAAAGGAAAGAATTTAAGCCTCCCTTGGGAGCACAAAGCTCTTCCTCGGGGTAGAAGTTGCTGCCCTCTTTCTGCATGATTCACTGCTCTGTCCTTGACACAACAGAGCATCAGCTTTGCATGCAGTAGGTCATAGGTTCAATCCTCAACATCTCCAGATATGGCTGGGATAGTGCTCTTCCTGAAATCTTGGAAAGCCACTGCCAGTCAGTGTAGACCAGCCATCCCCAAACTTCGGCCCTCCAGATGTTTTGGACTACAATTCCCATCATCCCTGCCCACTGGTCCTGTTAGCTAGGGATCATGGGAGTTGTAGGCCAAAACATCTGGAGGGCCGCAGTTTGGGGATGCCTGATGTAGACAATACTGAGCTAGACGGACCAATGGTCTGACTCTGCATAAGACAAATTCTTGTGTTCCTCAAAGGAGCAGTCCAAAGGCCAGCTGGGCCAAACATTCCTCCCCGCTTCTACTCTTACAGGAACATTTTCCGCTTGCAAAAGGGTGAGGGAAATTTTTCATCCCTTTCCAAGTGGGTGGAGATAACAATAAAAATAATTTAATTTCAAAAATGGGCGGAAGTAATTACCATTTTGAGAAAATGTGGCAAGGGAGTTCCAGATTTGTTTTGAAAACACTCTATAAAGCTCCACTACCCCTTTCAAGAGGTGGCAAAGTCACAAAGAGCAACCCAGTGGCAAAGAAATCTACAAAATGACTCAATAGGCACTGGTGCTCCATCGTTACACTGCATCAGCCCCAAGAGCATAGTTGTGTCATGGTTGTGTCATCAGGATTGCATTGGTTAAAAAAACCAAACCCACAATGATGCTCCTACCAATCATGGTGATTCCGATAAATAATCATCAAGAAATCATGGTGATTTTGGTAGATAACCTTCAAGAAATGATCAATCATCAGGATTGATTGCATCGTTCCAAGAAAGATTGCAACTGTATCACCACCAATGGCATTTGCTTAATTCATAGGGGCATTGCTGGTAAGTAAGTAAATACAGTAAATAAATGGCTGCCTCCACTGTCCCCGCTTCCCAAAATATATTTTTCATCATCCACTATGATATAATGATGCTATTTGGCATGTCCTTCTGACCCATCCGTACCCACCAACCTCCCAAATTGAGAGAAAAATTCTGGACCAAACACATTGCAGAGTGACCAATTTCCACGCCAAAAAAGAGGACCAAAGAGGTCAAGGATTGGCATAAGTTGTGCATATGCTAATCTGTATGTGCAGATGCAAATTTAGAAATATAATTCAAACAGAACACAATATATATGTTACCATGGTGTGCTTGCTCAGTCTTCCCGGGAATCGGCCACTTCAAGGCCCCTCCTGTTGTCCCTTCTGATGGTTCTTTATCTTTAAACTAGGACCAGGCAGCCCTTGAAATAAGAGGACTGTCATCTGTAAAGAAAGCCACGTGGCCACCTTAACACTTCAGCCCAGGAATCATAGGAAGCTGCCTTATACTAAGTCAGACCGTTAGTCTATCTAGCTCAGTACTGTCTGCACCAACAGGCAGTGGCTCTCCAGGATTTTAGGCAGGATATCTCCCAGCTGTACCATAGGATCTTCTGTATGCAAAGCAGATGCTCTACCATTCAGCAACAGCTCCATCCCTTAAGAATTAGTCTTCGGATTAATGCAAACAGCCCTGTGGTTGCTTTCTTATGTACAGTAGACAGACAAGTAGCCAGCAGGCCAAAGGTAAAAAATGGGGCTGAGAATGGACTGTATTTCAGAAATCAGATCAGGCAGATAAGGATGGATTGGGAGGGCAAGAAACAGAAGACCCAGTCACGGATGAGGCGAGGTGAACATTTGGTTAGGCCTGCCCAAAACGGCACATCCGATAATCAACTTGAAAAAAGGGGCACTGTGGAAATGTGGTGCCTCACATTTTATTTATATTTCTCTTAGTCATGCTCATTTCCAAATCTCTAAGGACACAGCTGCCAAATTATAACTGCTTTGGTTTCACATGTCAAAACAATTTAATTCTTCAATCTGTGCATGAATCAAAAAGAGGAAGGGAAGAATATTCCAATCTGAGACGCAGAAAGCACGGCTGCCAGACCTGTCTTGAAAAGCACAGCTGCATGTGGACCAGTGATGCCACTGCCTCTTCCCTTTCTAAATGTTTTATTAGCAGATGTTTATGAAGAATAAGGAGCTGTCAGACAGAAGAGGCATGCGTGGATTGCAAGCTGTGTGGAGCTCTTCAGAACCTGCCACTGTGCTAACGGTGTATTGTGAAGTGAGCTGTAAGTGAAAGAGTTCTCTCTTTATTATTGATTTAGACAGAAGAATAGAGTCTACTGATCAGATTGCCAGATGACACAAACCTGTGGAGGGGCTGCTAAAATAAAAAATAAGACTCAGTAGGATACGGTTGAATTTGAAATGATCTTGATAAATGACAGAACTGCAGAGAAAGGGAAACTGAATGAAGACAGATGTGAAATATTAGAGAGTGTGAGAATGTAGACTCAACAGCTCATTCTTCTCTTCTCTTTGGGTCAACAAGAGAACAGGCACTTTTCAGCCTGAACATGCAATGCTCCTACTTGGTTACAGCTGACATGACCCTGGTCTAAAGAATAACTTGGAGGCCTAGAGGTGAAAGCTGACCCAAAGCAATGGCATGTTCCAAGATTCAGATGAAGCCCAAGCTGGCAAAGAGGAGTGAATGTCAGATCTAGAAGTCAGTGAGTGGGTAGCCTTCAACCAGTGGCTAGGGACCCTGTACTACGTAAGTCACAGCCTGGTCCAAGGTGGGTCATGATTGCAGCATTACCACCATGCAAATATTTGGTTTTAAAAAAATAAGAAAGGGATCCCTAAATGCATGTTTATGTTAAAGGTTGGTCCTAAGTTTGAAAATATGGAAGACTACTAGCCTAAACCATTTGATGAGTTGTCCTTCTAACTGCCCAAGATGTCTCATTCCACTCCAGAAACCCGCTCTTCAGAGCTGGAAGGGATATTGTAAGGCTATTGCTGAGCACAGGCCCACTGAAATGAATGAACCCAAGTTAGTCTTGCTCATTAATTTCAGTGGGTCTACTCTCAGTAGGACTAACATTGGATGCAACCCAAGATATAGAGAGCCCCAGGGCAGAATCTTTTAGCAGCCAATTGAGATCTCACAATTTTAGCTTTGTACTTTATTGAAGCAATTGGTTACCATTTGGGAGCTGTCCGTAGTCCTGAAGATCATGATTTTGGCCTAGTGGTAAACTGGGGGACAACTTCTGACAATAGTGCACATATGTGTCACATAACTAAATGCTCCTCCAGAAAACGAACAAACCTGGAAAATGACCATGCTGTGAAGAAGTTTAGGCTTAAAACCCTGTTCCCTGTCGTACTGATTTTCTTATGAGCATGGAATTGCTTGTACAGAGGAGCATTCAGTTATGAGATTCCCCCATCTTCTGTCTGAAGTGGTATAGACCAAACTATAGTTTACTGCCTCAATGAGAACTAGACTGCAGTCTTGTCTATTGGATACTTCTTGTATCTTGCTCTCTGATCAACTTGCTCTTGGCCAAGCACATCCAAAGGGCCACAGGTTGCTTTCTTTAAATACTGTTTCATATACCCTCAAGGAGACAAATTTATGTGGTCAAAAGGTGGTTTGATAAATCTCTTCCCTAAGTAAACTCTAGCGCAACATTTCTTGCCACTGCGCTGACAGAGTCTGACATGACCCACATTGGGAAAACTCTCCTCAGACTGGCAGTAGCATGCCCAAAGCTTTGGCTTTAAATAAACCCAGCCAGAAGACAAACAGGGTTGGAAGGAAGCACAAGATCCCTTTGAGAAGAAGGCTGTTCTCTGGCTATTCTGTGCTACTGACCATATGGAATAAGACGGGGGTCTGTTCTGCCATGGGCTGCTTTCCAGTGGTGGAGTGCTGAGGTTTTAAGTTTTCCAGCTGCTCCTTGAGGCTCTGTTTCCTGCGCTTCTCTTCTGCCTGCTTTTCTTTTTGGCTTTCTTCTGTCCTACAAAATGCAAGGAGAGGGACATCATGTAGCATTTTTATTCCAGTTACATGGTGACCTTGCCACCTCCCACAAACACTTGGTTGGCTTCAAAAGAAGATGAAATAAATTCATAGAAAACAAAGCTATCAATGGCTACTATCCATGATGACTATGTTTTACCTCCACTGTTAGAGGCCGTATGCCACTGAATGCCAGTTGCTGGGACTCACAAGTGAAGAGAGAGCTGCTGAACTCAGGTCCTGGGCTTTTGAGATTCCCATGGGCATCTGGCCGACTGCTGTGAAAGCCAGGATGTTGGACTACATGGGCCTTTGGTCTATTCCAGATGGCTCATCCTACGTTCTTCCAGTGCCATACCTAGCCCTGACCTGGTGCCATACACTGTGTCCTCAAAGGGCAAGCCAGATACTATGCCACTTGAGGGCCTCGAGGAACAGGCAGTATCTCTTGGAACCAAGGCTGAAAAGCTCCTTGAAGGGCCCTCCTAGTCTCTGGATCATGTTTTGGATTTTGCCCTTGATTTCCTGAACACAGAAACAATCCTAATTTCACTTTCATTCAACCCATCTCCTTTTTCTTATTTCCCAGGCTAGGCTTTCCTTAACTGCCCCCAATCCCTGTGTCCCATATGCCACTGACTAGGGTACACTTCTTACTAAACATTAGACTAAATGACCCTCATCTACTGTTCTGAGCTGGTGTTATTTGATTGTTAAAGCATCAGGCCCGAAGTACAGAGAGATGGTCCTTTATCTGCTGAGTGCTGCTTGTATGAAAATTGCTTATAATTGGAAGAATTCCCAGAATCCCAATACTGGACAACTGGCTAAATAAAGCATTGGACACAGCTTGCATGGTCAAACAAACCAATATCATCAGAACTGAGAGAAGGCAGGCAGGATTATGACCGTTTTGCTGAAAAATTGATCAGCTTTACTAGGGGAATAAGATACAGGGAAATATGAACCCAGACTCGTTGTTGTTGTTGTTTATTTATTAAATTTATATACTACCCATCCTAAGATCACAGGGCAGTTGTTGGGAGTGCTTTGAAGCCAGATTGAATTTATAATTGCAAATAACCTTTAAAGGATTAAAACAATATATAATTTTGTATTCTTTTTTATTGATTAAAAGCGAGGCTATTTTGTTGAATATTTTTAGTGTATGATAAAACAGTGGTTAACTTTGGGGTTTTTTGTCAGTTGTGTTATGATGTCAACATGGTTTTTGTGTTTATACAATTTTTATTTGTATAATAAAAGGAGCAGGTCCAAGGTGAAAAGGCCCAGGTTCAAACCTCCACTCAGTCATGAAGCTTTCTGGGTGACCTTAGGCAGTCACTCTCTTTCAGGCTAATCTACCTCACAGGGTCATTGTGAGGATTAAGGAATCATGTAGGCCAACCTAATTTCCTTGAAGGGGGGGCAAGATATAAATACAGTTAATATCTAAAGAATATTCCAGGCTACCTTGGGTGTCCTGTGTCTTTGTCTGCAAAGTCTCGAGGTGTCTCTCTGTTTGACTCTTCTTTGGTTTCTTCCTTAAGTTCTCTTGAGCTCCTCGCCACACTGTTAAGATCCAGAGCGCGGAAGCTTCTTGCACTAGATTCTGAATTCCCTGGCCCCGTGGAGGTCAGTCTCCTCAGTTTTAGGCTCTGTCTTCTCCTGACTCCCAGCTGGTCATTTTCTTCTGAGCTCTTGAGATTCTGGCACTTTTCCTTGTCCTGAGCAACAGATGAAGACTGAGATGTCTTGCGAAAGTAACGGAGCTGCTGCAGCAGAAAGCTTTTCGCAGTGCAACCCTTGCTGTGAATTAAAGCAAAAGAGCTGCTCAGTCAAGCCTCACCTAAAAGATCCTAACTCCGTGGGAGTTGGTTTGAACCGTTTTCTGCCTCACTGCCTGGTAAGGGCATTAAGATCAGCCAATTGAACCCAATTACACAGTCTGGTCACTATTAGCTTGTGGAAACACAGAGTAGGGCTCTATCACTGGTAGCAGGAGCATTATAGAATGCCCTCTCTGTTGAAATACTCACCGTATTGGCATCCCACCAGCTTTTGAAGATGCACTTGTTCAGGCAACTTTCTGAACCTGAACTTCCTGACCCAATTGTTCTTTGAATTGCTTTAATTGTCATGATTTTAAACAGGCTTTTGTAAAATAATAATAATAATTCTGGATGTTTTTTACTGTTCTCATAGAATTGCTTTATTTTGTATTTAAATTATGTCTGGGTTTTAAAATTGATTTCTTGCTCACCAAAACAAGATGTTTTGAGCATGTAACACCAATACTGGCCTGACTGTACTGGCTGGCAATTAGTTTCCAGGCTCAATTCCAAGTGCTGGTGTTGACCTATAAAGCCTTACATGGCTCAGGACCTCAATACCTTAAGGACTACCTCTCCCCACACAAACTGGACCCTGCACTTGTCATCTGAGGTCCTTCTTTATGTCCCCCCTCCCTGAGAGTTAGGAGGGTGGCAACACAAGAATGAGCCTTTTCTGTGGTAGCTCCCTTTCTGTGGAATGCTCTTCCCAGAAAGGCACCATTATTGCATGCCTTTAGGTGCCAGGCAAAAACAGTTCTCTTTACCCAGACCTTTGGCCATTAAATAATCT
Organism: Zootoca vivipara; assembly: GCF_965207765.1. Classification (NCBI taxonomy): domain Eukaryota; kingdom Metazoa; phylum Chordata; class Lepidosauria; order Squamata; family Lacertidae; genus Zootoca; species Zootoca vivipara. The sequence goes on from NC_142596.1 coordinate 35,499,235, forward strand.
ATGGTCAGTTAAAAGTGATGGGACTGTTATTATGATCATTTTATCATTATGCTGTCTATCATTATGCTTTGTATTATGTTTTGATCATTATGCACTGTAGAATCATAGAATTGTAGAGTTGGAAGGGACCATCACCTAGTTCAACCCCCTGCAATGCAAGAATAAAATGTGTTCTTAATGCTGTACACCTCCCTGGGTTCTTTTGATAAAGGGTGGTATATCCATTGAAATAATCATAGAATCATAGAATCATAGAGTTGGAAGAGACCACAAGGGCCATCCAGTCCAACCCCCTAATAATAATAATAATAATAATAATAATAATAATAATAATAATAATAATAATACTTGCAAACCACTTAGAAGCCATTTGGGTATGTACAGTACAGTATTATTATTATACATTATTATTATTATTATTATTATTATTATTATTATTATTATTATTATTATTATTATGAAAATCAGTGCAAGATGTCAAGCAAGGTAACAAAGACCTGGGAGCTGAAACAAAATGTTGCAGTCTATCCTCACCATCTAACAGGAATGCTGCTGTTCAAGTTTCCAGCTAATAACCATGTCCTCCCCTAGGATATTATCAGCTGTAAGGGGCTGAAAGAAGATATTCTGCTCCCATCCACCCCCAGCCTTCTTTTCCAAGAGATGCCCACATTCTGTAGCTACTGAGCATGCTCAATCATTGTAAGGCAGTTTTGTATGTTTTGGCTCTATTTCTCTCAGCCGTGATCACACAAGTTCATTATGAAAGGAAGCAATCCCACTGTAATACAGCTGAAGGGCTGTGCGTCTGCTATGATCTCGTGAGAGAGAGAGAAAGAGCGCAGAATTCAGATTCATGAGCTTCTCAGGGCCAGCAACACTTTTACGGTAGGAGCATACCTTAAGACACTCTGCCCAGTTGCTGTTGACCTGTGGCAGTTCCTCATTTGTGGAATGCCTTCCCTAGTGAAGTGCATCTGTTCTCCCTCATTAGTGACTTCAAGGAGGAATTTAAAAACACTCCTATTTACCCAGAGCTCTGATGGTTGAAAGACACAGTTCACTCGAGGCACTCCTCCAAAACACACTATTCCTGGCAACCCTGAAATCACTGCTTGAGAGAATGTTTTTCACCATTTTTAGAATGCTTTAAAAAATATTTTCCATTATTGATGTGTTTGCCACCCTGGGCTCCTTCAGGAGGAAGGGCAAGATAGGAAACCTGTTTTGTGCAGCTGCAGTGCTCGTTGGCAAACCTGAGTTTGGTGCCAGATAATCTGTGAAAAGGCCCTTAGTGTTCAGTTTTTAAAAGCCAATTTAGCAGCGCTTGTAAAGCTCTGTGTCAGTTGGTCTTCCTTGTGACTGCAGAAGAGGCCTGGCTCTGGAAAGGCATCTAATTCTTGTCACGTTAGCAGTTCATGGAAATGTGGGATGTCTTTATTCTGTACCGTGATGGCTGGGGAAACTCTTTCATCCCCTCTTCCACTTTCTCTCGGTCTGTCACTTCCATTTCCTCCTTCTCCTCCTCCTCCTCCTCCTCCTCATCTGTGGAGCTGCTGCTCCAGCTACAAAGTGAACGAGAAATCCCATTAATGCTTCATTACTGATTGCTCCCGTTCTCTATCACAATACCCAAAGACTGGATCAGAGTGTTCATTGCCACCAGTTATTGTTGGAATCAAGTTCAATGCAAACTGGGAGCTGAAAGGCGTTTCTGCAGCAGATATCCAGGAGAATGAATGAATGAATGAATTTATTTATACGGCCACAGACCAGCATCAAAACGCACAACATACACAAATCATAAAACACAACAAAAATACAAGGGCAGTGTGAACATAACAAGGATTCAAATATAAAATTAAATATGGAAATATCCAGGAGACATTTGGGGGAGGGGTGTTGCTCACTGCCCGAGATTCTGAAGAGCTGCTGCTATTTAGCATAAGCCACTGGTCACTGGTGGAGAAGCTTTCTTTAGTCTGAGGGCCGCATTCCCTTGTGGGGGCCACATGTCAATGATGGATGAAGCCAGAGGCAAAAGTGAGGAGAACAACAATACTTGTAACCCTTGCCTTTATGTGGAAAGTTGCATTCCAGCCACACAAATGTCATGGGTTTCTTTTACCCCCACCCCCACCACTCTTGATCATCCATCTAGATATGCAAGAAGCAGTATTGCAGCTCAAGGACACCTTCCAGGAAGGCAGAAGCACTTGATAAAGGGTAGAGTATGTCCAGTTTCAGAAGTGGCCTGGGGGCAAGGGGTTGTGGCCTGGAATGTGTCCTGAGGGCTGGACAGAGAAGCCTGGAGGGCCACTTTGGGACATGATGTACCTGAAACTCACTTCTGAAAACTGCACACATAATGAATTGAGCAGCATTGTTTCCGCATACCACTAAAAGGGTTCTTCCGCACAATCTGATGTAGTCGGAACTACAAAGGAATATTGTGTACCCTTTCATGCTCAGAACTCAGTTTTTTTATAGTTAGAAGAGCTGCCTTGCGATTTTATTTTATTTTTACCCACAGAGTATTACAGACAATTGCATGAATGACTACTTTATATTTATGGCCTATGATAACAGGCAATATAATTAAGCCACTTTGCCCATAGTCTACAGTAACTCTTGATTAATATTGCACTTGGGCCTATTTTAACTCCCTCGACTCTTCTGGTGCTGGGAATCCTTCAATCTCAAGGAGAAAACAAATCAGCAGCTCCCCTGAGATCCTTTGTCAGAATGGTTTGTACTGTGTTCCCAGAATTCGCAGAGAGGCATCATCCAGAACCAGTGCATTTAAGAACCAATCCTGCTATTTCAGAGACAATAAAAATGTGTTTCCCAGTTTGCGTTTTCTTAAAATCAGCCTTGGTCATGAGATGGAGTGTGACAGGTGAATCTGAATTGAATTCATATTGCCATACAGTATTAAATACAAAGATCAACAGAACTGCAAGATGTGGACATAAGGCAGGGATGGGGAAGCTGTGGACTTCCAGGTGTTGATGGCTATGAACTCCCATCAAACCCACTAAGCATGGCCAATTATCAGGGAATGCTGAGAGTTGGAGTCCAACAACATCTAGAGGGTCATAGATTCCCCAGCCCTGGCACAAGATGATTCAACAAAACTGGCTGTCTAAAGGGGGGGAAATACCCACCATTTCTCAGTTAAGGTTGAGTGATGGTGGATACAACTTTATGAGCAGAACATAGCCTTTGTATGACATGGGCCTCTCACAGAAAGGGAGAATATATTTACAGCAAGCTGCCATATACCAAGTCACAGGTGACTGGTCCATCTAGGTCAGTACTGTCTACACTGACTGGCAGCAGCTTCCTAGAGTTTCAGGCAGGAGTCTTTCCCCAACCCTACCTGAAGATCAGATGTTGTGGAACTACAACTCCCACCATCCCTGGGCATTGGCCATGCTTTCTGGGGCTGATGGGAGTTGCAGTTAGTTCAGCAACATTGTGTGGGGGGGGGTGTTCCCCACACCTGCTGTAGAGACGGGGTGTGGAACCTGAGACCTTCTGCATGCAAAGCAGATGTGCTACGAGTGCTCAGGACTTACTTCAGAACCTGGACTTGTATGCCTGCTTGTAAGGATGATTCACTTGGCAGGCACAAGACACAGGGCTTTTTTATATGAAAGTCCTCAAACTACGGAAATCCCCAATTAAGTGTGCATGGTCTCAGCACAACCAACTTTTTTGGCCTTATCTACACATACATTTAATGCACTATACTACTATAAACAGTTTTGGCTCCCCCCCCCCCAAAGAATTGTGGGAACTGTAGTTTGTTCAGGGTGCTGAGAGTTGTTAAGAGATCCCCATTCCCCTCAAAGAGCTGAGAGAAGCCCAGCACCCAGCCCAGATTTGTGAAGGGTGTTTTCTGGGACTGCCAACCAGTTAAAATAATGATGCTTGATAAAGTCAAATAAAAAAATTCCTTCAGTAGCACCTTAAAGACCAACTAAGTTTTTATTTTGGTATGAGCTTTCGTGTGCATGCACACTTCTTCAGATGCGATGAACTGACTTGATAAAGTCAGTTCAGTTTAAATGCATTTTCATGGTGTCAGACTCTCAGAATATAGGTAGCTTTCGGCAAAACTGAAGAAAGTGTACAATAACATGCACAAGCTACTCTTCATATCCAAAAGAAAATGCCATATTTACACTCTCACTCTCTCTCTCATTCCAGCAAAATGCCAGAACCAACTCAATATCCCCTTGACTTGCAGCCCCGCTGATCAAAATGAGCCCCTGCTAGCTGACCAACAATAGCTCTAATTCATTAACCTACTATTTATACTGATTACTGCTGACAGTCCTGGTATTTCCCACACAATTCTTCCACTGGAAATCAAAGGTCTGGCTCCATCGGACATGTGTCTAATGAGAAGGAAAAGAGGCCCTGCCAATCTGGAAAATGACCTAAGAAGCTGCCTTGTGCCAAGTCAGACCAATGGAGGAACACGAGGAGAGATTTGATACCTAATTTGCACTTTGTGAAACATCATGCAAACCAAAAAACAACCCTCCTTCAAAATTCAAACTTTTCAAAATTTCACAGCCAAGTTTCAAAAACTCCAGCCAAGCAGTGCGCACAAAAAGGCATAAAAGGCATAAAGCACAAAGATGCACATATTAATGGGGGGGGCGACATATAAAAATGCCTTATATTAGAGAAAATTGCTCCACAAATATGTGTTTAGGCAAAATTGCATACAAACACGTGTCTACTAGGACAAAATTTGCACTAAAATGCTGGTGAGTTTTCATGAGGACTTTTAAAGAAATCAATCAATCACAAACCATTTGCCCATCCCTATCTACTCTAGATGCCACAGAGGACTTAGGAATGTGTCTTTCCCATCTTCTCTACCTCATCCTTTTCAATAGCAATTCCATTGCACTTGAGACCTCCTTCAGCAGGCATGGGGGAACCTCTGCCCCTCCATATATTGCTGAACTACTGCTCCATTCAGTGCCAGCAAGCATGTTCAAGGGCCAGGATGATGGAGCTGCAGTTTAGCAAAATCTGAGAGCCAAAGGTTCTCCACACCAGTTCAACCACCTAAGCATGTGTCCTGCCATTGAGCTACGTGCTCCCGGAATACAGTACTGGTCTCATGAGGTGGCTACTGCAGCTCTTCCACTTTCAGTTGTTGCTAAGCCCTAGGATGGATTAAAACATCCCATACGATGGTGTTAGTTCTCACATCTTAAAGGGTACAAGGGTGGTGTTTGCTTCTTCGCTGCCTCTGATCCCACAGATGTCACATGCTGGAAATTACCTTTGCTGTTCATCAGCCAATGGCTCAGACTTCTGAGATGTTGTGTCCCTTAGATCAATATATACTGTTGGCGGCTCTGGAAAACGTTGCAGTTCAATTGGAGGAAGGCTTTGGCCGTTCGTCCATGACGCCAGGATGGGTACGTCTCTTGGGAATACAAATCACTGTGTCAGTGGATTATCCGCCATCACAAAGTAAGGCACAAAATAAATTTTGTTAAAAGAATTGCTCAACATAACAAGAAGTCTGCTGTATAATGTTCTAGGGAAAAAAAGCATCTCCTATTGCATTTTGTCCACGGCAGGCATGTCTACGCTACAAATTTAAACCAATTTCAAAAGGGTTTAGTTGACACTGCTCCTGCACAAGGAGTGCCAGAAACTGCAGTACTTTGCAGAGGCTAGGAAGAAGAAAATGCTTCATTTTAAGAGGTCTTATTGGGGGCAGGAGATGCTATGACAATTAAACCAGCCTTACATCCTTGGCCCAGTCCTGGAAACTACCCTTTCTTTTGTTGGAAGTCTTTATCATAAGCATTGATGTCAGGTGTGTATAAAAATGAAATGTTATTAAAGCCTTGAGGACCTACCTCCCATCTCCCTGGCACTCATTGAAGTTGGGAAACTTGGCAAGGCACCTCCTGCGGTGTGAGAAAAATGCCCTTGACTGCTTGAGGCATAGCTCTTCCAGCTTTCCCATGAGCCTTGTTTGTGACTGAGCCCTGAGAGCTTCTGAAGGTGAAATAAAGAAGAGAGACACTCAGTCCAGCTGCCGGAAAGAATTTCAATGTTAGCATCGTTATGATTTCCCCAAAGGACACGAATGGGAGGGATGGTAAAGTGAGCGATGTCGTTGTTCAAGGAAACTAGAAATTAAATCAGGCTTCCCAAAAGTGAAGCGCCAGACCACCAAGAGAGGTGCAGGAAGCCTGGCCAGGGGGCGAGGGGTGGGGGACAATGCACAGGGAGGTTGGAATCAATTGCAATCAGTTGGTTCTCTGGCAGAACCTCAAGTCTGGCTGAATGCAAAAGGCTGGGAAGAGCAATGCAAGAAGTAGATGGGAGAGGTACAAGAGTGCAGAAACAGTATTAATCCATTACTCAAGTTGGAGGGGTTTGTGGGGGATGAAGGGAAAGCTGCAATCTTGACAGATGGTAGCTCCTATGGCCTGGGGCATTTTGGAGGCAGAGGGAGAGGCCTTTGTCAGTTGGTGGGCCACTTTTCTCTGAAATTTTTCAGGGCACTCCAAGCCCTCTGGGGCATGTGCCTGCTTCCCAGATTTTCTAGGAGCTATACAAGGCCCTGAATGTATACAAGTATACCTGAAGGAGCGTCTCCATCCCCATCGTTCAACCCTGAGGACGCTGAGGTCCAGCGGCGAGGGCCTTCTAGCGGTTCCCTCACTGCGAGACACGAAGTTACAGGGAACCAGTCAGAGGGCCTTCTTGGCAGTGGTGCCCACCCTGTGGAACGCCCTCCCATCAGATGTCAAAGAAATAAACAACTGTATGACATTCAGAAGATATCTGAAGGCAGCCCTGTTTAGGGAAGTTTTTAATGACTGATGTTTTAATGTATTTTTAATCTTTTGTTGGAATCCACCCAGAGTGGTTGGGGCAACCCAACCAGATGGGCGGGGTAGAAATTATTATTATTATTATTATTATTATTATTATTATTATTATTATTATACAGGTCAAACCCCAGTCTTCAATATGATGCTGTCAGGCCAGGTAGGCCAGGTAGCCAACACCACTCCACTGCTCTCTGTCGGGCTATTCTTCCTCAGGCCCAGTTCTTTTGCATCCTTGCCTGCTTCTCACTTCACTACAATCTGTCTTTTAGGTTTTTGTCCCCCTGCTCCTGCCCTTTGTACTCCCATAACTTTCCTAGCGTTGATGGAGAATTCTAAGAAACCAAAACATCAGAGCAGTTTCGAAAGGTTCCGTCTGCCATCTTGATTCCAATTGGCTTCCAACTGTATCCAAACACAGGGGGGGGAAACTGCTCCTTGATCTTGGGAATCACCATGCCAAATTTGACTATAGTTTCTTAAGAGGTGTCCAAATGCAGGCGCAGTGAACAACTTCCTAATATATAATGGGCTGTACCCAATGAAGTTCTACTCAGAGCATATCCATTCAAAATAATGGAAATTTGTCATGCTCAATGGCCTGACTTCAAAAGCCCTATAAAATTGATCCGGTCAGCAAAATCTGACCCTTCCTCAGCAGCCCATTGGACGAGGAGGAAGAGATGGAAGAAAGAAAGGGCGTGTCAAAGAGAGAGAGAGAGCACATGCAAAATGGTGACTCCACCCACCACTGGTGAAAATTACACCACCAGGGAACGTGGCCATGGACAGAACAGAGGTTCTCTAGCCCTGCTGTCGATAGGCTGCAATCCCTGGTATAGTTCCCTGGAAGTGATTTCATTAAAACAATGGGACTTGTTTCTGAGTAAACCTGCACAACGGGGTAAAAAGCCTCTAGCCTGCTGACCAAACTTGGCCCGGCGTGCCATCTTGGGGGTAACCATGCCCAACTGTGAGTCAGCTAAGGGCAAGGCTTCAAAGGAACAATCAGGAGCTTAAAATGACCTCCTGATTGTTCCTTTGCTAGAACAAGGCACATTCCCACTGCCCATCTACAGATTTGGTCTGGCAGAGTGGAGAAATAAGGATATGGCCCACCAGCCAGGAAACTGGAGAGGATGGGACTCAAATCTGGCATGACTTTTGAACTCAATTTTGCAATCTGACTTCAGCTCTCATGGATGCACATTCACCATGGTTCACTGAAGAAAAAGCAGCCTCCACTGTACAATTTCTATCGCCACTTTGCTTCTCCAGGTCCTGTAGTACCTTGTCTAGATTCCACTTCTCAATGTCCTGAAAGGAGAACAGTTTGCTGTTGAATGGGGCCACCATAAAGTTTAAGTTTGAAAGGCTGTTAGCTTTATCATAATTTCTTCTAATAATATATTCTTGTGTGCAATTCTGATGAATACACACATCTTTGCAAGCAATTTCCCTTAATATAATACATTTTTGTTGTTATTTCACTGATGCAGTTCAATGCACACTTTATACCAGTATATTCATTTTTATACGCTTTGATTGGCTGGAGAATTGCACTTCAAAATTTGGAAAAGTTATTATTTCAAAGGTTGGCTGTGGTTTCATTTGTGTATTATTTGGGAAGGTGTGAATTGTGAGATAATCAGCCACCTATAACTAACATGCTTAGGTCTAATTAACGCATGAAGGGCTTAAAGCCATAGAGCATGCTGTTCTGCCAGGCTTAGCTACATACACTTGCCCTCACTTTGGGAGGAACTAGGTATTCAGACCTGTTGCTCTCCCCCAGCCTACTTGATGTATAGATGCTCCAGGTTGCTCCAGCTCAGACCGCATGGCTCTCACAAACCACTATTGAGTTCCTATACCAATAATTTAGAAACTTTCACCACTCTGTAACTAAGCTATGTTTTACTGCCTGTACAACTTTTTCTGAATGCTCTATGGAAAAGCACATGAATCTGTCCTTCTAAGTAAATAATTTTTAACTTACTAAAGGTGTGGTCTTTCCCTATGCTGGGAAAAGAGGAGACTATTTTGCAAATCACTTGGAAGGGCATATTATAAAGTCTAATAGCCTATATTTCCAAGCCTGAACTTGTTGCAGGTTTTAAATCTCTGCTGGGATTCCTTCACCAAAGAGTACTTGCCCCAAACTTGAATCTTGGCATCCAGGAATCTATGTGTAATTTCTTCCTTGAACCAACATGAATTTCACAAGTTCACCCCTGAACACGAATTGAATTCAATTTCTCCCCCATCCCTACCAACAACAGCACTGCCTATTGTTGAATCATAGTTAAGCAAAGAGGGAATGGACTGATGGACTACACACTCTTTCTCCCATCCCCTACTTTGGAGGACAAATTGTCCCTAGAGGATTCAACTGCATTTAATTGTTACATTGGTAGTGGTGTTAATCATATTTAGGACTAAGTGACCCAGGTCCCCACACAAACCAGGATCTGAAACCTGCCTACCTGCTCCCTTTAGATGGCTGATTCCCCTGCCAGGCTTAACTGCAGATAACTGTTAAAGTAAAAGTGCCATTTATGGCAGCTGGGAGCAAATCATGGCTCTTTGGTAATAGACAATCTGAAGCTGGAATCTAAACATGGTTTCAGATCTTCTCTAAAGCAATGAGCAGTGTTATGGCTGATTCAATTGCGTTTTTGTATTGTTAACTTTCGAAACAGAAGAAAAAGGCACTTTCTGGTTTTCCTGTGGAAAAGATAATGCCCTATTCATCTGAACTAGGCTGCCAGGCTGCTCAAAGGGGCGTCAGTTATGTTTCTGTATATTTGTTCTCAACTCACATGTGGAAAAAGGTAATAGGAACACCGTGTTTTTCATAATATGAACTCTTATTAGTGTGATGTTGTTGCTGTTATTTTCCCCACACTAGAGCTGTGGATCTCTGTTATAAACTGACAGTTTCAGGGCAGACCATAATAGCATTTGCTATATCATTCTGAAGACGACACAAGACTGCCAATTACAACTCACTAGCATCACAATTACAACAAACATGTAAATTCAATCCTTTCATTCTGATCCAAACAGTCTCAGTGCTGAAAGCTAATGCAGTTTCCATTGTAATAATCCCCTTTGTCTGTCACGCCATCTCAAAAGAGGCTCTTCACTGTTTCCTGGATGATAAACCTCAAAGGAGTGAAGGAGCTCTGATTAGCACTTCTCTAACAGGGCAAATTTTGCTTTTGGCAGTCGCCAGATCCTTCGATTTAATTTGTAATGTAAGACTGGAGCTAACTAACGGTGGTTTGGCAAAGACGAGAGAGATTTACTGGCTGAAACAAGCAGTGTCTCTCCTGGGAGAGAGGAGGAGATGGAGAAAGTAGGACAACAGAAACTGCATTGGATCCCAGAACTTTGTCAGAGGAGATGAACAAATACAGCTAGTGCAATCATGTATGTTTACTCAGAAGCAAGGGTGAGCAAAACCTTTTCAGCCCAAGGGCCACATTCCCTCCTAGGCAACCATAAAGGGGCCACATGCCAATGGTGAAGGGTCAGAGGCAAAAGTGTGGAGAACAATGGATGTAAGCTTTACCTTTGTACAGTAGACTGGTTTCTAAACACAGTCGCACAACCCTCTTGATCCTCCACCCAGACAAGCCAGTGTCATTATCAAAGTCCAGTATGAAGCAGGATTGGTAAGGGGCATGGCTGCAGAGGGGTGTGGCCTGAGGGGCTGCATTTGGCCCCTTGGCCTAAGGTTCCCCAACTGTGAAATCTAATCACACAGTTATTGCATATGGCAGCCTTCCCCAATCTGGTGTTCTTCCAACTGCTCCTGTCAGCATGCCCAATGGGCAGGGATGGTGGGAGATGTGGTCCAAAACATATGGAGGAAACAAGGTTGGGGAACTCTGTCAAATGCTGAAATACATCGCTACAGTGGCTAAGTTTATGAGCTCTGAGGCAGACTCTCCCCAATTGAAATCTCACTTCAGCCATGGATTTGCTAGGGCTAGAGCAGAGTGGCCTTTCAGATGCTGTTGGATTCCAGCTCCCATGGGCTATGCTGGCTGGGAATGATGAGTGCCTGAGTCCATCAACCTCTGGAGGACCAATGGTTCCCCTTTCCAAGGCAATAGCTATGAATACAGTGGCACGAAGTGGGGGACTCCTGAGGTAACAGGATTGACTGTAGCACTGCAGGTGACAGATGCCATTTTTGAACGCACCACTATTTGGAAAACTAGTATAACAAGGAGCAGGTAGGGCTAGATCCTTTCTCCCTAATGTGGTTAGGTTTTCTTTTACTGGCACAGGGCTGGGGCTTTATAGGCAGGGAAGCATTTGATAATGGCACTCTTTGTCCCATGAAATGAATGAAGCAATCCAAGAAGGTGGCTAAATCAGACTTCCAGCGGTGGCAGAAATCTTGCCGCTTTCACGGCTGGCATAAAATAAGCACAATGGTTTTCTTAAAAAAAATAATCAGAACAAATTACTTAAGATTTGTTTCTTCAGCATATAAAATCTCAAGAGGAAGTCTTACGAAAGAAATTAGCCTGTCGGGGGGATGATAAAAACGTTAAACACAGAGCCCCTGCGTAAGGCATGTATAATGCAGCAGTTCCAAAACTATGACTTTCCTAGGCTGGGTTTTACAAGAAAAAGAACACCAAAAAAACCTCATAGTAAGTAGCCTACAAGTGGCCAACACTCTTGGCCAGGAATAAGTCATTCCCCCTCCCCCCCCCACACACCCCTGCAGATAGCTGAAGGTGGTTCAAGGAGCAGGCTATGCTTTGATCATTGCAAACTTTGCACTCTATTCAAGAATAACCCTTTTTACACAAGAGAAGTAGCTTGTTGTCAGACTCGCATAGCAGGGCTAGGGGACTGTCTCTGTGATATGGTTTTATCAGTTGCTTTCTTTTTAGGGGACTAAAATAAATTATCTCCTCCAATATATCCTCTGGACACTGTCACATCAGATTTGCAGTTGGTAACAGCAGCATGGTAATCAAGCTTCCTTACTTTAGTGTCTGCTCTTGGTTAGGAATGCTTGAGGAATTTAATTCCATTTGCAGACCTCCCTTGCAACTCTCAAAGTAATGAGCGTATCAGAACCTAATTACCGTTCGGATTTCACAGAACTCCAGATTTTCCTTTCCTCAAAACCACCAAAATGTGTTTAAACGTTCATCTCAGGATAAAATGCATTTATAAATGCAAACATTAATATGCAATACATATTTAAATACAATTTTGCCATAAAACATGTAGTGAAATATGTACTTAAATTTAAAAAGATATGCGTGGATTTAAAAATTAATGATCACAGATTAATACAGAAACAGGATGGAATGGACTTAAGAATGAGCACATCTGAAATTGACCAATAGACTGAGCTGTGGATCCCTACTCTTGGTACTGGCCCTGCCAGTTGGCCAGAGCTGATGGACTTTGGAAGGGGTTAAGCAACAGCTAGGATTGTGAGAAGGCATTGATTTCCATTCTGACTCGTGTTCATTGCATGCAACGCTGTTACTGTTCTGCTGCATTTCTGCTTCCAATGAAAACTATGTCGTTTGACTTGCTCTCCATTGTAGTGCAATTTGACACAATTAATTACATTATTCCACACCATTCATTTCAATACAAAGCAGACACAATGCAAATGGTGATGGTTGTGGGGAGTTATCAATTAAGTATCATTTGCAGACAGGAAAACAGCAAAAGCAGATAATATTGATTTCTGTACATGGGACAAATAAGCAAACAATGACAATTTCCACTCCCATGTCTGGTTCCATTGGGATTCTCTGACATCCTTAGCAAAACAGTCAACATGGCAGTCATTTTCACCTGTACTGAGCATTTTTTTCTGTCCCAATAGACACACTAGAAAAACTTGAAGGACCACTTTAATAGAAAAACAAAAATGTAATGAGTGTGCTCACAAGAATGAGTTTCTCATACCACCTTGAGCTCTCTCTTTCTACCCTTTATCTACCAGTAAAATTAACATTCAGCCTAACAAGATCAGATAATATTCTGCATGCTTAGACCTTCAACTTCCACAGACAACAAAGAAAAGAGAATACAGAGGCTGTTCTGAAGAAGAATAGAGACCCATATTATTATGTGTACCTTGAAGGCAAACAGCATCAGCTCTCGGGGGTGTTCAGCTGAAATAGCTCCTGGCTCCTGCTCTGCAATTTCTAAATTGTTGTTATTGTTTTTCGCTTGGGGATGACCTAGTTCTCCAGAAGGGGGTCCCAATGTCGCCTTGGAGAGAATTTTAGTTTCTATTAGTTTCCTTCGTTCTTTTTCACTGGTGTTTAGCATCAAAAAAGGTGACACTTCCGCAGATGGTAATGTATCAGGTGAACAGCTCAGTCTCCCCTTAGTTTCCCTGACATCTCGTTCTTGGTCTCTGGGGACCCCTGACATTCCCTCTCCAGGTTTATGCTCATTTGTAGAGGACAATGAAGGAACAATGGCCTGTTGGTTTGACTTTTCTTCAGTCACAAGACCAAATCCGTCCCTGTCTAGTAACATATGTCCTCTAGGACTCTTGTCTTTCTGAAAAGCAAAACCTTCTCCATCTTCATTCCAGGTCTCTCTTGGATGTCTCATAAACTCAAATGTTTTCTAAAAGTGCAAGAAAGATACCAGTTACATCTTGGTAAACAATACTAAGTATGTGAAGAACAGGTATGACCGAATGAGCAACTTGTGAATTCAAACATGGTGGCTTGTGAGAATTGCTTGTTGGGTCCCACCAATGATAACCATTAAAAACCAGAAAAATGTAGCTCAGTGGCAGAGCATCTGCCTTGCATGCAGAAGGTCCATCCTCAATCCCCAGCATCTCCAAGTAAGGCTAGGAGAGAAATATTGGGCAACTCTTCCCTATTGATAATACTCTAGATAAACCAACGATCTGTCTCTTTATAAGGTAGCCTTCTATGGTCCTGTTTGTCACTGTGGTGGGGACTATTGAGAGACCAGCTTCCTGTGCATGCACACAAACACACATGCGCGCACACACTGTCATTTTCAGATGCCATTTCAGATGCCTACAGCAGAGGAAGAGATGCAAAGCAGGTTCCACCTCATCAGCTTTGCTGAGAGACCAGCTCCACCTCTCAGTTTCCTTTCATGCTGGTCATTATATAAGAGCTTTGTAACTGGTGCCTTAGTGCCTTCTTTATCCCAGAAGGTGTCTCTTTTGGATCTGAATGGATTTTATGTATGTGCTGCTATTGTTTTCATATTTATATGTTTTTTGTAAAAATAAAATATTTATGCAATTGTTTCATCTGTAACTATATACGCAACTGTTTTATATATGTTCTTATACTGTAAATCGCTTTAGGGTGTCTTATGGGGAGTATTTCATAAATGAAATAAACAAATAAATATTTTTGGTCTTAATACAGGCATTACCCTACTGGGGCTGAACCCAGTGATGTTAGGTAGGAACAATCACCTGCAATTGTGCTTCTTCTGGAGGAAGGTCTTCAAGTTCCTCTGAGAAGTCAGGAACCAGGTTGGGTTGATCACGCTGGAAGATGAAAAGCTCCCCATCATCTTCATTGCAATCAGACTATCAAAGGGAGGAAAGAAACTGGGTGACATTCATTCCAAGGCAGAAAAGCTGGGAGAGGAAGTAGGTGTGGATACTAAACCACACTCATTGCTGGGCATCTCACACTAGCTGACGTACATAAAGTTGTGAACTTCAAGCACACTTTCTTGGAAGTAAATAATGTCAAAATTTATGCGGCTGAAAATATGAAACAATACAATGGAACTGAACAGAGTCCATGGTAAATACTGCAGTGCTGCTCCATAGGATTAACAATGAGATTAATTCTGTGTATGTAAAAAAAAAAAAACCGCACAATTATCAAGATACAATTTAAATTACCACAATATGTCATGGGCAAAAAAGCTGTTTTTTCAGGGTTTATAAAATCAACTCCTTAAATTTTGACTCTACGTAGGCAAGACATTTTGAGCTGAAGACTGTCTTCCTGCAAATTTTGCTAGTATTTGTGTCTTGGGTGGCTAATACAGATGGTTTGAGATTGAAAGAACAGAAAATGGAGAATGGCACTTACCACTAATGTGTCAGAATCCATTGAAGGAATCTGATCTTTCACTGCAGACAGGATGGCTCCCCATTGGAAAGGAGCTGTCGGAAGGTTAGGACCCCCCTCTTTTTCCTTGTTTTGATCCTCTGATGCCATTTGAAGTGATCCTATGTGACCTACTCAGCTGAATTTCAGATACTGGTGCTAAAGAAAGAACAGAGTAGAATAAACACAGGGTAGGAATGTCTACATCAAGGATGGAGAACGTGTGGCCCTCCAGATGTTATTGTACTACAACTTCCATCATCCCTAACAATCATTCACACTGGCTGAAGTGGATGGGGGACAACATCTAGAGGGCCAGAGGTTTCCCACCTTAGTCTACAACAGGTGTGGGGAACCTTTGGCCCTCCAGGTGTTGCTAAACTACAACTCCCATCAGCCCCAGCAAGCATGAACAATTGTTAGGAATGATGAAATACTGTTATTCTGGGCTAGCACCACAGCATAGTGATGTAGTCTGTTGTTTGGACTGTACAGTACCACCTAAACATCCATTAATTACAGAACCGGAGGTGATCCAGTCCCAGGAACGAAATCATGAGGCTATCTGCTTGTGTTAACCTTTACTGACATGGTGCTGCATTCCAAATGTTTTGGACTACAACTTGCATCAGCCAGCATGGCTGCCCTATATGGTCTTCATGGAACCTTGAAAAAGCAGTTGTTGCAGCTCCACCTACTTATATATTTATACTTAAAATAAAACACACAATAGTTGTTTATTATTATTGTAAGATGCCCTGGAGATATGTTGCCTGAAAAAAAGGCAAGATATTATGTATATTAAACAGATACACACATTATAAATTGACATTTATTGGAAGGCAAAAGGAATGCCCACTAAACATTTGTGGCACATTTGTTGCCTTTTTTATGTTTACAGAACAGAATTAAGCTGGGGGGGGGGAATATAGCATATAGCATTGCTAAATATTTTGGCCAGGAATATATATTTTTTGTAAGCATGGATGATGCTGTACATAATATTTTTTTAATTTTTGTGTTACTACTGTCAGAATGACATATATTTCCCTTCTCTACTTTTTACCTCCTAAAAAAATATTTGCACATATTTGCCGTCCTAACCATGTCTACACAGAAGTAAGTCACGGTGAATTCTGTGGGGTTTACTCCCAAGGAAGTGGGTTTAGGACTGCAGCCTTACCTGGGAGTAAGTCCCACTGATACCGAGGAGGATTTCTTCTTAACAGGACTGCGGATTTCTTTCCATTATATTTGTATAATTTTATATTTTCAATTTAAAAATGAAAAGTTTGACGAGCGCGCGATGAAACTGACAGCAGGAAAACTAAGCATGGGATTGGTGGAGAGGCAAGATGGAGGCTGGTAACCATGGCGACGTTGCATCGCTTGGCCACGCCCCGCAGGGCGGCGGGTACCGCTTTTTCCGTTTCCATAGCAACCGGACGCCGATCTTCGCTCGCGACCTACCGGGCGACTTCCCTGCCCAGCATCCCGGCTGCGGACAAACCACCAAGACGTTTCCCCACCGCCTTTCATTGTATCTCAGTCCCTCGAAAGCGACCTACCCGATAGCTGTCATCAACCTCCCTTCTGCCCGCCGTCACTACACGTCTCTATTCAAACGACGTGCGCTTCCCGGTTGTTCGCCCCGCCCCTGATTCCCCGCCCATTTCTGGAGTCCTGCCAGCCTAATATAAACTAACATTTTTGGGGCTTAGCCAATATTGCCTTTCTTAGAAACTTATCGCAACAAAAACATATGCATTAGGAAATATGGGAAAAAACACAAACAGCGGTTCATTCGTATCATTCCTTCCCGTTTCGCTCGCTGCTTTTTCCGTTTTCTTTGGCCTGCTAGGACCTATTGCTGTATTGGTTTACCCGCTCGGAAGGCGCGCCGAAGGAGTATCGCGGGTGGGGAGCGCTACAGTCTTAGCTTTTCATTGGCTGGCTGAGCAATATCGCAGCTTCCAGGAGGAGGCGGGTGATGATCACGTGGTGCACAGAGAGAGGGGGGGCCTTCCGGAAGTCCTGACGCTCTGCCCGCGACGTCATTGTCGGGCATTTCCGGGAGAGCGGCTGAGGCGACCTGAGGTGAAGCAGGTGAGGTGAGGCGAGGCTTGTACGGCAGCAGAGGAGGCGGAAGTTGTGTTAGCCGGGCTGGAAGCGGAGCCTCGTAGGAGGTTGTGGATGCAGAAGGCCTTTGGCGTGCTCGTTGCCTCACTAGGTGGAGCCCAGTACACTGTCCGGGCCTTGGTTCTCTGGGCACCCTGGAGGCATAGGCGTGAGGGGCGCCTCTGAGCTGTGGGCTGTTGCCTCCTGCGGAGGGCTGGAGGGTGGGGGGACCCTATGAGCGTCCCAGGTACTTCAGGACTCCAACTCCCATCAACCTTGGCCTTTGGCCCTGCTGGCTGGGGCTGATGGGAGTTGGAGTCCAGCGGTTGGGGGGCCACACACACACACACAGCTGTGCCCTGGAAGCATCACCCTCAGCGCAGAATGCCCTTAGCGCCTTATGCCTGGGCTGCATCACTTCAGACTGCAAGGGCAGAGGTGCCTCATGACAGAGGGCTCCTCCACACAAAAGAACAGCAACCAGAGCAAAGCAAAGATTACTGCACAAATAGAGCTAGTGTCCCGGAAGGAAGATTTGGACCCTATCTTTCTTGCACTCACATGTTTGTTTTCTGCTTGCAGGGGGTTGGGTAGGTTTTGGCTCTAGTTTTCCCTGTTTGGCCCTCCGTACAGAACAATGGCCATAGCAATTCTGGCTCATAGGAATTACTCTGCTAGAGAGAACAGTTATAGCCTGGTCTTCTTGTTCATCTTTTGGGTGCAGAGAATTGTTTTGTTCCTGATTCTCTTGTTCTTGCTGTATGCTGCTCTGTACACAAGAACTCCTTGCACATAGAAAACCAGCTTGTTAGAGGGTTTCCAGCTCAGAGATGTAACATTTCCCCAAAAAATAAAATAGAGCTCTTTGAGGGGTGGGGGGCTGAAATATTTATTTATATGCATTTACAGTTCTTTACTATGTTGTGCCTGGAGTGGATTAAAAAGTGCTTAATACAACAACTAAGCCACATCAAGGCAACTTATTTTATTGTTTTAATAACATAAAATGTACCACATAATGGGTATAAAATTGATGTGTTTGTGAAAATTGTGAAATTAAAATGAGAAACTTACAGATTTGAGGATGAAGTTGAAAGTGTGGGTGATAGCTGGTATGTTATCAAGGACCGTTACGTGTGTCTGTGTGGGATTTCCAGTGTTTAAGACATGAGGTTTCATGGCCTGTATAGTTCCTTGTTGTTCAAGAACAAAAAAGTAAATTGAACCAAGTATCAGAACGGTCATTTGTCACCTTCCGGGTTCCCTTCACTGTGAATAGGTCTCACCTGCGAAACAGTCAACTTATCATGGACATTTCAAAAAGACTAGGTTTCCCAGTAATTGCAGTGCATGGTGGTTTGTGTTTTCCTTTAGTCTTGTGATTGGATCTGTTCTGCTTTTGTGCCTTTAACAGCATGTTGGTCTTTAGACATTAGTAAGTGAAGATAGTTCTCTAGTCTTGTGAAGAATGCACAAAGACAGGAGAAGATCATTCTCTTTTCTTCTCAGATCTCCTTATTTTGTTTATTTGTATACTGCCTTTTTACCCATTGAACTTAAGGTAGGGTACACCAGGGTCCCAACTTCAGGAGCTTTCAGATCATACCCCAAGACGATTGGAAACCCTTTTAGCTAGGTAGTGAAGGTGAAGAACTGACGGTGCTTGTCTTTCAGCCCACCAAGACACAATGTCAGAGCTGAGTGATGAAGCCAGCGAGTCGGATCTGCTGAATCTCAGCCTATCCATGTGGCATGGCGCAGGTCAAATGGTCTCTCGCCAAGAGTTAGATGTTCCACTGGACCTTCACACAGCAGCCTCAATTGGCCAGTATGAGGTGGTAAAGGAGAGTATTCAACGGTAAGGAGGAGACGTTTGGGGAGGGAATAATACTGTGTTCCTGGTGTTGGGCAATCAGGACAGATTAGGGATTCTGCTACTTTACCGTTTGCCTCGCTGCCCAGCAGTCTCCCTGCCTGAGCTGACAGAGCTGGTCTCGGAGACAGTGTTGAGGACCCCCAGACTGCTGGTTCTGGGGGACTTCATCATCCATGCCAAGGCAGCTGGCTCTGGGGCAGCTCAGGACTTCATGGTCGCAATGACAACCATGGGGCTGTCCCAACATGTCACCAGCTCAAAGCACATGGCAGGCAACACTCTGGACCTTGTTTTCTCAACTGGGCAGGAAGAGAGTGATTTGAAGGTAGGGGGCATTGACATCAGTCCCTTGTCGTGGTCAGATCACTTCCTGTTGAGATTTAAACTGTCAGCAGCTTCTTCCCCTCTGCAGAGGTGGGGGACCTATTAAGAAGGTCTGCCCTTGGAGGCTGAGGGATCCAGTGGGATTCCAAATGCTGCTTGAATGCAAGTGGAGGAAAGATCCGAATGAATGCAACTGAAGGGCTCATTATTGAGCCTACCTAGTGGCAGTGAAGGCAGCAAAGAAGGCATACTTTGCTGCCTCCATTGCAGCCTCATTATGTCATCCAGTAGAGCTTTTCCGGGTTGTACAGAGCCTTTTACAGGCTGGCCCAAAGGAGGTGATAGAACCAATGGTAGCTCATTGTGACTTGTTTGCAAAACATTTTGAGGATAAGATTGCTTGCATTCACCAAGACTTTGACTCTGCTGTTATAGCAGATGAATCTCATGAGGTGTTCAGAGCACAGTCTTGTCCTGTTGTGTTGGATGAGTTTCAGTTGGTAAGGCTTGATGATGTGGACAAGGTGCTCGGATCAGTCAGGGCGACCACTTGCGCTCTAGACCCTTGCCCCTCTTGGCTAATAAAAACCAGCAGGGAAGGAACAGCTGGCTGGGCCAGGGAGGTGATCAATGCCTCTTTATGAGAGGGGGTGGTCCCTGCCTGTTTGAAGGAGACAGTGGTAAAGCCACTCCTTAAGAAACCGCCCCTGGATTTGGAAAACCTAACTAACTTTCAGCCAGTTGCTAATCTTCCTTTCCTGAGCAAGGTTCTGGAGCAAGTGGTTGCAGACCAGATCCAGACGCTTTTGGAAGAAACTGATTTTCTGGATCCATTTCAATCAGGTTTTAGGCCCGGTTTTGGTACAGAAACTGCTTTGGTTGTCCTGTATGATGACATCTGTCAAGAGAGAGACAAGGGAAACATGACCCTGTTAATTCTTTTCGACCTCTCAGAGGCTTTCGATACCATTGACCATGGTATCCTTCTGGAATGACTGTCCAAACTAGCGGTGGGTGGCACCACTTTGCAGTAGTTCCAGTCCTACTTAGATGGTCATCCCCAGAGGGTGTTGCTTGGGGAATGCTTTTCAGCCCCATGGAACCTTTAATGTGGGGTTACGCAGGGCTCAATCCTATCTCCCACATTGTTTAACATCTGCATGAAACCACTGGCTGGGGTTATCCAGAGGTTCAGGGTATGTTGTCAGCAGTATGCTGATGACACTCAGCTCTATTTCTCCAGCCCTGCCTGGAGATGCCAGAGATGGGACCTGAGGCTTTCTGCTACAGCCCTTCTCTGCAGAAAATGAGCACAGCAGGGAGCAGTCTGAATTATAACCTTTCCCCCGCAATGAGCTACTTTTTCATTCACCATGTGATTTTTATCCATGGGGGATTATTCCAAAATCCCACCCCACCTTCAGCCTAAAAAAGAGTCTACCACCTCATTCTGTTGCACATACACCCCAGGCTTTTGTCACTACGTGCAATTCAAAATAATTTTGTGAAACATGAAGGTGGCTAAAGGCTACCAGAAAGCATTGAAGCAAGGTAGTAGTTGATCACATGTACACCCTACAGTTAAAGCATATTTATTCCATTTTAACGGCCACAGCTTCCCCCAAGATCCTGGGAACTGTAGTTCAGCCCCCCTCACAAAGCTATGATTCCCATCACCCTTAGAGCAAAGTTCCCAGGATTCTTTGGGGGAAGCCATGGCTGTTAAAAGTGGTGCAAATGTGCCACCTGCAAATGGTGCGACCAAAATGCTTAGAAGAATGCTGCTGTGAACCTTTCCACTTGCTACTGGCAAAGTGGGGGCACACATTGCTACCAGGAATATCAGCAAAACTTATAAAGTTGTTTGTTTCCTTGAGTGAAACCTTCAAAAACTATGTAACTTGCCTGTGATAAGCTGCCCATGGAGCACTAATCTGATTCATGCCTTTCAGTGGGGAGGTAGACCTGAATCAGCGGAATTGCGGTGGCTGGACCCCGCTAATGTATGCCTCTTACATCGGTCATGACACCATTGTACGCATACTGCTAGAGGCTGGCGTGAATGTGAATGTACCAACACCAGAAGGGCAGACTCCGCTGATGCTGGCTTCTAGCTGTGGAAATGAGAGCGTTGCTGCCTTCCTCCTTCAGGTGGGTGTACTTGGCAATAGCTGTGAAAGGCACCAACTGTGCAGTCTAAAGATATCGCGCATGACTAAGAAGTGAAACCAAAGGTGCAAACAGGGTTGTTCAGGGGTGGTTGTCAGTGGCTCCTATTAAGTTCTATGGGACTAAGGAGAAGGGTGGCAATCTCAGACACCATGAGTGGCTGTGAGATAAAGCCTGCTGTCCTCTTTCATAACTCCTGTAGGGTGCAGCAGCATGAGAGCATCCTTCAAAGTCTCAAGTCTACTCAAAGTTACAGGCTGTTGGAGTATGAGTGTTAGAGCTCTTTCCAGTAACTCCTCCACTCACACCACACAGGGGCAGGATCCTGTTTAAATGACTTTTCTGAATGCATTCAATCAGACAATGAATAAAACTGATGCAATAACCCAGAATAAAATGGGGACACTCTGCGGCTGTAAGTGGTTTGCTATTAAATTGCTGTGAGAAGAGCCTTCTCTGGGTTGCTGTTCTTTTCCCCTGGTTATGCTATTAGCATAATAGAAAAGTGGTATAGAAATAAGAAACTAAAAGTAACATGGTTGTAAATTTCTGCCTGAAATAAGCGATCTCTCCCTCTGTTCATTATTGCAAGCTCTTGTTTATACAGAAATGCACCCTGGCTTCAGTGTCACACGCAGTAGGTGCCCTGCCTTAACGGCCTCTCTGTATTTCTTTGAAGCAAGGTGCCGAGTTGGAGATGAAGGACATCCATGGCTGGACTGCCCTCTTCCACTGCACCAGTGCTGGCCATCAGCAAATGGTCAAGTTCTTATTGGATAATGGAGCAAATGCAAACTGCAGGTAAGAGAGAAATGGGCCTGTGAAAGGCCTGCTTGTTTGTTTGTTTGTTTGTTTGTGTCAAATATCTGGCGGTATTTTAAGGGGAAGAAGTAGCTTAGCTTTCATAGAAAAAATGCTTTCATGACACATGCAAAAGAGGGGAAAACATAGGAAGTCACACTGCTGTACTCTTGCATCTAGATTGTGAGTAGTTAAGTTAAGCCATGAGTGCCGTATGTGACGGACATCTCCAGTATGCTTCTGAGTACCAGTCGCTGGAAACCTCAAGAGGGGAAACTTGTTGTGCTCAACTCCTGCTCATGAGCTTCCCATACGCATCTGGTTGGCCACTGTGAGAACATGATGCTGGATGAGATGGGCCACTGGCCTGATCCAGCAGCCTATTCTTATGTGCATATGACATTATTATTTTATTTATACATACATACATACATACATACATACATACATACCCCACCCATCTGGCTGAGTTTCCCCAGCCACTCTTGGAGGCTCCTAACAGAATATTAAAAACACGATAAAATAATACAGATGTTTGTGACACCAATGTTTGTGACACTCTTGGGCATGACCTGGTAGGCCTCTGGGTCTGGATATGGCACACAGATTAGGTTTGGCCTGCCTTCCTCTTCCACATTCCTGTCACCTCCCTGGCTCAGTAGATTAGAGGTAACACCCAATCCAGTCATCCCTGGTACAGAAGCTGCATTGTAGGTGGGCACTAAAACAGTACTTTGGGGTTGATCAGCAAAGCATTTGTCAAAAAGGTTGACAACTCCTGACTTGGATAAATTGAACTAAACTTTTCCTGCTTTGAATGTAGGGCAGAAAAACAACAACAGCACAGTGCATGAATTGAAGGGGGTAAATCTATTGGTAGGAGGAGTTATGCGTAAAGCAATACATTGGTTAAAAAAGCTTCAGATAAAATCTCGCTCAGATTTTGGCACAGGCTGGCTAACTGACAAGTCAGATCTGCTTGCCTTTAGACTTTCTAGGCAGATGATTAATTTTCCATTCTTTTTGATGTAAGAGAAATGGAGCATTGAGGATAGACTTTCTGACTGCTCCCTTAAAAATAATTAGTAACGAGTAAACATATTTATCTAAAATCTTACATCCCACAAGTTTTGCTTGTGATAGCTATTTCTTCTGGAAGAGGGTAAAAGTACAAACAACTTTTAGCTGTGGGGATGGGCAGAAGTGGGGAATATATTGCAAGGGGAAGATTTTCACAAACTTGCACGGGAACTAGTGAGATGACCTGTTGGCAAGAATGTGTGCATGCTATGCTGTTGCTGGGGTTCCATTCTTTCCATTTCACTTCTACAAAAAAAAATAGTACTGGGTTCTCCTTACTCTTTCCTTATCAAATCTTACCTCTCAATTCATTCTTCTGAGATTCTTCTCTTCTTTATCTTGACTTTTGCCTTGATGGCTCATTTTCAAACCTTCTCTTCTGGCTTTAATGCCACCCCCTGACTACTAAAAATAAGCTCTCAGTGGACTCTTTCTTCTCCTCTTAGGACATGAATCTCATGTTGCTTTCTTTACAGTATTCCTTCCCTCTCAATAACCAAAAATGTGTTTTCTGAGGTGGGTTTGATCCATATTCCTGGAACAGTCTCAGAATCCAAAGTGCTATCAGCTTGTTTGTTTTGCCAGAAAGAACCATTTACTTCCATGGAGCATATTGGGTGGAAACTCTAGCAGGAAAAGTTCATACTTCTGACACAGTAACTGGTATTTTAGTTTTGAAGACAAACCATCAGACTTTATTGGCATTGTTCCCAGTTTTTCTCTTCAGCTGATGTTTTAAGAGAGCACTGTAGTGGGCATTCCATATACAAAAGGATTGTTTTTTGTTTTTAATGTTAGCTATGGCTCTCCTGGCCTAGCATACCGGAGAGAAAACCAAGCCAGAGCTCATCTCCCCAACACACTAGTATTTTATGTGGAAGACATTTTCTTGAATGGAAATGTATTCAAGCATGTGAGACCCCACCTGCAACTTGAGGTGGTACAACTTAGGGGCAGATTTGCTGCTCACCATTAAGTCAGCCTAAGTTTCCTATCAATTTGAGAAGAGAATGAGGGGTGGCAAGGCTTCTCACCAGGGCCGGCTCTAGGGGTAGGCTGGGTGGTGCAGGGCCGGCATGCGGCAGACCCGCTGTGCCCGCCCACCAGCTGCAGCAAGAAACGGGGCGGAGCGGGGGGCGCCGGAGCGATCTCCGCACCATGGCGCCCGGGCGCCCGACATGCTTAAGACTTCTCACGGTATTGGATTGGGCCTCAGGGGCTTCAGTTGGTAGCTCATAGCTTTCAGCAGAGATGGGGAACCTGTGGCCCTTCAAACTCCCATCAGTGCCAGCCAGCAAGGTTAGCATTCAGGGATGATGGGATTTGCAGTCCAACATCACCTGGAGTGCCACAGGCTCACCATCCCTGAGATAGAGCTTAAAATATGTAGAGCACAATTCAAGGGCAAGCCTGACACAGCCAACAGGTGGAGCCCTGACTCGGTAGCATGGAACCTGCTCTGCAGGTGGAAGATCCCAGGTTCAGCCCCTTAGCTGGAGGCCAGCAGAGCCATTGGCAAAGGCCAACCCCAACCCCTTGAAGAGCACTGCTTCTCAGGGTCAGCATTCCTAGGCTCGTTGGACTGGTGGTCTGATTCTGTGTAAGGTCGCTTTATTTATTCAACCAGGAATGTGGTGTGAAAACCAAGAAGTCCCAAGATCTATGCCTCTAGGGTTGCCTGCTCTTGGTACTTTTTTCCCTGCTTCCTCTAGCTGTGGATGACTAGCATGCCCCCGTTGCATTGATGACTGCCCCATTTTCTGACTTGAGCCTTTCATGGGCTATATATTTCTGTTGTCCAGGGAGCCCCTTTGTGGATATACTCCTCTGATGGAAGCAGCTGCATCTGGCCATGAGATCATTGTCCAGAATCTTCTCAATCATGTAAGTGAGTGTTCATTTCTCAGGTGTTCCAAGGCACCTTTGGTTTCCCTTCTCCACAACCAATTTTGCTTCCCAGTATGCAGAAATACTGCCAATTTGAAAAGCCACTATATTAAGAAAACTACATCTTGATTCAAGGCTATTTCTTTCAATGATTGCTCTTGATTATTGCCAAAGGAGGGGAAATGAGAGAAGCTTCACATCCATACAACTTCTTCAGCATGTTCCCACGCCTAGATCCGTACTGGATGCTCCCGTTGATCTGCCTTCATGCATAACATTTCTTTCAGGAAGCCTTAATTAGAAACATTGTCCCCTTCTTTCCTCCTCTTGAGAGATACCATGCTTTTGAAACCAGTCTCTGAATCACTCTGTGCAGTTAATTCACATTCAGCATGAATATCGCTTTCTGTAGCAGCCTCTTGAAATGCCAGCTCTTTCCTTCAGCATCACATCTAGACCTTCTTCATAGTCATCCTGTACATGTCTTATTATCTTATTAGAGGGAGGGAATATGTTGGGTCAATCAAACAAGGGTGTTCATGTAGGCCTTTCTTCTGTTGATAAAAGTGGGGTGAAGATGGTTGAAAGGGAAGGGTTGTATCTAACACATTTCTTTCCTTCCCCCAAAGGGATTTGAAAGCTGTGAAACGTACAGAATAAAGCCTTTTTTGTACATATCTCCCCAACAGCTGCAGCACACAAAAGTCTTTTCAGCAAAGGCTTCTTTATATGGAGCATGTGTAGACCTTTGGATTTTTATGTGGTTTTCATGCCTACACGCTTGTCTACCCATTTTTTAAAATAATAATAATAATAATATTTTTAATTGTCATGAAGGCTTTTTCAAGTGTTTGATTTCTAAGCCTATCAAACCAGTTTTTAATAAGCTGGTTTCATTTGTTCATTGTTGGGTTAGGAAGCCATACCCTCCCCCCCCCCCCACCTTCCTTATTTGCCCCAGACCTTCTCCTTTAATAGTTGATGGAATGCTGTACTAGAGACATCCAGGGAAGAGGGAAGGATGCTATAGCCTGTTACTTCCGTCCAAAAGTGGACACTCCACTTTCTGTAACTGCCTGCAAGTAAACTTCAAGCAGGACTGAAGATAGTTCATTGACTTTCCATCATTAGGATGAGCTTATGTATCCATCTTTCAAAACGCACCAGACAGCCTGGATGAGAATGCACTGCAATATTTTGTCACAGATCCCACTTGCCTCTGCTCTCGTGCTTCAAAAGGGATCAGGAGCCCAACTTGCTGGCATGGAGTCTGGTGCTTCTCATAGCCGTATCTTGTCAAAAGAGTAGCTAGAGCTCTTGAAGCCTGAAATTCATACATTGACCACATAGTGGTGCCATTTTTAATAGCACAAACGCAAGCAAAGATTTCTAACTTCGTGCCCTGAAAACTGTTTAATGCTCAAAGCTAAATTATTTATTGAATTTATGCCCTGCCCTTTCTCCCCAAGGAGTCCAGGTTGGCTAGTGCACAAATGCGATGGTTATGGTGGGTATGCAGAGCCTTGCTGGTGGTGCAAATCCTTCAGTCAATTCTTCAGGGACACGGCATGTGAAAATGCACTCTTGGGTTCGACCACACAGCCCCTTGGATCTGTTTAAGCCTCCCTCCCCTTTCCTGTCGGCAAAATTTAATTATGTCTGCTTCCTCCCAACAGGGTGTGAGAGTGGATGTACGTGATAGCACCGGGGCAACGGCACGGATGTTGGCCATGAAGTATGGGCACATGAAGATTGTGGGGCTGTTAGACCTGCACACAGCCCCTGTGCCCAAGGTCTTCTGCAGGGGCCCAGGTGACTCTCACGTCTCCTTATAGTTTCGCATGGAAAGGACCTTTTGGCTTGCTTAGGCAGAAACCTTGCTTGCTGCCTGCATTTCTAGTCACTGACTCCCATCTTTTCATTAGACCAATGCTTCCCAATCCCTCCCACCCCCATGGACCAATTGACCAGGACTGAGGGTTGTGGCAAATCCCATGACAGATTTAGTGAGCGAGGGGCAGGGGAAAAGGAGAAAGAGAAGGAGTGGACATTCCTTGGCACTGCAGAATTAGTTGGATGCTGCCCTTGGAATTTAATATCTGTATGCACTCTGCATCCGCTGACTTGATGCATTTTGGCACTTAGGAAAGTATGAAGATCTCAGCTCATCGGACGAATCCTACTCTGCCCCTCAGAGGCAGAGGCCTGCTCGCAAGTCCAAAGGCCCCAGTATTCACGAAGGACCCCACGCTTTGGCCAAGATCACGGCGGTCAGAATTGGGGCAAAAAGCCCATCTCGTTATGGTGAGTTCAGGCTCGCTTCTTCTCTCTCTCAACGGGTAGCTTCCTCTTGTCCCTCGGCTGATTGCTTCATCACCCTCCTTCCTTGAACACCATGTTCAGGGAAGTGCTGTAGCTTGGTTGGTAGAGCATCGGCCTTGCATGTGGAAGGTTCCAGGTTCAGTCCCTGGTGTCTCCAGGTAGGGCTGGGAATGTCCTCTGAAACCCTGGAGGGTTACTGCCAATCAGTGTAGACCACACTGAGCAAGATGGACCAATGATGTGACTCAGTATTAGGCACCTTCCTATGTTCCTATACTTATGAACTTGGAACACAGCTGCTTGTTCTCTGGAGTCTATAGTATAGTGCTTAATTTTAACTAAAACTTCCAAGCAAGCCTCTAAACCTCCGTAGAGCAGTCGCTTGATGAGCTCCAGCAGAAGAAAAAGCAGGAGGCAGTACTGAACCTCTTGGTTGGTGGGGGGAAAGATAAGCCTCTTCATTTAACCCAGCAACAAATAAAATCTCTTTCCTTTTTTTCATTTGTTCACCTCTCTATCCCTCTGCCCCCCTTTTGCACACAGAGCAGGTCCCTCCAGAAGGCTATGTTACCTTTAATGACGATGGGAGTGCCTTTGAAGGAGGAGATCTCCGCTACAGAGATGTCACATCTCCCATCAATGAGCATGATGTGGAAAGCAGCAGCAGCCGGGGTACCTTTCTTAAACATGATTTTTTTATATATACTGCTGTTCTTTTTTTTTAAAAAAAAATCATTTAAATAAAACCATACAATAAAACCGTGTAAATAAATGAATAAGAAATCAGCTATTATGGAAAGATGTATTCTTAATCGCCAGCATAAACTTGAGGGAATAAAACAAGTTTTCAGCATGCCTTTAAAGGTTCAAAAAGAAGGCACCTGCTGAATATTGGCAGAGTATTTCACAGGACTGGGCCGATGACACCAGAGGCTCAGTTTCTTGTTGCTGTTGGATGAGCCTGGCCAACCTTGGGGACTTCCTGACATAATCACTTTTTATTGTGGTGGTGTATGTTTTGTATTAGAATAGTTAATCCAGAAAGTTGTCATCAGTAAGCATCTATGAGGCCTGAATGGAAACTTACTGTTTCATAACTTCTGCCTATTTCAGAAGAGAATTCCCTCTTCACCAATAACTTAGCCACCATCAGGACCAGCAGCAGCAGCGAAAGTCTTGCCAAAGCAGTGGGGATCAGCAGCGAAGGCTCTCTGGAAAGCAACGAGGAAAGTCTTTTGCTATCATTAAAGTTAGAAGAGCCTGGAGGACCAAAGTTTCCCCACTCCTGGTGTATAGAAAGAAACCTTGACTCCTCAAATTAGGGAGCCTCTCTTTCTGGAGTCTCCCCCAGACCACACCCCTCACCATGCCTGCTTCACATCTTCAAGTTTTGTTCTGTTTTTGCCCAGGGCCGTCTTAAGCATATTTGGTGCCCTGGCGCTGTGGTGCGACGGATCCCTCCGTTTCCCAGCGCGGCGGGCGGGCGCAGCTCCGCGGCAGGCGGGCAGGTGCCCTGGCACCCTGCACCACCCAGCCTGGCCGTAGGGTCAGCCCTGTTTTTGCCTGGCTGGAATGTGTCATTGAACTAGGATAATGCCTCTTCCTTTGTTTGTACAAGAGCTTGTAGCCCACTGTACAAAGGTTAAATTCACACTTGTTTCTTGCCTCTTGTTCTTGCACTGCCTACCACTGGCATGTGGCCCCCAAGAGGTTGCCCATTTGGAAATGTGGCTCTTGGGTTCAGAAAGATTCCCTACCCCTGCCTTGCCTGTGGGTGGCTGGTGAGGGGCTTTTGTTCAAGCATCTTGGGAAGCTAGAATAAGAGGATTCATTCGTCCTTCAGTTCTCCTCCCATTGCCTCTTCTTTCTCTGCTTTGGTAAGAGGAGCCTCTCTCACTTCCATTCTTCCTGCTTCATAAGAATGTAAGAGTACAGATGCTTCACACAATGAACAAAAGGATAATGATGTCCTTGCATCCCTTTGAGGATTGGAGCTGCGTCGTGTTCCTTCTTCTCAAAACATGCCACTGCTTTATATTTTTCCAGGATTCAGACCATGCAACGAAGCTCTCCATACGAAAGCACCCCAAGAGCTACATGAAGGCAAAGAGTCGCTGCAGCAACAGCGACAGCCACTGGTCTTGCCGATCCCGGATGTCCAGCCATCACTGCAGCCCCTCTCACGCAGAGGCAGCATCTTACACGGGGCCCCAGGTAATCATGGCGTGGTGGTCAGAAAACTTTCTGGGGCTGGACAGGGCGAGGGACAGGGATGGACAGAGGAGCCAGTGTCAGAGACAGTCCTTGTGTATTAGGTGCCGTGTCAAATTGCAGGGGGCAAGGTGGTGCTAAAGGCCTAGTGGGGCAGAGATCCTGATGAAGCTGGAAGCCTGGCTTACAACATGCTGTGATGCAGCTAGAGTCTCTCAGCGTCCAAGAGTCCTAAACTTCTCCCTCTTTTTTGTCCTCCGTGCACTGCCTGTGCTGCAGGATCTGGCCACCTTCCTTGAGCAGATTGGCTGCCTGAAGTACCTGCAAGTGTTTGAGGAGCAAGACGTCGACCTTCGCATCTTCCTGACCTTGACAGAGAGTGACTTGAAAGAGATTGGCATTACGTGAGTCCCTTTCTTTCTTTGCTGGCTGGCTGGAGGCTTAGCTGCCCTTAGTACCCTTTCCCCAAGTCCTTCCACTCCAGGCAGTTTCTGCCCTGAATACTCCACAGCTATAACCAGCGAGTTTGCATCTAAATAGGACCCTTTATGTGCTCTCCATTTGAAGTGCTGTCATATAATCAGGAAAATGATCCCAGGAACGACGTGTACCTTCCAGCCAGAGATACAGTGGCACCTCGGGTTAAGAACTTAATTCATTCTGGAGGTCTGTTCTTAACCTGAAACTGTTCTTAACCTGAGGTACCACTTTAGCTAATGGGGCCTCCCACTGCCACCTCACGATTTCTGTTCTCATCCTGAAGCAAAGTTCTTAACCCAAGGTACTATTTCTGGGTTAGTGGGGTCTGTGACCTGAAGCACCTGTAACCTGAAGCATCTGTAACCCGAGGTACCACTGTACTGAGAACTCTGCTGTCATTGTTAGCAGAATCCCAGGTCCCAGCTGGCAAGGCTACTGTGCAATTATTTATTCTCAGTTCAATATAGGAATAGCTCCCAAAGAATTTTTAGTGCTCACTCTTAGAAATGTTTTTTTTTCCTGTTCTGTGTTGTGCAGACTGCATAACCTGGACAGCTGCCCTTGTCAATTGTGTATGATCTGCAATATTTTTGCAGAACGTACACAGTTGTGTGGCAATACTGCACAAGCACAGAAGCTAGCTTCCTGAGAATTGCAGTTTTCTTATTTTCATGTTTCTAGTCCTTATTGCTTCAAAAGTATAGCCCAATGCTTTGCAAAATTTCAGGGCTAAGCATTGTTCCCATTGTTTCTGGGGGAAAGGCTGCAGTACCCAATGTAGCATAGCACATCTCGAGCCTTTAAGAATGGTTTTCTTTGTGTTTTTTGAAAGCATAGTAAACACTGGTCTAATTGAAGCTCCCATTATGTGTGAATATCTATTGTTCACATTGATCTCTCTTTGGGACTCAGCATGGGGCTAGGAAAATCAGGGTGGTTCTATTTTGCCTGCAGACTTCCCCAATGAAGGAAGGGAGTAGCAAAAGGAAGACAGTACCTTTGGTGCTAAACTTTTGCTTCTTTTTCTCCCCTGTAGTCTCTTTGGACCAAAGAGGAAGATGACCTCTGCCATTGCTCGATGGCATAGCAGTGCCCGGCCTCCCAGTGATGCCCTGGAGCTGGCCTATGCTGATCGCCTGGAAGCAGAAATGCAGGAACTGGCCATTCAGCTCCATAAGGTAAGGAAGCTGGCTTCTTAAGCCCATTGAGAAGCTTCTGCCTCTGGCCAAGCGCACCTGCTTTTGCATGGGAAATGCACTTGTCCCTTCCTAGTCATGGAGGGTGTCCTTGTTCATCTGAAGTTGCTTGAGAAAGATACAGCATTAGACACACAGCTAAGAGATTTGTAAGCGGTGGACAAGTAGAAAGGTGAAGGAATATCGGGAAATGATTTATAATGAATTGGAAAAAAATGTTTATATTTACCTTCCCCCCCAAAACAGAGTCCCTTTCGTTGGGAATAATCCAGACAGAAATTCCCAGGTGCCATAAAAGTTTATTTATGTATGCAACAACAGCAGCCCGTGTTGTTAGCCCCAAAATGGAAAGTGAGCAAGGTCCCTTGTAAAGAGGATTAGCAGATTAAGATGTTAGAATATGCAGAACTTGCAGATTTAACACACAGAATAAGAGAGCAAGAACGTATATATTTAAAGAAGAGTGGGAAATATGTATTAAATATATGGAAAATAATTGTACACAGCTGAAAACGCTGGCAGCATTAATATAAAGTCAACAGAGTAAACAATAGTTGACTGATGTAAAAGTGTAAAATTGATTTGAATGGTTATAGTAAAATATGCAGGAAAGCATGATATGCAATGTGAACCATGGAAGTAAGTCATTGGATATTTTAAAGTTTGTATAATGTTTAACTTGAAATGTAGAAAAACAAAACCTCAATAAAAATTATATATTGAGAGAGATCTGAAACCTGGTGGCATTGGAAAGCCTTTGGCAAGCTAGTACCACCCCCCAAAATCCAAACACAAACTCAGTTTGATAGTAAAGTGAAGTAGAGGAACAGTTGTTGGCCAGAGTTTTGTGGGAGTTTTTTCAGCCCTTTGGAATTCACAAATGTGGACCTTTGTCTCTTAGCAACTTTCCCCGTGTTCCCTTGCAGAGGTGTGAGGAGGTGGAAGGGCTGAAGGGTCAGGTGTCCCAGGAGCAGGAGCTGCGTGCCGTGGTGGAGAGCTGCTTGATGGAGCGGGATGTGGTCTGGAGCAATGCTCAGGCCAAACTCCGAGAGGTGCAGGCCATCGCCAGGAATGCTGGAATCCTCCTAGAACAGATGCAGTGAGTGCCTCCAGCAAAGGTCAAACTTTCTCACCGTTTCTTTACACTCCCTTCTCTGTAAGCTCCTGCATCCCTGCAAGGCGAAGCCCGTGTGCCACCTGCAGGATTCTGAATTGGGGGAAAGTCCAGGCACTCAGTGACAATGATTGTCAAAGGCTTGTGGCTTCATGTCTGGAAATTCATCCTTCCCTCTTGTTCTCAATCTTAGCTGCCTAATGTGGGAGCTGCATCCATGATTCTGGAAAGGTGCCAGGGAAAAGCACTGGATATGATTTCAGTGCAGCTTGTGAAGAATATTCTTTTTCATTTTTTAAAAGCATTACAAAATAAACACAAGTTTCCAGCCCCTAGGGTTTGTGATTACATCAAAGTGTGTGGGTGCAATCGTAGGAGTCGCATTGTTGCAAGCTGTGTGCCAAAACCCACATGTGTATCCAGCACTCACATGTATTCCTATACACAACACCAAGAGGCTTAGGAGCTTTTGATAGAGTTATAACATGTGTTTATTATGAATGTAGTATTATGTCCCAAGAAGTGCTCACAATATGAATAAAGCATGGTTGGTACATTACATGAAATGAAAAGGACAGTATAAAGATGCTGCTTCAAGCAGCAAAATTACACTACAAGCAGGCAGCAACTCAGAGTATACACATCTTGATCTAAAGAGTAAAGAAGGCCTAAAGAGAAAGTGAGTGGGACATTTGCCACAGTAGAGATGACTAAATAGGATACCCGCTTGCTGAGGGGCTTCACCCCCTTCCTGCTCCTGCCGTCTCATTGGCAGCTAAGAAGACCCAAATGAATTGGGTGGAACAATAAATGGCAGAATTCCCCAAAATGTATGCCTTTTTTACACAACCTGTATAAGCGGCAGAATTCACCTTTTCAGGTAGTAGACTTTGTGGCGTGCACGCGAACCTGGAGTTAGGAAGGTGGTCAGGGGATAAATTCCCTTTGTCCTAACTCTCCTCTCCTCTTTAGTTCTGTCTTAGGTGCTCAGTGCTGATGCCTCATTTTTGTGGCGGTGGCATACCAAGGTTTACTCCGCTGCTCTAGGATATTTGTGTGGCACTTGAGACTACGGCACTATCCTGCTTTCTTGTGCTCTACTTTGTGCGGTTTTTATTTCTTTTCACAGAATCCTGCTGACAGTATTTTGGTTTCTCTGGTAGGGCCTGTCAGGCAGAACTGTCTTCCCGAATGAACCGAGAGCAGCCGGCTGGCCGGTTGTTGGAAGTGAAAGCGCAGCTGGGACCCGGTAAGTGGGCAGTTCTAGTGCAGGATGTGAAACAGGTGGCCCTCCATGTGTCAGTGGACTCCATCAGTCCCATCCAGCACGGCCAACGGTCAAGGATGATGAGTGTTGCAACCCAGCAGCATCTGTAGGGCTGCAGGTTCCCCAGCCCTGTGTCTGTCTGTGTGTGTGAGAGGGAAAGGGAAGTGGCTTCAGAGGACAGGCTTATTTTTGAGCCCTATCTTCTTCATCACCCTTTCACCTTCCCCAGGTCTCAGCTATTTCATATGAAAAATGCATGGAGACTGACTGCTGCATTTCCTTACAAATAAAAAGTCTCTCTCTCTCTCTCTCTGTGTGTGTGTGTGTGTGTGTGTGTGTGTGTGTGTGTGTGTGTGTGTACAACCACACCATGACATAAAAATTTGGAAGCCTATTCAGTGCCAAATCCACCACTTCAAGTTGGCAGTCCCTGGTTCAGTCCATTGTCCTAACCCCTCTCCCCCCCCCACTGTTTGCTCCCCCCCCACTCCATGTTTGGCCCAATCCAGGCCAATGGGTACTGACCCACAATACGCTGATGCTTTGTGCCCATTTGCCTCTTTACCCTAGGCACAGAAGGATGGCCGTCCTCCTTGAAGGTCCTCAGTCTGCCTGAGCTCTCGGCCCTTCTGGAGGAGTGCTGGGGGGAAATGGGTAAGGTTTGAAGATCATCAGATGCTCATGTTCCCCTTGTTTGGCGGGTGTGAAGTCCCAAGTCAAATAATGGGCTTGCCGTTTCCATTCTCCCCTGCCCTGCATTGAAGAACATCTTCATCCCCTTGGCACCTGTGCTTATTATAGCTTTTCTGTGTTCCCAGGAAAGGCTCTTAGTTCTTTCAACCTTAATCTCGAGAGCCTGCAGAGTCTAGAGAAGGGCAAGCAGCCCCAGAAATAGCCCTAGGAGTGGAGGAAGGTACGTAGTGGAGCGCTGTTGAACGAGATGCATGTCTGTCTGAGAAGAGAGAGCACTTGGTAGCAAAGTGGCATTCTGTTTTCAAGCTCTCTGTCCGCTCTCCTCCAAGGGTTGCATAAAGGCATATCTGCACGGCAAACATTATACTGGCTTAATGTCCCCTCCCTCACCAAATTTTCAGGATTCCTAGTTGTTGCTCCCCACTGACAGACTTTCTACACAACTCATGCCTGATTGAGAGCCATCACAGTATAAAAAAACCAAGTTTTTGATCCTGCTTTAAAATTGTAGTGGACACGAGCCCCAGCAAAAGCAGTGTCATCACCCTTGTAAAATGATGGTTACTTGGGCAGTGGTGGCTGGCACCCGTTGGGGCTGGTTGGGTGAAAGGCAGAGAGCAGAGAGCCAACAATGAGGAACAGAGTGAGATATCCCTAGCTGTGTCCCCATCCAGGCAATACCACCCTCTGGGCTGGTTTTCAGTAGAGTTAAGCAAGTGGGGGCTGGCTGAGAGCAGACTGAGGATGGTAGGGCAGTGCAGTAGCCCTAACAAGGTGGAAAATCATGACAGAACCAGTTTATAATTTGTATTATGGAGAAAGGGGATGCCAAACCTGATGGAACTTTGCTCCAATCCAGCAGGGCTCTTGAGTTTTCTGCAAACATTTGCAGCTAGAGCAACTTTTGAATTAAATCGCCCCTGCCACCACCATCACTTTGAACAACTGGCCAAAGTCCAGGCAGCACAAGTGCTCATGCCGCTGCCTCTTTTTTGTTTCCTGGGTGTGATTGTTTTTGCAGGGGTTCTGACGTCGGGTGAACGTTCCACCCAGAAGCTGTGTTTTACCTGAGGGGGAAGCGTGAGTGAGTGCGAGAGAGATGGCTCGACGGCACAGGTCATCTGCAGCGAGAGCCGCCAGCGGCTGTCCTAGGAAAGCAGGTGCGCCATTGCAGAGAAGGGAGGCCAGGTCTGCTGTGCTGAAGGAGGAATATGGCACCTAAATCCTGCTGGAAGAGCTGGAAGCAAAGGGTTCTCTCCAAGCTTGGAAGTTCCAAGGCAGCCATTTTGTGTCTGCATCTCTTGCTGGATATTCTGTCTGTTTTGGCAACCAGGTTCCTCTCCATTGGTCCCCTTCCCTGTGCCCACATGGGAGGAAAGATGAGGCGGGAGGTGGCCAGGAGACCCTGCGCTTAGAGGGTTTTGTCCTTGGGAGGTTACCTGTTTGGGGAATGCAAGGACTTCTGTGTCCTGCCCAGCTGCATGGAGGCCTGATGTATACCTGAGCTGGCACTGCAATGGTGGGGAGGGGGTTCCATTATCAAAACCCATTGTTTACAAAAGAAAGCAACCCAAACACACACACACACACACACACACACACACACACACACACATTTACATGCTCTTTTTCAATGAAAGTGCCACCCGTAGTAGCAACCACTGGGCCTCTCCTAGCCCTTTATTCTTCCAGCAGGGAACTTGTCGCTTTATTCAGAACAACTTACAGTGAGATAGCACCTCTCAGCGCAGGCATGAAGTTATAAAACTTCTTGCTGTCTTGACTCGGGGTGCTCATGGCTTGGCCGGGAAAAATCTGTGAGTTCCAGCAACCAAAGACCACAACTTACAGGGTTTGCTTATCCTGGGA
Organism: Zootoca vivipara; assembly: GCF_965207765.1. Taxonomy (NCBI): domain Eukaryota; kingdom Metazoa; phylum Chordata; class Lepidosauria; order Squamata; family Lacertidae; genus Zootoca; species Zootoca vivipara. Next base: position 35,535,655 of record NC_142596.1, read on the forward strand.
TGCGCAAGAACTCATGCCCACTTTGGAGAATGGAAATCCAGCGTTTGTTGTGACCTTGGGAATGTTTATCCCAGGCTAACTGATGGTGTGAAGTGGCTCAGAGCAAGAGGGTTCCCCAAGCCCCGCTAGCAACATATGTAGGCAGTCCTGGAGTTACTGAACAACACCTGCTGTGTCTTGCTGGGCCTTGTCTGATTTTTGGATAACAGGGGTGGAGATGGGAGAGAGAGAGGTGAAGCCTTTTCATTTATCTGACTTGCTTCTGATTTATATGCACGTCATCACATAGAGTTCATGCATAAGCCTTGGTTTGCTGCACACCTGTATTGTGTGGAGACCTAAGCACAAAGTACATAATTGTCTCAGAAAATCCTTGTGTTAACATTATTAGTCTTCACATAATGCAGGTATAAAGTGAAGCAAGGTTTGTGCGTGGACAGCAGGAGCATAAATCTGAAGCAGCTAGCAGATGAATCACACGGCCATGTGTTTAACCTACAGGATAAAAAGTTATCCCAAAGCCAGGCATGGCTGCACCCAGTAGCAAAGCCGTCCCATTTTTTCCACTCCTGAAACATGCAAAAGAGTTACCCCAAAAAGTGCACATTTTATCAGGCTGGTGGATATTATTCTGCATCTGTCATGCAAAATGGAGCATTTCCATTAAAACACAGAGGGGGATATGTGTGTCTTTAAGCTACTGCTGAAAGGCTCAGCGAAGGGAGGCTGCTTTGGTGAAACCCCTCTTTGCTTCACAGCCTTTTCTGGTGCACATCTTAAGCCTAGTCCTCACAGATAGTAAAAGATTTTAAATGTTGCATGTTTTGTTGCTTTTAATGTTACGTTGCTGAAATTGTGAAGTTGCCTTGAAATTGTGTATTGGGGGTGTTAGATAAAAGTAAAATAAGCCTATGGCTGGGCTGGGCAACTTCAGACTACACCAAGGGGCTGAAAGGATTCCTTCTTCATATATCTCTCCGTTCACCAGATGTTGGGAGATGATGGTTCTTCTAACCCAATCAATTTTCCTGTCATGTTTTATAAGATGCAGGAAACTGTATTGTATGGTGGGGTATGCCTTCCTAGACAGCCTGAAGTGGCACAGCTCAGACCATACCTCCACTGCTGTGTTTACTGCTTGTGAGAATTAGAGGAGGTGGTGGCAATTTCCTTTTGATCTGCTGGTTTTGAGTGACGGTGGAGCAAAATCATTTTTTTAAAGAGAAAATCTGGAGCTTTTAAAAACCCAAGGTGGTCTATGTCTAACTAGAATAGGATTGGACCTGGTTTAGCAAGATGGTTGTTGTGATTTGATGGCTGTTGAGGTTGCAATTCTCTATTCTGGGGTGTTTTATGAATCTGGGCTTACTGGTAGTTTAAGCAACTGGGTACATCTGTGGTCGTAACAATGGGGCGGAGAGGGAGATCTCAGAAAAAAGTTCTATTTTATTACCAGCATTTAACGGGCACTGACTGATCTGTGAATAAATTTTACTCTTACTGTTCGAGTTCCTGCTTGGTTGTTTTGCATAGTATGTGATTATATGATTCAGATATTTACAGGCGTGTTCTCTTCCTCCTTCCATCATGCTTCCTGCATCATATAATGGCAGCAGCAATAGGATTATAGCCCTACCCGACCCTCATGGTGAAATTCACAGGAAGCAAATCCATCCCTCATAATCCCCTCCAAACATTTCCTGAGCAGAGCAGGAAAAGCTATGCTGCTGCTTGTAACAGATGCAGATTCCACCCTATATTGGCTGTTTCCTGGTGAAATGGCTTGCTCTGGTGTTGTGCAAGAATTAGAGAATCCCCCCCCCAAAAAAATCCTATGACACAACTGCTTTTTGAGGTGGTCATACAGAATGGCAACCAACATGGATGTCCCTCAGTAATGAAGAAGGCGTTCAAAGTTTTATTAGCTTGAAAAACTCTTGGAGTGTTTACAGAAGTCTGCAATGAAGGGACTGGTGTTGGATGGGAGTCCTCTATTCCATTTTACGTACAGTTGGTGTGCATCGTGTACCCTTTACTTCCAAGATAGGAAGAACCTGCGGAGAAAATGGAAGTTCTACAGCAAGTTCTAGAAGATGCTAAACTTGTGGTGGGGAATAGCTGTGCTTTAGAATCCCTTTGAGCCTCCAGACCTGTAATCCTTCGAATCTTCCACTGCAGCTGTGCAGGGATTAGGTCACAGCAAGATGAACCTGCCTGTGTCTTCTTTGACGCAACCCTGACATCCAAGTCACCCAGCTCTCCGCTGTGCTTCCTTCTCCTCCCCCCTGCCTGCCCCCAAGGGGCATCCCTTTTGCTGGAAATAATTGGCACTTTTTTAAAAAACATGTGCAGAACAGTTGTCTGTGTGGAACTATCCTTCCCCTTGAGTGTTACGTTTAAAAGAAGTGGCCTACTTAGTCTGAGCAGGCGCAGAACAGATGGGATTCATTTGGTCCTCCAGAAGTTGCTGAACTACAACACCCATCACACCTGCCCACTGGAGCCCTGCTTAATGGAGCTGGTGGGAGTTGTAGTTTAGTAGCACCTGGAGGCTCAAAGGTTTGCTACTCCTGCTGCAGAGCAAGCATTCTACAAAATGCCAAGAGCTGGGTCACCTCCTGCATTCCCCCACCCCCTGCAATAAAACTAAAGGGACACTTGACTTAAATGTTTCGTGGCACTGCCCGTTCCAGAACAGGTATATTATTTTTTTCCGCCTCCAAGGTAGCTCAGATCATACAGCCTCCCGACATCCCCTTCCTGCTTTCTTCCAGACTGTTTTTTTCCATAGCAATGACTTCTGCAAATGGCTGTGTGCAGCAATCCTTATTCTTCCCTGGAGGAGGAGGGGGTTACCTAGCGCCTGCACCCCTCAAAGTTCTTTGCAGCCAGAGAGAAAGGCCAGTGCTGCAGAGGGAGGGGACAGTAGCTTCAATTCAATAAGGCACAATTCAGCCCCTCCTCTCATAGCATGTCCCTATGCCCTCAAAGTTTTTTCTTTCAAAACCCTCCATGACCTTACACTTCCCTCTATGTGCTTTATTTCTTGACACATTCTTTCCTGTGACCTTTGACCTCTACCTTTCCTCTCTACCCAAAATGACTCCGCCTTTTCCCTTTGGTGGGTGAGAGGCATTTCCAGGCAACCTCCCTTAGGAGAGTTATCATTTCCTCCTCCTCCCACTGCCAGTACGTCAGCCTCCTGGAGCCATGGACCTGTTCTTTGCAAAGTGACATATATGGATAGATGGTGGTATATGAAGAATGGTCATCGTCCCACGCGCACTGGGCAGCCAAAAAAACCTTCAGAGCTGCCCAAAGGGGAAAAGAGGCAGCAAGAGTTGTTTGAGATGCAAAGTGCGTCCACCGCTGGTTGCGTGAAGCCCGAGAAGGTCAGGGTGTGCAGGGAAAGTACTCGGAGTTCTCCCAATGTTAATGGTGCGCCTTGTAAAGTGATGCATCAGAAGCTTGTGCTTTTTAATGAGCACAGGGACCTCATGCATAAGCTGAGAGAAGCACAATCCTCGAATCCCCAGAAATGTCCTCTTTGGAGCCAAACCACTGGACTCGGCCATAGATGAGGGGAGCGTTGCAGAGTTCCCGCACTGAATCAGGCTGGCCAATGCCTGGACTACAGAGCCATGACGTCACCTGAAGGGTCTTCAATGGGTTTCTTGCTCTGGCATCTTCAGAAACAAAACTGAAAAGGGATCTCAGCGCCTGTGTCTGCAGGGCTATCTTGATCTTGGCCTAGAAACCCGTAGCCTTCATAGTTGAGAGAGGAGGTCTTCATTTCTCTGGTACAGAATATACCTCTTATGAAAAGCTTGAAGGTAGGTAACACAATGAACAATGGGAACAGGTGGTAGAGGGACAGTATTAAGGCCCTTGGTGATCTCCTAGGATGGACTGCCATTCTACCAAAGCTGAATCCTGAGTTGGTTTTGAGGCGTGGAACACAGGAAGCTCTCTTATCCCAAGTCGAACCATTGCTTCATCTGGTATTGCCTACTCTGGCTGGGCAGTGGCTCTCCAAGATTTCCAATGGGCTCTCATCCTGCCCTATCCAGAGATTGAACCTGGACCTTCCCCATCCAAAGCAGATGCTGTACCACAGAGCTAGACATGCACACATCCCTCTCGTAATTCACAGAGCTTCAGGATTCCTTCTGCAGCTTTATGCAAACCGTCCATCAGGCTCTTTGGCACTTCCTAATGCCCTTTCTTGGCTGGTATATCATCATCCGGGTGCTGTAAGACAGCAATGTCGATTTCCATGTTTTGCCCAACTCGTAGAAATAACCTCTGCCCCCTTGTTCAGAACATTGCCTGTGGTCCTCCAACAAAGCTGTGACCACCACCATTGCCCCAAGCAACTCTGTGGCCATCTGAGAATGCCAGGTGCAGCATCATGGGACAGAGCATCAATCGCTGTCTTAGGCAGCTTTTGCCTGTGCCATCTTGGCCTCCCCGATTTCCTCTTACTGGGTGCAGCAGAGGGCAGGGTGGCCCAGTTTCCAAAGCTGCCACTTCTTCTTCATTTCGGATTTCACCTGGATGAAAAGGAAGCATAAGAACAGCCTCCTGAATCAGGCCAGATATACAACTGAGAAACTAAGCAAAAGCCTTCTAAAATGGAATAAAATATTCCCAAAACAGTAACATTGGGAAAATCTAAAAGTTGTTTCAGTTAAAAGCATTCGAAAAGTGTGATTCAAAACATCCTTCCACCCAGTGATCTTGCGGTTGCCAGAATCAGTGTTCTTCAGCCACCAAGTATGCTTGGGTAAACAGGAATGTTTTCAAATTCCTCCTGGAAAGCTAATAATGATGGGAGACAAGCGCACCTCCACCAGGGAGGGCATTTCACAACCAGGGAACCACCACCAAAAAGGCCCAGTCAGCACCAACCAGATATCCCTTGGTGATGTCAGCCCCAACAAGTCCTCATCTGCCAATCAGAGGCTCCGGGAGATGATCAGGGATTAGTATGAGCTGTATAAGACTGCATGCCCAAGAGAATGACTGGATCATATCAGCCAGGGTGGGCGGTGGGGGCATTGCTTACCTCCTTATTTGCAAAGCAATACAAGACAGCAACCAGGAATCCCTACAGTAGATGAGAGAGAGAAGGAAGCATGAGCTTGCAGTAGCAGACAGGAACCTGTTGGAAAACAGGGCCAAAACCTGATGGCTTTTGCCAGACAATTTATTTCTGCCCATTGCTGCCACATACATTCTCCAACAAACATTCCCCTTTGGGGTGGAAGTAGGAAATTGGGGGGGTGGGGTTAGGAAACAAGCAAGCAACCATGTCAGAAAGCAGGCGATCTAAGCCAGGTGTTCCCAACCTCACCTGAAAGGAGTTGAGGAAGAGAGTGAAGAAGACTTTAATGTAGCGCAGCACTCCTGTAGTTTGCTCGTCTGTGACAAAAATGAAGACCACTTCATGGATCCCAAAGAGAGGGACAAGGGTGAGGGTGGCTTTGGCCAACCTGGAAGGGACAACACCAAACAGGAGATGAAACTAAGTTCCTGAGTTCAGGACTCGGGCTTTTCTTTGGGAAGCCTGAGCCAGCAAGTTTTCTTTGGGGGTTACCTGGCGGACAAACTCACCGCAGTTTGTAGTCTGCATAGCCCTTCTGATTGGCTCGCAGCTTGGCCAGGATCACTTTGAGGATCTGCATGAAGATCAGCAGGTTGATCTGGGAAGACACAGTGGTGAGCTAATCAAAGCTTGGAAGCAACAAACCCCTTGCTCACAAAAAGATGCTAACAAGATAAGGCATTGCAGCTGGGAAGACTGTATCATGTTCTTTCTTCCCCCTGTAGATTTTGGGGAAGAGCCATAGCTCAGGGGTAGAGCATCTGCTTTGCATGCAGAAGGTCCCAGGTTCAATCCCTGGCATCTCCAAGTAGATTTACAAGAAAGAAGATTCCACCTAAACATTAGGAAGAACTTCCTGGCAGTAAGAGCTGTTCGACAGTGGAATTTGCTGCCAAGGAGTGTGGTGGAGTCTCCTTCTTTGGAGGTCTTTAAGCGGAGGCTTGACAGCCATCTGTCAGGAATGCTTTGATGGTGTTTCCTGCTTGGCAGAGGGGTTGGACTGGATGGCCCTTGTGGTCTCTTCCAACTCTATGATTCTATGACTACTAGGAGAGACGCCTGCCTGAAACCTTGGGAGAATTGCTGCCAGTCAAAGTAGACAATACTGAGCTGGTCTGACTTGGTATAAGGCAGCTTCCTGTGTAGCATTTGAATGGGGGGTGAGAGACACAACATATTGCCAAGCTATACTGCTTTGACATGGCTGGCAAAGGTGTACCAAAAGCCAGCCAGACTCCCTAGCACCACCACCACAACCACCAGAAAGGTACCGCCCTCCCCCTCTCGCCCCATCCCAGGCTAGGCAAGAGGAACAAGGGGGAGGCACCTACCACAGAGGCTAGCAAAATAGGGATGCGAATAATCCACCAGTAACTCATGTTCTCGTTCAATGCCCAGCACCTGTAGCACAAACGGGCAGAAGATTGGCATCATTCCAGAGGGGTTAATGGAACAGGCAGCTCTATGGGAAAGATGGCAAGCAGGGCCACTCCATCACTCAGCTCCACTGAGAGGCCACGGCAGACACTGGGAGAGATGTCACTTTGTTCAGTCATTGACCTGCATCTTTCTTTTCTGTCTGACTGACTGTATAACATAAAATTCCTCCCTGTGCCAATCACCCCAAATTCCCCACCCCACCCCACCACACTCACTCTGCATTCTCCTTCAGGTACTTGGCAGCCATCCACGGCACCACAAAAGCCACGGGGGTTCCTGCAAGTCACACAGTAAAACCTCTGAAAAAAACCAAACACTCACTGGAAGTCGAAAAGCAAGCTATGTCCACCCACTGCATTACTGGGTTAGAAAGGCTTGGGTTTGATTTTTTTCCCCTTCTTCAGCACCCCAAATCAAGCACCATACATCAAGGGGTCTTCAGCCCAGCAAAGGTTCATCAATAGCCAAAATGCTGAGCTTCCTATTCCCTACCTTGACTCAGCTGTTGAGCCCAAATGGGCAGATTGCCCAGGTAATGCAATTGTTGCAGCCGGAGCTCCAAAATTAGCACTCCGTATAAAATAGTGTCATTTGCATAAGTTCTATTCTCAAGATTCAGAATTGTCCCCTCCCCCCCAAAAAAATCACCATGGATGAAAAGAAGATTGTAGATTGAAGCTGGGGATAAGAACTGCAGACTGTTCCCTGTGGGAATGGTAGGGCAAAAGGCAGGGAGCCCAACAGTAGGGGGAGCCTGCTAGGGAGAGCCAACTAATGCTAGCTTTGAGCAAGGTTATAGGTCCTGGGCGGCATTTCCTTAAAATAAAACAAAATGTGCTTAAAAACGTATTGTGTGCACTGGCCCCAGTATTAGCAAGCGAGTGCTTCTTAGCCCAATTCTTCCTTACCCCAGCCCAAGTACAGGTACAGGGTGTAGTAATTCCTCTCTGAAAACACAGCTCCAATCAGAAGCTTGTACAGGTAGACCGCCTCCGCAAGAAACCAATAGTGATTGGCCAGAATACAGTACTGCATCACGACTTGAGCCACTCGACAACCAATCGCAGCCTAGAAGAAGAGAACCAATCAGTGTCTTATAAGAACACTTTCCAGCACTTAAGAAAAACATGGAAACAATATAATAATAATAATAATAATAATAATAATAATAATAATAATAATAATAATTTATTTATACCCCGCCCATCTGGCTGGGTTTCCCCAGTCACTCTGGGCAGCTTCCCAAAAAATATTAAAATACAATGGTGTGTTAAACATTAAAAGCTTCCCTAAACAGGGCTGCCTTCAGATGTCTTCTAAAAGTAATACACATATTGTTGTCATTTCAATAATCATTGTTGTTATTCCAGTTATTTTTGTCGTTTCAATTATGTATTGCTGCTCTTGTTTCAATTATACCCATTTACAGCTTGGTTTTTTTTAAATAAAAAAATCTAAGTTTTCAAAAGACACATCAATAAAAATAAGAACCATTTAAAGGACCTACTTAAAAACGTTACAAAAAAGCCAACAAGGAAGGGGCCTTAACTCAGCAGCAACAGAACATTGGCCTTGCATGCAGAAGGTCCCAGGTTCAATCTCAGGCATCTCCAGGAAGGGGTAGGAGGGTCCCCTGGCTGAAAGTGCTGAAGAAGTGCTGCCTGTCAGTGTAGACAATACTGAGCTAGATGGACCAATAGTCTGACTCAGTATCACGTGGCTTCCCATGTTGTTGGACTAGAATATCCATCATCCTTAACCACTGGCCCTGCAGTCAGGGGCTGGTGGGAGTTTCAGCCTCACTGTCCAGCTGCTATCTTAAGCAGGCATCCCCAAACTGTGGCCCTCCAGATGTTTTGCCTACAACTCCCATGATCACTAGCTAACAGGACCAGTGGTCGGGGAAGATGGGAATTGTAGTCCAAAACATCTGGAGGGCCGAATTTTGGAGATGCCTGATCTTAAGTGAGACAGGGTTAAAAAAGATGGGGCTTCGTTGTTTTTTTCCAGCACCCCAATCAAGCACTTTACATGAAGAGATTTTCAGCGAAGGTTCCCAAGATGCTGAGCTCTATGCTGTCTTCCCTGACTGGAGGGGGGGGGACAGAGGGTGAAGAAAGAGCTGTGAGTGGAGGTGGGGACATTCTTCCCATCCTTTGGACCTCCTGGAAAACCCAACAAACCTGCTGTACCTGGAACTGGGTGTGGAGAGTACAGCTGAATGGGACACAACTTTGGGTAGCCTGCAGAAGCACCATCTACCTTGGGCCAAGCCCATAAAATGCAAGTCTAGAGTGAGAGACTAGAGTTTTGCCTGCTGTTTCCAGGAAGTCTTCTCGTTGGGAGACTTTTGTGGGTGAGCTGAGAGTTTGTTTGGACCCTGCGTGGGAACCCGGAAGCTGAGCAGGAGGGTGTGTCAGAAGGAAAATGAATTGATTTTTATTTTTATATATTAGCAACTTCGGATTAATGTAACATTTTTAAATGTAACTCTGCATTTTTGTAATATTTTGTTTAAGTTGTCTGTTGTTGCTACAGTTTTTTTGTACACCGCTCAGAGATATTTTTAATAAATGAATTAGGGGAGGGGGGAACCAGAGTCCTTTTCGTTGGGGATAATTCAGATGGAAATTCCCAGGTGTCAAGAAAGGTTATTTATGTATGCCACTACTGCAGCTCGTGTTTTGTTAGCCCAAAAATGGAAAACGAGCGAAGTCCCAACTAAAGAAGAGTGGCAACTTAAACTGATGGAATATGCACAGCTTGCGGACCTAACATATGGAATAAGAGAACAAGAAGAACATATGTTTAAAGAAGACTGGAAAAATTTTATTGAATATATGGAGGGAAATTGTGCATATTTGAAAACGTGGGCAGCATTAAGATAAATTCAACAGTGTAAATAAGTTTTGATGGGTGTAGTAATAGAATACTGAATGGTTTAGTTTATATATAATATGCAGGGATTTATGCTATGTAAAATGAACCATGGAATTTAAGGTTGTTTAAAGGAATATTCTAAAATGTAAAACAGAAATGTTAATAAAAAATATAGGAAATATAGGAAAAAGGAAAAAGAAATCAAATAATCAAATCACACATTAAGCCCAAATGAGCAAATTGCTCAGGAGAGGCAAAATCTGCCATTGGAATTGAGTGCAATAGTGTTGGTTTCCTTAGGTTCATGTGACAGTCCGCAAGAATCATACTTGCCTCGTGGCTCAGCAAGGCCTCCCAGTCGGACATCTGGAAGGTCTCCCTTCTCCACATCTGCTCCAGCAACGCATCCTTCACGATCACAGAGATGGCCCGTAGCCCGAAGGAGGCGAAGAGGTTTGCGTGGATGTAGTTCCGGGTGCAGCGAAGCTTCCTGGGGAGTGAAAAGGACATTGCACTGGGCACCCAATGTGGGCAAGGTGGGATGCTGTCCGCTCACCGCTGACCCAATAGCTCTGCACCACTCTATAAATGCTTTCAAAACACAAGCCTTCCAACGAAGCTAGTGTAAAACCTATTGATGGTAAGAGCAGCTCAGGAGTGGAACCAATTGCCTAGAGGGGTGGTGGGCCCTCCCTCATTGGAGATCTTCATGCAGGGGTTCAACTCAAGCCAGGCTGCCAAGGAAGACCCCTGCCCAAAGCAGGACTTGTAAGCTCCTGATCAGAAACTCCCTGGCGCATCCAATCGCAGCAGCTCCCTGTTGAACCTAATATGGCTTGTGGGCCAAAGGTTCCCCCATGCCTTGGTGTTGACAATATCAAGCTGCATGGACCAGTGGTCTGTCTCAATGCAAAAAGCTTCCTACGTATCTTAGTCATAGGCTAGATCAGGCATCCCCAAACTGCGGCCCTCCAGATGTTTTGGCCTGCAACTCCCATGATCCCTAGCTAACAGGACCAGTGGTCAGGGATGATGGGAACTGTAGTCCAAAACATCTGGAGGGCCGAAGTTTGGGGATGCCTGACCTAGATGGGCCCAGCAGAAAAGCAGCTTCCTGTGGTCACAGACATTGCTGGACACACTCAGTCCTGTGTATGTCGAAGGAATCGCCATCCAAAATTACAGCAGCCAAATGCTGTGGATTTCTCTTATCTCTCTCTTCCTTGCACACCTCCTGCACCTGTACAGAACAGGCTGTACACTTGAGAGAGAAAGTGAGAGGCAAAAGCGCCCATCGCCATCCCACAGGGTCTTTCGCTCCAAGCCAGGATGCAGTACCTGAAGACCGTCAGGATGAGCAGAGCCAAGACCAGGGCCAGCAGAGAGAGGGAGTAGCCCACGGTGTAGAGGACCTTGAAGCTGACCATCAGGCGGTAGGACGATTCCTGCACAGGAGAGGAGGCCCCATAAGACAAGCCATGGCAGCCCATTTCCCCTCTTCTCTGGACGCATCCAGCCAATAGGGAAGATGCAACTGGGAGCACCGGAGGCCAGGGACAGTGGCGCCATCAGGGTAGGACTTGGGGGCAGAGGTATGGGCCTCATTCAGCAGAACGAGCAGGGAGGCCTTCAAACACAGCCGGTCAGGCTTGCCATGTTTAGAAGCAAATGACATGTCATTAGGAGCTTCACAGAGGCTCCAGCAAATCCCAGCAGGCTCCCCTTCTCACCTCTCCAGTGTTGCCTTCCACCTCTTCCTTGCACTGGGAATGATCCCTCCAGCGCTCTGTCCCGTTCAGCATCGCCCAGTGGCCATCAGGCCCACACTTGCGGCTCACTATGCCATGTTTAACTGTGAGCAAAAAAAAACACCAGACATTAACAGGCTGACATGCTTGGAAATGTCAACGCTTACCATCACTGTGCAGAACATACGTCCACTGAAAGCAAGCTGGCATGAGCTAAGCTGCAGGGAGGAAGGGAGAGTCCAATCCTCTGAGGGATCATAACAATAGGGTCAGGCAGTAGGACCCAGAGGGATAGCAGGGCTCCAACCACCCCAGCACAGTGAGCCAGGCACTATCATTTATATATTCAGAGGTCACAGGGCTGCTGTCAAAAAGGACAGCTCAGTGTCAGAGCTCCGCTTGCGCATTTTGCAACATCTAGTTCAATTTATCTGGTCCTGACAGTGTGGCTGTTTCTCTGTTCCATTATCACTAGCAGTTGTTAGTGTGGGCGGAGAAAAAAATATAACAACAACAACAACAACAACAACAATTTATTATTTATACCCTGCCCATCTGGTTGGGTTTCCTCAAGCACTCTGGGCAGCTTCCAGCAAAATAATAAAATACAATAATTCATCTAATATTAAAAGCTACCCTAAACAGGGCTGCCTTCAATTACAGTGAGGTCAAGTTGAACTAGCCATTACAAAGGTGAAAATGAGAACCCTAGCAATGTATGTTTTCAACAGCAGCCGGATGCTACAAAATGGGTTTATCTGAAACATCAGCACCAAGGACAGCGACTCTTCCTAATTTCCCACTTGGTTTACAGTTGATGCAAAATGATGCCTGCTTTGATTTATGGAACAAAGAGGCAACCTTGCGCCATCCAAACATTCTGGAACACAACTCATATAATCTCTGACTCTGGACATTGGACTGATTAAAGGGCCCCTGATTTATTGGTTGGTGTCCTGTGGAGGTAAAAGACAGTGCAAACCTAGTCATCAGGAGTCAAGAATATGGCCTAGTCAACAAGGCAAAGTTGACCTAGTCAACAGGATTTGAGACGTTGGATAGAAGAAAGAGCAAAGCCACTTCCGCGCCTGCGACGGAAGTGGGGTTGTGGGCCGACCGACTGCACCACCGCGTAGGGGCTGCGAGTTCAGCCCCTACGCGATGGTAGCTTCCCGCCTGCGTCACCCCCGACCGGCCAATGAGAGCGGTCGGGGCGGAGCCGCCAAGTTTAAAGCTCCCCGCAGGCGGGAAGCAGCCCTCTTTACTTCCTTGTTCGCCGAGCGAACGGTTCAGCTTCGTCTGGTGACCCCTTTTTTTTTGCCTCGTCGTTTTGCCTCTATCTGCTGGCTGTTCTGTGCTTTGGGTTCCTGCCTACCTCATTTTGCTACAAGGCTGCAGGGAAGAACGAAGGGAGCCCTTGAGCGGTGGACGCCTGCGCTACCGCTCATCAGCTGTGCGGCGGGACCGATCGCCAGCTGTTTTGTTTTTCTCCTTTTCTCCTTGCGAATAGCGTGGGACCGCTAGCTCTCACCAGGGCCGCGGCTACAGGCACGAGCAGCGAGGGATCCCGGGATCGCCAGGCGCTTACGCTACCGCTTACCAGCTGTGCGGCGGTACCAATCGCCAGCTGTTCTTTCTGGGTCCGTGGCTCTGGCAGCTGCAGCGTCCGACGACAGAGAGGCTGTTCGGGGGACCGTGAACAGTCTCATACGCCCTAGCCTGCTTCCGGATCCATCGTGCGCCGGGGTGCAGAGTCGAGGCGGCTGCCTCCTCTCCCCGCTCGATTTAAAGGGACCAGCGTGAAGCCGGGTGAGCAGCTTCTGATTACAATCCCCTTTATCTCCCCTATAGCGTTAGCAGCTTAATTCCCACCTTTGCTGACACACAGCAGAGGAGCTTAATTGCTTCAATTTTTGTTCTCCCTCCCTGGTGGCTATTGCTTTGGTAGTGAGCTCGGCTGGCTGAGAGCCCATTTCGCGGTAGTCAGGGATCACGTGGGTGCGGCGGCCATCTTAGGTGGGTCTCCCGGTTCGGCATTGCATAGGGCGGCCATCTTGTGTGGGGCTTTCTACGTCCAATAGCGGCCGCCATTTTGAGTGGGTCTTCCTGCGTGTCGTCATTTGCCCAGCAGCCATTTTGTGTGTGACCTCGTGCGTCCGCTTGCGGCCGCCATTTTGAGAGGGGCAAGTTACCGTTTAGGCTTAGAGTCGTTTGCCAGACGCCCATCTTGTGTGTGGCCTCGGGCGTCTGTTAGTAGCCGCCATTTTGAGAGGGTCATTTGGTGGTTTATGCTCGGGAGCGGCCATCTTGTGTGTGGCCTTGTATGCCCGCTAGCGGCAGCCATCTTGAGAGGGTCAATTTACCCCCTAGGGCCAACTGTACCAGTCCATTGCCTACATTTGCCCAAAAGTTTTTTCTTCCCTTTTATAATAATTGATATTGTTGCTAATTGTTGATTTGGTCAGCAGATTATTGGATAAATTATTAGTTACGTGTGTCTCACTGGGAATTAATTGGCAGTTTTGAATAGGTCCTCTAGTCCCCAACCAATTGCTTGCAGTTCATAGGCAGTTCAGCTACGGTTTAACTGGCAAGTTAACTGACGGTTTATGATTAGGTGCTCGTGTCCCCAATTAATTGCCTGAAATTTATACGCAGTTCAGTGACGGTTCGACACGCCAGAGTGCCTGCAATAATAACCAAAGTGAACGGCAGTAATAATAATAATTCTATTCTTAGGCAGTTAAGTAAATAATTCGTAATTTAATCGAAATTAATTGCATTTAAACATTGACGTTACATCAATAAATCCATAATAATTATATATATATCAATAATAATAATTAAATTAAAATAAAATTAAAATAAAAAATAAAATAAAATAAATAAAAAATACATAAATAATACATAAAAATAAAAAATAATTAATAAATAATTTTAAAATAATAATAATAATAATAATAATAAAAAACATAGAAATTATTTCATATTTTATTAAAATATAGAAGTGAAGCAATAGCACAGAATATTAGGTAATCACTAAGCGTATTAATAGGTAGTTGGTACGTTGTTTGGAAGCTTACTGTCATACTAGGTGCATTTGATAATGGCACCCAGACGTGACCGAGGCAAGGCCCCCTCCAAGGGTCCTGCACCACAGGACAAGGCTGAGGCCTTGGCTCGGGTGGTTTCTACGCTACAGAACACCCTGCAGGATGTTTGTAAACAGCTAGTCCCTCTGGCAAAATCACTTGCACCCACGGCCGGTGCCACACAGGAGGATCCTCCTGAGTCGCAAACGGTGATTGCAGAGTCACAGGATCTCATCTTTGACACGGGTTTAACAGATAGCCAGTCGCCTTGCACTTCTGCTTCTTTGTTTTCCAGCTCCGGTTCCGAGCGTGGAAGTGACATGAGCCAGGCCCCGCGGACGCGGGGGCAGAAGGCACGCACTAACGCCCCCAACTCCCATCCTCAGGGAGCGGGGGTTCAATCGGCAGGTCCTTCCAATCTGTCAGGCCTGCAAGGGGCAGGTCCTTCCAATCGGTCAGGCCTGCAAGGGGCCCAGCCCGCGCAAGAGGTGGCCCAGCGGAATGATGGGGGTTCTGACACGTCTGAGAATGACGACACCTCCAGGCCAGCGAAAGATGGTGAATCGGCGTCACGGGACGAAGAGGAGCGTCGTCAGGGGGGAAAGGCAAAAAAGAAGACCGAAAAGCGTAAGAGAAGTAAGGATGACGACTCATATGACTCAGGTACGTCGTCCGAATCAGATGGCGAGGTCCCGATGGAGGACTATTGGGGGATTGCTGAAGATCAGATGGGGCTCCCTTTGTGGGTGCATAAGAGGCGGGCCAGTGCTCATCGTAAGTCATTCAAGGGGACATTGGAATGGAGGGATGGCGCCCTTATTCCAGATTCAAAGTATTCCACTAATTCAGACACAGATATCATTCTGGGATCCCATTTATCTAATAAAACGCGGGAGAAAATCCTGAATGGCGATTTTATAGATATTTTCACCCTTTTACCGTTATCACAAATGTTGGGAAAGGGCGAAAAGAGAAAGGAGTACGGCAGGCGCAGACATAGGACCCCACGTGCTGACCGCACATTCGAAAATTGGTTGGATGGAATGCATATCTGGATTGCGGTGATAACAGCAGCATACCCAAAGAGGGCAATGCATTTAATGGCTTACATAGCAGATGTTAGGATGGCCTATAGGATGGCGGGGGAGGCGGCCGCCCTCAATTATGATGAAGACTTCCGTAGGAATGCTTCACAAAACCCTAAAACCAGGTGGGATCAGCGCCACCAACATTTTTGGAGCAATCACGTGGTCCCGTATGTAGAGAGGAAGCAGACGGACCCGCCTAGGTCCGCCAGGTTTGAACCCAGGAGGGACCCGCGACGCAGGGTTTGTTGGGAATATAATAAGGGCCTTTGTCAGCGACCTAACTGTAAGTACATACATGAATGCGAAAAGTGTTTGGGTCAGCACCCGGGAGTTTCGTGCTTTAAAGGGAGGCAGTCCTTTCGGGGTGGCAGGGGAAACTCGCACCAGGGCCCCAGAAACACCTCAGGTGCCCCCCAGGGAGCAACTGCAGGGACTAATAGATATTAACAGATCTCTTGCTCTGGCCCACTCTCCCATAAGACTTCACCCGCTAAAATCACTGCTTGATTGTTACCCCAATAACGATGCAGCTAAATACCTTTGGGAGGGGTTTTCAACCGGCTTCCGTATACCCGTACGTACCCCACCTAGCACAGGTGAACCCCCCAATCAAAAATCTGTTAGGGAAAGACCAGACATAGCCATTAAAAAAATTAACAAGGAAATATCAGCAGGACGTGTAGCTGGCCCGTTCGCAACACCACCGATACCTGATCTCCATATTTCCCCATTGGGAATGGTCCCTAAAAAAGTCCCAGGTGAATTTAGGCTCATTCATAATCTCTCCCACCCAATAGGCAGGTCTGTCAATGACGGCATACCCCAGGAGCTGTGCACGGTGAAATATGCCTCCTTCGATCAGGCGGTGAAGTTAGTAAGGCAATTTGGTAAGGGTGCCTTGATGGCAAAATGTGATATCGAATCAGCGTTTCGCCTACTTCCAGTTCACCCGCAGGACTATAAATGGCTGGGTTTCAGATTTGAAGGGGCATATTTCATTGACAAAGCCATGCCTATGGGTTGCTCCGTGGCATGCTCTGCGTTTGAAACTTTTAGCACGTTCCTGGATTGGGCCCTTCGCTTTAAAACAGGTCTGCCAGGGGTCACCCATTATCTGGATGACTTTCTTTTCGTGGCTAGCGCGCACAGTTCCGAGTGCGCACGCCTTATGCAGGCCTTCTCAGACCTTGCAGAGGAATTGGGGGTACCGTTGGCAGCGGAGAAAACTGAAGGGCCCCTCGCGCGCCTTACATATTTAGGCATAGAATTGGACACCGTGGCGCAAACTTCACGTCTGCCTTCTGAAAAGCTAATCGCCCTCAAAGAGACCATTAGGCAACTCATCCCTCTTAAGAAACTTACCCTTAGACAAATGCAATCACTTCTAGGACACCTCAACTTCGCCTGCAAAGTTATATCACCTGGACGTCCATTCTGCCGGCGCTTAGCCAGGCTCACGGTTGGCCTAACAAAACCTTTTCATAGGAAGCGACTCCCCCGCGGGGTCAAGGCCGACCTTGAATCCTGGCTAGTGTTTTTGGAGAATTATAACGGGGTGTCGTTATGGCAGGACACCATGATGTTACGGCGGGCCGATTTCCAGGTGCAATCCGCTGCGGCAGGTACTTTAGGTTTCGGGGTTTACTTCAAAGGTAGATGGTGCTCGCAGCGTTGGCCGGCCGGCTGGCAAGGTACGGACATTACGCGTGATTTAACATTTCTAGAATTTTTTCCGATAGTAGTAGCCGTTCATTTATGGTCCGAAGAATTCAGGAATCGACGGGTCTGCTTCAGAACCGACAACCAAGCGGTGGTCAGCGTCCTAACCCGGCAATCCACGCGATCGATGAGGGTGTCCTCTCTCCTTCGCCACTTCGTGTTACTCAGTTTGCAGTTAAATATGCAATTTCCCGCCAAATTTGTGCCAGGGGTCAATAACAACATTGCAGATGCTTTGTCTCGCTTCCAGATGGATCGCTTCCGATCGTTGGCACCGGAGGCAAGCCAGTCGCCGGAGCCGTTCCCGGAACACGTATGGAACCTTGGGAGCGAGAAATCCTAAAGGGAGTATTAGCTTCGGTTGCCCCTTCTACACTGAGCTCTTATAAGCGGGCTTGGTCCGATTTCACTAAGTTCAGGCAGAAGGGATCCACTGCCTCACTGCTGGGCCCACCTACCCAGGGGGAGGTCATGCAGTATGTGGTGCACTTGAGGAACCTGGGTCGCGCACCGAAGACCCTCAACATTCATACAGCAGCCATCACATTCTTTTCCAAATCTCTCTATTTTACAGATCCGTGTGACAATTTCCATTTGCGTAGAGCTATGGAGGGCTGGCGTAGGCTCCAGCCGCCTGCCAGCGACCCTAGGCGACCCATTACCTTTGACATGTTGGTGCAGGTTCATAGACAGTTGAGGTCCCTCTGTTGGTCCAAATTTGAAGCGCGCCTATTCTCTGCAGCTTTCTCTATAGCGTACTTTGGGGCGCTCAGAGTGGGTGAGGTCGTGTGTGAGGACTCCCCCCAGGGCATCACCCGTGGCATACTGATACAGGACGTATCAATGTCGGACTCCCAAATGCAGTTGCTCGTACGGTGTTCTAAAACTGACCAGAAGGGAAGGGGCGCGACCATTAAGCTCCCTGCAACAGGTACCCCAGGTCCTTGTCCGGTAAAAGATACCAGGCGGTTTCTTTACCTCCGGCCCCCCGGCCCGGGCCCACTGCTTGTCCACCAGGACGGCGCCAGGCTCACCCGACACCAATTCACTAGGGTTCTGCGCAAGGCCATTGCCTCCTGCGGTTATAATCCCACTGAATTTTCAGCTCACTCTTTCAGGATTGGCGCGGCTACGTCAGCCATGCATTTGGGTCTTTCGTCCGAAAGAATTAAGGACTTGGGGAGGTGGAAATCGAACGCGTACAAAAGGTACATTCGGACATAGCCTCGACTTGGTTGCCTGTCTGATCCCCGGCTGTCATTCTTTGTTTTCAGGTCCTAGGGTCGTACGCATCTGGATAGCCGGGCACAGCATAGTCCATTGGGCCCGGGAAAGGGCCATCGAGGTGGGCCTGGGGAATGGGCTGGGACTCCCTGAATTTGTTCAAGTGTCCTGGATCGCGAGGAGAGGCATGCTGTGGGACGAGTTGCTGCCGGCAATACAAAATCGGGCTGCTTCACTCGGCTACCCCGACCTACTAGTGATCCAGCTCGGAGAGAACGACCTGGCTTATCGCAATGCAGTGGACTTAAAATTGAAAATATTCAGAGACTTTGATACCCTGCTGGACAGCTGCTCGGGGTTGACGCTGCTTTGGTCATCCTTGTTAGAGAGGCGCACTTGGCGCGATGGACGTTGCCCTATCGCTTTGAACAAAGCCAGACGCCTCCTGAATTCTTTTGTGATCCGCAGAGTTCTATCGTTGAACGGTCACGCCATTTCACATCCAAGTTTGAAACAGAGTGAAGCAGCCCTTTATCGCCACGATGGCGTTCATCTGTCGCCCAAGGGGAATGATGTTTGGCTTGAAAACTTAATTACGGGAATCAGAGATTGGTTGCGTATTAGAGAATTTAATTAGGCAAATAAGAGATTAGGATCACGGTCCCCTAAAAGCATAAGAAGTCCCTAAATAATCTAATAATTAATTTTCAATTTATTTGAGGAAGCATGAGAGCGGATTGGCGGCGAGCCTGGGGGGGCTCGAGTGGCGGTTAGGCGTTGGAAATTTGCATAACATTAGGTGGAGGAGGGGCTGATTGCGTCACCAGCTGCCCTAAATTGGAGAAGTAATTCCGTTAGAGGATTCCGGGGGCGTTGCTTGGTCCTGAGCCTGGAGTTGCCTGGGCCGTAGGGCACGCCCCTTCGGTGGCCACAGGAGGAGCTCTAGTAGATCTACATCGCGGGGCTCCTTTCTGGTGGTTAACTTCTCAAGGACTCCAACACACGGGTTGGAGTCGGATATAGTCCGTTAGGTTCCAACGCCTAAGCCAATTCCGCTCAACATGCTTAATTAATAAAGTTGTGGCCTTAACCACCCAATTAAATCTCAATCACTGTGTCACGAGTCTTGATTACGTGGGAAGGAGGGACATTGCCACACAAAGCCACTTCCGCGCCTGCGACGGAAGTGGGGTTGTGGGCCGACCGACTGCACCACCGCGTAGGGGCTGCGAGTTCAGCCCCTACGCGATGGTAGCTTCCCGCCTGCGTCACCCCCGACCGGCCAATGAGAGCGGTCGGGGCGGAGCCGCCAAGTTTAAAGCTCCCCGCAGGCGGGAAGCAGCCCTCTTTACTTCCTTGTTCGCCGAGCGAACGGTTCACCCACCCGCCCACCCCTTAAAAAGAGGTAAGGGGACGCTGCTATGGACGTGAGTCGGTTGCCTGGTTAGTCAGCGGGCCGGGTAGGATTTTTCCCATACTGGGCTAGCCATGATGGGTTTTTCGCCTACCTCGTAGCATGTCGTCACAACTTAGGCTAGGCGGTTAGGCGTTGGAAATTTGCATAACATTAGGTGGAGGAGGGGCTGATTGCGTCACCAGCTGCCCTAAATTGGAGAAGTAATTCCGTTAAAGGATTCCGGGGGCGTTGCTTGGTCCTGAGCCTGGAGTTGCCTGGGCCGTAGGGCACGCCCCTTCGGTGGCCACAGGAGGAGCTCTAGTAGATCTACATCGCGGGGCTCCTTTCTGGTGGTTAACTTCTCAAGGACTCCAACACACGGGTTGGAGTCGGATATAGTCCGTTAGGTTCCAACGCCTAAGCCAATTCCGCTCAACATGCTTAATTAATAAAGTTGTGGCCTTAACCACCCAATTAAATCTCAATCACTGTGTCACGAGTCTTGATTACGTGGGAAGGAGGGACATTGCCACACAAATAGGGATTTGCAGGACAAGCTGAGAAATCCCAGCACGGAGACCTGCACACATTTTTGGGGAGATGGCAGAGAGCGTGGTAGGTGGAGTGTAAAAGAATTTTAGTGAATCTAAGCCTCAAGCTCCCTGGAATGCCTTGTGGATACTCTCCAACAGAACCCACCGAGAAACACCCTTACCTTTCTCATACCAGGGCAAATAAAAAGGGCATGAGACATTGACAATGGTCCCAGGGCTCCCATCTGGCCAGCATGCATACATGTCAAAAGTCCGATTGCAAAACAGCCCTGAAAGAGACAAAAGCAAGCCTGGTTGGGAAGGGCAAAACATAGAAAGGGGTCCAATATATTCAGCACAACACCCCAGAACACAATGTCAAATGCCTTCCGCATCCTCAGTAGGTATAGAATAGAATACTTTATTACGGTAAAAGACCATCTCTTGTAAAAATCCCTTTGGGAGAACAGTTCCAAGGAGCATAACATATACAGTATGTGACACTTTGTACAACAATAAAATTGATATTTGTAAATGCAATGCGCATAGGAATACTTAAAACTTAAGCAGCTGCCGCAGAGAACTGGGCCTAGGTTGCTCAGGAAACCGTATTTTGGTACGTTCAGACGGGCTGGTTATTCTCAGTAGAAAGTCTGTGTCTGCATATCTGGACACAGAATCTGGCGACCGTCCTGGTTATCTTCTGGTCTTTGCCTAGCAGGAGCAGGTCGTATAATTGCTTTTCCGGGAGGCCCGCTGACCTCGCCAGTATAGGGTCCAAGATCTCCCTCCGTGCCTCTTCTTGGAAGGGGCATCTGAAGAAAAGGTGCTCTGGGCTTCCTATTTCCTCAAAGGGCAGGCGCAGAGTCTTTGGGCGTATGGGATTTTTTTGTATGATCCTTCCAAAACAGGTGTGGGCAAGGTCGCGCTTCTGGCAAGTGTATAGGTATACCTCAGTAGGTATATATGTGGCTGTTACTTCTGAGGGTGAGAGTTAGCTCAGCAAAGGGAGCTGGTCCTGGGACATCCCCAGTTTGACCCTTGTCCAAGTTAGACCCCCCTTAGGCTTTTCTAGACCATTTCTCAGCCACAGTCCCCTTTGGCAACATGGAGTTCCATTGTACATAACACAACTTATACATCATTCTCCTGAAGCTAAAGGACCCCTTGTGCTTTTTCAGTGTTCCTAAATGCCTAAATTCGGAGCATGCAGAACAGCTCCTTTGTGCCTTCTCCACAGTGACCCTGAGAGCCAATCCTCAGACACTGACTCACCTCCTTTAAATCGGATTGGCTGCAATCAGCACAAAGTATCAGAAGACACCTTCTCATTGGCTAAAAGCTCCCCTTTCATGCTGATCGTGTGGCTCTGGGACTCTAGAGACAGTGACCCTGCTGCAAAGATCGTAAGAGGTCTTTGACACCCCCTTCCCTGCCCACAGCCCATGGCCGCTACACCTCTGTCTCCAACATCAACAATATTCACTGGGCCATCAGCATTCAGGATTCTTTCCCCCATAAATATTTTTTTGTCTTGCTGCCTGAGCCTCCTATCCCCCCCATCGTTCTGCCCGGACACTGAGGTCCAGCTCCGAGGGCCTTCTTGCGGTTCCCTCATTGCGAGAAGCCAAGTTGCAGGGAACCAGGCAGAGGGCCTTCTCGGTGGTGGCGCCTGCCCTGTGGAACGCCCTCCCATCAGATGTCAAAAAGGAAAACAGCTACCAGATTTTTAGAAGACATCTGAAGGCAGCCCTGTTTAGGGAGGCTTTTAATGTTTAAGAAATTAGTGCATTTTAATGTTTCTGTTGTAAGCCGCCCAGAGTGGCTGGGGAAACCCAGCCAGATGGGCGGGGTATAAATAATATATTATTATTATTATTATTATTATTATTATTATTATTATTATTATTATTATTTCTTGTGTGGATAGGGCCATTCTGGCTATGTAAGAATCCTCATTCGGAGAACGAGTTTGAAGTTCGTATACAGCCCACTGTCTCCAAACTAACAGCAACTGATGGACCTGTTCCAGTTTGCAGATTCGTCTAACCCTCTTTCAAAGCCATTTCAGCGTGGCAGTCACCCCTGTCACAGCAGCAAGTTCCACAAATTAAGTGTTAATTTGCACACCCATTTTTCAGAAACCAGATCATAAGTGCATAGCCCTGCAAAATGTAAAGGGGAGGAGAGAGGCAAGTGCCACTCTCTCGAGGTAGCTTTCTTAACATTACATGAAATCAGCACATTTTAATTCTATATATTGCTCATAGCTGTCAAGTTTTCCCTTTTCTCGTGAGGAAGCCTATTCAGCACAAGGGAATTTCCCTTTTAAAAAAGGGAGAACTTGACAGCTAGGATATTGCTGCCCCTTTAAAAAATGGGGGGTGGGGTTTTTGGAAGGAAAGTATTTGATACATTTATTCCCCTCTCCCCATTCTTAAACAATACTTAGCTGGTGATCTGAATGGTTCCATCCTGTAAAGTCACCCCCCTCTTCACAGGAAGGCAACTCAGAAAGCACCTTCCACTCCTTTTGAATGAGAGCCTTAATAGAAATTGGTTCACCCTGCAAAAATCAGCTTCCTAGCAGGAGCAACATCCATAAAAGCAGATAAATAGAATCTCCGGACCTCTTCCCTACATACACACACACCCTTACCCTTGTTGTAATCAAAATCAGGGTGCTTAAAGGATGCATCTATTCAGTGGGCTTCTGACTTTGCATTTAGCATTGCAAGGAGGGTGCCTGCTGGGAACTGGGGTGTGGAGTTTCACTGGCTTCCTTATATTGAGAGAACAAGAATCCACCCTGATCACTGCACTTAGGCACGTCCCTTCCTTTTGCTAGAATAAAAATACCCTGCCCATCATCAAACACTGCTTTGAGTGAAAATGGGCACCCCCTCTGGGATTGACACCCCAGGAATTCCTATGGGATGTTTGGAGACTCTTTAGTCCATTGCAGACTGAAATATTACGTTGCAGTTATAACTGACTGATGGAGGGAGGTATGGATGGAGAGAGAGAGATAGAAAGAAAGCAGGAAGGTGGGAGAGAAATATAAGCCTTGCTAGGGCAGGAAACAGCTGATGTGCCACCTTTATAGCAGGTGCCCAATTAAAATAATTTGCGGTGCAATCTAATGCACATCTGCTCAGAAGTCAGTCCCACCCATTTCAATGGACCTCACTGCTAGGCAAGGGTGTGTATAGAATTGCTATGCTATGCCATTCCATGCATGTTCACTCGGAAGTAAGACTTGGTATGTTCATTGTCACCCATGGTAATGCAGACGTTTAGCTGCAATCCTATACACTTACCTGGGATTAAGTCCCATTGAACTCCAAGGGGCTTACTTCCGAGTAGGCATGTATAGGGCTGTATAGTTAGCCTCTTTGGCAGGCCTGCCTGTGATTGGAGGAAACAAAGAGAGGGGGAGAAAGTAGGTGGTCCCAACCAATCAGTGCAGGGAAAATGCATCTCAAGGTATACCTGATATGAACCAATGTCATATTTAGCACACACAAAAAACCCAAAAACGATATGAAAATATTTGTACTGAGAACCAGCTAATAAACTGGTGCATAAGGTATAAATAATAGGTGTCCCCCAAAGAAACTGTGAACTTGAATATCATTTTTCACCCAGCGGTGGTCAGGTAAAGCCCACTCAGGGACCCTGATTTATTCAACATAATTTGCTGCATTTTCTAGTGCATTTCTTCCATCATGGAACTTGAAGGAGAGCATTTGACTTGCATGCAGAAGGTCCCAGGTTCAATCCCAACAACTCCAGATACAGCAGGGGATGTCCTCTTATCTGAAGACCTGGAGAGCTGTAGACAAATACTGAACTAGATAGACTAGTGTGTCTGACTCCGTACATGGTGATGCCCTGTGATCCTGAGAGGCCCCTTTGAAGGCTCAAAGGGAGTTTAAGGCAGCCTCACTGACCTCAGTAAGGTGGCTGGGTCACCTGTCTTCAGACCATGTGCAGGAACATTAGAAGCTAGAATTGGGCTAGAAAGATGATGCAGAAGAGGAAATCCTAAAAAAGTGACAGCTTTTCAGGATTTCCTCTTCTGCACCATTCTTCTAGCCCAATCCTTAGCAATGTAGGAATCTTTTGCCCAACATAGGGCTCAAACCCATGACCGTGAGGTTAAGAGTCTCATGCTCTACCAACTGAGCCATCCACAGGCCCTGGGCTTCTGTAGGAGGAAGGTGGAGTATCTAAGAACAAGTATTGCTCTAATATTTTTATGCAAACTGCTTTGTGAGGTTTGCCTGAGAAGCAATACATAAATATCTAAAATAAATAAAGAGATGCAGATTTTCCTTGCACAATTGCCACTTTAAAATCAGCCACAAAGAAAACAACTCCTTACCTGAAGGGTAAGGATCACTTGCTATCTTCTTCAAGCACTCATCTTTATACCTCGTCCATTGTTCAAATGTCTTCTCCAGAACTTTTGGGCTGCAGCCCTGCAAAAATAAAACACTCTGCTGAGACTCAGGGCAAAGGTCACCTTTACTCCTAGACGGATAGTATGAGAATGGCCCAGGACAGCACAGCGCCTTCTCCATGGGGCCACCATGGTCCATCTGCATCTGCTGATTGAACACAGTGAGGACTAGAAACTTGCAGTTTTGCATTAGATAAAAGTCTCGGAAAGCTGCACTGTGCACTCAGTACCACACTGTGCTCTTTACAGGCGTGGGTGGACTCACAGCAGTGCAAGGGAGGGTCAGGAGGCCAAAATCCATTCACTGGACCTCTTGCACTGTTGTTTTTTTGGTGGTCCTGCACAATGCACCATTTCCCTCTTCTAAACAGGGAAAGAGAGGCATGTTCCCACGCTGCAATTGAAAGCATCTCCCAAGAGAGAGACACTACTGTGTTTTCTGGTAAGTACTCAGCACGGTTGCCAGTACTTAGTCTGGAATTGCAAGACCTTTGCCTCTTCGGGTCTCTAGGGAAAGAGGTAAAATCTCAGGGAAAGGGAACAGAATTAAGGGGACAATCTAAGGGACCCTTGAGACCACCTGTTTGCTGAGCATCCGTCCTAATTTTCTAACACAGAGGTTAAATGGCTTCGTTGAGCATTCTTTCTGATTTGTTTGTGGGGAGATTACATGCCGCTGAGCATTCATCCCGACTTACCTGCTTATTACCCATTTTCCTGTCTGTCTTTTGTCCATCCCATAATTTTGAATGCAGTTGCTTGCCATGAAAAATCCATTCTTTTTCTCTTGGTGGATAAAGCATTTTTGAAGCACATGCCTTCCCCCCGAATGACTCTGGGAAGCTGTAGTTTGTTAAGGATGCTGAGAGTTGTTCGGAGACTCCTCAAAAAACTTCAGCTTCCAAGATTCATTGGGAGGGAGGGGGACCCTATAACCATTACAGCAGTATGAAAGTGCTTTATATGTATGGTGCAAATGTGACCAGTTTATTCTCTGTTGCTCGATAAAGAGCAGGACTATATACAGCGGGTGGAAATGGCACGAAATGAGATTTTGGCTAAGTATGAAAAGAAGCTTGCTAACAGCAAGAGCTGCTCAGCAGTGGAGCAGAGTTCCTAGGGAAGGCCGTGAGCTCTCCTTGGCTGGAGTATTGAGAAGCTGGCTGGCAATCTGTTCCTGCTGCTGTGTTTGCTGATTCCTGCACTGAGCAGGAGGTTGGATGAGATGACTGCCAATGTTCTTCCCGATGCTGAAGCTCAACAAACTGTCCACAGTCTTCATTCATATTTGAGCAATAATGAAGACGAAAAACTTGGCTCTTTTACTACAACCTCCAAGGACCACAAGCAGAGCCAAGATCTACCTGTACCTACTAGGTGGCCATCCTCTGCCACTATGAAACATGGGTCATATCCGCAGCATACATGTAAAGTATCCCCGTCCCGTCCCCCCCAAAAGAATCCTAAGAACGGTAATTTGTTAAGGGTGCTGGGAACTGCAGCTCTACAGGAGGTAAAACATTTAATATTTTTATTGGTTAATGTATTTATATCACTATATGTATTTTTCTTATTAGTTAATGTATTAGACTCCTCCCAAGTTGGGATTCAAGGCAACTTACAACATTTTTAAAAACATGAGATTAAAAGACAAAGTAATGAAAACGAACTAATGAAGAACAATAGTTAGAATGCAATAAAACACATTGAGAACCAGCATTATAGTACTGATTGCCCTGAGATCAGATCAGCTCGTCTACACCTATATTTCAAAGCCCTGTTTATATAGGAAGGAATTAGCATGCTGGTGGAAACGTAATAGGGTGGGAGCTTGTCTAACCTCTCTTGGGAGGGAATTCCACCATCTGGGAGCAGCCGGATAAAAGTCTCTCTCTCTCTCTCTCTCTCTCTCTCTCTCTCTCTCTCTCTCTTTCCACAGTTCCCAGGTTCTTTGCAGGAAAGCACTGAACATTAAATGTGCTTTAAAAGTATTGTGTGGATGTGACCTCCATCTCCTGATCTACCAGGCAACGCCCTTTAACACCCAGTCTCCACGCTTATCAGACTAGACAGCTCAGTTGGTTAGAGCGTGGTGCTGATAATGCCAAGGTTGCAGGTTCGATCTTAGTATGGGACAGCTGCATATTCCTGCATTGCAGTGGAGTTGGACTAGATCAGGGGTTCCCAAACTAAGGCCCAGGGGCCGGATGCGACCCAATCGCCTTCTAAATCTGGCCCGCGGAAGGTCTGGGAATCAGCATATTTTTACATGAGTAGAATGTGTGCTTTTATTTAAAATGCATCTCTGGGTTATTTGTGGGGCCTGCCTGGTGTTTTTACATGAGTAGAATGTGCCCTTTTATTTAAAATGCATCTCTGGGTTATTTGTGGGGCATAGGAATTCGTTCATATTTTCCCCCCCAAAATATAGTCCGGCCCCCCACAAGGTCTGAGGGACAGTGGACCGGCCCCCTGCTGAAAAAGTTTGCTGACCCCTGGACTAGATGATCCTTAGGGTCACTTCCAACTCTACAATTCTGTGATTCTATGATGTTGGGAGACCTGCCAAACCTAGCCCACAGCACCTGGCTTTGAGCAAGGAGACACTGTCCATGAGACAAAAGGTACCCCCCCACCCTCCAACATCAAAGCCTGCATGAGTAAAGATGGTGCGCTGGCTGGCTTGAAGCTCTTACCTCCAGAAAGATCAGGCTCATCCAAGGGAGGCAAATCAATTTAGTCACAGACCAAGGGGAAGATGCATCCCTCATAGTTGGCTTTCCTCCTTGGCACGGGGATCACAGCCAAAATACGGTCCCTTCGAAGTCCCTGAGAGAAAGAGAGAAGAACATGGCAAGACAACAGGTTTAGAGACACTTTTGGAGAACTTTTGTCTAGTCCCTGGGATCTTCCAGACAGTCAGTAAAGATGGATGGACTATCCTGTCTCAAAAAAATGCTACAGAAACACTTGCCTCTTCCCATTACTATTTCCCTGCTGATTGAAACGGCTTTCATTTTATGTAACCACAACATTATTGATATAACTAAACATGAAGGGGGAAATAGATCCAGACAGAAAAACAAGAAGTTTTGACCACAGCAAACAGCAGGCACCAAACCTAAGTACCTAATTAAATCATTACAATTATTATTATTATTATTATTATTATTATTATTATTATTATTACACACTATACCTGGAGGTCTCACATTTTTGTATCTGATTTTCAGCTCAAAGAGCCTTGGATCTAACATCTGCTCAAGGATAGCTACAGGTGGAAAGCCCCACTTCCTCTGCAGGGAGAGATGGGTCTGACTCGCACTCATGCAGCTGTGTGTGTGTGCGCACGCACGCACGCGCTAAGGTTCTGCCCAAGTGTGGAAAAAGAGCAGACGGAATGAGCCAGCAGCAGACTGCTATGGAGTGGAAAGCTTCATGTTCTGTATTTTTCTGTCCCATTTGCGGGCTGAGAATCTCTGAGCTTCCCTCCCTGGCCCATGGGATTCTTCCTAGGCCCTGCTGTACACCCACTTTAAGTGGATTTGCCTGGCTGGAATGTGTTCTGAAACTATGATGGCGCCTCTTGCTTGCCTGGATGGATAGAGGATAAAGGGGCGTGTGCAAACCTCTGGTTTTTTGCATGGCTGGAATGCAACCAATGGTACAAAAATAAGTCACGCCTGTTGCTCCACCCACTTTTTGCCTCCAGCCCCGCCCACCACTGGCATATGGCCCTGGGGAAGTTTGCCTGACAGGGAATGTGGACCTTGGACCAGAAAAGGTTCCCCACTCTGCATTATATACACAACCCTACCCTCCCTCTCATGCTTTATTGGTTTCAAAACTGCATAACAGAAATAATCAATATATGTTAACGACAAAATAAAGATAAAAATTCATTCGTTCCTTGGTTACTGCTTGTTTTGTACCTCATTCTGTACTTCGATTTAACATGACCTCCAATCTTCCCATTATGTTCCCAAGTTAGATTCCTTGGATATGCACTTGGCTTTATTTTCATCCTATTATTTAACTTGTTTTTGATTTTTCCAAAATTGTCCTATTCACAGGCAGAAACTCAATCGATACCTGCCAACCGATTGACATTTTGACAATGTTCTTTTACATAGACTCTCTCTCTATATATCCCACTCTCTGGTAAATTTTTCATCTGTAACATCTCATAGCCTTGCTGATATTCTCGCTAATTGTGCATACTTTCTTAATTTGATTCGCCAGTCTGATTTGGATGGGATCGTTTCTCCCTTCCGACTTTTTGCAGTTAAAATTCTGGCAGCAACTGTAGCATACATAAAGATTCTCCTGAACTTTTTTGGAATTTCATTACCCATAATTCCTAGCAGGAAGGCTTCAGGGGTTTGGGTTTTTTTGGGGGGGGATAGCATTTTAACATTTTCTTAAATTTGTTGTATATCATTTCCCAAACCTGTCTGACAATCCCACCCTATCTTGATTTCTTCTCTGTTCAGTGGCCAGGGATCAAACAATCCACATGCCATGCATGACTCCTGTATCCAACACTTTGGGGTGCCAGGTAAAGATGCTTTTGTTCACCCAGGTATGTGGCTTTTATTTGGGCCCATATGCTATGAAGTTACCCTACCCTGTACTGGTGTCCTTCTTTCTAGCTATAGGGTAGGATCTGTCCTTTTTATGGTATTGCAGGATGAGCACTTTCAGCCAAGAACACTCTTATAACTTTTTGATGTACTTTAAATTGCAGATTGTGTTTACCTTTATAATCGTAAGACACTTTGAGACATTTTATGCAGTAAGCCACAAATAGATGCAATAAGAAATTAGCCCCGAGTGCTCACTGGAAGGAGAGATCGTGAAGCTGAGGCTCCAATACTTTGGCCACCTCATGAGAAGAGAAGACTCCCTGGAAAAGACCCTGATGTTGGGAAAGATTGAGGGCACAAGGAGAAGGGGACGACAGAAGATGAGATGGTTGGACAGTGTTCTCGAAGCTACGAACATGAGTTTGACCAAACTGCGGGAGGCAGTGGAAGACAGGAGTGCCTGGCATGCTATAATAGCCCATGGGGTCACGAAGAGTCGGACATGACTAAACGACTAAACAACAAACAACAACAAGATGCAATAAATAATAACTTGCTCTTACGACCTGTCGACTAAGGCTGTGCCCACGCTCTGGTTTGCTCAGTATCCTGTGCCAGGATCTCACCACCACATCGGAAAGCGGCGCACACACAAAAGTTAGCTATAATCCATATCTATCCTGTTATTTCTTAGGGAGGGAAAACACATCTTGATGTGTTTCCCCTGAAACCATCTTTAATCCGAACTGAAGGGAAGTCATGACCTCACAGCATTTTAAGCCGTTCATGTGCACACAGCCCAAAGTCGTCTCTAGGTGGTTTACAAACACATTAAAAATAGGATTTGAATATGAAAATTAAACGTGGTGCAAAACAGCTACTTACAATGCAAACCGGCGCAGAAATGCCTAAAAGGTAACATCCAAACAAACCTCCTGAAATCAGAAATTGCTGGAAGAAAGGAAAGGAGCGAAAAAGCAATTGCGGCCCCAACACAGAAGCAGAGATCTTGCCTTGATGGGTATCTTATCGTATATTATCCAGTATCACTTTTGCAGCACAAACCGGAGTTACCGCCTGCTGGAATCTCATGAAGCATTATATAAAAACTAATCCCTCGGGAGAGGCGTAATCGCGTAACAGTGCCACATAGGCTGATTTGCATCCGCAGCTCAAAAGATACTGACCTGATAGGAGAATGCCAGTAGTTCACACGCAGCGAGAGCAGCCTGAGCTGGAGGATGCTCTGAATGGCATTTCAAGCATGTGCTCAGATGATCCCAGTCAGGACCGGCCTCCATCTGTCTACTCATATGACAGAAATAGCAGGAACTGCACTGGCCACAGCTGCAGGACATGCTGGCATGTACCAAGAAGGCTACACAGGTACGAAAGACACCTGCCGTCTGCCTTCTGCCAACTCAGACTATTGCTCCATCTAGATTAGTATCAGTTACACTGACTGGCAGCATTGCTCCAGGGTTTCAGACTGGGGTCTCTTTCGGCTCCAGTAGGGATTGAACCTGGGACCTTCTGGAGGCAGAGCAGATGCTCTGAGCACAGTGCCTCTGCATTTTCTCCCAGCCAAGTTTCCCCTTTTATTGGAACCACGCTTGTCCTGCTGCTACAACTGCTCCTCGCAGAAACAAAGAAATCTCAAGTTCTAAACGGTGAATGAACCATGTGAATGGAAGCCAGTTCTCCAGAAACAAGCAGTGGTCCCCAGTTCATTCATGACTGGTTCCCCCTCCAGAACGTAAGGAAAATAACAGGGCGAAAATACTGCAGAACAGGAGATGGGAACCTGTGGGCCTGCAGTATTACTAGACTATGGGCACATCTGCACGACACATTAAAAAGCACATGGCTAATTCTTAAATAATAAAAATAACAATGGGAACTTTTGTTTGTTAAGGGTACTGGGAATTGTAGCTATGTGGGAGTTAACTACTGTTCCCAGCAGTCGAGGCCAGGCCATTTGGGGGGCTGGAGGGCTGCCAGTTTAATATTCTTCTTCCTTCCTGTTCAGTTTCTTATTTCTTTTTAAAGCATTTTTTTTATCCTGTTCTTTGGCTAAAGAAAAGCTCCCAGAGTGACAGCTTCAGTTATCACTAATAAGAAGGTTCCTGTGGGATAACCAGTCTCATATAACCAACATGCTTAAGTCAAATTAATGCATGAAGGGGTTAATATCATAGAGTAAGCTGTCCTGCCAGGGTTAGCTATGTCACTTCTCCTTCCTTGGGAGGAAATAGGTAATCACGCCTATTGCCCCTACACACCCCATAGTCTACGTCTACCTGGGAAGCTCAGCATGAGAACAGGAGCATTTCTCAAGAAGCTGAGAGATACCAATGGATTGTGGCTAACATCATGCATCCTTGGCTCCCAACTGGGAGCATGTTGGGGCCAGCATAACCGGTAATGCGTGCACAAGCCTTGAAGTCAAAGCATCCCCCATTGTCAAGATGCTGGCATTTGAACCTTTTGCATGGCAAATGTGGGGCTCTTCATGCACCTGGCATCTGCCCTGCCAGCAAAGTCGGCCCCAGACTTGCAGCCACGGCTGAACTAAGAACAAACTGAAAGAGCATCAGCACAAAGCCGCATTTATTCCAGGTTCCTGGAAATGGAACTCCACTGCAGTGGCATTCTGCAAAGAAATGGCCAGGGGCTGATCTGCATGTCAGAAACGTTTAATGAGGCTGCAAGCGTAATAGAAATGTACCTCTGTTAGAGTTAAACGAAGCATCAACAATAAAGGGGGGGGGGTGGACACACCAATTTCTTCTCTCTTCCTTAAGAAGTGGAGGTTCTTCCCCACAACTATGGGTAGAGAGAAAGAGAGAAAGGGGTGTGTGGTTGCCGTGCACCAGAGGCATAGTACTTTGGGAGGGGCATGGGCAGTGCTCCCCATCCATTCTTTCTCAGGATCTGACAACTCAACAGTTCTTAGGAACAGGGCATCTGTTGATGTAGACCTGAGCTAGTGGAACCTGTGGTCCTACAGATGTTGGAAGTACAACTCCCATCATCCCTGATCCCTGCAACCTCTGGAAGGTACCAGCTTCCCCATCCCTGACACACAAAATGGTGAAATAGTGTTAAGTGTGCCTGTACGGTGTAGTGGTTAGAGGGTTGGACTGCGATCTAGGAGACCAGGGTTCAAATCTCCACTCAGCCGTGAAGTTCACTGGATGATCTTGGGCCAGCCGCTATCTTTCAGCCTAAACTACCACGCAGGGTTGTTGTGAAGATAAAAAGAGAAGAATGTATGCCATCTTGAGCTCCTTGAAGGAAATATGAGATATAATAATAATAATAATAATAATAATAATTAATAAATTTTTATTTATACCCCATCCTCCCCAGTCAAAACCGGGCTCAGGGCAGCTCACACCAATAAAATTACAATAAAACATAAAAAGCAATTAATTAAAATACAGTATTAAAATTTAAAATGCAGCCTCATTTTAAGTAGTCCATAAATCCAAGCCATGAGGGAGGAAAACACAGGGGTCAGACTAAGTCCACCCCAAAGGCCAGGCGGAACAGCTCTGCCTTGCAGGCCCTGCGGAAAGATAACAAATCCCACAGGGCCCTGGTCTCCTGTGAAAGAGCATTCCACCAAGTTGGGGCCAATACTGAAAAGGCCCTGGCCCTAGTAGAGGCCAATCTAGCCATTTTATGGCTCGGGATCTCCAGAATATTGTTGTTTGTGGACCTTAAGGTCCTCCGCGGGGCATACCAGGAGAGGCGGTCCCGTAGGTACGAGGGTCCCAAGTGCAACAACAACAACAACAACAACAACAACAACAACAACAACAACAACAACATAATAAAGGCTGCTTGCTTCCGAAAGAGATGGGCACATAATACAGCAAAAGTTATCGTGGCTAAACTGCCATCCCATTCTCATTTACTTGGGAGTTAAGTCTGAGTGAACCTGGTGGGTCTTGCTTCTGAATAAACACAGAATCATAGAA
Organism: Zootoca vivipara; assembly: GCF_965207765.1. Lineage (NCBI taxonomy): Eukaryota > Metazoa > Chordata > Lepidosauria > Squamata > Lacertidae > Zootoca > Zootoca vivipara. The sequence goes on from NC_142596.1 coordinate 35,568,919, forward strand.
TGGTAGAGGTGGAAGGGACCACATGGGTCATCTAGTCCAACCCCCTGCAATGCAGGAATCTTTCACCCAACATGAGGCTCAAACCCACAACCCTGAGATTAAGAGTCTCATGCTCTGCACACTGAGCTATCCGTCAGTGAAGAGGATCATGCTGTAAAACCCATGACAAACAGCTTGATCCTATGCAAGTTTATTCAGAAGGAAATATCACAGAGTTTAATGAGATTTAGCTGTTTACAGCAGGGGTGTTGCACCTGTGGCCTTGGAGATGCTGCTGGACTCAAACTCCCACAGGTCCTGACCAACAACATCTGGAGAGTTCCTCATCCCTGGTCTACAGGATCACAGCCTACATCCTCTCTACCATTGCTTTCAGCAGGATTTGCGGTGCATATCTAGGCACGTTTGCACAGAAATAATTTACCAGGGCGTGCCTAGGACTGCCGCCCAAGTCAGGGAATGTGCTCAATATGAATTAAATTAATGCTGCTGCGATCAATATTATTAAGTATGCAACATCTGCATGCCATTGGGTAGCACAACCACAACAAACGTGCACATACAGACCCTCTCCTTTAATGAAAAAAGGGGGGAGTCTGGACAAAGGTATGGTCTCCCACAAAACTAACATAATCCCACCTGGAATGGATGGTGTGATTCCAAAATCTTTTGTCAAATCCCAAGTGTGAGGGAGCAGCTGCCTTTACTGTCTCGGGACACCTTAAAGGCTGACTGTAACTCCATGGTTGAGCATCTGCTTTGCATGCAGGATCATAGAATCATATAATCATCGAGTTGGAAGAGACCACAAGGGCCATCCAGTCCAACCCCCCCCCCCCCCCGCCAAGCAGGAAACACCATCAAAGCATTCTTGACATATGCCTATCAAGCCTCTGCTTAAAGACCTCCAAAGAAGGAGACTCCACCACACTCCTTGGCAGCAAATTCCACTGCCGAACAGCTCTTACTGTCAGAAAGTTCTTCCTAACATTTAGGTGGAATCTTCTTTCTTGTAGCTTGAATCCATTGCTCCGTGTCCGCTTCTCTGGAGCAGCAGAAAACAACCTTTCTCCCTCCTCTATATGACATCCTTTTATATATTTGAACATGGCTATCATATCACCCCTTAACCTTCTCTTCTCCAGGCTAAAGGAGGTGGTCCTGGGTTCGACCCCCTGCCCCCCCCCGCCTCTCCCGGTTAGGGCTGGGGAGTCCTGACACTCTGGAGAACTGCTGCTGCCAATCAGTGCAGGCACCGCTAAGCTAAATGGACCAAGGATGCGGCTCAGTCTAAGGCAGCTTCCTAGAGTTCATCCGCAGCAAACTCTGATCCACGATGGTCGAGGTGCCACTCGCAATTTAGTGAGGAGGCTGCTGCAGCACTCTGCTCACGAGCAGAACAGGGCTTGCTTCTGAGAAAGCATGTAGGCTTGCGCGATGGAGCACCCTCCCCCCTCGAAATTGATAATCAGTGGGGAGTGGGGTGACATTGACCCCTGCTGCAAGGAGATGAACGTTCAACACACACACACACAGCCTCCGCTGCCCTCACTGTCCTTCCTTCCAGCCAAGATCAAGACGATCACGTTCCTGAGCACTCGAAGACTGGTCTTCCTCTTATCTTTTAGGATCTACTGGGGGCACGGCGCGGGGGGGGGGGGCGCAGATAAATAAGGGGAACCTGCATGCCTTCTCCCCAACCCCCACAACTCTCTTACCCCGCCCCCACATCTCCTCAATGTCTTATCTTTTTCTCTTTGAAATCTCATCTATGGAACAAAACTCTCCTCTTTAAACAAAACGCGCCGTGCCCTCTCTGTGCTTTATAACGCCGAGCCTACCTCTCAGGGTTGTTGTGGGGGAGAACGGGGACGAGGGTCAAAGCTTGCGCGCCCCCTTGAGCTCCTGGGGCGCAAGCAGGGAGAGAGAGCTCATCCCTCGAGGAATACAGAGAGACCCTTCATAATCCCCTTCTCCGCCGCCTCTTTCTCTCTCCCGGCTTGCGAAGCAGGCACACCCCTCCGTCGGATGCGAGCCTCACCTTGCCCGGCGACTTCTCCGTGGCTGGAGGGGGCGTTTGCTCGGAGCCTCTTCCTCCTTCGCCGCCGCCGCCGCTGGATCCAAGCAGGCGGGCGCTCCCTCCAGGCTCCCGCAGCCCGATGGAGACTGGACTGGGACTTGGCTTCCTCGCCTCGACGGAGGGTTAGCTGCTGCTGCTGCTGCTGCTGCTCTGGACGCCGCCTGCTCCTTTCCGGCGCGCTTCTGCGTCCCGTCCCCTCGACGGAGGAACCTTGCTTCGTCTCTCCCAGCCAGACCCCTCCTTCTCCGCCGCTCGTGGCTCCCCGGGCGAAGTGGAGAGAAAAGTGTCAATGGAATGGAGAGGGAGGAGTATTTCTGTAAAGTCCCCAACTCCCACCCACGCCCTCTTTCATGCTGCCAGAATGGTGGAGACGACGCACCAAGGAGTGGGCAGGACAGCCCTATGGCTATCCCTTTGTACCAGACCAGTGGAGATCTGTCTATTGGGGTGAATGGAGCACTGCCCCCACCAACCACAGGCTGCCCTCAGCCAGCCCCTACCTGCCTGCCCATGGGCGTAGCTGGGGGGGGCAGCTGCCCCCCAATGAATTAAATTCAGTAAAAATCCATAGGAAACTGAGGTTCTGCTCCCTCTAACAAAAGGCCTGCCCCCCCCCCAAAAAAATTCTAGCTACGTGTGTGTGTGTGTGTGTGTGTGCTCCTTGCTTGCATCCAGCCAAGAAGGTAGCAGTGGCTCAGTGTTAGTAATTCGGCCGTCCCGGGGGCCGGGAATTAAAACACATACAGTCATATGATACACAATAACCCTATGACTGCAGACGGGGAATGAATCCTAACACTCAGTGCATGCTCTGAGCAGCCGGGCAAGGAAAAATCTGGTTCCTGGCATGGACCATTTGGCTGGCAGAGCTATTTGAGGTGTGAGCGGAGCAGGGGCTTGGAGGGAAGAAAGATGGAGAGAGCAGGGGAGAGTTGCAGGAGGAAAAAAGAAGGAAGAGAGGAAGGAGGCAGAATGGAAGGCTGGGAGTGGAGAGAGGCAGGCAGATGGACTGATCAAGGAGGAGGAGGAGGAGGAGAGGAGAAGCAGGGCAGACCCCCCACTGCTGCAGAGTAAATCACTGGCAGAGCACGAAAGGTAAAGAAAAGCCAGTTTTTGTGTTTTCTGGTCCATGGCCTTTCCCAGCTTTGTAGGTGCCAAGACATCTCCTTGCCAAGGGTGCAAGGTAGCTTAGGTATGTCTCTCTGTACACATGAGCAACTTAAAGAGGGGTTGAGCTCCCCTTGTTGCTTTCTAAGCAGTTGTTCCCAGGGACAGCTGGTCCCCAGGGAGGCTGGTTATTATTATTATTTATTGAATTTATATACCGCCCTATACCCGCAGGTCTCAGGACAGTTCGCAGGATAAAATCAGAATATAAAACCACAAAGTACATAATCAAAATAAAAACAACAACAACAACCCAATAACCCCTTTCTGGTTGGAGAGAAAGCAAGGAGACAATTTGCAGGTGGAGTGAGAGCCAACAGCGAGCAGAGTCAACTAATTCCAGTCACATCCCCATCCTCTTCCCTGCTGACTTCCGCAAGGGCAACAGGCTAAGGTAGAGGAAGTAGACAACCAGAGCCACTCTCTTGACATGGCTGTAGGAAGAAAGCTATTGTGCTTGGAGGAATCAAGGCTGATGTTGGTGGGGCAGCATGCCATTTGCCCTATCAGACCAGCCTTCTTTTATGGGAAGCTTTGATGCCCTTGGTTATGTGGGTTAGTATTGCGCCAGAAATCTTGCTGCCTCTTTTTCCTAGAGCTGGACTAGAAGGAAAGTTCCTGGGTAACTGGGGCTCAGAACAGATGCATCTTGATGCAGATTGGCCTGCTGAAGATTCTCATGAGGCAGAACAGTCTCTGTAGAATCTTGGCAGGTGGGTATGCCAACCCATTGGGACAGCTCTGTTGCTTCCATGCAGTTCCGAACCCCTTGCCTTGATCTTGATACTACCTGTTGTATCACTTCTCTGCCTAAGGAAAGTTTTCTTCCTTACTCTCAAGTAAGAGCCTCTGTCATCATGGGCTAGACGGGAGCCTGGACTGTGGGACCTGTTCTGATGTGGATTTCAGGGTCCCCAGCACCTTCTGTGCCTCCTATGCCTCTCATGTATGACCACCCCCCAAAGGGGGGAAAAGACAGAGATTTGCATAAAAATTGTGCATACTGCTTTATATGTAGAGGTGCAAATGTATTACTTATAGAGAAATAGAATCCATTTCGCTGGATTATTGAAAACATGGCAAAAGCTGATTGTCGTTGTCTGCTTCCAACCTGCGTAGGGAAGTGTGCTGTAAACAACGGCCTCTCCTGCTGAGTGAAGATTCTTCATTCCCACATATCAACGATAGCTAATTTCTCATCTCAAAGGTTCCGTTTGCGCTCCTGTAGTTTTTCTCAAAGGTTCCCCCTGGATGTGGAAAATGATAACTTCGTACGCAGCTGGTGAAAGGAGAAATGGGAAGATGGTACAGCTTGGGGAGTACTCTGCTGTTGAGTGGGAAGGGAGGTTTATATTGTTCAGAGACCTATCAGTGCCCTTAGTCAATACTTATTGACTGCACAGAAATGAGTGCGGGAGAAGCATTGCACCGTCAGTGGCTTAGGAAACGTAAGAACAGAAGAAGGGTATGTTTGATCAAGCCAATGGCTCATCTGGTCCTGCATCCTCTTTATCACAGTGGCTAGCCAGGTGCCTGTGGAAAAACCCTCAAGCAGAATCCAAGCGCAAGAGCACTCTGCCCATCTGCAGTTTCCAGCAACTGGTACTCAGAAGTGGTGGAATTTGGACCTTACGAAGAAACTGATTCAGATAGCTTTGTCATACCTGCCAAGTCTCTCGCAGAGAAATCCGGGATCGGCAGCCACGCGAGGGGCACCAAAAATGGCCGGCACCAGAAGTTGCGTCTACGCATGTCCAGAAGTGCGTAGACACAACTTCCGGTGCCAGCACCAGCCATTTTCATTGCCCATCAATGGGCAAAGCGACACCGGAAGTTGCGTCTACGCACTTCCGGACATGCGTAGAAGCGACTTCTGGCGCCGGCCATTTTCTGGTGCCCATAGATGGGCAAAGCGGCACCAGAAAAATGGCCGCCGACAGGAGCCAAAATAAGGGAGATTAATGGGAGAGGAGCTGAAATGGGAGACCGCTGGGAAATGGTAAGGAAAAACGGGGGTTTCCCGGGAAATACGGGGTACTTGGCAGCTATGAGCTTTGTGTACCTCAGAGAAATCAAACTACAGTGGTACCTTGGTTCTCAAACTTAATCCATTCTGGAACCCCTAAAACAGCAATTTAACATGAATTTTACTATTTTACCATCTAATGGGACCATTGATCCAAAAAATGAAAGCCATAAACAATGTACTGCAGTCACACAATCAATCAATCAATCAATCAATCAGTAGCTGAACTGGGTTCCACACTGTCACAAAAACAAAACAAAAAAGAGCCACAAAAATGCAAAATAAATAGCAAAAACAGACAGACCGCAGCATAACACTCAAATCCTAGTCATGGCACTCAAAACGGAGCATGTTCAGCTTCTGAAAAAAGTTCACAAACCGGAACACTTACTTTGCAGTGTTTGGGTTCCAGGTTGTTTGAGTACCAAGGTGCTTGAGAACCAAGGTACCTCTGTACTGACAATTTTTATGCTATTTGGTCTAGTTTTATTACTTACGTGGCCACAAAGGAATATGGGTTCCATTCTCCCAGAACACATGGTCATTTATGGAAAGAGTCTTTGGGGTAGAGGACACGAAGTCTGTCGGCTCAGCTTTGCTGTTTGGACCTTTTTCCGTCTTTGGTGTTCTGCTTTGTTTTATGAAGAAGGAAACAAACAGTGACATATATTTTAAAAGGTCTGGAAGGTTCTTAAAAAAACTATTTGCTTGACCCCAAAATGACATTTAAAGTTGGCACCAGGCAGGAGTGAAGGCAATTAAGTTGCAGTTTTTCATTATGGTGATTATCATCACAATTGGTTTATTGATCACCTTCTAAACCAGGCACCCCAAACTTTGGCCCTCCAGATGTTTTGGACTACAATTCACATAATCCCTGACCACTGGTCCGCTTAGCTAGGGATCATGGGAGTTGTAGGGGCCGCAGTTTGGTGATGCCTGTTCTAAACCATCTCAAGGCGATTTACACATGGTATTCAAAACAGTTAAATACTCAAAAACATCAAATACATTTAAATTCAAGCTTATCTAATATGCACTTTCCAAAACACTATGGTGAGTGCTGCAGGACTACAACTCCCATCATCCCTGCCCATTTGCTATGCTGGCTCAGGCTGATGGGAATTGGAGTCCAGCAATGTCTGAAAGGCCAAAGGTTCATTAATAGTGATCCCTCCTTCAAACTACCTTCAACTCTCTGGAAGAAGAAGAAGAAGAAGAAGAAGAAGAAGAAGAAGAAGAAGAAGAAGAAGAAGAAGAAGAAGAAGAAGAAGAAGAAGAAGAAGAAGAAGAAGAAGAAGAAAGCCTTTACTTAAACTTGTGTGTATCCAACCTATGTAATTTGGGACAAAATGTTAAGTGTTGTGACAATGACTGCCTTGACAACTTCAGTGGACCCCAGTGAAATATCGTTGGGTACTTGCAGGAAATTGGTGGAGAAACTCAAGAGTTTTTAACATTTGACTTGTTAAATCTCTGCTAGGATGTTAATGGCTCAGAACTAGAGAGGTGGGAGAGATAGTGTAATTTTAACCACTCAAGAGTGTCTGAGATGTACTGTAATTATTAAAAATGACATATTACATAAAATTTAGAAAGAAGCAGCTCAGATGCATTAATTTCCTCAAGGAATAGGGAGGTATTTCAAAGGTTTTGAAAATGATACGGTGATTAAAGATAATAATTGGTGTGGGGAATTGCTGATAATATCAGTTTTACAATTTAGGCTAAGAAGCAAAAGCAGCCATGTTAGCCCACAATAAAAAACTCAAAACTTCGCATTGGGGGAAAGCCTTTATTTGACCAACTAAGATGTCGCATAATTGTGTACAAGCTTTGGAGTTGCACAGCATTCTTTGACCCCTAGATAAGGGTTGGGGAATCTGTGGCCCTCCAGCTGCTATTTGAGGCCAGCTCCCAAATTAATAAGAGGGAATATCTGACTATGGATGAATACAGATGACCCTTCCCTGGGGGGAAATAGAAATGGACACACAACTATCCTGCATTGTTGGGCAGCATGGCAAAGCCCAAGTGGGGTGCAAAAAAAGAGAAAAAAGATCTGTGGAAGCAGGGAGGAGAAGGAAGAGCTACTGGCCGTGCAAGCGCTTAAATGCTGCAAACCACGTCGTCATCGTCCCCCCCCCCCCGCCAGCCAGATTGGCTGGCTATGGTCATGACGTGGGCCAGGACTCCCCTATGACACGGGGGGGTCTTGACACGCCCCCGCCAAGAGCAGGAAAGTGCAAGGCCTGCCTGCAACCCTGTCCCTCTATGAAGAGGAGCACCTTTCTCCAAAGCTGAAAACCTGGAAGTAAGTGTTCCAGTTTTCGAACATTTTTTGGAAGCCAAACGCCCGACTGTCGGCTGTCAGCTATTGTTTCCAGGGCACCTGCACCAATCAGAAGCTGCGCCTTGGTTTTCGAACATTTCGGAAGTCAAACGGACTTTCGGAACAAATTAAGTTTGGTGCTTTTGTTTTTGCTATTTATTTTGTGTTTTTGTTTTTGAGGCTTACTGGCTCTTGGACCCGGGTGAAATAAAGTGTCAGGAGTATGGGCAGGAGTCAGGCTCTGGGGCCTGTAGTGCTTTGCAGGACTGGGGCCTGCCTCAGCTTGTGCTGGAGAAGCAAGGAGTGGCCACTCAGGTGAGGCCTCAGCTTGTGCTGGAGAAGCAAGGAGTGACCACTCAGGTGAGGCCACTTGATACCTCACTGCACCTGGTGGCAGGAGCTGGGAGGGATAAAAGTTCAGCATTTCCCTTCAGCTCTTTGCCACAGCAACGCTATCCCTGCCTGGTTGCCTCTGGCCTCTTGCTCCTTGGACCTCTGCCTTGCCAACGCCTTGATCCTTGACCCTTGCCTTGCCGATGTCTTGCTCCTCGACCCTTGGACCTTTGCCTTGCCGACGCCTTGCTCCTTGACTCCCAAGACCTTCGCCTCTGCCTTGCTCCTTGACCCTGCGACTGCCTGCTGCTGGACCCTCAGCCCTGCACCTGCTCCTGCTTCTAGACCACCATCTTGCCTCTGGTCCTGACGTCCTCAGTCAGGGCTTCAACTGCCGGCCGACTGGACCGTGACATAAAGCATATAGTTCAGGCATCCCCAAACTGCGGCCATCTAGATTTTTGGCCTACAACTCCCATGATTCCTAGCTGGTCGGGGAAGATGGGGATTGTAGTCCAAAAATCTGGAGAGCCCAGGTTTGGGGATGTCTGATATAGTTTCATCCCTGGTCCCCACCTTCATGCAAAGGAATATGACTCCTGAGAACCAGTAAAGTCCTACCGGTATTTGCCAGAGTAAGAACTCGTCCATGCTCTCACTTGTCCTGCATTTGCCCCCAGGAAACCCCACTGTTTACAACTGATGCAAAACGAATATCAACTGGTTTTTCTGTGGAGTGGTGGCAAACAGCAAGTTTTCCTGGGGGAAGTGGTGGGGCAAATGAAAAACCACTCAGACCTGTGCCTAGAAAACATGAGACAAGCATAAAACCTCTTGGCCCCATACTTTCTAGGGACGGGACTACCTGAAGTGTACCTCACCTACCTTTGTTCTGTGTTGTTGTTGTTGTTGTTGTTATATGGTGTAAGGACACCACCACCACAACAACAACATTAATTATAATCTGATGATGATGATGATGATGATGATGATGACATTGCCTTGGAACCAGGCTTGAGAACACAAAACTCAAAGTAATTATCAAGAAAAGGGAGTCAGAGGGCTCCCACCAAGGAAGCAGTGTGATCTATATTATATATTAGCAGAACCGACAGAAAGTGAAATTGCTTCAATCCATCACAGCTTTTAGGCTTGCAGAAAGTCACATAAAAAGCAGAGGTGGCCAATGCTTCAATTTTTTGGTGAAATGTCTATTAAACCAAGCAGCAGGAAGAATAGTCAAAACTGGGGGTCTGTCCAGTTCTGCCTAAAGCATACCGCAAAATAAAGGTCACTTTGCAGAATCTGCAATATAAAGATGTAATAAAAGCCCTGCCGGGTCAGGCCAAAGGCCCATCTAGTCCAGCATCCTGCTCTCACAGTGATCAGCCAGGTGCCTGTGAAAAGCCTGTAAGTGGGACCTGAGCGCAACAACAGTCTCTCCCTATTTCTGATTCCCAGCAATTGGCATACAGAAACAAACTGCCTCCGGCATTCTAACATTGTAAAAGACAACATCTTGTAATGGAGGCTTGCCATACGTCAGGAGAATTCCTGAGACGTCCTGGTTTTGGGGTGTAAAAATGGTGTCAGGAGGGAAAAACCCAGATATATGGCAACACGCTGAAAAAAGCAGCAGAAACAGCTCAAAACGCTCATGTTTCCCAAACAAAGCTCAACAATTTGTGTTTGTTCCCAAAGAAAAGCTTAAGCATTTTGGGGTCTTCCTTCCACTTTGCAGGTGTCAGGAATTTGACAGCCCTATGTAATGTTAACCCAAATGAGCCATTAAACTGTAAGTTCATGAGCCAGGCTTGTCTTTCATTGTCTTGTCTTTTTTCATTATTTGATTCATGTGCCCATGTGTATACTGAAAATAATTATGCAGACCATACGAATGATAGAATTGGAAGGGACCTGAACGGTCATTTGGTTCAACCCCAACATGAACATAACTGCAACAAACAATGATACATTCATGCTCTTTCATTACAGCACAGTCTAAAACAGTGGGTTAACCGGAAGGTAGCATCAAATGAGCAGGAGCTGTCTTTATTTTCATTCTACTAGCTGTATGGTCTCTGGTGTTGGGTCTAAGCTCTTTGCATGCCACCACAGAGCCAGAATATACTATGCAACACAGTACTCTAGTTCTGAAAAATGGAAAGTGTAATGCTGGTGGTCATCAAAAGAGATTTAAAGACTCTCTCAAGGCAAATCTAAAAAAAAATGTAGTATGAATACTGACAACTGGGAAACACTGGCATGCGAGTGCTCCAGTTGGAGAACGGCCTTTACCAAACGTGTCATGGGATTTGAAGACACTCGAACTCAGGACAAAAGGGAGAAACACACTAAGAGGAAGGCAAGTTTGGCAAACTCTCACTGTGATCAACTCCTGCCCTGAAACCTATGTCCCCACTGTGGAAGGACGTGTGGATCCTCCACAGTCACTTACGGACTCACTGTTAAAACCGTGTTTATGGAAGACAATCTTACTGGGCTTTGAGTGATCACCAAAGAAGAAGACTAATTCTAATAGGAGGTACAATCTGATTTCTTTTGTCTATGAAATGCATACACCCTCCTGTTCCTTCTGCCACCATAGCCATGGCATTTGGCTCCACTTAATATTCTGCACCAAAGGCCATATTCAATCAGTAACCATTCCTGCCGCTAACCCCCAAGCCCTTTGATAAATTAATGTTCTTGGCTTATTAGGCAATTATTGAATTGAAACATTTAATCAGCAAAACCTATATTGTGTGTCTTTCGCGTCTGAACGTTCCTGGATTGATGAGCTTGGACAGTATCCCTAGCCACCCGTGGACCAGGTCCTGTCTCCCCCTTGTTTCAGGGACGTTCCTCCCCATCTTGGCCCCATAAAACAGGTTAATGGTACAATGAAGCATTTAACAGTTACATTCGTCTGGAAGTAATTTAAATGAACTGCTTGTTCTTCCACTTTGGCCATATCTCCCTTCCTCCACTGAAAGATTTATGGTCCATTGCTGCCCATATGTAAAAATTGCCAAGCTGTTTTGTTTAATCCTCTCTTTTTAAAATAAAATAAAATAAATAAATGTCATTTTCTCCAAGGAGTTTGGAGTGGTTAGGAGATCTGGGCCATGGGCAGCATTCTGAGGTGAGTCAGGACTGAAAGCCAGTGCAAAAAGTAAGCTGGAACTAGGGATAGAGGCTAGATTGGATTCAGTTCACATTTACAGGTGAATCTGTCAAATCCACACTTTCCAAAAAATAATAATAATATGAAAACCAAAACACAGCTATCCTTTGAAATTCACACTTCTCTGAATCTTGAGATGCAGGTTTCCAACCAATGGTTTCCAAAATGCATGTATTATCGGGGGAAATGTGCCTAAAAAATTACCATACTAGTGGGGAAAACATAGGGAAATATTGGTTACAGGTAGGTAGCCGTGTTGGTCTGGGTCGAAGTAAAAAAAAAAATTCCTTCAGTAGCACCTTAAAGACCAACTAAGTTTTTATTTTGGTATGAGCTTTTGTGTGCATGCACACTTCTTCAGATATCTGAAGAATCTGAATTCTTCAGGTATCTGAAGAAGTGTGCATGCACACGAAAGCTCATACCAAAATAAAAACTTAGTTGGGTTTTAAGGTGCTACTGAAGGATTTTTTTTATTTTATAGGGAAATATAATTGTTATTGTTATAATTTGGCTGTTATGGGGGGGTATATTGGAAAACTAATAAAAATAAATTACAAAAATGAAGAAAATAACATGGGGAAAATGCATTATATTAGGAGAAAATGCTTGCAAGAATGTGTGCTTTGGTCAAAACCACCTACAAAAATGTATTTATGTATTAGGAGAAATTCAGACTAAAATGCTGAGGAATTTTCATAAGGATTTTAAAATTTTGTTTTCTATGTTCTATAGTAAGATATAGTTACAGTATTAGTAACTTTCCTGTTATGGTTCAGCAAAAGGTTCAGTAGCTCACACAAACCCAAAGACCTCAGCAACTTTTCACAGGGGGTACATACCAAGCTTGCCATGCTAATCTTCACAGCAGTTCCATGTGGTGGTTTTAAGCTGAGAGAGAATGAACTGAGAGAATGCTGTAACTTTTTATACCACAAATGTCCAGGGAGGAGGGGGGTGGCATTCGGGAAGCATGGCAGAGAACAACTAATGAAGGAGAATAAATGCACCACTGATACACTATTATTGAGTCAAGGACGGGCTGCAGAATATGCCCCTTTAGTCCAACCTCTGCATAAGCTTTGTGCAAGCAAGGATGATTGCTTAATAATTAGGTCTGGAGGTGGGCAGGAGCAATAGATTTCCCCCTGAAGCACAAACCTCCCCTTTAATCCTTCTTAAACCAGCTGAGCTCCTTTTAAGAAAGCAGAACAAAGGCTAGAGAGTCAGGCACAGAGGTCATTGCTCATCATCAGCACACCTGCTTTGTCGCCTTTAGTTTCCAGCTTCATTCCTTGCCATCTCCATTTAAAAGCATCTCAGGGGCGGGAGCAGTGTCTCAGTGGCAATTTCAGAAGTGCAGGGTCCCTTCGTGATAGCCGCAGGCACGCCCACTCAAAGCCACACCCCTCTTCTAAGAGTATACAGTACAGTAATAATAATAATTAGGGATGCATCACAATGATCCATGCAGATCTCTGTGTGTTGCCTTTCAGCTACATCTATGATTTTCTGTGCATGTACGCGGGCAAATGATTTAGAGTGCTCCAACATCTTCTTTCAGAGAGACTTAAGGTTTTTCTTTCCTTGAAGGCTGATTGTATGGAACAGAACTTGCACAGCGTTCTCTCAAAACTGAAGCCCCTTGTGTTTTCAGTGTTCCTAAATGCTGAGCTTTGGAGCACACAAAGCAACTCTTCCTCTGTGTTCTTCCTGAGCACCTTCTCCAGAGTCACTCTCTAGGAGCCACTTCTCAGTGGCTGACTCACCTCCTTTCGTCTGGTTGCCTCCAGTCAGCACCAAGGGTGAGAAGACACCTCAGTGCTTAGAAAGCTCTGCTTTCCTGCTTCTTAGCGGACTCTAAGTCAGACAGAGACCCTGCTGCGACGCTGCTGCAGAAATAGTGAAGGTCTTCAAACCACTTCAAACCCCTGCAACTCCAAACTACTCCGCCTTTGGTAGCAGGGCTAAGAAAGACCCCCGCCCCTAAACCCTGGAGAGCTATTGACATCCAGATTAGACAAGACTGGCTGGCTGAGCTATAGAGAGCAACTTCATTTGCCTTATCTGCACAGTGCTGTGGGCAAAACTGATTCTAGTTCCCCCAAATTGCCACTTATTCAAACCCTCGGATGTACGTGCTGTGTCTAAGCCATTTAGGGCTTTTTTGGGTATAAATCAGTGTGTTGTGTTGTGTCAAGAGGACAGAGGGAAAGGCCAGATGCCGAGGAATTGATCGTAACAGGGAGTAGCCTTTTCCATAGGTGCCAAGTTTTCGCTTTTCTTGCGAGGAAGCCTATTCAGCATAAGGGAAAATCCCTGTAAAAAAGGGATAACTTGGCAGCTATGGCCTTTTCAAAGGCTTGAAGCGACAGCGTCTTGCGTGGCATGTGAGCTCATCGCTCTGTCTTGATGTACACTTGGGGTGGCACATTAAAAAAACCTGCATCTGATCAGAGCCGACAGTGCCCTGTAGTTTGTTAAGGGTGCTGAGAGTTGTTAGGTGACTCCTATTCTCCACACAGAGCTGCAATTGCCAGAGTGGTTTAACAATCAATCCCATTTCTTAGGGAACTCTTGAGAATTGTAGCTCTGTGAAGGGAATAAATGGTCTCACAGCACTTTAAACTAACCACAGGTCCCTGCATGCTTTGGGGCAAGTCCTGACAGTTGAAGGAGGAGGAGAAGGAGGAGGAGGAGTTTGGACTTGATATCCCGCCTTAAGGAGTCTCAAAGCGGCTAACATTCTCCTTTCCCTTCCTCTCCCGCAACAAACACTCTGTGAGGTGAGTGAGGCTGAGAGACTTCAGAGAAGTGTGACTAGCCCAAGGTCACCCAGCAGCTGCATGTGGAGGAGTAGGGAAGCGAACCCGGTTCACCAGATCGTGAGTCCACCGCTCTTAACCACTACACCAAGCTGGCTCTCTCAAAGTGGGGCAATAGAGCATTACATCTATGGTGCAGTTGTGACCAGAACACTTTAATTGCACAAACCTAAATTTCCCAATATGTGCTTAAATTCCTGCCACAAAATCCTGGCAATCTAGAGGTGCTGTAACCAGCTCTTTGTATCAAGGCCTCTTGCCCAAGCCTCCAATCAGAATTAAGAGAAGGGACGTAGCTCAGTGGCAGAGGATCTGTTCTGCAGGCAGAAGGTTCCCATTTCAGTTGCTGGCATCTGCAGTTGGCACCAGGAAAGATGCCATGCCAGAATCCATGGAATGCCTCTGCCAGTCAGTGTAGAGAATACTGAGCTAGATGGACTAAGGGTCTGATTTTATAAAAATCCTATTTTATATTATAATTTAGATGGCTTAAGATAAACACTGAAATGGAGAGGCAAACTGACCTTATGTGAATATTCTTTTGTAGCATGTGAGATGCCTTGGACAAGGATTTTTGTAGTCTCCCACCTGCTTTCCCTGCACATTTAGCTAACTTGACAGAATGCTAACAATGGGGGGTGGAGGTAATTTTTGCTCCCTCCCTGTACTTTAATCTGTGCATATGACCTTAGCTGGGGTGACTGCACTTTGGAAGAGGTCGCGCACGCACACACACACACACGTCATCTGCCTTTGTGGTACGTTTTACTTTTCCAATTGCCTCTCGCTCAGCATGCACAAGTTCGATTTAGCAAAGCTCAGCCCTTGGGTGAGTTTCGTGTTACTACTTAGAAATGATTTTCAAGATAAGGGGAGATTAAGCAAGGTCTCTGGTGATGTGTCCAACAGGGTTCGTTAATGGCAGAGGCAGCAGTGGAAAATTAAAGTCCGCGTAGGGTTTAACCTTCTGTGTCTTGGCCCCGTCTGCTAACACTGTACTGCGGCTGTTTCTTCAGCTAGGAATAATTGGCTGCTTTCTAGCAAAGCCCTCCCCCCCCCAAGCTCTGAATGGCAGCTGGCCACCTCGGAGTTAAAAAGATGAGATGTGTCCACTCAAGAAGGAGGGGGGTGGCTTTCAGCCAAAATGTACTCTGTGGGGCCCCTCCCTGAAACCCCCCCCCCCACTCATCACTATTTTCACTGCTGCTCATTTAGGTATCTATCTTCAATATTATTCTTTCATATGATATACAAATACGCAGTACGCAACATTAAAGAGAAAGGAAAATAAAAAGTGAAAGAAAGAAAGAGGAATCATAAAAAAACCCCACACATAAATAATTGTATTGCATATTTTCCTTTTGTCATTCTATACTAAATTCTCACTCAACTCATTGGGCCAATTGCTGCCTCATAGTCTAACCTACCTCACAGGGTTGTGGTGAGGATAAAATAGGGACGGGGCAAATTGCGTTTGCCACCTTAAGCTTCTTGGAGGAAAGGTGGGGTAAAGATCAAACAGGTAAATAAATAAATCTATATGTAATTTGTTTGAAGACAATACATAGATACATTATACCTATATAAAGCATATGGATCTACATTTTTCTACACTTTGCTGTACATTCTAAAGACACTCCACTTTCCCACGAAAATGGCCATAAGACTGTCTGTCGTCTCTGACTTTGACAAAAGTAGTCAATAGGATCATGGTAACTATGCCATTTATGTATTTCAACCTTCCTCCAAGGAGCTGAAGGCAATAAAGATGGCACACACACACACACACACACACACACACACACACACACTTTATCTTCACAACAACCCTGTGAGGGAAGTTAGACTGAGAGTTGATAAAAAGGTAAAGGTAAAGGACCCCCGACAGTTAGGTTCAGTCACAGATGACTCTGGGGTTGTGGCGATCATCTCACTTTACAGGCCAAGGGAGCCGGCGTTTGTCCACAGACAGTTTTCCTAGGTCATGTGGCCAGCATGACTAAGCCGCTTCTGGCAAAACCAGAGCAGTGCACGGAAACACCATTTACCTTCCCTCTGGAGCGGTACCTGTTTATCTACTTGCACTTTTTGGGCGTGCTTTCAAACTGCTAGGTTGTCAGGAGCTGGGACCGAACAACAGGAGCTCACCCCGTCGTGGGGATTCGAACCGCCGACCTTCTGATCGGCAAGCCCAAGAGGCTCAGTGGTTTAGACCACAGTGCCGCCCGCATCCCACTCACAGTCAATTTATTGATATACCACATTTCCCACAATTAAATCTGTGTTCAGAGTAGTTCACATAAAAATAGTCTAAGTATTAGTATATTTAACAGCAACGAATAACAATGAGCAGTATAATATCCCTAAAATATAGCAGTAAAGGAAAGATTGAACTACAGGAGAAGCGGGTAGAATGATTGTGGCAGGTGTCATTGCTCAGTTTGAAGGCATCTGCTTGGTATGCTGAAGGTCCCATATTCAGTCCCTGCACCCTCCAGGCAGGATTGGTAATGTCTCGTACCACTTTTAAGAAAATGCTCCTGGTTGAGTGACTTGACAGATAGTGCTTGATGGAAGTGCAAATATTTGCAACGAAGGACAAGATCAGGCATAAATCACTCCCCTGAACTGAGTGTAATTATACCCCACCACTCTGTTTTTGCAAACATGTAATCTGAGATTTCCATTTTTGTGTCCCTGTCTGCATCGAAAGGGGGGGGGGAGTAGTGGAAGAGTGATGCTCATATGTGTGGAAATAGAAGACATCTGTTTTCAAGTCTGCAAAGGCTTTTTTATTTTTCAATATTTCAGTTTCAGATGCAGGAAGCACGAGAAACATCTTAAGCATCACTTGGAGAAACACCCGCTGACTGTTGGCCATCCTACGCAACACTGGGGGAGGAATAATGTTCCAGCTAAAGCTGTCACCGAGGCATCATGCAAATTTTATATGCAGGCTTGCAAATGAGGACTTTCCCACAACGCCAGAGGATGACAAGCCATTCAGAGTCTCACCAGTCAACCCTTACACTACTGGGTTAGATTTCTGCTATAAGGACTTGCAGAATTTCAAGCTAGGGCTCCCACCAGTTGAGCTGCAGCACTTTCTCACTGTGAAACACCAGAGGTATGCACAGGCTGAATTGCGCTCCTCAGTGGTGCCATCTAGGCTGCAATACCAGCCTTGCCACCTGACAAAGCTCAAGTCAGCTGACACGCCCCACCAAGGACCAATCCCGCTCTACCAGGCCTTATAAAAGCCACAACTCAGCACTTGTTCTTTGGTCTGAATGGTGTGTCTTGTGCTACCAACTGTCAAGGAGGAGTCAAAGCCCTCTTTATTGGGCGATGGAGGCAAGAATCTGAAGGGCACATAGGGGCACATTAGAGCTGCTGATAGATGAACCTGCAGGGCCAATGCCCCCACCCCTGGCCTGAGGATATAGCACAGCCATCCTCAGTCCTGGAGCCTCCCCTACTCTCTTGGAAGAAGCTTACTAGAGTAGAACAGCCTTATGCAGCACAGTAAGAATTGGGCTTCACCTGGTGCTGTTATTATATGGTCCAGTAACAGTAACAGCGGGTGGCGCTGTGGGTTAAACCACTGAGCCTAGGGCTTGCCGATCATAAGGTTGGCGGTTCGGATCCCCATGATGGGGTGAGCTCCCGTTGCTCTGTCCCTGCTCCTGCCCACCTAGCAGTTCAAAAGCACCTCAAAGTGCAAGTAGATAAATAGGTACCGCTCCGGCGGGAAGGTAAACAGTGTTTCTGTGCGCTGCTCTGGTTCGCCAGAAGTGGCTTAGTCGTGCTGGCCACATGACCTGGAAGGTGTATGCCGGCTCCCTCGGCCAGTAAAGCGAGATGAGCACCGCAACCCTAGAGTCGTCCGCAACTGGACCTAATGGTCAGGGGTCCCTTTACCATTTTTTAAAACAGATCTCACAAAGCAGCAGTGCTGGCTAGAGGTTGCAGGAACCACGGACAGCTCGAAGAAGAAGAAGAAGAAGAAGAAGAAGAAGAAGAAGAAGAAGAAGAAGAAGAAGAAGAAGAAGAAGAAGAAGAAGAAGAAGAAGAAGAAGAGGAGGAGTTTGGATTTGATATCCCGCTTTATCACTATCCGAAGGAGTCTCAAAGCGGCTAACATTCTCCTTTCCCTTCCTCCCCCACAACAAACACTCTGTGAGATGAGTGAGGCTTAGAGACTTCAGAGAAGTGTGACTAGCCCAAGGTCACCCAGCAGCTGCATGGGGAGGAGCGGAGACGCGAACCCGGTTCACCAGATTATGAGCCCACCGCTCTTAACCACTGCACCACACTGGCTCGATGGTGAAGAACCACTTGCTCAATGGTTGGGAGCAGGCTGAGGCCTTTTAAGCTTCTGCCTCCAGACCACCTCTCTAGGCTCCACCCCCTTAAAGAAAGAAAAAATCTTTAATGGCTCAACTCTTTGGCCAGAAGATGGACAAACTTGGAGGCCCCGGTTCTGCCACTCACCACCTGGCCTAGGGCGGGGCCTGAGGCCTATAAGAACTGCTGCTGCTACCAGCCAGGAGGACTCCCCTGCTTGGCGCCTGGAGGCCCCAGTCCTGCCACTCACCACCTGGCCTAGGGCAGGGCCTGAGGCCTATAAGAACTGCTGCTGCTACCAGCCAGGAGGACTCCCCTGCTCGGCGCCTGGAGGCCCCGGTTCTGCCACTCACCACCTGGCCTAGGGCAGGGCCTGAGGCCTATAAGAACTGCTGCTGCTACCAGCCAGGAGGACTCGCCTGCTCGGCGCCTGGAGGCCCCAGTCCTGCCACTCACCACCTGGCCTAGGGCAGGGCCTGAGGCCTATAAGAACTGCTGCTGCTACCAGCCAGGAGGACTCCCCTGCTTGGCGCCTGGAGGCCCCAGTCCTGCCACTCACCACCTGGCCCAGGGCGGGGCCTAATGGGCTTTATAAAGGACTGTTGCCGCCGCCGCCGCTGGGCAGAGAGGGCTCCATTTTGTTTTTGTTTTTTTGTTTAAATTCCTGCTATTTTTTACCTATGTTATTTTAAACTGTATTAAGGATGTATTCTTAGTTTTAGATTTTGATTTATGTCGAAATTGTTTTCTATTCGGTTGTGTATTTTTTGATGTGGTTTATGTATTGTTTGTGACTTTTGTAATTGTGCTATTGCTGTATTGTTTTGATATTCGACTGGAAGCCGCCCAGAGTGGCTGGGGAGACTTAGCCAGATGGGCGGGGTACAAAAAAAATTTGTTGTTGTTGTTGTTGTTGTTGTTGTTGTTGTTGTTGTTGTTGTTGTTGCATAGCCTCCTCCTTAGTGCACTACCTGTGCTGCCAGACTGATCATGTGTGAGGTGAGGCAGGCAGCTTCAGGGGCAGGTGCCTGTGAAGGTCTGGACTCTGACCTTGGTGGTCCAGGAGGTTCTCCTGGGTGCTCTGTCTGACATGTCTAACTGCAGCGTTCTCCTGCTCTGGCAGCTGGCTCAGAGCTGTGGACTTTAGCTGGCGCCTCTGCAGCCTCTGATTATGTCTGGATTGTTGCTAGATCCAGGAGCCATGACATAAGACCTCAGTTTTAATATATTCCTTCTTGGAGCAACCTGAACCCTGTCTCGCATCCTTCTTGAAATTCACCCCACCTTGCCTCGTGTCTAGCCTGAACCTTGCCTTGTCATACAACCCAGTGGAGCTTTGCCTTGCTGGAGTGCACCACAGAGCAGGGCAGGACCAACCAATGGAGGAGCCCCGACTCCCAAACACACACTGGAGGGTGTTGTACTCAGGACCCACCCAGACTTGGAGCTGGCCCTGGCTGGGTTAAACCCACCCAATGGATCCAGGCCGCAGGCTGATCCACTAGACAGGCCGATCCGGCAATGCATCCCATGTGTTCTAATGAACAATTGGACAAAATTGTGAATGAAATCTTTGATTTCCTCCACAAATCCCGATGCTGGTATTGGTGTCGAGAAGATGTGAACATCAAATCTGGGAGCAGCCAGCTTGGACGCGAGTGGCTCACGTAGCGCACGTTAGAAAACTCCTTGAACTCTGAACATTATAAATGACAGCAAGAAAAATTGCTGTGCTCCAGGTATACCTTTCTGATAATGTGATCAGAGAACAGTTTTTTGGGTTTTTGTTTTTTTTAAGCGTAATACTATTAAGAAGAGACATGGGTTGCACGAGGATGTGATGAGGGGTGATAAGAATCATGTTATTTGGTCTACAGGACCAGAGAGAGATTGTACGGGTTTTCTGTACTGAAAAAGAAAAGTCCAGAAAATGGTATCAGTTTGTGAATTTCATGTCCTGCATCCCAGTGCGTACAAAACAAGACAGCTGCCTTGCTCGGCTCGCACGTACCTTTTTGCATGGCTTGATGGTGGGAGCTGAATTCTGAACTGAGAGCCAGAGTAGTGGGGTGGTGAAGCACAATGGAGGCTGCTCCATTAGGATGAGTGCCCAGAACCAGACAGCCACCTGCCTGCCCTCATCCTTACAAGCAGTCCAGGAGTGGCCCTGGCTGTCATCTTCTTCAGCCTCGGCTGCCCTTGTAGAACTCAGAAGGTACTTTTTATCGTATGTGGTGGAACTGTATGGTGATAAAAGCTTTCTGGGATATGATATATAACAAAATGAAAAATATGTTTAAAATAACTTTTGTTTTTAAAAAACAGAAGCTTTTTTATTAGGAATTACAGGTACTGCATTCCAAAGGACCAGAAAAGACTCCTTATGTACGGAACAACAGCTGCCCAGATGCGATTAGCCCAGAGATGGAAAGAAGATATGGTCCCTTCCAGAGAGGAATGGCAAACCAAGCTGATGGACTATGCCGAAACGGACTGGACTGGACAAAAGCTTTACCAAAGAATGGGGAGGGGGTTATAAGCATAGCTGCCAAGTTTTCCCTTTTCTCGCGAGGAAGCCTATTCAGCATAAGGGAAAATCCCTTAAAAAAGGGATAACTTGGCAGCTATGGTTATAAGTTGTCTGAGAGACCACTGTAAGCAGATGGAAACATGGGCAGGATTTTGATATCACTTGTAGCGTAACAATTAGCATGGACAACATGGATTGATACAAAATTGAGAGTTGGGAAGAATATGCAGTTTTAAATGCTTAAAATGGGACTCCGTGGAGGGGAGGGGAGTCCTGAGATTTGAATAAATCTCTGTATATGGATATATATTTGGATTTTTATAACTTTGAATTGGTAAAATCAAATAAAAATGATTTTTAGAAAGAGAACTCAGTGGGGTAGTGGGTGGGGAAAGAACTCAACTGAGTTGGCTCCCCCTGTGATTGGCTCTGGCTGTGCCTGTCATTGGATTAGGCTCCGCCTACCCTTGGCCTTCCTGTCTTCCGCCAGTTCCAATGGGCATCAGCCACCAGTGGTTGTACTTCAGGTTCTCCTTCACCCATTGCTTGATTCCTGCGAGGTTTCACATGGTGTTGCTGCATAGGGCATTACATCGCAAATGGCCCCCTGGGCCCAACTTAGCCATGTTTTGCATTGTTGTGCTTACTTGGCAAAGTGTGTGATGCACATGCAGAAGGCTCGATCCCGTCACGTTGGAGCAGGTGAGCTGGAGCAGGTGGTCCTGGATTCACTCCTCAGCATCTCCAGCTAACAAGGGTCTGCAGAATACATGATCTGGAGACCTTGGAAAGCTGCTTTCAGCCAGACTACAAAGTACTGTAATGGGAAATGAGCCTTCACATTGTTAAATTCTCCCCACTTCTCCAAACAGTGAGATGTTCCAGGGGTTGATTTCCTTTGGAAGGAGGTCACTGGAGGCTTACAGGCATTTTGTAAAACTTGTGTTGCAAATACACAGTCTGAGAAGAGATGATAAAGAGCAAACAGTGGAAATTTCCCCACCAGACAGCTAAAGTCCACTGCTCCATCAGCAAGCTACTAGGGAGACAGATAGCCTACCACTCTTGTTTCCATTGCAGCCTCTCCTTATAGAATGGGTACCTTGGTACTCAAACGGCTTGGATCCTGAACAAATCGATTCCCAAATGCCGCAAACCCAGAAGTAAGTGTTCCGGTTTGCGAATGATTTTTGGAAGCCAAACATCCTCTGCGGCTTCCGCTTGAGTGCAGGAAGCTCCTGCAGCCAATCGGAAGCCACACCTTCGTTTTCGAACGGTTTCGGGAGTCAAACAGACTGCCGGGACAGATTAAGTTTGAGAACCAAGGTACCAGCATCCTTATCTGGGAGGGGTCAGAGCTTGCATTTTGCCCTCTTTTGGTTATTTCTTAGCTATTCAGAAAAAAATGGTCTAACAATTAGTTCCCATTGCCAGGCTATTAACATTACTTTGTCAAGCCCTGTTTAGGGAAGCTTTTAATGTTTAATAGATTATTGCATTTTAATGTTCTGTTGGAAGCCACCCAGAGTGGCTGGGGAAACTCTGCCAGATGGGCGGGGTATAAATAAATAAAACATTTATATTCTACCTTTCTTCCAAGGAGTCCCCAGGGAACTCAGGGCAACCAACATAGCTGCCCCTCTCCCCTCCATTTTATCTTCATAATAACCCTGTGAGGTTGTTTCAGTTGTGAGTATGTGACTAGTTCAATGATACCTATTGAGCTTTGTGGCTGAGTGAGTATTTGAACCTGGGTCTCCCTGGCCATATTCCAGCACTCTGACCATTACACCTCACTGCCTCACTCATGAATCTTGGGTTGATGAAGAATACATCCTTTGAAAGTGTCCTTCTTCTATGTTAGCTGGTCCTTCAAAGAGTTTTTCTTCCCTTGTTCAAATTTCCATCTGCTTTGCATTGCCTTTCAGGGCTCAAAATTTCTCCCCTTTATCTCATACCATTTTCGTGTACAGGATTAGTAACCCCCCACCCCACCCCACCGAGAATAATCAAATGTGTAACTGAACTCAGAGCTTTAAAAGTTTATCACAACCTTAATCATGATGTGTAAGTTAATGCTCTAATGCGTGTGATAATGATACTTCCTTCAAGTGCATTGAGCATAAAATGAAGTCTCCAAGGATGCCATCCCAAGCTCTTCTGGATGCTTTGAACATTTTCTTTCTGCTGCTTGCAAAGTTTCCTTCAGGTGTTCTGATTGAAGCTGGGCTCCCAGCCCCCCCCCCCCAAGCTCTCATTTATTCAGAACACCTTTCATAAGATGCCCAAATGAATGCTGGTGGTGGGTGGTGGAGGGAAATCAGGTGGTGGAAGCAAATAAATCTGGAGAAAATCAAAGCTGAAACATTCAAAGGTTCAAAAAGCTCACATGGAGAATTGCCAAAATAATGAACATAGAACCCTGTGAATTCTGGAGCAATAGTGGGGCACAAATAAAACTATTTAGGCAAATAGGCAACGGAGAACTGTGGATGGGTTGCTTCACATTTTGGCAAGTAGCAGCTGGGGGGTGCTATCTAGAATGGGACGCTGGTACTTTAGGAGGGGAGCTTAACTCTTTCCATCCTGTGCTGCTTTCCTGAGCACGATCTTCCTCCATCACTCAAAGCTTGAAGTTAACCCTTGTAGAGGAGACTGAGGTGGGGGGCAAAACCAGTGATCAGAGAAAGGATTCAGCAGCCCCTTTGTGTCCATAGCATTGCTACTTGAAGTCACCTATCCCTTGCTTTTTACACATTTGATGGCAGCCAGGAATTGGGGGAGGGATTTGGTTCAGCTCACATTTACAGGTGAACCTACCAAATTTCACTTTTTGAAACAATAAAAGGTAAAGGTAAAGGGACCCCTGACCATTAGGTCCAGTCGTGACCGACTCTGGGGTTGCGCGCTCATCTCGCATTATTGGCCGAGGGAGCCGGCGTATAGCTTCCACGTCATGTGGCCAGCATGACAAAGCCGCTTCTGGCAAACCAGAGCAGCACATGGAAACGCCGTTTACCTTCCTGCTGTAGCGGTTCCTATTTATCTACTTGCATTTTGACGTGCTTTCGAACTGCTAGGTTGGCAGGAGCTGGGATCAAGCAACGGGAGCTCACCCCGTCACAGGGATTCAAACCGCCAACCTTTTGATCAGCAAGCCCTAGGCTCAGTGGTTTAACCACAGCGCCACCTGGGTCCCCCCCTCTGAAACAATATGTGAACCCAAACACAACTATCCTCTGAATTCTGCATGTCTCTGAATCTTGCAATGCAGTTCTTCAGTAATGTAATGTGTACAAAAATGCATATACAGTACTAGGATAATGTGTGCATAAAATGTACATATTAGTGAAAATAACATACAAGAATGCATTAAATTTGGGGGAAGTACTTGTATATATTAGGAGAAATGTACGCTAAAATGCTGATGGATTTTCATGAGGACTAGGTTTTTTTGGGTTTTTTTAAAAAATTGCACATTGCCATGGACTCGAGACTGGAAAAGTAAGAAACTGAAATGGACAGATTTTTCCATCCCTCTTGGCAACCCGCATTTCAAGATCCTGGCCTGGCAACTTGATGCATTGTTCAACTCAAAAGTTAGCCAGGCAGTTGGGAAACTCAGTTGTTCTTGTTCCTGTGGATAGGCTGACAAGACCATTGAGTGCAGAAAAGTTGACACTGCAATACATGTAGACACAGGCACTTCTGAAAGAAACGTGGAAAAAGCCCAGAAATGTCTGAGAAGCTCAGCAGACACAGAAGGGGGGGAAAATCCTATATATTGGGTTCATTTAAGCTCTTCTGCACAATGCCAAGATATTTTGTGTGTGTGTGTCTCAGTACTGAAACCTTATAAAAGTAGATACAGGGCAATTTTGGATGAAAATGCTGCATTAGGAAGTAGGGGCAAAAAAGTGAGATCTGGTCCCGCGTCCCCTCTGTGTATATATCATTATACTTGCCATGTCACCTTAATAAGGCTGAATAAGGCTAGGAGTCCACAGAGTAGGGAAGAGAAATGTAGATTGGCATTTTGAAAAAAAGGGGGGGAATAAACTGAGCCGTTTTAGAATTAAGGAATTCATTTGTTAGGGACAACCTGGAAACATGCATTGGGCATAATAAAAAGCAGTAGCTTGGTTTACCCATGTTGAATCATGGTTTAAGCAAACCTTAGTTAAGAAACCTTCTGAAGGAAATCAGCCCTGAGTGCTCACTGGAAGGACAGATCCTGAAGCTGAGGCTCCAATACTTTGGCCACCTCATGAGAAGAGAAGACTCCCTGGAAAAAACCCTGATGTTGGGAAAGATTGAGGGCACTAGGAGGAGGAGACGACAGAGGACGAGATGGTTAGACAGTGTTCTCGAAGCTACCAACATGAGTTTGACGAAACTGCGGGAGGCAGTGCAAGACAGGAGTGCCTGGCGTGCTATGGTCCATGGGGTCACGAAGTCGGACACGACTAAACAAACAAACAACAACAACAACATCAACCATGGTATAGCTTTATGGGGGAACCCAAACTGGCACCTTAACTATGATTTGCTAGTGAAAATCACAGCCATGGCTTATTGTTGGCTTACTGATCTTTAACTATAATACCCCTTACATCTGAACCCAGACATTTTGGTCAGAGTCAGTAATGCTTCTGAACACCAGGTGCTGGAAATTATAGGAGGGTGGACTATTGGGGGGGGGGGGACAAGTCTCCATTAATTCTAGAAAAAAATGTTGTAGGTATGAAGCCTCTGTAACTGAACTGATGCATCCTGTGCTCCTGTAGTTTTCAATTCATGGCCAATTTGAGTGAGCATAACAATAGGCTCTTATTCAGCAACCTAAATACAGTACCATAATCTTCAGAATGCGGCTAACATGGGGACAAGTAATTGTACACGAGCTTCCCTGTATGCAGATAATTCTAAGGCCAGGTTGTTTGGATTGTAATTTCCCTAAAAGAAGACAAAGGGTTAGGGCTTCCATTATATGCAAAGCTCTTCATCAAATGTTTTGTGTTCAGTAAGTTATCCTAAACAGAGGAGGCCCTCATTCAACAAGCTTGCGCTTCACATCCGCAGAAAAATCAGCCCTCCCTACACCTTTTTCCCAGCTCAAGTGGCAATTTTCAACTGAGCATAAACTCTTCAAAAAAAAATGACACTGTGGAGATTCGAATGCTCTTGAAAATCTTATTCTATTCTAACAGCAAGAAGTCTTAGCAATGAGCTATAGGCTTAGGAACCGGGGGGGGGGGGCACAAGAAGCTAACCTTTGCTGCTCTTGGGAGTCAGAGCAACGTGATAGACTGCCATATTGAACTGAAGTTTTTCCGGCTGAAAAATACCATCTTCCCATGTTGATATTATTTGGCAACCACAAGCTTCGGAACTTGTGTTTGCTGTTGAAACATGTGTTTTTCACCCTTGGACCAGTATCCTGTTTCCAATCATGGCCAGCCAGATGCTTCTGGGAAACCCACAAGCCTTCCACTGTTGTCTGCCTAGTATTTGATATTCAGAGATGCACTGTCTGTGGGCAGGGAGATTCTGTGTTCTCTAGGCTTAGCTGCTTCCACGTAAAGCTCTGGCAAATTCCTGGCTATTCTATATGCTAATAGCAAACTCGTTCTATGAGCGTGGTACCTTATTTAGCAATGCACGCATGGATAAGAGGGAGGTATCAGCAAGGCTGAGAGGAACCACGAGGTTTATAAAGTGCAAAAGATCGTTGTTGCGGGTGAATGAAGGGGAGAGGGTACTCTGGAAACACTGCAATGATAGAATAGAATGGAGTAACCTGGAGAAGGTCATGGCTGGCTGGATAGAATCTAAAACAGGAGCTCTCCACCCTGTTGGTCTTTCCTCTTGCACCACAAACCCGCTTCCCCAAAATATCTGACCATTTTGTGATAAGGAAAGTGGACAGGGAAAATGCACTGGAAAGTATGACATAGCACTCGCTTTGGTGCCACATCATCTACTTTCCCTGCAAACAAATCAGGATGAATGCGGCCAACATCATCTAACATCCCCCAAAATACACCGGGACAGTGGGTCGTCTGGAAGCACCTTATGGTAGAATTAAACATATAGTAAAAGGGAACACTCGGCCTATGCAACATATTCATTGCACCACTGTATATACATCATATACAGGTATTTAGAACACATTCAAAGCACACTCAAAATGCTTGTAGAAATTGGGTGTTCATGGCACATCAATGGACCAGGGCTGAATACAAGCCAGACATTTAAAGCACATTTAAAGTTTAATCCACAACCACCTTTCCAGAATCCTGGGAACTGCAGTTTGTTAAGGGTGTTGGGAACTGTAGCTCTGAGATGGGTAAACTACAGTTCCCTGGATTCGGGGAGGATGGGGGGCTTTAAATGTGTACGCAGCCCTAGTCCATTGATCTGCCCGTAACTGGAACATTTATTTCTTAAAAGCACTTTGAGAGGGAACTTCAGCCACAAAAGTCTCCCAGAGAGGGTCATAACTATCAATAATAAACTCCTTGCCCTCAGGCTTCCAATCTAAAAGGCACAGCACAAAAGCGGCTGGGAGGGGGCTGGAAGGAAGAAAAGCAAACTCGAGCACTTGCTCCTGCTATAAAGTTATTGTAATGTTGTTTTATGGAGGGAAAGGGGAAGAAAGATCCCTGCTACTGCTCTTTCTTTGGGCAAGGGCTGTAAGTCAAGGTTAGTCTCCCCACACTCCTTGCCATGCCTTAGAATCACAGAATTAGTAGAGTTGGAAGGGATCCCAAAGGCCATCCAATCCAACCCCTGCAATGCAGGAATGATGATGATGACCAAATGCAGGAGTGGGAACCATTTGACAGTCCGAGGGCCGCGTTCCATTTATGGCAGCCTTCTGGGGACCACATGCCAATGGTGGGTGGAGCTAGGGGCAAAAGTGGGTGGGGCAACAGTTGTGTATTTTATATTTGTACAGTACAGTGGAACCTCGGTTTACGCCTACCTCCATTTAAAAAAACCTCCATTTATGAATGCCGTGGACCCAGAAGTGTTTACATCCAGGTTCCACAGCGTCGGATGCGCAGACACAATCTGTGCAGCTCACGCATGCGCAGAAGCGCTCTATCGACATTTCACGTGCGCATAGAAGCGTGCCTTTGGCAAGTGAACACCTCCGCGGAACGGATTGCATTCGCAAACCGAGGTACCACTGTAAAGGTAGAAGGTAAAGGACCCCTGGATGGTTAAGTCCATTCAAAGGCGACTATGGGGTTGCGGCGCTCATCTCGCTTTCAGGTCGAGGGAGCCGGCGTTTGTCCACAGACAGCTTTCCAGGTCACGTGGCCAGCATGACTAAACAACTTTTGGCGCATAAAGGACCGTGACAGATGCCAGAGCGCACGGATATGCAGTTTACCTTCCCGCCGCAGCGGTACCTATTTATCTATTTGCACTGGTGTGCTTTCAAACAGTTAGGTTGGCAGAAGCTGGGACAGAGCAGCGGGAGCTCACCCCGTCGCATGGATTCGAACCACCAATCTTTCGATCAGCAAACCCAAGAGGCTCAGTGGTTTAGACCACAGCGCCACCCTCATCCCTATTTGTACAGTAGGCTAGCTTCTACACACACACACACCACACACTTATGTTCTCCATCCAGACAAGCAAGAGACATCACCAGAGTTTAAAGATACACCCCAGCCTTGCAAAACCCCTCAATTAGGCTGCAAAGCAGGGTTGGTGAGGGGTGTGGCTTGGGAGGTTGTGTGACCTGGGGAAGGGCCAAACAGGGAGCCCTGGAGGGCCACGAGACTACCCATTTGTGGCCAAATATAAAGGAAGGCACCACTCCTGTGTCTCTAACTGTTGTGTAGAATTTTAGCTGGTTTTCTTCGCACCTTGTATGAAAATCTGCGTCTACTGAAATTCTTTCACCTACATAATTTATAATTTTAAGAGTACACTATCTTTGCATCAGATCACCCCGCCTAACAAATCTCTCCTCAAAGCAAAAGAATTCAGGGAAAGAGATTCCAAGGAAGGAGATTTATTTGTTGTTTTCCAGTGGCACAAGACCCCCTCCAGGCAGCTCCCAGAATTCCTCCCCATCTCCCTCCAAGGAACCACTTACGTAAATTGCCTATGCTGTTTCTCCAACCTTTGGGGTCCAAACGGGCATTCTGAATAAGGTTAAGAAATGGCTAAGGGGTGCATATTGCCCCCATTTCCCAGTTGTTCATTTGTGCACTCCAGGCTCTTCACTTTATATAGACAGGACTTGGGACAAATCGGTAGAGAGCCCGGGGGGGAGGGTTCCCCTCTGGGCTCCATCCACACCATTGCCCAGAGAGGAGGAGAAGAGACAAGTGAAGACCGCAAAGCAAGTGGACAGAGTCAGACAGGAGGAACTGTGCGCCAGCCAGGTGCCTGATGATGCCCACCTCTGATGACCAAAATGGCCCCTCAGTTTGACTCATAACTGAAAAACCAGCCACTGATTGCCCCTCTAATGCCAGAATTTTGCAAGGCTTCCATGATGGAATTGCAGACAGGTTTAAGGTTGACAGTCAAAGTTCTGCGGAGGAAGACTTGGCAAACCAGTGCCTTCATTATATCTAGTTAGAGCTACTGCTGACATGAGGAGGGAAATGTTTCATTTATGAGCAGAGGCAGTGGCGGCGCCTCACAACGAGCTCTTCTCTCCTTTAGTGTCAAGACGTAAATACTCGGCAGATGTTGATCATATTTTGGTCCTGGCGGGGTGGGTGCATGAGTTTGAGGCCAGGATGAAAAAGGATCACTTCACTTCTTTCTTCTGGGAAGAGGGTTTGGGGGAAAACAGGAATTGGACAATTGCATAATGTTAGTATAATTAAATAAATTAGTATAATTATATTAATTATAATAATAGCCCTCCTGGTTTTTCTGAGTGGTGATTTGTCCCTGAAGTGCCACATTTACCCAGGTTTGACTTCCATGGGAAGAATGGTCACCGGAGGTCTATTGGTGTTTTATAATATTTCACAGCGCCCTCACAGATTATGTCAAACTGTGTCTCCTCACAGGCCAATATTCAGTACTAAGCACCCAGGCTAAGAGGTGGGCCTAATAGCAAAAAAATAAAATAAGATAAATCTGAGGGATTACGGAAGCTTTTATACTCATACCTACTGTGATCCCATCCCATACATATCATCTCATAAGTCTTGGGGGGGGGGGGTTCCTACAATATTTTATTCTGAAATTGCATTTTCCGCATTTGTGAAATTGCTTGCTGGGTGTTTTCTGCTCCTGTTGATGTTTAACACAATATATAACCTTAAGAAAAGTCATACAAAGCTTGTTGGCTTTTTAACATCCTTTCTTAACACACTTTTTATTTATTTATTTAATTTATTTATTTTAAATATATACTTTATTGAGATTTTAATTAAAACATATCAAATCATAACAAAACAAATCAACTCAAAATACAGAAATTCATACAGATATCATACTTCCAAATTTACATCTGAAAAGTAATTGATATCTAATACATAATTCGACTAAACCTTCCTGTCTAGTCTTTTCCTCTATGAAATCCAAATAAAAAACATACACTTAATATTTCTCTTAAACATATGTTTCTCTTAAACATATCTAACAGATAAATTTCCCTCTTTTTCCATATACAGTACTTCCTCTTTCCTTGATCTTGGTGGGCGACACACTTTTTAGACATGCATCATTTCTTGACACGGTAATTCAGTTTTACTAGTCAACCAGAGGTTAAACTAACCAAATTCCAGCCCCAGGAGGAATGCAGGGACCATTCACGTGACACACCTACACACTGCAGCCGACACACTAATGTGTCATGGCACACAGTTTGGAAAACTCGGGTGTAGACAGCCAAAGTCCACTGCTCTCACATCAGATCCCTAGGGCAGTGCCAACCCGCCCATGAGGCAGACTGAGGTAGCCGCCTTGGGCGGCAGAGTCCCAAGAGGTGGTTCCATTGCAGGTCCCCTGCCTGCTCCTGCTTGCTGAACTGCAGCTTCCATCATCCCTGACCATTGGCCATGCTTGCTGGGGCTGATGGAAGTTGTAGGTTAGCAACATCTGGAAGGCCAAAGGTTCCCCACACCTGAGCTAGAACAAGTAGCATGTTTTTCCACAGACCCACTTTGAGTTCAACAAGTTAGACTATGCTACCAAAGTCTAAAGAAAGAAGGTAGAAGATATAGTTAGAAAAACTAGGAAATAAATGATTGAAGAAATAATATTCGGAAAGTATCCTGTCATCTTTCAGAATAGCAGCTTCTCCCCATCACTCCAACAAAAGAATCTCAGAAGTTAATCAAAGGCATCTGTTATGAAACTGTGATGATGTGAACTGTCACTTTCATTAGATGACTGAAGATAAGGAGGAATGGTGTGCAGAGAAGCAGGGGACTAGGAACATTATTTCCGGTGCTCAAGTACATAAATGCTTCTGATGCTGAAACTATACAGTACGTAGTGCAAACACACACTTGTTCCTTTGCAAAGATTACCAATAAGGCTACTCTGGCACAAAATGAATGTGGTTCACTCTATGTTGCATGTACCGTAGGTGTCTGTGTACCTTTATAGTGAATGTGTCAGCAGCTGGGGCTCAGAATAAGGCCCCCATGCATTTAAAGTAGTATCATACCACTTTATAGCTCCATAGCTGCTGTCAAACAATGCTGGGAATTGTAGTTTGTTACGGGTCCCCTCACATGGCTACAATTCCCAGAGTTCTGTAGGAAGAGGAATTGACTGGTAAAGTATATATATATACTAGAAATATTGCACACCTGGTAGAGATTAAAAATAAATAAATAAATGCAGATAAAATATAACGTACGCCATGGCATAGCTGTCAAGTTTTCCCTTTTCTCGCGAGGAATCCTATTCAGCATAAGGGAATTTGCCTTTAAAAAAGGGAGAACTTGACAGCTATGCGCCATGGGCGTAGCCAGGATTTTTGTTAGGGTGGTAGGCATTTTGTTAGTGAAGGCAGAGCCTCAGATTGCTATGTACTGTATATTTATTAGGGTTAGTCAGCTGCCCCTCCCTCTCCGCCCCCCTACACCCATGACGTATGCAAATAAAAAACTGCGTGTATGGATGTCTCCGACGACCAGCTAAGCCACGCCTCTCTGTTGTCACAGGGCCTCAGAAGCAGCTGTGATTCCAGGCTAGCCCCGCCCATTCCCGCGTCTGAGCCTCGCATTCGATTTATCGCCCGTTTCTTTCAAAGGCGTTTCTTCGTCTTCCTGCGCGGTTTGAGCCCGGCGGCGGCCCGTAGCCTTGTTGTCATAGCGACCAAAGCGCCGCGGCCTGGTCTCGAAAAACTGCGCGGGGAAGCCTCGGCGAGTGTTGTGTTAGCCGAGTGAGTCAAAACAACAGAGGATATTTCGCAGAGTTTCCTGGAGCCACCATGTCCTTTCGCGACCTCCGGAGTGAGTCGAGTTGCCTTTATTTCGTTTAGGGTCCCACCCGTCTCCCCGTCCTCTTATCTGATCCTCGCTGATTGTACCACCAATGTGGGGGTTAATTATTAATCACTGTTATGATTCCACTTTCCCCAAGGAGCTCAGGGCAGCGTACATGCCCCTATCCCGCGCTCTCGTTTTAAAATTACAACAACCCTGTGAGGCAGGCTAGCTAGGCTGAGAGACTCTTTGACTAGCCAGGGTCACCCAGTGAGCTTCATAGCTAAAGGGGGATTAGAATCTGGGTTTCCTGACCGTAGTCCAGCACGCGCTTGCTCACGTTGGCTCCCAAAATTGAGCAGGCCTCAGGCACCGAACCTGTTGTTGACCATGTCTGTAATCCTTTTAAATCTGCATAATTTTTACACGTGATCCACCCCACTCCGAATTCAAAGCTTATGTTTGTGTCTATAGACTGCATGCTAAAAATCACATCTTCGCAGAAATGTGGCTCTTATGGCGTCTTACGTTACATGGGATGCCAACATACCCCAGGTTTTGTGGTAGTTCAAGAGTTAAAGTGAAAAGTTAAATCCTACTTTTACTAGGCCCTTCAAAATTCGCCTTTGCCATGAAGGATGGCGGTTCAAATCCCTGCGATGGGGTGAGCTCCCGTTGCTCGGTCCCAGATCCTGCCAACCTAGCAGTTCGAAAGCACGTCAAAGTACAAGTAGATGAATAAGTACCGCTCCATGTGGGAAGGTAAACGACGTTTCTGTGCGCTGCTCTGGTTCGCCAGAATTGGCTTTGTCATGCTGGCCACATCACCTGGAAGCTGTACGCCGGCTCCCTTGGCCAATAATGTGAGATGAGCGCCGCAACCCCAGAGTCGGTCACCGTCAGTCACGACTGGACCTAATGGTCAGGGGTCCCTTTACATTTACCTTTTTAATGAAGCCTATTGCTTAACCCAGTGATTTTCAACCAGTGTGCCGTGGCACCCTGGGGTGCCTTGAAGGATGGTCAGGGGTGCCGCGGGCAACACTGGCCTCTGTCCCTTTTTCCTTCCCTCCCGCCTCTAATGCCTCCTCACGTTACTGCCCCCCAAAGACTTGCACAGCTGTTTGTTGCAGCAGCCCTGGCTTGAAGCTCTGCAGGTGAATGGTGCCTCTGGGGATGGCCAGGGGCTGAGGCAGCCTCGGAGTCAGCAAGCAAGTGGGTGAGGGAGCCCAGCCAGCCAGTCTGCCAGCCCTTGCTATTGGGAATGGACATTGGGAGGCCAGGCAGGCACTGTGCAGGCTTTTCTTGTGCTTGCTATGTGCAATGCCTGCCTGGGAGCTGAGTGCCCGGCACCAAAAGGGAGCCTTTCCGCCATGCAGGCCTGGCGGTGCCCACTGCTGCCACTGCTGCCTCCCAAAGTAAGTGCTGGCCTCACATTCACCAGACTCCGTTGGACCAGTCTCGGTTGGAGGCATCCTCTTCCCAGGCTCCCGTGGAGCAGTGTGAGGAGGCACCTCTCTTTGGGGCGGCGGCGGGGGGGGGGGGAACAACTCAGAAACCAGGGGCGTGGTAGCGGCTGTCTGGAGGACTCCCAAGGTGAGGGGAGAGGAGAGGAGGCTGAAGAAACACTCCACAAGGGAGGGTGTTTGAAAAAAAGTGAGAGGCTGCCAGCTCTGCAAGCAGGGGGTGACATAACTGGGCTCCTGAGCCCCACAGGGGTGCTGCAGAAAGAATGTAGTTGGTCAAGGGAGCCGTGGATTCAAAAAGATTGAAAACCTCTGGCTTAATCCACCAATACTCATCCTCAAATCTATGCAAGCCTTAAAACATGTACTGTAATTGCATTTTCTACCCTTCCTTTCAAAACCTGGCCACAACTTACATTTAACGTTTCTGGTTGTCAAAGTTTAAATTGCAAAAGCCTTGTGTGCGGATCTCACATTGGCACAATAACCTCCGCAAAATGCCATGTAATAAGAAGAGGATGGTGTCTTTGCCCCAAGGAGCTTACAAATTTAAGCACAACAGTTGCAAAATACAGTATGGAGGGAAGGAAGATTGACTGGAGCAGGGAAGTAAACAGGAGAGCATATCCTCCCTGAAGGTTGGCTGCTTGCAATATGAAATCCAATTAGACCATAATCAAAAACAATAGTTAAAATAATAGTTTTTAAATCTGCAGTATTTTAGTCTTGGTTGCCAGTGCAGAGATCAAAGGCAGGGATTGAGAACCTGTGGCTATTCAGTTGTTCTTGGACCCCAGCTCTCATCACTCCCATCTGACATGGCTGATGATCAGTGATGGTGGCAGGTTTTAGTTTGGCAAAATCTGGAGGACCCATAGGTCTCCCACTTCTGATTTGAGGCTGCAAGGAAAGACTGCAGGTAAAAGGTAGGTTCTAAGGAGAGAATTCAAGGAAGAGAGGGAGGTGATATTTTGAAGATGGCAGGTGGGCAGGAAGGTATTGTTTGGGTTATATGAGGAAAAGTGGGGCCTATAAAACCCACAAACCTCAACTCTGGATTACCTCCAATGTCATGTCCTTTCCCCTTAGTCTTCTAAACACAGTAGGTCACTAATGACCAGTGTGGTGTTTTGCAGATGTTTTGGACTACAACTCATTGACCAGCATTGTCATTGGTGAAGGATTTAGGGAGCTGTAGTCCAGCACATCTGAAATGCTCAACATTGGCTATCCCTGCATTTGCTGAACAAGCTGACACACAAAAATTACAGGGGCTGGTCCCTTTGGTAGTTTGAGCTCTGAAGAGAGGCAGTTCCGGGCATCATCATCATAGGTACACATAACAATTTATGGCTCATGTCTTTAAAAGCACACCAGAAATTGTGCTGTAGTTCTCTTTGGTGTTTTTTTTAATTTTTTAAAAATGATATCTATGCACAACAGAATTCAGTTTGTGACTGACTTGTTAATACCAGTTAGTGACCAATCTCCTCTCAAATTTCCCCAGTTGCCAGACAATAAACACTATCCTTCTAGTTAATGAACTATGGAAAGCAACAGGATGACAGCCAATTCATTTTCATTTGCTGGCACTTCCTGCTCTGAAATGTGGTGCACAGATTCAGCAGGACCCTCGAAAACTCCTGTCCTTTGCCATTATGCATGTCCAATGCCCATAAACTCAACTGGAATTAAACTTGTTTCTGAAATTGCTGCCCTGGCTTTGCCCACACTGGTAGTTCTTGTAGCACAGCTGTGAGAGAAGGTCAAGGAAGGGTTGACCATTGCAGGGTACAACTATTTGAGAAGAATAGTTTGCATTAGAAGAGCTTTAGAGCAGACTTCACAGACACTGGATCAACCTTTAAATGCAGCACAGAAGCCATTTTCTTTATCAAAGTCTGCTGTTTTTCTCTTATCAGAAAGTAAGTTTTGTTGTTGCTGCCACACACCATATGCCTAGTATTAGGTCACAATCCATTAGTTGATGAGTAGTGAGTTAGAGAATATATGTATGATCTACAATGTACCTTTCCCATGTATAATTGGGAAAAAAACTGTTTTGCCCTTGAGATTGAAATGTAAGGACAGGAGATCATGATGCTGTATACATTTTTAAAAAATGCATATTTGTTTCTCAAGATTTTACTGAGATGATGAGGGCTCTAGGCTATCCCCGGCTCATCTCTATGGAGAACTTTCGCACTCCAAACTTCATGCTGGTTTCAGAGATACTCATTTGGCTCGTGAAAAGGTTAGTACTTTATCCTCATTTGAAAGCAAATATCAGATAAAATGTGATAATCACCAGAGCAATACTTGGATCTTTGGAAAAGAACAGGCTTACAGATGAACTTTAGGTGCTGTTTTTTTCTACAAGATCTCCAGCCAAACAAAAAATAGCATCGGTTCTGCTTTCTAGAACATACTTGAAGCTTTCTTTCATACTGATATTTGAGCAACTAAACCCTTGGCTCTTCTTCAGTTCAAAGTCATACATGTTATTGAGATTAAAATCGCCTCACAGTTTTCTCAAATCAAACACAATGTAAGTTTATTATTCTAGCCAAAATCCATGACAAACCTGCAGCAATAGTACCAATAAAACAGTACAGATCATACATCCACCCTAGTGATACACTACAGGTGAGCTACAGGTATAGGGTGGTATACAAATTTAAATAATAATACATCCATAATATGAGCCAAAATCTATGATGTAAGAGAGAGGTTACCAAAGACACTAACAAACTCATATCCAGCTTGATTTCAAATTAAACCTCCAAATCACCACAACAATTTATAACGATTTCATCTAAATCTCTTTTCCTGATTTTTCTTCTTGCGGCTAGTACATAGAAGACCACTTCTGTGTTACAAAACTATTGTTGTCACTCAAAAGAAACATGACAATTTCTGCTAGGGTGTACATGCTTGCTTTTGTGAATGAAGGTTTCATAATGTCTTCCACCTGAGGTTAACCTCAAATACAAAGTCAGTCTTCATGTGGGACCTTATTGTAGTGGTCCTCCAAGACTGCAAAAACCTGGCTATACAAATCCCTTCTGGGAGAGATGAATTTTGCCCCTTTGCTGCTGGTTTTCTAGGGTCAAGCTAGGACTGTTTTGTTTCAGAGGGCATTTGTACTTCCCAGTGAGTGGTTGCACTGTCCTGGGATGTGTTTCTCGCTTCTTGATGAATTGGGGCTTTTACTCTTGCCTTTTTTTGACTGCCTGTGTTGATTTTTATGTATTCGGTATGTGTGTTTTTAAAAGTTCTTTGTCACAAGCACCCGGTTTGAAACATTTTGCTAAAATAATATGTTCTAGCAGCATGTCTTTTAAACTGTTAGAGCTGTTTCATTTTGCAGGTATGAGCCTCAGACTGATATTCCTTCAGATGTTGATACGGAGCAGGATCGGGTCTTTTTCATTAAAGCAGTTGCTCAATTTATGGTGAGTCTTATTTATTTTATGCTTCACCATGAAGTGAGGAGGAGAGACAAGCAGGTTTCCTCTTGCCTTGCTGAGTCTTGCTAGCTAGCGTTTTATTGATTGACACATCCTTTCCACTGTGACTTTAGTTCCAAATGAAAACAATGTAAAATAAGATTCATAAAGGTTTAAAATAACTGTCCAGGAATACACTAAGGAGAATTGGTCTTGTGTTGCAAGTAGAGGCTAAATATAGATCCTGAGACTGAAAATATTAAAGACTTTCTTGACAGTGGATGATTCGGTCATTATAAATATCCTTCTACAGTGGTACCTCGGTTTATGAACACAATTGGTTCCGGAAGTCTGTTCATAAACTGAAGCGTTCATAAACTGAAGCGAACGTTCCCATTGAAAGTAATGGAAAGTGAATTAATCTGTTCCAGGCGGTCCGCGGAGTAAGCGTTCATAAACTGAAGCAAACTTTCCCATTGAAAGTAATGGAAAACGAATTAATCCGTTCCAGATGGATCCGCGGCGTTCATAAACCGAAAATTCATAAATCGAGGTGTTCATAAACCAAGGTTCCATTGTATTGGTGTAATGTGATGACTCACTCTTAACATAGAACTATGGCTTTGGCTCTAATAGATGGGTGTGTTGACTTGACATACCAGCCAGGTGTGAAGGTTGCAGTCAATGCATGTTTGGTTGATAAGGTTGGACTTGTGGTACACATCAGTGCCATTGGCATTGGGGAAATGTAGCTGTGGTCCTGGAAGAAGAAGAAATAAGTTACTTGGTACAATGTTGAAAAGCAGGGCAACTATTTCTTC
This sequence comes from Zootoca vivipara, assembly GCF_965207765.1. Lineage (NCBI taxonomy): Eukaryota > Metazoa > Chordata > Lepidosauria > Squamata > Lacertidae > Zootoca > Zootoca vivipara. Next base: position 35,606,908 of record NC_142596.1, read on the forward strand.
AGCAGCATCCAAAATGGCTGCCCAAAAGTCAGGCAGTCACACCATAGTCATGTTTTGGTCCATCATCTTGATTCAGAATAGTGGCCAGTGGCCCATTGTCAACAAAAACTGCTGCCACTCACTTCTTTCAACCCCCCTCCTGTCCCCCCTCCCAACCTTATACTGTATACAATATTAAAGTCTCATATTGACTATAAATGATCTGAGAAAAGGACTTTATGATCTGAAAACAGAGACGATGTATGTACTTTAGTAACCTAAGAAAATCTTCAATAAATACAACCCCCCCCAAAAAAATAAAACTACTGCCCCACTACACGAACCCTCGTGCCAAGTTTGAAATCAGCCAAAAACCAGGTGAAGGCACACTCAAGTAACATTTCGGACTGCCATCTTAATTCACAATGGTGTTTGGCATCCCAATGTTGACAAAAACTGCCACCGCCACCTTGGGAACCCTCATGCTGAGCTTGGTGGTGATATTTCAAGAGACATCCGAATGCATAGAGAACCATATTCTAAAATATATACAGTAGTAGATGGTGATGGTGATGGTGATGGTGATGGCTCAGGTAGACTGTGAAGAGCTCCTAAAGGATTTCTCCAAGTGGATGGATAGGCAGCAAAATGGCAAATGAGATTCAGTATAATTAAGTGTAAAGTTATGCACAAACCACCATAACTTCACATATACATGTTCAGCCCTCCTCTGAACTGATGATGACTAACCGGGAAAGAGATTTTGGGGCTCAATAATATTGTCAACTCTGTGAGTATCAACTGTGAAAAAGGCATATTCCATACTGGGGATTATTAGGAAAGGGACAGAAAATTTAAAAATCCCAGTATTGTACTGAACCCAGTTCCAGTTACTTCATCTCAAAAAAAGGAAACTGTAGAGATACAGAGGTACAGACAAAGGTAGCCAAATGATCAGGTTAATGAAGCATTTTTCATCCAAGAAAAGGTGTGAGGCATTTGGAGCTTTTTATGTTAGAAAAAGATGACTAAGGGCAACATGATAAAAAGTTGTCAAATTATCCACTTTCTCCATATCATGCATAGATAGAAATTTCTCTGTCTTTTGTAATACTAGAACTGGGTCATCCAATGAAATTGGTTACTGTGGGGTCAGGACAGATCACAAAAAGTACATCTATACATCTAGCATAATTAAATTAATGGAGTGATCTGCTGCAAGATGGGGTGATGGCCTCTGGCTGAGGTAACATTAAGAGAAGGATGTGCCTGTCACTGGCCATTAGCTAAATGAAACATTCCAATTAAGAGGCAGTTGGTGGGCAGCAGGACCAGCAGAGCTCTGTTGTTTTATAGATGTCCTGTTTGCATTTCTCCCGGGCTACTGTGAGAAGCAGGATCCTGGATTTTGTGACCCTTTGGCTTCTTTCCACAGGGCTCTCATGTTCTTAAGACTATTGGCTTGGGAAGGTAACTTAGACAGTGAGAGAGATTGTAAGAGGGCTCAGTTGCACTACAGAGGAAATATGAAAAAATAAAGATTAATTGTATTTAGTGGAGGCTTGTAATGCCAATAGAAATTCAGATTTTCTTTGAAATGGTGAATACTCTGATTTAAAAAAACAATAAAACAATGCAGTTACATGTTATCCTGTCCTTGGCATTTACCTGGAAATTTGCCACCCCTCTCAGCTGCACTCCTCATTTACCTGGCATTTACCATCCCTCTCTTTGCTCCAGATTTCAGCCTGGCCTGTATAGTTCAGGAGCCATTGAGAACCAAGCCTAACTCTTTTTTGCTTAGACTTGCAGTGGCTTCACTTTCTTAGTCTCACTCTCCAATTGGCTTTTGTATATACAATGGGTGGATTGGATCCCAACCATCACTTTTGTCACTTTCCTCAATTTTTACGTAAGATTATTGGATGTATGAGAACTTCTTAAGGGATATTAAATTACCTATATCTTTCGCTCCTACAGCAGAATGGTGGGGGAGACGTATATGGAAGGTGGTGGACTGTCTGCTTATGGGCCAAATCCACCTCCCAAGCTTTCCCCCCAAGCTTTAAACAAGACACACACACACCCCAAATTCTTCTGGTGATGGCAGCATCTCCAATAGTGGGGCAGGTGGTCACAAACCACATGGAATATCTCATGAAGATTAGTTCCGGCAGCAGTGTTTCCATGATCTTTGACAGCCAGAAAAGATGAGAAGCACACAATAATATGAAATCTTCTCTGAGCATTGACAGGTAACAGTGAAACTTGGTGTAGGCCAGGAACGAGGAATTTGTAACCCTCCATATGTTGTTGGAATAGAACTCCTATCATGCCTGACCATAGGCCATGTTGACTAGGGCTGATGAGAGCTGGAGTCCAAGTACTTCTGGAGGACCACAGGTTCTCCATCCCTGATATAGATGCTACTCAGTGGTAGGGCACGCTTTATATGTAGTAGCTTCCCGGTGGGATCCCCAACATCTCCAGATAGAGCTGGGGGGGGATTGTGTCTGAATCCCCAGAGAGCTGTTACCATCAAAGAGCTGACAGCATTGAGCCAAGTGGATTAATGGTCTATTTGATGTAAGACAGCTTTCTATGTGACATGACTTTTCATTTCAAGTTTGAACACCAACTTAAAATCACCTTTGTCTTCAAGTGTATGAGACAAGAAAAGTGACAAATAACTTATAATACAATATCTCAAGCAAGGTCAAGGCACTGATTTACTACTATTGAAAATAAATTTCCTTGGAAGTGAGTTTTACACACTACTTCTGCTGTCCATATTGGATAGTTTTATTTTCCTGTTGTTCTGTGGAGCACATCCAGTAGAAATTAAAACAAATGAGAGTGGGTACCAGAATAAAGATAAAGGTTGTTCTGAAATGTTGCTGGTGTAATTGAATCAATCTTAAAGCGATAGACTAGGAAGAACTGTTGAACCTTGCAAATGTTTTGCGGGTAGCAGATGTGAACATCACTCAAGTGTTTGATTTCTTTTTTTAATATCATTTTTATTAATTTTCCAATAAAAACAGCCAATCAACATATAATCATAATCCAATTAAAAACAACAAATTAAAACAAAAAAGACCAAATGGTAATCTCAATTATTAATTATTAATTTTTTTCGGACATCCGATAGTCTGGACCTTGAAGAACTTTCCATATCTTGTTCCTGCCTCCTTCTTGTTCTCCTACTTTCCACATTCCGATTTTAACACTCAAAGTTCTCCGTACCTGGCTGTGCAATTCTCGATCATGTCAAAAGTCATATATCCTTGCATCCATCGAGTACAGCTTTATTTTTAAATATGTATTTTTCCAACTGTCTGTTTACCAGCACAGCTTTTCCTGACTTCATTCCCACCTTCTGATCCAGGCTATTGTCCAAGTCCTCATTTAAAATTTAATGACGCAGCAACTCCCGTGTTATTAAGTTGTAAATTACTCCCATCTGGGCTGCTGTCCAAATCAGTCACTTGATGTAAGGCATGCTGTTGCATCTTGCAATGTAAATAAACTGTATTCCACAAATATAAATCATTTGACAATTGATCGGCTTTCGGAGACCACACATTCCCCCCTCCTGGGCCCTAGGAGGGGGGTGCTAGACATCCATTTAGCCTTCTCTCTTGCACTTAATGAAGAAACCTTGCAAACAGCTGCACTGCATGTTATCCCAAGTTATTATCTCAATTCACTACAAAGTCAGGCAGCAAACATCTCCACTTCCTTTGAGACATTTTTCATTGCTGTGTCATTAACCAGCGCCATCTTGTTTCTTCTTTTCTTTATCAAGTCTCTCAAGCCAATTAAAACTGCGCAGTTGAATATCCAATTGTAAATAAAAGTCCATCTGTACTCCTCAAAATAAATTAGGTTTATTAATGAGACTTGGCATAGAAAAGCCAATTGTAAGTATTGTGAAGAAAAAAGAACGTACCAAATATTCCAAACATCATGACGAGAATCTCTTTGAAATCCAAGCTTTGAAGTCCAAGCCAGGGACTGTACACATCTGCAGGTTTTTCCTCAGTCTTCTTTGATCCAGACTATGTCTGTTTATTATTCAAATCTAATTATTTTATCATACAAATATTCCCAGCTGTGAGAGTGGCTTTGGAGAGTGCTGGCCGTACCATGCTCTGTGACCCAGTGTCCTGTCGCCTGCACCTTGATACAAGCTGTTAATCTCGGACAATCTGCGGGTCTTTGAGACAGTCCTCCCCCATCCTGGGGAGTCTGCCAGGGCTAATTACCCCCATATCAGCCCTGAATTACTGGCACGGCTGGGGTCTGATCGTGTGGGAGTCAGCCATTTCCCACTGCTGGAAACAGGAAGTCCAAGTGTTTGATTTCTAAACTTATAGGACTGGCACTTTTGTTACTATTTTGAGAAGTACGGAAAGTACATTTATTTTTCACATTACTAACTTTGGTCCCTGTTTCCATAACAATCATTGATTTTCCCTCTTCATTTTTTAAAATGGATCTGTAGCACTTCAGTTTTTAACAATACCTTCAGAATGATTCCCACCAGCCTCCCAGTGAAACTGACATTGTAGGTGCTACCAATATAGAAATTACAATTTCTTTCAAAACTTTGCACTCAATGCTGTCATGAAACAACTCTTCACAATCTTCTGGCTGAAAGAAATAGAAGGAAAAACACTTTGCTTGTTGTTGTTTTTAAACAATTCCCTATTATACTTTTTCTTGCCAATGCGTGCCAACCACTTCTTCCTTTTCTGGGGTGATCAAAAATTGCTTAGGGCTTTTCAGTGCCTATAAAGAATTGCCATTTTTTTGGTCTAGCAATTACATTTTCTCTATTCTTGCTGAAGTTGTTTCACATGTGGAGGAAAACATAAATTTCTGTAATCCTCACATCAAGCAATCACTTGATCTTCCCTCTTCTTCAGTTTCAGCATTTCTAAGGTAGCCATTCCTTGTTGCTGAAGCTTTTTTTAGTGTCTAGGCTAAACTTCACCTGGGCTGTTGAAACCTCCTCTTTGTAGGTCTCCCCTCCTGCTGTGCACTTTCCCTGCTTTTTCTCCCTAGTGGTTTGTCCAAAGCAAATTGTGTTGTCTGCAGGCACCGGTGTTTGTGGTGTGATAATATTTCCATTTTCTTAGCAGGGGAATATGTCACCTTTCTGCCAAGAGCCTCTCAAGGCAGACCTTTCTTCCATCAGCCTGGCCCACACCATCCCCATCTATGATTTTAGCTCCTTGAGTATCCACTCATGCCATGGAATGAACTATGAGTAGCTAAAAGACAAAGTCACAGGAACCCAAGTAACAAAACAGAAGTGATTGTTGAAACAAAACATGTCAGCAAATGCAAATATATGTGTACACAATACAAAATGCAAGTTACCCAAGCTGTGACCACTGTATAAACAGCAACAAAGTTGTGGAAATAAAATAGATGAAGATAGACAAGATCTCAGGATTGTATCTCACTTCATACTTGTTCAGAAACAAAATGGAGAATTACCCATGGATGGCAGCCCCAATATCCCTCCCCCATATTTTCTTCCTTTCATTAATATGCTATTCCTGTAAACTGTGATTCTGCATTTGAGTAACAACCCTCTTGGTTAGAAGTGTGATCCAAAAGTGAAGAGTTTTCAGTTCTTTGGCAAGGGTTAAATATATTGAAATGCAAACCTGCTACTTTATTATTACTTGTTTTTCTATGCCTTCATTCTTTTGTTACTTATAAATATTTTCCATTTTGAAATTATATATGGAGGAACCCCACCCACCCTCTGGCTTTTTTTCTACTACTTACAGTTCCCTGCCAGCACCTTCCATTCTCCTGCTGATCCCCACTGTGGAACTCCCTCCTCTCCTCAACACCCTTCCTTTTAGTTTCCAGATGGTAAATGTTTATGTGTATTCATGGAGAAGTGTTGGATTGATTTCATGGCACATACTAGGGAGAGAAATCAAAACAGAGTACCATAATTTAATAGAAAAATGTTGAATTGCCTGGCCGTAAGAATCATTGAAAGGGAAGAATTCATTAAGATAAGTGATCTCATTATGGCAATTCACAGTGGGGTTGGGAAGCCACTGACCTCTGTGTGGAAGGTGGGCACGGACGGGCAGCACTTAAGTGCCAATTAAGCAAAGGTCTGATCAGCTGCAGTTCCACCCCTGGCAAAGTCTCTTCAGGCTAATTAGGGAACTACTTGATGCCAAGGTGTTTGCTGTATAAGGTTACAGGTAGGTAGCTGTGTTGGTCTTCCGTAGTAGAAACAAACAAACAAAAATTCCTTCCAGTAGCACCTTAGAGACCAACTAAGTTTGTCATTGGTATGAGCTTTCGTGTGCATGCACACTTCTTCAGATACACTGAAACAGAAGTCACCAGACCATTATATATAGTGAGAGGGTGGGTAGGGTATTACTCAGAAGGGTGGTGGGGATGAGTGATTGGCTGATAGGTGTGGTAAACCTGTGGACGACTGTTAACGACTGCAATTGGTCTTACAGGAAAAAGCAATGGGTGAGATGACTAAAAATAGCTTTATCATGTATAATGATATAAGATAAAAAAATTCCTTCCAGCAGCACTTTAGAGACCAACTAAGTTTGTCATCGGTATGAGCTTTCGTGTGCATGCACACTTCTTCAGATACGTGTGCATGCACACAAAAGCTCATACCAGTGGCAAACTTAGCTAGTCTCTAAGGTGCTGCTGGAAGGATTTTTTTTATTTTGTTTCGACTACGTCAGACCAACACGGCTACCTCCCTGTAATGAGATAAGAATCCAGTGTCTCTATTCAGACCAGGTCTCTCCATGGTTTTAAGTTTGTTAATAAGTTGCAATTCAGAAACTTCTCTTTCCAGTCTATTTCTGAAATTCTTTTGTAATAAGACAGCTACTTTGAGATCTTCTATAGAATGTCCTAGGAGATTAATGTGTTCTCCTACTGGTTTCTCTGTTCTTGTGATTCCTGATGTCAGATTTATGTCTGTTTAGAAGAAGAAGAGTTTGGATTTGATATCCCGCTTTATCACTACCCGAAGGAGTCTCAAAGCGGCTAACAATCTCCTTTCCCTTCCTCCCCCACAACAGACACCCTGTGAGGTGGGTGGGGCTGAGAGACTTCAAAGAAGTGTGACTAGCCCAAGGTCACCCAGCAGTTGCATGTGGACAAGCGGAGACGCGAACCCGGTTCCCCAGATTACGAGTCTACCGCTCTTAACCACTACACCACACTGGCTTATACTTTGGCGTAGGGTTTGGCCTGTTTGTCCAATATAGAGAGCTGAAGGGCACTGTTGGCATTTGATGGCATACACAGTGTTAGAAGATGAGCAATTAAATAGTCCTGAGATGGTATGTTTGATGTTGTTGGGGCCAGTAATGATGTTGTCCGGGTGTATGTGGCAGCAAAGTTTGCATCTGGGTTTATTGCAGGCTCTGGTACCAGTGTCCATGTTAAGTCTGGTGGTTGTATTATTGTGGGTGAGGAGTTGTTTAAGATTGGGTGGCTGTCTGTAGGCAATGAAAGGTCTTCCTCCCAGAGCTTGAGAAAGGGAGCTGTCATTGTCCAGGAGAGGCTGTAGATCTCTGATGATGCGTTGTACTGTTTTAACTTAGGAGCTGTATGTGATGACTAGTGGTGTTCTGTTATTTTCTTTTTTGGGTCTGTCTTGCAGCAGATTCTCTCTAGGTATCAGTCTGGCTCTGTTGATCTGTTGTTTAACTTCATCAGGTGGATATTTTAGTTCTAAAAAGGTTTGCTGTAGATCTCTTAGGTGAGAGTCTCTGTCTGTGGAGTTGGAACAGATGCGGCTGTAACATAGGGCCTGGCTATATACAATGGATTGTTTGGTATGTTTGGAATGGTAGCTAGAAGCATGTATAAGGGTCATTTTTATCTTATTTATCCTGACAGCATCCTGACACATTATTTATCCTGACAGCATCAGGGAACGGCTTGAGCTGTCTTTTTGCAATCTGAATTACTGTGTTACAACTATTGCATGGGCAAAAGCATCTTTTAAAAATGGAAAGACTTGCTAAGATGTATAAGTTGTGTTCTTGGAGAAGGTGTTTGAGATCTGCCTCTTCAGAGTCTGGCGATCCCAGAATAAGGCCTAACCTAAATACACGATGAAGCAGCTTTATGAAAGCCAAAGCAGATCCAGATCTGGTTAGTGGCTGGATGGGAGACTGCTTGGGAACGCTATGTATATTGCTTTGAGTTCAATCATGGAAGAAAGGTGGGATAGAACATACAGTAAAACAAATTTATTTTTGGCTTTCTAATAGGCGACAAAAGCTCACATCAAGCTCAACACCAAGAAGCTCTACCAAGCAGATGGCTATGCAGTGAAGGAGCTTTTGAAGATCACCTCTGTTCTTTACAATGCTATGAAGACCAAAGGAATGGAAGCCACTGCAGTGGGTGAAGAGGACACGAGCAAATTCAAATTTGACCTTGGCTCAAAAGTAAGGAGCTTCTTCCTCCTTCAATTTCTTTTCAAGATTTGTTACATTTGCATCCTGTTCTTCTTATCAGGAACTCTAGAGTATTCTTTTGCCTCACAACTTCTCTATGAACCAGATTAATTTGAAACAAAGGACCACCTAGCCAATTCACACTAGTTGTAGAAGCCCTGTGTTGTTGTGAAGTAATGTATATAATCTAGAGATGTGTTGAGCTACACATACAACCCTAGTTGATTAAAACAGTTGGCATGAGGAATTCTGGGGATTGATCCCCGATTTGATGCAAAGTTTGATCAGATCAGCAGTCGTCTGCTTGTCTCTAGCCTGTACCACTGATGGGGGATCATATAATGGGATGTTCCTCTGTACAGCATATAATACATTCATGTATATAATAAACTAGCCTTCTTCCTGACATGCTGTTTTTCCATATGCAATTATTTATTTATTTATTTTTAAATAATGGTACAGAGGAGCAGTCATTCCTTTGAAGCTCCCCTTACAATCTGAAGTGGTACAGTCCAGATAAAGCTTTAGGCCTGGGATGTGTTAGTGAAGACAATACACTCATACCTCGACATCCGAACGACTCGACTTCCGAAGGTTTCGGCTTCTGAAGTCGACAACCCTGGAAGTCTTTTTGCCGTGTGCGTCCCGTGCCTGCGCAGAAGCGGTGCGCGCAGTCGGCACATGCGCAGAAGCGTGAAATCGCGCTTCGCACATGTGCAGAACAGGTGCTTCGACAACCGAAGACTTCGACTTACAAAGACGGCCGCGGAACAGATAGTCTTTGTAAGTCGAGGTACCACTGTAGCAGTATTTCTCACACTATTCCCTAATTTGTTTGTTCCTATATTTGAGACTGGGAGCCATTATTCATAGGAGAATCACAGATGAATATCCTTTGAGTGTTGGCTCCAAGACCAATTCAGCAGTGATTCTGGTGTTACGGAACTTTCTCTGCAGTGAGACCCACTAAGGTTTTCAAGTGTATCTCACTTGTGTATCTCAAGTGTATCTCACATTTCACAGTGTGGTTGCAAATTCTCTTTTGCTAGGTTTTTTTTGTTGAGGTTACTGTACTGTATGTATGTATATATATATATATATATATATATATATACACACACACACACACACACACACACATTCATTTTTATTAATTTTGTTACTATTGTATGTGTTAACTATGGCTTCTTTCGTCACTGCCATTTTCTTCAGAAAAGATTTGGCAAAAATGCAAAGTATACATATAAATAATAAGCTGACTGCTTTGTTCCCTACATTCTTAGCATCTAGGCTTGTCTGGAAGATGTGACCAGAGGATTACGGCCCAAATTTACTGTGAGATTGCCCCAGTTCCCAACCCATTAGTCTTTCATCTCCCAGGTTTTCAGAAAAAGTATCACTATTACAAAGAATACATTCACATTCTGGCTTCCAGCTGTTTTTATGCTTTTCTGCCCTCCCATTACTTAGTGTGTCTGGCCTTTCTTCCTGGCCTGTCAATGAGTCTGCACATTACATTAAAAAAAAGTTTCGTAAGAGTATTAGTAATTATGAATCTGTAAATGGGTCACGCCAACATTGATGGAGCAGGGAGGTTGCCCACCCCCACTGTCTCTTCTCTTGCTTTGCCTTCTTCCACAGCTGTCATTTCTCTCAGATGAATAAAAATCCAATGAAGCTGGATGCCAGAAGATTCAGGACAGATAAAAAGAAGTAATTTCTTCACAAAGCACATAGCTAAACTATGGAATTTGCTCCCACAAGTAGTAGTGATAGCCACCAGTTCGGATTGTTTTAAGAGAGGACTAGACAGATTCACGTAGGATAAGTCTGTCAGTAGCTATGACTATGCTCTACCTCCACTGAAAGAGGGAGTATGCTTTTAAATACCAGTTGCTGGAAACTGCAGGAGGGGAGAGTGCTGTTGTGCTCAGGGCCTACTTGCATCCTTCCCAGAAGAGGCATCTAGTCGACCACTGTGTGAACAGGATGCTGGATAAGATGGGCCATCATCCTGATGCTTTGGCTGTGCTGATCTTCATCCAAGGTGACAGACACCTGTGTGTTTTGTTCCCCCACAGCGGGAAAGCTAATTTCCTCTGATGTGAAAACCTTGTGGATCTCCACCATCTCAGGCTGGCTCTCTCCTCCTATAAAGGGCCAAGAGCCCCAAGGCAACAAAGAGACCAGAGTAGGTTGTGTGTATACCCCAACGTGGCATATCTAGTCTTTGTACGATAATTGGTAGTTGACATTGGAGACCAGAAGAACTGCAGATTTTAAGGTTGTCCAATCCGCTTAAACTCATTTAATTTCTCTCTCTCATCCTTTCCCAACTTTTATGTGAAAATATACTAACTATAAGCGCCTTGAGAAAATGACTCTTTTGAACGGAAGCTGCAGCTCATTAATTTAAGATGACCTCCTCCTACTCAGGAAATGTTCTTTTTTGGGGCAATGCAAAAAATTCATTTACGGGTATGATTTCATTTACTTGTTTAAAAGTATCTTTAGGCTGGAATACACATTTCCTATTGTTTACACTTATTTAAAAGTGTGCTTAAACTAACTGCTTCTTTTTAAAAGGAAAGGTATCCATGGGAGGTCCTAATCCAAAATGTGCTTCTGATGCAGATTTCAGTTCCACATCAGTTTGTAGCTGAACATCCTTCCCCCCCCCCCCCGGCGCGCCCTGGTTGCTACTTGTTCACAGAGATGTTGTTCACGGCAAACAGCAGAGAGAAAATTGGAGGATTGTTGATGGGGAACAGTCAGATCTCCAATCTGGATTGGGATCTCACATGGCTGCTCTTTTTTCAGAATAAAAGTAGACAACTTAATAATAATAATAATAATAATAATAATAATAATAATGCCTGTTGTCTTTGTCCATGGAGTTTTCTTGGCAGGGATACTGGAGTGGCTTGCCAGTTCCTTCTCCAGGTGGATCACGTTTAGTCAAAACTCTCCACTATGACCTGTCCATCTTGGGTGGCCCTGCATGGCATAGCTCATAGCTTCTCTGAGTTATTCAAGCCCCTTCGCCACGACAAGGCATTGATCCATGAAGGGGAGCATTGATCCATGAACTGATAGGTGAAGGGGGATCAATAGCAAATTTTGATCTTATAGCAAAATTCCAGCTTAAACTGAAGAAAGTAGGAAAAACCACTGGGCCAGTAAGATACAATCTGAATCAAATCCCTTATGAATACACAGTGGAAGTGAGGAACAGGTGATGAATACACAGTGGAAGTGAGGAACAGGTTTAAGGATTTAGATTTGGTGGACAGAGTGCCTGAAGAACTATGGATGGAGGCTCGTAACATTATACAGGAGGCAGCAACGAAAACCATCCCAAGGAAAAGGAAATGCAAGAAAGCAAAATGGCTGTCCAACGAGGCCTTACAAATAGCGGAGGAGAGGAGGCAAGCAAAATGCAAGGGAGATAGGGAAAGATACAGGAAACTGAATGCAGATTTCCAAAAAACAGCAAGGAGAGACAAGAGGGTCTTCTTAAATGAGCAATGCAAAGAAATAGAGGAAAACAATAGAATGGGGGAAACCAGAGATCTGTTCAAGAAAATTGGAGATATGAAAGGAACATTTCGTACAAAGATTACCCTAATCAAGGACAAAAGTGGTAAGGACCTAACAGAAGCAGACGACATCAAGAAGAGGTGGCAAGAATACACAGAGGAATTATACCAGAAAGATATGGAGGTCTCGTACACCCCAGGTAGTGTGGTTGCTGACCTTGAGCCAGACATCTTGGAGAGTGAAGTCAAATGGGCCTTAGAAAGCACTGCTAATAACTAGGCCAGTGGAAGTGATGATATTCCAGCTGAACTGTTTAAAATGTTAAAAGATGATGCTGTTAAGGTGCTACACCCAATATGCCAGCAAGTTTGGAAAACTCAGCAATGGCCAGAGGATTGGAGAAGATCAGTCTACATCCCAATTCCAAAGAAGGGCAGTGCCAAAGAATGCTCCAACTACCGCACAATTGCGCTCATTTCACACGCTAGCAAGGTTATGCTTAAAATTCTACAAGGCAGGCTTAGGCAGTATGTGGACCGAGAACTCCCAGAAGTGCAAGCTGGATTTCGAAAGGGCAGAGGAACCAGAGACCAAATAGCAAACATGCGCTGGATAATGGAGAAAGCTAGAGAGTTCCAGAAAAACGTCTACTTCTGCTTCATTGAATATGCAAAAGCCTTTGACTGTGTCGACCACAGCAAACTATGGCAAGTTCTTAAAGAAATGGGAGTGCCTGATCACCTCATCTGTCTCCTGAGAAATCTCTATGTGGGACAAGAAGCTACAGTTAGAACTGGATATGGAACAACTGATTGGTTCAAAATTGGGAAAGGAGTACGACAAGGCTGTATATTGTCTCCCTGCTTATTTAACTTATATGCAGAATTCATCATGCGAAAGACTGGACTAGATGAATCCCAAGACGGAATTAAGATTGCTGGAAGAAATATCAACAACCTCAGATATGCAGATGACACAACCTTGATGGCAGAAAGTGAGGAGGAATTAAAGAACCTTTTAATGAGGGTGAAAGAGGAGAGCGCAAAATATGGTCTGAAGCTCAACATCAAAAAAACCAAGATCATGGCCACTGGTCCCATCACCTCCTGGCAAATAGAAGGGGAAGAAATGGAGGCAGTGAGAGATTTTACTTTCTTGGGCTCCTTGATCACTGCAGATGGTGACAGCAGTCACGAAATTAAAAGACGCCTGCTTCTTGGGAGAAAAGCAATGACAAATCTAGACAGCATCTTAAAAAGCAGAGACATCACCTTGCCTACAAAGGTCCGTATAGTTAAAGCTATGGTTTTCCCAGTAGTGATGTATGGAAGCGAGAGCTGGACCATAAAGAAGGCTGATTGCCGAAGAATTGATGCTTTTGAATCATGGTGCTGGAGGAGACTCTTGAGAGTCCCATGGACTGCAAGAAGATCAAACCTATCAGTTCTTAAGGAAATCAGCCCTGAGTGCTCCCTGGAAGGACAGATAGTGAAGCTGAGGCTCCAATACTTTGGCCACCTCATGAGAAGAGAAGAATCCTTGGAAAAGACCCTGATGTTGGGAAAGATTGAGGGCACTAGGAGAAGGGGACAACAGAGGACAAGATGGTTGGACAGTGTTCTTGAAGCTACGAACATGAGTTTGACCAAACTGCGGGAGGCAGTTCAAGACAGGTGTGCCTGGCGTGCTATGGTCCATGGGGTCACGAAGAGTCGGACACGACTAAACAACAACAACAACAACAACAACAATAATAATAATTGTATACCACCCTATACCCTCAGGTCTAAATAACATGATATGCAGCTTATCCCTTTAAAGCATGATTTGTTTCCACCATAATTGGTGTAGATATGATCTCTTCTTTTTATGTGTTTTGTGACATGCCTTTCCAGTTGCAGAACTGACCAGATATGGTGGTTTCACTAGAAATATCCTTATCTACCCCCCCCTCTGGAATTTTCATGAAGGTAAAGCTCTTCTTTTTCTGATGTTTTATCTAGATCGGCGATTTGAAGACGGCCAGGCAGCTTGCTTCAGAAATCACTTCGAAAGGAGCATCTCTCTTTGATTTACTGGGCAAAGAAGTAGAGCTGAGGGTGAGTTGGTAAAAAGAACTTGCAGGCTCTGGGAAAAAAAACAATTGAATTCTTCAATTATTGTACTTGAAGTCATCCATCTTTGTGCTGTAACATTTCTAGAAACCTGAAACCCAAAATTGGGTTATTTCAAATCAGCCACTTGTGAATGCCAGCTCTCCTTTAGTGGTCAGTTCATAGTCATGATAACAGTTCTCCTCTGCTTATTTTCTCACTCAGTTTTCTATCCCCTCTCAGATTTCTTCCTGTTCTCCTCCCTGCTTTCCACTTCATCTCAGGAATTGCTTCTTCCAGTCCTTCTCATCTCCCTTTGCTCTTTTGCTTTGGCCAATTGTCTCTTCTTTCCTTAGTCCTGTCTGATCCACACATAAGCTTAAGATTCTGTGTAGTCAAAACAAAATTAAAAAATCCTTCCAGTAGCACCTTAGAGACCAACTTAACTTACAGCTGTTAATTTCAGTGGGTCTACTCTGAGTAAAAGTTAATTTGATGCAACTCTTAGAGAAGATGGAGCAGACGGAGCAACTTAGTCTTTGGCATCTAGAGGCTTGTCTGCCTGACTAGACCCACTGGAACCTTAGGACAGCTTAGCCAGCAACTGCACACATAGGGAATACTCTCCTGTTTTCTGTATCAGAGTGTTCTCTGTGAGTAGCAGTTTCCTCGTTGTGCACACAGAATATTCTTTGACATATGGCAAGGCACAAGGCAGCCCTGGGATGTGCAAGGCTCTATGTGTAGAGCTTTGGGATTGTGGCGATTTAGTTATCTTTAACACTTGAGATAGTTTAGAAGGCAGTAGGCTGGTGGCTTTGTGATGGGTGCCAGCTATAATAAAATAATAATAGTAATAATAATTTATTATTTATACCCCACCCATCTGGCTGGGTTTCCCCAACCACTCTGGGCAGCTGCCAGGAGAATATATAAAAAGTGACAAAACATCAAACATTAAAAACTTCCTTAAACAAGGCTGCCTTCAGATGTCTTCTAAAAGTCAAATAGTTGTTTATTTCCTTGACATTTGATGGGAGGGCGTTCCACAGGGTGGGCGCCACTACCGAGAAGGCCCTCTGCTTGGTTCCCTGTAGCTTCACTTCTTGCAGTGAGGAAACCGCTAGAAGGTCCTCGGAGCTGGACTTCAGTGTCCAGTCTGAACGATGGGGGTGGAGATGCTCCTTCAGGTATACTGGACCAAGGCCATTTAGGGCTTTAAAAATCAGCACCGACACTTTGAATTGTGCTCGGAAACGTACTGCTTGTTTCCCTATCCATCCTTGTAAAGGCTTCCGTTTTGCAGTATTCTGATCAAATAATTTTGATCTTTCAGGCAAGAGGGAGGAAAGTTTTCAGCCAAGCAGGGCAGATCTTTTATCTCCACCCACCTGCCAATCATCTGACATTATAATGATGCGCAAGCAGTTCCGTCTTGTTTGCTGCAGGGGTTCAGGTACACCAGCGAGGTCACTGCTCATACACCCCAAACTAAGCAGGATTGAACAGCTGTTGCATGGTTCAATCCTACTTTCCATCCGTGGAAAGTATCTTTACTTGCCCTGCACCTGAAGTCATGTATGAGGTATGAGGCAGGTGGGCATAGTTTGGTGAAAACATCCTTGTGTGCCACATGGGGAGGCCTGTTGGTCCAAATTTGGCCTGCAGGCTGGGGGCTCCCTATCCCTGTTTTTTAGAGATTTAGCAGGCTTGGTCAGTGCTGTATTGAGCAGTCCCTCAAAGGCAGTGCTCAAATGCATACATAATGCATACATAATGTTAAGCCAAAAATAGTTATCAGATTGAACTTGCCATATCCTGTCTCAGGAGAAATGACTCTGCCTCATTAGAGTTGGCATGACATTGTTAGTGTAAGGTACAAAGCCTTTGCAAAAGACCAGTTGTGCGAAAAACCTTCAAGAAAGTAACAAGCAGCGCTTTCCTGCATCGTTCCTAATGATATGTGTCTGGTGTTTTTTTTTTGTTCTGAGCAATTAATTAAAACTGAAATGCAATTCCAGCCCAAGGCTGGATAGTAAAGCTGAACACTCTCTACTCTCTCTGGGATCTGGGCCCATGGCATGTTCTGAAATACATTAGCATTAGTCTGTTATTGCAACAGTGTATTGATACCCATTTTTGCTGATGGGAAGCTGAACTTTATGGTAATTATACTGGCAAAATTCAAGCCATTAATTATGGGTGAACTTAATATTTACAAATCCTCCCTTAATATAAATATCAAGGGCTTCTGCAGTGCACCCTCCCTCCCCAGAATCTTTTGTCTTTCCTTTATTTCCTATATCTGATTTTAATCCTGCCCTTCCTCCTCTAGGGAACTCAAGGTGACATGTAGTTTGACCATGCTTTTTTTATATGCCACTCACACCATAGTGTAAGGAAATGTTGGGGGTCAACTTTTATATGCTGCTAAATCTTAATAGCTAGGTTTTATGGGCAATAAATTACATTTATATATTTGAAATATTTCATCAAAACAGATTCCAGATCAGTATACAACAATAAAGATTGAGGTGGGGAATTTTGTGTTTTATCTATGGATGGTTTTGTATATATGTGCTGTTTTTAAAACTGATGCCAGGAAACCCTGTAACCAATAATTAGAAATTGCTGATAGTAAATACTTTATCACAGTTGCTTCCTTCCCTTCCTCAAAGGACTGTTTATGTGGCATTTTCCAATTTTATCAGCATGGTAGCTCTGTGAAGCAGATGAGTGTGTGTCAGGCCTGAGGTCACCCAAAAAAATTCATGGTAGAATAGGGATTTGAATCCAGATTTACCCATTCAGTTACAAACCTTTTGCCAACAACATCACATAGATTACCCTTTTTTGAGCTGTCAAAGTGTGTTTCATATGTTGCCTCAGTAATTCATACAACCAACCCTGTAAGGTAAGTCTGTACCATTAACTCCTTATTACTGATAGGAATTTTGGCAGGCAAGGGTGGGGAACATATATTGAAAGTTCTCATATTACATATGTAAGTATTGCTCTCTCTTAAAAACTCAACCTGGTAGCTCTCTGACCTGACTATACCAAAAGGCGCTTGGGTTTGTCATTATGAGATACTTCTTTGAATTTGAAAACTGTCAGTCTTTTTTCCATTAATTTTCCATTGTACAGGTTGAAGGTGTTCTTTTTCTTCTTAAGGATTACAGATTGCATACTTTAGGCTTGCCATGTTAGTTGAGAGCTGAAACGAAATTTATTTTCCCATCATCGCAAGGCGGGTGTAAATGAGCCCTTTCAGTTAGGGGGTGAAATAGCTGTTATATAGAAAAAACACTTCTTACCGTTTGAGCAATTTTGAAGTGGTGGAAAGATGCCAATTAGAGACCACTGGAAGAGCATCTTATAATACCCAACCTAGCAGGCGGGAGACAAGCTCCAGTGCTTACCTTCATTTGTGGATGCTGTCAGTGCATTGCAGTTCCTACGGTATGCATTGGATCTGTCAGAGGATGGATCGAGGGAAAGGATCCAGGTCATTTAGATTAAGTACATTGCTACATTTTTCCCATGTTAAAAGTGCTGAGATTTCATGAACACTGTTGATTTGCACAAAATTTTAAAAAAACCCAGTACAGTACTTTCCTACTTCACTAAGAAGAGACTTGCTTGCTCAGGCCAAAGTTCCATCTAGTCCAGCATCCTGTTCTTACAATGGGCAACCAAATACCTATGGGAAGCCAGCAGGCAGGACCAAAGTGCAACAGTGCTTTTCCCACTTGTGGTTCCCAGAAACTGGCATTCAAAGGTATGCTGCCTCCAGCAGAGAACGAAGTACATAGCCATTGGTAGTCTTATCATTATCTAATCCTTTTTAAAGCCATCCAACTTGCTAGCTATCTCTAAATTTTGGGGGAGCAAATTCCATAGTTTTAACAGTGCACATTTACCAGTCCTGAATTTTCCAACATTCAGCTTCACTGGATGGCTTCCATCTAGTATTATAAAAGAAGTAGAAAAACTTCCCACCCACTTTTTCTACAGTATGCATAATCTTATACACCTCTATCATGT
The DNA here is from genome assembly GCF_965207765.1 of Zootoca vivipara. Taxonomy (NCBI): domain Eukaryota; kingdom Metazoa; phylum Chordata; class Lepidosauria; order Squamata; family Lacertidae; genus Zootoca; species Zootoca vivipara. The sequence goes on from NC_142596.1 coordinate 35,625,059, forward strand.
CCCTTACTCATCTTTTGTTCTAATCTAAACTGAAGAGCTCCAAATGTTGTAACATTTCCTCATAGGGAAGTTGTGCCAACCCCTTGATCATTTTTGTTGCCCTGTTTTGAACTGCTTCCATCTCTGTGATATCCTTTTTGAAGTGAGGTGGTCAGACCTGTATACCTGTAGGATTTGTTCTGAACTAATTGATTGAAGCGTTGAGCAAAGAGTCAGGTCCTTTGGGAGCAAGTGCCCAATAGCTCCCCCTCCCTGCTTTGGAAGTGTGTGTTTAAATGTCTCCAGCTCAGCTGGTTGTCTTCCACAGCTCTTCTTGGCGCTCTCCCATCTGTCAAGTAATAGATGGGTAAGCAGGAGCCTGTCAAGAAATGGCCTTGCTTAGACATGCTAAGATCTTACGCTCAGCAGGCATAAAAAGAAACTTCCCACTAAAGAAAATCTTCTATAGTGGAATGACCTTTTAAAAAAACATGAAAAACATGCTTGACTACATCTTTTTTGAACATCTTAATTAATGAGACTGAATTTTACAATATATCATAAAAGGTATTGGGAAAGCTCCTTTTGTTCCTGAAACAACCTCACTAGTGCATGGACCACTTCACATATTGCATTCATTTGAGTATCCTTACAAGATCTTAGGTAAAGGTAAAGGGACCCCTGACCATTAGGTCCAGTCGTGACTGACTCTGGGGTTGCAGCGCTCATCTCGCTCTATTGGCTGAGGGAGCCGGCGTACAGCTTCCAGGTCATGTGTCCAGCATGACTAAGCTGCTTCTGGCGAACCAGAGCAGCACATGGAAACCCCGTTTACCTTCCCGCCTATTTATCTACTTGCACTTTTATGTGCTTTCGAACTGCTAGGTGGGCAGGAGCAGGGACCAAGCAACGGGAGCTTACCCCGTTGTGGGGATTCAAACCGCCGACCTTCTGATTGGCAAGCCCTAGGCTCTGTGGTTTAACCCACAGCTCCACCCGCATACATGTCAAGTGGGGATCTGGTCCCATCTTGGATGTTGTACAGTGTTAGGATGGAGCTATATACAGCTGCCAAGAGGGGAGCCAGGAGAGTTGCGCCAAGATGGCCTGACACCAAGCCAGGAAAATTTGGCTTAAATTTGGCTTATCCCCATGTCTGAGAATACCTCACTTCCATGAAGAGGCTCCAAGTTGCATTTCTGTTATATGGGATAAGCACACACATTTTGGTATGTTATTTCCTCTAACATATTGTCACAGTGGCCGGAGTGGACTACTTCAGAGTAACGACGCTACGCAGCTCTGCATTTTTATTCTTTTATTGGTGCTGCGTATTTACAGTGCCGAAGTCATTGCTATTTACACGGAGTGATGTGGTCAGTCGGTTTCAGAACCTCCGAATGACTTTTGGCGCGTCTTTCTCCAACACAAAAGCTTTGGCAGACCCATCCTCTTGCCCCTCCTCTTCCTGCGTAATTCTGGAGTTGGGGGGATGGGTCTTCCCCCCTTACTTGCCCCTTCCTGTCCCACCTGGGACCCTGGCTCCTCTACCTTGCCTGAGCCTCGGACACGACTTCCTGCTTCCCCACTGGAATCGGAACTCTCCCTGCTTTCCCCTTTGCTCGGGGATGGGCTTGAACTCAGGAGGGGAGGGACTTCGCGATATCCCCTGTCCCTCACATCCACCCCCCTCCCAAGCTCTCCTTCACCCCTCCCCAGGCCCCCCCCATGTGTCGGTGACGACTGGAAGCCTAAGAACTCAGTGCTCTCCGAGCCCGTTGGTGTGAACACCTCCCCCCAGTCCTGCGAGCCCCCCCCTTCCGCCTGGGAGGACGGGAATCCCAAAAAGTCCGTGGCGTCAGAGCTGGTGGGGGTAAAAATGTTCTGCCAATCTGCTCCTTCCTCTGACTGGGTGGATCTCGGTGACACCCATACCTCATCCTCTGGTTCCTCAAACTCCGCTTCCCAGCGCCATGGTGAGCTGCTCTCCCGTGCCTCCTCCTCCTCCCCCTCCCTTTCCATGTGCCAGGGCTTGGGTCTGTGGGGAAAGAGGGCGTGAAATTCTTCCACCAAGAATTCCTCCTGTATCTGAGTGGCCGGGACCCATTCATTCTGGGACGGTGGAGCATCCTCCCATGCCATGAGGTACTCCAGGCCCCCCACCCCTCTCCGTGAATCAAGGATGGCCGTGGCCTCATTGAGTTGCTCCCTGCCTCCCCTCTCCCCCCCTCCCTCGGGGGTTTGTTCGCTGTCTCGGAGTCTGCTGCTTTCCCTGTACGGCGACAGCAGCGATCTATGAAACACTGGATGCACCCTCATGTCCTCTGGCAGTGCCAGTCTGTATGCCACCGGGTTGACCTGTTGCGTGACCGTGAAGGGGCCCAGCCTTTTGGGTGCCAGCTTTTTGCACCTCCCTCTGGTGGGAAGGCCCTCCGAGGACAACCACACCTTGTCCCCCACCCTGATGACCTCCCCTTGTCGCCTGTGGCGATCTGCCCCCTTTTTGTACGCTTCCTTGGCCCTCTCCAAGTGTTCTCTGAGCTGCTGGTGCACCGTCTCCAGCTCCTCTGCCCAATCCTCAGCCTGTGGGCCCTCCTCCTCCTCCTCCCCCTCCCTCTCTGGGAAAGATCTGAGGTCGCGCCCGTAATTGGCCTTAAAGGGCGACACCCCTGTGGAGACGTGCACCGCATTGTTGTAGGCAAATTCTGCTAGTGGCAGGCGATCCACCCAGTCCGTTTGCCGCTGGCTGACGTAGCATCTCAGGTACTGCTGCAGAATGGCGTTGACCCTCTCCGCTTGTCCGTTGGTCTGCGGGTGTCTAGCCGTCGACAAGCTGACCTCCACCTGCAGGAGGTTCATGAGCCGCCGCCAGAACCTGGAAACAAATTGGCGGCCACGATCCGAAATAACCCTTAAAGGTAATCCATGCAGTCTGAAAACGTGATCAACAAACAGTTTGGCTGTCTCTTCTGCAGAGACTGCCCTGGCACACGGTATAAAGTGGCACATTTTGGACATGAGGTCCACCACCACCAACACTGCGGTCTTACCCCTGGAAGAAGGCAGATCTGTGATGAAGTCCATGGACACCACTTCCCACGGCCTGTGTGGCGTGGCTAAGGGCTCCAGCAACCCTGGTGGCGCTGCTCTGACCACCTTTGCCCGCTGGCAGGTGTCACAGCCCCGTACATAGTCTCGAACATCTTCCCTCACCCCTGGCCACCAGAAGTGTCTCATGACTAGGTGAGTGGTCTTGTCCCTTCCAAAATGCCCCGCCGTTGGGTTGTCGTGCATCTGCTTGAGGACCGTACGTCTAAGCTGGGTGGTGGGCAGGTACAGTGCACCCTTGTAGAAAAGCAGCCCTCTGCGTTCTGCAAAGTCTTTTGCCTGCTCCCTCCCCCCTCTCAGTTCTCTGAAGATGCGGTTGGCAAATTCATCCGCTGCCGTCAGTGCTGTGAGTTCTGCCTCGCTCACCACTGCTGCTCCGCAGGACCATGCTGACGGGGGGAAAATGTGCCTTGGGACTGGTGGCGCCTCCTCCTCCATGTACTCTGGCTTGCGGGAGAGGGCATCCGCCCTGACATTCTGCTCTCCCGGGATGTAGTGTATGGAGAAGTTGAAGTTCGAGAAGAACTCTGCCCACCGTATCTGCCGCTGGTTGAGCACCCTGGCAGTTCTCCAGAACTCCAGGTTCTTGTGGTCTGTGCACACCTGGATGGGGTGCTTGGCGCCCACCAGGAAGTGTCTCCAGTGCTGGAACGCCGCGTGGATCGCAAGAAGTTCCCGATCAAAAACCGTGTAGTTTCGCTCTGGCTGGGTCAACTTCCTGGAGAAGAAGGCACAGGGTCTCCACTCTCTGTTGGCGTCCAGTTGCAACAAAATGGCGCCCACAGCTTTATCAGAAGCATCTGTCTCAATGCGTAGGGGCGCGTCCTGAACCACGTGGAACAGGTTCTGGTCTGAGGTGAACACCCTCTTGAGGCTTTCGAACGCTGCTTGCGCCTCTGGTGTCCACCTGAACTTCTGCTTGCCTCTCAGGCAGTCAGTGATGGGAGCCGTAACTCGAGAGAAGTTCTTGATGAACTTCCTGTAGAAGTTGGCGAAGCCTAGTAGGCGTTGGGCATCTTTGCGCGTCCTGGGGCTGTGCCAGTCCAGGATGGCCTGCACCTTGTCCTTGTCCATCGCTAGCCCCTTGTCTGACAGCTTGTAGCCCAGGAAGTCCACCTCCTTGGTGTGAAACTTGCACTTCTCCAGCTTCACATACAGGTGGTTCTCCTTCAGGCGCTGCAACACATCCCTGACATCTTTCACATGCTGCACTGGGTCATCGGAATAGATAAGGATGTCATCCAGGAAGACCAAGCATTTCCTGAAGAGGAGGGACCCCAGGACGTGGTGCATGAAGGCCTGGAAGCATGCTGAGCCCCCTTGCAACCCGAATGGCATCACCAGATATTCAAAAGAGCCCAGAGGCGTGAACATCGTGGTTTTCCATTCATCGCCTTCCCAGATCCTGATCAAGTTGTACGCCCCCCTCAGGTCTAGCTTGGTGAAAATCTTGCCCCTGCGTGCCGCTGTCAGGAGGTCATCCACTCTGGGCATGGGGAAAGCCACTGGCTCCGTCACTGAATTCAGCCGTCTGAAATCCACCACCAGACGGCGCTGTTGCGTGTCTTTCTTGTCCACCCAGAAGACCGGGCTGCCCCCTGCTGCCTTGCTTTCTCTGATGAACCCTCGCTTGAGGTTCTTGTCGATGAAAGCGCGCAGATCCTCCAGTTCCTGGTCTGACATGGCGTACAGCTTGGCTGGGGGTATAGTTGCCCCTGGCACCAGGTTGATCTGGCAGTCAAAAGGCCTGTGTGGGGGTAGGTGGTCGGACTCCGCTTCGCTGAAGACCTCCTGCAGGTCCCAGTACGGCTTGGGTATCGCCTCACCCCCTTTGACGTGCATGGTGGCCACCGTGGCTATCGGAGGCCCCTCCCCTGGTTGGTGCTGCATGCAATGTTCCAGGCAAAAGTCCGATCCAAACGTGATGCATCTCTGGTGCCAACTGATGGAGGGGTCGTGGCGCGCCAGCCAGCTCATGCCCAAGACGATGGGGGGGTCTGAGATGGTGGTGACGTTGAATGCCAGTGTCTCTGAGTGCCTTCCCACCGTCATTCTCATGGGGGGGGGTTTGATGAGTGATGGCCCCTCCCAGCAGCTCTCTGCCGTCAATGGTTGCCACATGCAGAGGAAAATCCAGCTGCAGCAGCTGGATCTGGTGCTCTTCTGCAAAGTTCCTCGAGAAGAAGTTCGCGGACGCCCCACTGTCAATTAGGGCGAGGACCGTCAGGGGATAGCCATTTGGAAGCGTGAGCGTCACTTCTAGAACCACTCCTGCTCTGGGAGGGGTGGGCTGGCTCTGCTCCTCTCTGTGCGGGTGGGCGGGCTGGGGCTGTTGTCTGCTGACTGTGCCTGGCTGCTGCCCCTTGTCTCCTGCAGCCAGGCTTTCCCGTTTCCCTGCTGTGGTGCTGCGTCAGTGGGGGAGGGCACAACCGTTCCCGCCTTTCCTTGCCACTCCCTGCGATGTGGGCAGTCTCTGACGAGATGCTGGGGGGAGTTGCAGAGAAAGCAATTCCCACCCCTTCCCTCCTTGCGTCTTGGCGCCGCTGGGGTTTGAAAAGCCCGCACGCGCGCGCTGTCAATCTGCATGGGTTCCTGGTCTTGGCTGGCCCCAGGCGTGGCTTGGAAGGGCTGTTGGGGGAGTGGCTTCTCCTGCGACCGCGGGAACCAAGCCCGCTTTGCGCGCGTTGCTTGTTTGTCGCTCCACCGGGATTCCTGTCTCACCCCCACCGCCAGAGCCGCTTTGCTCAGCTGATCCATATTACTGGGCTTTGGACCTCTCGAGAGCTCATCCTTCACGTCCTCATGCAACCCCAAGTAGAACGCCGCTTGCATTGGGGGTGACTCTAATTCCCACCCCAATCTGTGCACCAGCATGGTGAATTTCGCCCAGTACGCGCGAACTGTCATATTTCCTTGGCGTAAATTATGAAGTTCCTCCTTAGTCTGGTCCATATGACTATCGGACGAATACATCGTTTTCAAACCTTCTAGAAATAGTTTGACATTCTTCATGCAAGGATTCTTTGTTGCGATTAACGGTCTTAGCCACTCCCTGGCTGCCCCGGTAAGGTGCTCCACAATAAACGCTACTCTGTGCTCATCATCAGGGAACTCAGCGTGGTGTAGCTCAAGAGCATACACAATCTCAGTCTCAAAGCCCTGATATTCCCTCGGGTCTCCATTGAACTTGCTCACTAGGGTCCCGGCTCTCCTTCCTGGCAGCACTTGGACTTGGGGTGCCCCTCCCGCCTTGTTTTTCTCTGCATCCAGCTTGTTTTGGAGGTCTACCGCCACCGCCCTTAATTCCTGCTCTCTTTCCTGTAGCGCTCTCACCTGTTCCGCCAGTTGTAGCCGGTCGTCCTGGACCTTCTTAGTCTCTTCTTTAGCTGCCTTCAATTCCCCCTGCGCCTGCAGCGACAGCTGCTGCAGTTCTTGCTGGGCTTGCTCCGCGATCTGCCGCCATCTCTCCGCCTCTGACACGCTCATCCCGGCAACTCCAAAGTAGCCCAAAAAAAGATTCGGAGGTTGCTGTCACAGTGGCCGGAGTGGACTACTTCAGAGTAACGACGCTACGCAGCTCTGCATTTTTATTCTTTTATTGGTGCTGCGTATTTACAGTGCCGAAGTCATTGCTATTTACACGGAGTGATGTGGTCAGTCGGTTTCAGAACCTCCGAATGACTTTTGGCGCGTCTTTCTCCAACACAAAAGCTTTGGCAGACCCATCCTCTTGCCCCTCCTCTTCCTGCGTAATTCTGGAGTTGGGGGGATGGGTCTTCCCCCCTTACTTGCCCCTTCCTGTCCCACCTGGGACCCTGGCTCCTCTACCTTGCCTGAGCCTCGGACACGACTTCCTGCTTCCCCACTGGAATCGGAACTCTCCCTGCTTTCCCCTTTGCTCGGGGATGGGCTTGAACTCAGGAGGGGAGGGACTTCGCGATATCCCCTGTCCCTCACACATATGCATTTTATAGCACATACACAGACACCCCCAGTATATGCATTTTACTTGGCTGGAAAGCTGCATTGCAATATATAGAGAAGTGAAATTTTTGAAGGAAAACTGTGTTTTGGTTCTCATATTGTTTTGGAAAGTGCAAATTAGATTTTGCCTTTAAATGCAAACTGAAATGAATTTCTTCCTCATTCCCACTCATCACTGAGTGAACATAAAATGGAAGAGGACTGCTGTTGAAAGCAAATATATCTGCATCTCTAGCAATTTTATCAAGGAGCAGAGAAACTGGATGTCTTATGCAACATCCTATTTGATGTTTTTGAGCTCGATTTGAGCTTTCTCTCCACCTTTTTTTGGTTATAGAAAAGAAAAGATGTGAAATGACCCCTGTGCTTCACTTACAAAGGACGTCTGTAGTTATTCATTCTCTTGCTGTATGTCCATTCTTTCTGCAAAAGCACAGATGCTCCCAAACTGAGCAGCTCGTTGCTACTGTTTCTTTATCTTTGTCCAAAACTAAATCCGCAAGAAGCTCTTGGGCCTGTTTTCCAAATCGGAAAGCACCAAATTAGTTAAGGAGGACAACAATGAACTACTTTGGTGTTAGTGCTTTATGCAAGATGTGGCCTTTGCTTCTGCAGGGTGTTGGGGTTCATGGCATGTTTCTGTCAGGTTTCTCTCAGGTCTTTTTTTAAATCATAATGTTTTTACTTTTGAAAGGGGTGGTTTTCACATTAGTTTTATGGGCAGCAAAAATGAAAAGGGGGGGAGGGGTTATAGTCCCTCCAAGGAGGGGAAAATGATGGAAAAGGGTTAGGGGTGTTTAGTTTTTTTAGTATGCAGTGGACAAAAAATGTGGAGTGGTAAAACATGGTTTTCAGTTGGAAAGCTAATAACATGCATTCTGAACAGTGGGGTGAAATTAGACACGTTAAGTGTTTGTGTTTATTAAGCATGTAAATGACAGGCAATGTCAGGGATAGCATGTACACCAGGGGTCGGCAAATTTTTTAAGCAGCAGGCCGGTCCACTGTCCCTCAGACCTTGTGGCGGGCCGGGGAAGTGGCACCGAGGGTGAGGGGAGCTGGAAGAAGAGACGAGGGGGGCAAGTAGTCCTCTTCCCCAGCCCCAGCCGCTGCGCTTACCTTCCCAGGGGCTGCCACAGCACCACCACTGCTGCTGCTTCTCATGGGTAGGCAGATCGAGCTTGTCTGCTCCACTCTCTAACCCACAGGAGCACCAGGGCAGCGACGGCAATGGGAGGAAGAGGCCGAGCGGCGGTGGCTCTACCAGTCAACCGCCGCACCTGGTTTACCTCAGCACGGTGCGAGGACGTCTCTGCCAATCAAACACCGCTGAGGTAAACCAGGTGCGGCGTTTGAGTGGCAGAGCCACCGCCGCTCGGCCTCTTCCTTCCGTCACCATCGCCGGGAGTCTCGGCTTCGTGGCGTGGGCCATATTTAGGACCCAGATGCGCCTGATCCGGCCCTGGGTCGTAGTTTGCCAATCCCTGATGTACACAAATTATACAAGGGTAGAATGATTTCAGTTTGCACACAAAAACTGCCACAACCATACTAAAACATAACACTCCTTTTAAGACCAGGACCTCATCTTCCTAATCTCTAGGCAGGTAATGCTTCATCACACCCTTGTAAATACAGCAACCCTGCAACTTATGTGCTTTATGTTGCAGGCTTACTATACTCTTAAAGTGCTCCTTCTTCTTCTTCTTCTTCTTCTTCTTCTTCTTCTTCTTCTTCTTCTTCTTCTTCTTCTTCGCACTGAGAGAGTTTCATAAATGAATCATTATTTATATACTGTAGTAGATAATAGCTGCTTTCTCCTATGCAGACACCACCACTGACACAGGGTGAAAAGCAAGGAGGAAGCTTGCTTGAGACTGCAGTTTCTAATCACAGGACCTAAAGCTATGTTCCATTCACTGTTCTCCTCGGCCAAGATGTTAAAATAGATAAATCTGCTTAATTTTTGAATCTTTCCCCTTCAACTTTTGGGGGACTTCTTCGCTGTTGTATCCTTCCTTTGCTTGTAGTGTGATTCAGCAGTGCCAGTATTAATAACACCTGCTAATTACATCTCTGTGGGATTGTGTACACGTTAATTGTTTTTAAATGATTTGCCTCCTTCGCTCGTCAATGTTAATTTTACACTCTGCTCCCCTGATTTCTAATTAGCAGTTGTTTCACAATATCATGGTCCTAGTAAACAGTAAGCAACAATTTTTGCATGTGCTTCCTTTCTGTTAATCAATATTTATATTCATAAGATATATCTTTTAATTATAATATTCATAATTGTTCCCATCTCATAGCTGTTCTCCAGTTGTCATTCTCCCCTGTGTCTGATCTTGCAAGTCAGACCATATGTTCTTATACTTCCCACACCAACTTTCTTCTTTATGATGTTAAACTACAAAAAGAAGGCTATGGTGTACTGTAAGACAAATCCAATGCACATTTTTGCAGAAGTAAACTTGCATTTAGCAGAGGTTATTCCCGGGTAGGTTTGTGCATTTACAGCTTTACAGTCCATTCATTTTGCAGGCTTACTCAAAAGTGAATCCTATCCAGTTTGATGCCACTTACTTTTAAATTTGTATACCGGTATATAGCATTGCAGCCTTAGATTCTGACAGCACAATTCTCTAGAATTGTAGAGTTGGAAGGGGTCCCAAGGGCGCTGTAGTCCAAATCCCCCCCCCCGAAAGGAAGGAATCTCCACTCAAGCACCCCTGGCAGATGGCCATCCAACGTAGCTTAATTCTCACTTTGTTCATTAGAGTTCACTTCCTAGTAAGTGTGTTTTGAGACTGCAGCTTTAGGATTACATAACCTCAAACTGTTTAGCAGAGAAAACCAAATGTGATTAGTAGCTTGCCTTTAGCCTGGCCTTTTCTCTAGCAGACTGATGTCTCCATGATGTCTTTACTTCAGTTGTTCCTTCCAATAATTAGTAATGGTACTACTAGTATCCACAACTGCCGCATGAAAGGAGGCTGAGTTTTAAACATATTTTCTTAAATGTTATTCACTTATGTCTTAAACTCATCAAGTTTTGATTTATGATCGTATTTCTAGGGTAGCTTCATTGTACTGTCATTTCTGTAATCTCCACAGAGGGTTCCGTCAAGACTTAATCACTACTATTTGACTGCCTGTGTGCATTTCATGCTGAGAAATATGTTCTCATTGTCCTGTGCTCCCTTGGTAATGCTCAAGGCATATAGAGCATTCCATATTTTAAAAGGGCATCCTGTCCACTTGTGGGCTGCTTAGCCCAATCAAAATGCAGAGACTGTAATCTCAGGAATAGCATGTCCTGGCTGTAGCAATAAAGCATTCCATCTCTTGCTGTCTTGGACTAAATGTGTCCATTCACATGCCATTTTACTTTTCTCTGTGAAACTATGAACACTTGCCAAGGGAAAACAGTTTTGTTTACGCTGTCACTTCCCAGTCACCTCCAAGGTGGCTTGCAACTGGGAATGAGGTTAAATTCAATTCAGTTTGCATCTAAAGGTGAACGTATTTAAATGTTCACTTCCCAAAACAATACATGAACCGAAACATAGTCTTTGCACTTCTCCAAATATTGCAATGCAGTTCTCCAGCAAAGTAATGCATACAAAAATACATATATTCGGAGTAAAGTGTGCATGTGTCTATGTATATATTTATGAAATTAACATACAAAAGTGCACTACATTAGGGGAAATTGCTTTAGGAAACCATGTATATTAGGGGAAATGCATACAAAAAGGTGTCTATTGAGAGAAATTCACACAAAAATTCTGATGAACACAACACATACGCAGGAAGCTGCCTTATCCCAAACCAAATCACTGTTTCACTTTGTGCGGTATTGTCCACATTGACTGGCCATGGTTCTCCAAGTTTTCAGGCAGGAGTCTTTCCCAGCCTTATGCAGAGGTACCAGATAATGGAACCTGGGACTTATTGCATGGAAAGCCTGTGTTTTGCCACTGAGCTGTGGACATATCCAAAAAAACACTATGGTTCCTTGAGAGTCATTCAAGGAACATAGGAAATTATATTGTCAGACACATTGGCACATCTAGCTCAGTACTACCCAAACAGACTGTCAGTGCATCTCCAGAGTTTCAGACAGCAGATAGAATACCCCAGTTGGTAGAGCATGAGACTCTTATTCTCGGAGTTGTGGGTTTGAATCCCACATTTGGCAAAAGATTCCTGCATTGCAGGAGGTTGGACTGGATGACCCTCGTGGTCCCTTCCAACTCTACAATTGATTCCTCCCATGCCCTATCTGGAAATGATAGGGATTGAACATGGGACCTTTTGTATGCAAGGCATGTGATCCTATCCCTGAGCTTAAGCCACCCTACCACAGTGGAAAAAAGTTTTAAAATTGCACTCCATGTTGTGTATTAAAAGTGCAATATGCATTATTTAATAATAGTTTCTGTGGCTGCTTGAAATGCCAGTTTGTCTGAAACTCGCCACCTCTTCACAGTGTAATATGAACTGCACTTACAAATACTTTTGTGGTGTTTCAAGGAGTTTTGCAATACAACCTGATGTAGGGAAAGTCCTGTTGTTTGTAAATGCAGAGCCAGTATCTGCTTCTTCCTTCTCCCTGCTGGCCACAAAATAGATTTCCCTCCCTGCATTCAGCACATTTTCTTCTTGTGTGCTGGTAGTGCTTTCTAAGAATCCTCGGGTATTTTACGTGAAATGATTGAGTACATTAGAGCAGACTCCGAGCGGGGGGGGGGGGGAGTCCTGCATTTCCTGTCATTGCACTCTACATTTCTTTCTTGGCCAAATCACTTGCTGAAATTGAATGAGGCACTGAGGCTTTTCGATGCCATATGTGCGACCAGGTTTGACCGCTTTCGATGAGTAATGGGCTGTGGTCATTGCTTTGACAAATAGCAAAGAAAAGTTGGCTTGAAGTTTAGACTTGCCGGAGTTGGAGGAGAGCTGCTCCTCAGGACACAAGGTCTAGTCTTGAGTACATTCAAGATCTAGCAGCTAGAGGTTGCAACTTTAATACTGTATCTTAAAGATGCGCCTGATTTAATTGGAAGCATTTTTTAATATATATAATTTTTTAAAATACAAATACTTATAAAAGTTGCAAAATGCAGTCGTTCTCCCTTCTCATACACAGAAGGGGATGAGCGACTGTTACTGGCCTGAGGTCACCTAGTGAGCTTCATAGTTGGTCTTCTATATCCTCATCTGACACTCCAACCACTGTACCACCACTGGCTCTCTTCTAACATGCTGCTTGCTCAGGCCAGTGTGGCATCCTCTGAAAAAAAAAGTACACATTAGACTTCAGTAGTCTTGCTTTTACACCTATCCAAATTTAGTTGAAGGATTAGTCAGCTAGAACTCATATGATTCATCGAATCAAATATTTTATCAGATTGTAGCCGTATTAAAGAATATATAAGGAAAGCCCTGCTGGACCAGAATAAAGGTCCATCTAGTCTAGCATCCCCTTTTCCACAGTGACTAATCAAAAGCCTCTAGGAACTCTCAAGCAGGAAATGAAGGCAACATTCCTTCCCTGCCGTTGCCTCTTATCTGTTGGTATTCAAAGGTGAATTGCCCCTGGATTGTGAAGTTCTGTTTTAGCTATCCTGGCCAAAACAGACCTCTCTCCTCCATGATTTGTCTAATCATTTTCCAAGCAAGCTTGTATAAGGCAGCATTCAGATGATGACGCCTCAACACTTGCAGCCCCTTTGCAGTGCAGTGATAACAGGAAGTCCTTGTCCTGTTCTGGCCACAAGAAGGAGCCCATGGGACAAGGCGGAAAGGTGGTCACAGCATTGTCCTACTGAGTTGGAGCTGAACTGAGCCTCTGCCTCCAGTTCATGTCTCCTAGACTCCTCCCCCATTTTGGAGAAGTAGGCTCTTAAAGGGCAAACCCTTTGGCCTAAAGCCAGGTGCTTCTCCTGTGTTCTTTGGCATCCCATCTGGTGTGCTCCCCATGCTGCTGGGCTGGTGAGGTGCTGCAGGGAGGCACTCAATCCTTCAGGCGCTTGGGGAGGTATCTGGGGAGTCCTGGCTCCATGGGCGTAGGCAGGGGGGGCAGGAGGGGGCAGCTGCCCCCCCTAGAAGCAAAAAAATTAATGTATTTTACAGACCATAACCAGCACTTTTCCCCTCCAAAAACTGAAGTGGAAAAGAGCAGCTAAGTCTCCGCTTGCTGGGGGGGGGGGGACACAGCAGTAACAAAAACACATCAAATAAATAAAGCAAAGTGGCTACCAGTAGTTAAGCAGTTAAGACAATGGAGCATATATCCCCAGGCAAGATTTGATAGCTGACCATTTCACCCTATTGTTCTTAAGTAGGACTTGTTAATGAGCATTCAGGGGCATTAAGAGTTCTATTGGCGATTTAATGAGGGTGCAGACTCAGAGGATTCAATTTGACTAAGGTGGCTCTGCAAGGCTAAAAGGAAGTGAATAAGAAAGGGGGGGCTGTAGCTTTGACAGACACAGTGATGTTTATAAAAAGCATTGGTGTTCCAGTCTGCCCCTCCTCCTGCATCTGTATACTGTAAATCAGGGGTGGCCACCTCCCAAGAGACTCTTATCTACTCAGAGTTTAAAACTGGGGGTGATCTACCCCCTTTTGGGGGGTTCAGGTCAAAGCTGTTGAGTTTTTTTTTAAAGGAAGGGAAGCCCTGTTTTTGGGGGTTTAGGTCAAACTTGTTGAGCTTCTTTTAGGAGGGAGGGAGGCCCATTTTTGTTTAGGGCTTCAGGTCGTAGTTCAATTTTTTTGAGGGAGGAGGAAAATTTTGGGTGAGCTTTTTTTAGGGGTGCCAGTGACCTACCAGTGATCTACCACAGACATCCAGTGATCTACTGGTAGATCACAATCTACCTGTTGGACGTGCCTGCTGTAAATCAAGCAGAGAGAAAGCTGCTTACAAGGCTCCTGTACATGCAGAGTTCCAGCATCACAGCGTCACCCAGAGGCACCCACAAATATGAGTTATCCCTCTCTCTATTTCTTCCTTCCTTCCCTCCCTCTTCCATCCTTAATAAAATACGGGGGGGGGCAGATAAGCCCCACATAGAAAGCCCATCAACATGGGGGGATGACTCTTTCAAATACGGTATTTACCAGTAATTGGGGGGGGAGGCACCTAGGCCTCTAGGAGTTGGCTGCTATGCCTAGGAGTAGGACAATTCAAGAAAGCAGAACGATGCATATGGTATGGTAATATATCAATAGAATCGTAGAATTGTAGTCGGAAGGGACCACAAGGGTCATCTAGTCCAACCCGCTGCAATGCAGGATTTTTTTCCTAAGGTGGGGCTTGAACCATGGTTGAAATATTATGCTGATATGCAGCAACGCCTCAGAGCTGTCGTAGCTGTGGCCATGCCTTGCCCCGCCCTCGCCCGCCCTGCCACCCCCTCTCGCCTGCCCGACCCTCCCGTCCTCTCCAGCCAAGCAGGGTAGCCGCCAACGCTACCAGCCCTAGAAGCACAAGGTGGCCGCTGCTGCCACCGCCACGATGTCATCAGGCCCGTTGGCCCTTTAGCCCCGCCCACTTTGTGGCCCCTCCCCTTCTGTGCCTTGGCCCCGCCCCTGAACGACCATGGCTTGCCCCCCCCCCTAGTTTTGATCCTGGCTACGCCCCTGCCTGGCTCCAGTTCTATATGGATCCTGGAGTTGTGGGGTCTCATTCAGTGGACTTCTAGCTGATCAGTAGTCTGATTGCCGACATCAGGCTCAGAGCCTGGAACTCAGTCTGGCTCCTTAGCCAGAGGCACAGTATTCAGCTGGGTGTCCTGGTCACTGCTGAACTCCTGAGATCATCCTCTGAGGCCCTTCTTTGTGTGCCTCCTCCACGAGAGAGGGTGGCAACAGGAGAACAGGCCTTTTCTGCGGTGGCTCCTCATTTGTGGAATGCTGTCCCCAGGGAGGTTCAGCTGGCGCCTTCATTATGCACCTTTAGGCGCCAGATGAAAATATGTCTCTCTAACCAGGCCTTTGACTGATTGACATCTAATGCCCTTTTAAAAGTGTAAGGGGGGGAGTTATTGAGTTATTTTTGTTTTTATTACGTATTTTGTGTTTTTTATATTGTGATTTTATGTTGTGAACTGCCCTGAGATCTACAGGTGTAGGGCAGTATACAAATTTAATAATAATAATAGTAGTAGTAGTTATGGCACTAACCATAGTTTCTTATTTCATCCAAGCTGTGAAATGATTGCCAGCTACAGAACAGGCCAGGACCTGAAACCCAACTTCAGACTGCGATTTAAGATTGTGGCTTGTTCCAAAGCTGATAACTATCATTTCCCAGTTTGGACCTAGCCTAAGAATCCTCCATCTCCATCTTTGCCTTGCTTCTTACATTCCTCCACCACTACCCTTTTGCCAGAATTTAGGTTGTAACTTCCCTGAGAACAAGATCCTGTCTTTTTATAAACAGCCATACAAATTGATTGTTTAGATAAGACATTGCTAATACTATTATTAACTACGTATTAAAAAGGAGCTGATGATAAGTGGGCTAAACCACTAAGCCTAGGGCTTGCTGATCAGAAGGTCGGCGGTTCGAATCCCTGTGACGGGGTGAGCTTCCGTTGCTTGGTCCCAGCTCCTGCCAACCTAGCAGTTCGAAAGCACGTCAAAATGCAAGTAGATAAATAGGAACCGCTACAGTGGGAAGGTAAACGGCGTTTCCATGTGCTGCTCTGGTTTGCCAGAAGCGGCTTAGTCATGCTGGCCACATGACCTGGAAGCTATACGCCGGCTCCCTTGGCCATTAATGCGAGATGAGCGCGCAACCCCAGAGTCGGTCACGACTGGACCTAATGGTCAGGGGTCCCTTTACCTTTACCTTTTAATGATAAGAAGAGCACTGACCTAAGGGCTGTTGTCTGGGGCGGGAAGGGAGCTAAGAGGAGCTCTCAGCATCCAGCCAACATTTTGTCATAAATCCCCTTAATTTTAATGAAACTTGCTGCTTAGTTGGCAGCTTTAATGGCTGCCAAGTCAGAAAACATTTTAACACTGGACCTTTGTTAACCTTCTTAATGGGCTCCAAATCTGTGAAGGCCTTTAAGCTGTTGGTGCATAAATATTAGACTACACTCCATTTGTTATGCAAATCACTTTGCCAAAGCGGCTCAGCTGCCTGCCATTCAATGAATATTAATGAGAGGCTCAAACTTGGGACTATTTCTTGTTGGTTTTTGTCTTCCAGGAAATAAGAACAGAAGCAATTGCCAGACCTCTGGAGATAAATGAGACTGAAAAGGTGATGAGAGTTGCCATCAAAGACATTTTGGTAAGGATAGTGGTCTTTTTTTAAAAAAATGTTTTATTCTGTGGCTTTATTATGAATCAATTATCTTATTCAATACTATCTTACTCTGTTTTCAAGTTCTTTTTTTTATTATTCCTGAAATTTCTTTAGATTCTGTGTGCCACAGATCAGAACCTATGGCAAATGTGTGGCTTGGAGGGTGTTTTGGAGCAGGGAAGGAGTGCTTCAGCTTTTCCATACCTGCTTCTTCCAGTTCATCCTCCCTTCCCACAGATTCCCCTTTAAAATGTTTTTAAATCTGCTAGAGTCTCTTACATGAGTTTGTATGTGACATGTGGTTAGCCCCCAGAAATCTTTGCAACATCCCTGTGAAATAGGCTAGCATATTCTTATGCCTATATTTTACAGGTGTTGACCTTTGGCTGAATGACAATACCGTATGCATGTATAACTAGGAAGAAAGGCCCTGTTTCATTACTATAACTTGAAATATATTGTAATTAAAATTTGATATGTACATCAGAAGAGCCCTGCTGGATCAGGCCAGTGACTCATCTAGTCCAGCATCCCTTTCTCACAGAGGTCCACTAGGTGCCTGTGGGAAACCTGCAAAGTGGCCCTGAGCAGAACAGCACTGTTCTCTCTCTCTCTCTCTCTCTCTCTTTCTCTGTTCTCTGTTTCTCTGCTCTCCCGCCCCACACCCACCCTGCCATAAAGCACAGTTTCAAGAAACCACTCTGGCCCCATTTTTCAGAGTTTCCTGGGAAGAGGAATTGGCTGTTAAACCACTCTGGTTTAATTAGCTCTGTGTGGATAATGGGGTCTCCAAACAACTCTCAGCGCTCTTAACAACTACAGTCCTCAGGATTCTTTAGAGGAAGCCGTAACTGCTTAAAGTGGTATGATACTGCTTCAGATGTGTAGTGCAGATGGGGCCCTACTTTCATAGCTACCTGAACTAGTGAGTCCAATCAATTGTAGCCATCTGCTAGACTGGCCAAAACTCCCAAGAGACTGAGATCTACTCACAGAGTTAAAAACTGGCAGTGATCTACCCCCTTTTTGGGGGTTCAGGTCAAAGTTGTTGAGCTTTTCTTAGGAAGGAAAGCCCTGTTTTTGGGGGGTGCAGGGCTTTTTTTTTAGTGGAGCCAAAGTTATTTAGCTTCTTTGGCGGGAGCCAGTGATCTACCAGTGATCTACCACAGATGTCCAGTGATCTACCGGTAAATCGCAATCTACCTGTTGGACGTGCCTGTGCTAGAGCAATCCCAATTGGTGTTTAAATGTCAAAATATTCCTTCTTTGGCAATTAATAATTCTGAAAGAGCAAGGTTTTCAAGGTCATTGGTACTTTGATTCTGTGCAGCACATTTTTGTATATCCTTTCTCCCTTTCACTCCCCGTTTTCTTGATTTCCTTTCATCCTTTTGATTACATTTAGGTTTGTGTGAGAGAGAAATGGCTTTTTAAAAAAGGCCAAGTGATCTGCATGTTCTCTTTCAAGCAGCACTTTTGAAGGAAGATTTATCCTAAGCAGCTGTAAACGTTGGCAGAGGCTTAAAACCTGCAAGCAATTGTTCCTCTGCTTTTGCATTTGCACACAGCACTCCCCAGAGTTGATCTTTCATATTTTCCTTCTCAGGTATCCACCAGGGAGCTCTTTGTATGTTTGGTAGAGAGCAGTTTATTAATCTGATAACATGGTTGCACAAACTCTCACACAAAGAGATCACTTGGACAATGATGCCAATTTAATGTAAAAGTAATTATAAAATTGTCTTAAGCATTTTTGTTGATAGTACTGGGGTATAACTATGTAGAGGTGTGATCAGGTTCCCTACAGGTCCTTGGTTAAACAAAAATAAAGCTGAATGGTTAGTACCGCTGTATTTTTGCTGCTGCATTCGTATAAAGTAGAAAGTGCATTGTTAAAAGGGGAGGTTTTCCCATGTTGGGATCATTTAGGACCCAAGTTCCTTGGATGTGTATCATCAACAATTTGCCTTGCTCACTTTAATGGGGGTCTAATTGATCCCAGCAGCCTCCACCTCAGATTAAAAATGCACGCAGAGAATCAGAAGTTTGAGACAGAACCGTCAAGCTTGTTTACAGTACATAAAGCATGAATTAGTACAGATAACAGAAAGAACTTGGGTCTGGGTATTCTCTTTGATTATAGAAGTCCTGGCTGCACAGCAGGTTTCTGAATCTTGGTGTTACTAGTTGGCCAGCTTCTAGGGATGGAGCAGGGGTTCGGAACCTCCCAGATGCTGCTGGCCTCCAACTCCCACTAATCCCAACCAGCATAGCAAGTGTGCAGGAATGATGGGGTTGTTGTCCAAAAACATCAGGAGGGCCACAACTCCCCCATCCCTGGTGCAAAGACTCCAAACCAGGTGTCAGCCTGCACATGGAAACAGGCATCAAGAGAGTCGCAAGCAGACAAGGACCCGGTACGAAACAGGTGCAAGATTGGATAGCCAGGTGATTCTGGGAAGCTCACAAGGAATGGATGAAGGTTACAGCCCTCCCTATTAATTGCCTCCAGCATTTGGTATTCAGAGGTATACTGCCTCTGAACATATGAAGGTTCTGTTTTGCTATCATGCTTAGAACCAAAGAGCTGTGGAATGTTTATTTGTGTGCAGTTCAAAGCAAGCAGAAGTGGACTCTGCCTTCCTCCTAAATGGGACTGGTCCTGCTCTGCAATATCCCACATCCAAGTCTGGCATGGTCCTTTGAATCATCCTGGCCTTCACTTCTAGATTCTTAAGGCATTTGTGCGCTAGCCCAACCTTTTCTCAGAATTACTCATCCTTATCCTAGTAAGTTCTTGTCCTGTTTCTGGGTTGTAGGAATCTCTCTCTCTCTCTCTCTCTCTCTCTCTCTCTCTCTCTCTCTCTCTCTCTCTCTCTCTCTCTCTCTCTCACACACACACACACACACACACACACACACAACCCAAAAACAAAAACCCTCCCACATTACTTGGAAAAAGTCAGAAGAGCAGATGCATAACATTTCCAGTAGCTTGGAATAGAGCATCTGCATCCTGCAAAGCTCCCCCTCCTCATGACAAGAAAAATGAGAACAAATGCAGAATAAACTATGCAAACTCTTCCTGTTCTCATTGTTTATATGCCCTTATATTGGTGCAGAACGTGTGATGCTTTGGTGTATAATTTTTATTTATAATTGTTTTACATTTTAATCCCACCTATCCTTCAAGCAGGGACCCAGGTGGCACTGTGGGTTAAACCACAGAGCCTAGGGCTTGCTGATCGGAAGGTCGGCGGTTGAAATCCCTGCAATGGGGTGAGCTCCCGTTGCTTGGTCCCAGCTCCTGCCCACCTAGCAGTTCGAAAGCACATCAAAGTGCAAGTAGATAAATAGGGACCGCTCCGGTGGGAAGGTAAATGGCGTTTCCGTGTGCTGCTCTGGTTCGCCAGAAGCAGCTTTGTCATGCTGGCCCATGACCCGGAAGCTGTCTGCGGACAAACGCTGGCTCCCTCGGCCTATAGAGCGAGATGAGCGCCGCATCCCCAGAGTCGGACACGACTGGACCTGATTGTCAGGGGCCCCTTTACCTTTACCTTTATCCTTCAAGCATCTGCTTTGCATGCAGAAGATTCCAAGTAGGACTGGGAATGTCCCCTGCCTGAAAACCCGGAGGGCCACTGCCAATCAGTGTAGACATTATTGGGCCAGAATGACCAGTGGTCTGACTCAGTAGAAGGTAGCTTCCTAGGTGATATGCATGTTTTTCCACCCCCACCCCTACCTCACTGCTGTATTTCATGTTCACTACAATTCTATGATGTAGGTGAAGAGAGGGAGACTAGTTTTGACTTACCCAGTGAGCTTAGTTGCTGAGTGGAGATTTGAACACGGATCTCCCTGGTCCTAGTCCAGTGGCTTTTTAGCACACACAGCCATAAATGTAACCATCATAAAATGTGGCCAGAAAAGAGCTAGGAACTAAAAATGTCATCTGGTGATTCTGCCAGCAACTGTCACTCATCTTTGCAGTATCTCTTTTAGGAGCAGGTCCAGAAAACCAACGACATGCTGAGCAACGTGGCATCAGATGAAACCAGTTTGGAGGCCAAGATTGAAAAGAGGAAATTGGAGCTGGAAAGAAACCGCAAGCGGCTACAGACCCTTCAGAGCGTTCGGTAACTACTGGCGTACTGTTTGTCCCATGAGAAATGAATATGCAGAGTGTTAATGTGCATGCTTAATGCCTAGTGCAGTGGGGAGTGGAGAGCCTGCAATGAGCCTAATAAACTCTCTTGTCCAAAAAGTGCTGTAAGTATTGAGGCCCCAAACACACTCTGGCCCAGTTTTTCCCCATTCAGTCCTCTCCTCTGTTTCCTCCTCTTGCTCCTGCATTAGAGCCTGCCAATCCAAGGTCATTCCCTACAGCACTCTCGACAGTAGAATACTTGCTACCTGCTAATGCACACTCTGTAATTGCAATTATGTAATTATCCATTTTCCCAGTCATTTGACCTTTTGAAAATGGCTTAACATTTTCCTACTCTGAGCATTACTTGATAATTGAGTTTTAAAAATGATTTGTTTTAAAAATGCACAAAAAACAAAGTTGTTAAAAAGAGATTGAATCTGTGACATTTGACTCCTTGTTTTTAAAAGAAGTGGGTTTATGTTGGAGAGGTCAGTCTGTAGTGACCATATAGCAGATTTTAGTTTTTAAAAAATTGTGATCCTGCATGGCATATCCCAGATAATCCCAGTATATCCCATATAAGAGTGAAAAATAATAAAGAATTGGGGGGGGGGGTTGCTTGCTGCCTTTTTTCTGGGACTTTGAGTATGTGGGTGTTTTTGTTTTTTTGACTGTGACCTCATCAAATGCAGCTGCAGGCACAATGGCTAGATATTTAAATCACAAAATGAAAGCTGGTTTCTACGGTAATGTGTCATAATCAAGGATCTGTGGAACTTTATGCAGGCCAATAAACCCTTCCTATCAGACTTCTTTGAACTATGGATCATTATAGAACAAGTGAGCCAGTTTCTCCTTTAAAAGTTTTATGCATGTTAGAATACCTTGACGATTGCCTCCTCTCATACCATCCTGCCTCCTTCCAAAAAAGAGAAGGAGAGAACCTTCTCCTTGGCCCACTTACAATGGAGTCACAGTTGGGTGAGACAAGACAGCAGGCCTATTTAGTGGTTGTACTCAGATTCTCTCACTGTCTGCCCTCTCCTGCTTTGACCAGATTTATTAGCTTTACCATACATGCCACATCCCAGATGTTAGCCAAGAATCTATAGAAGGAAAGGTGATACTGTTCCAATTCTGCCAGATTATCATTCTGGCTGCAGTTAACTAATAAGCTATCATTTCTAAATCTTCTTCTGGTATGCTGCCCTTTAGATAAGGAAATAATATTACCTTTGGATCTCTTGGGACATCATAACCTAGAATTTTTTATTTCTGATAATACTAGATTAAAAAAAATTCCTTTTTTATATCATCGCATAATGTGGAATATATTTTCCTCAAGCATTTTACATATCCAACAATCATCTGTAGTCTCTGGGTATATTTTGTTCAATCTCACTGGAGTCATATATCAATGAATTTATAATATATATTAAAAATTCTTTAAAGTGAAGCAAGAATTCCCCCCCCCCAAAATTCATACTCATTTATCTTCTAGAATTATTATTAACATGCTTTGTTGCCAGTTAACTAGATATTTATGGCCAGGTGGTTCAAAATCAATTAAGATTTTTTATATCTTACTTAGGACTCCCTTGACATAGTTTTCAGATGTAATTACGACCTCAAATTTTGTTGGCTCTCTAATGAACCATGAATCTATAACAATAGGTTAACTGTATTTCTAACTTAGAAGATATTAGAAAAATAGTAGTTGAGTATAGTCTAGAATTGATTTAACCTGATATAATGTTTTAAATGTTCCCAGAAAATATTTGGGAGCTGGGTGGGAGGTAAGGAAGTGCTTGAAATCCCTCAGTTTATCACACAGCTAAAAAACCAAAACTCACAGATTCCCCCATGTTCCTTTTTTCTTGTGTCCCCATCAGCCCAGCTTTTATGGATGAATATGAGAAGATTGAGGAGGAACTGCAGAAACAATATAGCTGTTACCTGGAAAAATTCCGTAACCTTACATATCTGGAACAGCAACTGGATGACCAGCATCGAATGGAGCAGGAGAGATTTGAGGTGAGGGTTCTCAAATATTACATGAACTCGTTTAGTCTTTATTTCTACCCCACATGCTTTTGTATGCATTTCTGCAGTTTTGTCTGTATTTATCCTCAAGTGTGCACCAACCCAGGTTCCAATACAGAATTTTTCTAAACTTTGAGGCTTGCTTTCTTGTTTTCTGCCACTATTTTGGGGGCTTGACCCATTCACTTACGGTAGAATCCAACTGCCGTTACCCATCTGCCCAGGGTTGCTCTTTTTGAAAGGAGGTATATAAAGACCAAGAAAAATAAAACATGATTATAAATAAACAAATTTAAAACTGGGTGAAGATGGATGTAATTTTAAAAAGTGAAGTGGATTGTTCAGTCATGCGCTGAGCAGAGTTTCCTCCTGCCTTTGTAATTTGCATGAAAGGTATACATGGCAGTGCCTTGAATACTAGTTGAGTCATCTTGCTTCCTTGCTTGAGTCTGCCCAGTATGGTCTGCCACATGTATTTGGATTGACTTGTCTGTCATTTATTTATTTTATTTTAATAATAACTTCAAACATTGGTTTTAAAATTTCAGAAATGCTCTGGGTACACAAGTGTGTGTGTGGTTATAATGGGTTAATGGCTTTGTATGCACTGTTTCACAGGTAGATCTTCCACATTTAAGGTCTGCAACATTGAAAACCTGCCCATTGACAGGTGTTGTAGTTTTTAAGAAGTTGTGTCCTAACAGAAGAAGAACAATGGACTTCACAAATCCTCGCCCTGTCTCACCCTGCTTTCTGAACCACTGCAGATTTATGATTTAGTGCTGTATCCAATGGGAGATCAAGGCACAGTTCTAAAAGGGGTGTTTCTCTCTTCCTATCCTCTTCTTCCTGACTGTCCTTTCATCACGTTTGCCGGCAAACTAAAACTGGTTGGTTTACTGCATATTCAAAAGGACAATTTGGTGTCAGATTAGTCCTGCCCCTTTGGAATATGTGCTGCTTGCTGGGAGTCAAAGAAAAACATGACTTGAAATTATAAATAATTGAATTCCAATCTTTGCAACACCCAGTCACCTAAACAATCAGATGACTCTTTGGTTGATTTTTGTATACTGACTTTCCTTTGTTCCAATTAATAAGTCTTTTGCAATTATTGTGCAGAGGAAATTGTATGCTTTGTGCCCCCTTTTTTAGAATTTCATTCAACAGCATGCTAAGACAATGGCAATGGCTGTGGGGTTAGGTTAATCTGCTTCCCTGTGTTCTTTGGGTATCGAGGAATGAGCTGGTGGACAAATGAATATTTATCAAGTGAAACTGTGTTCCAGCCTGAAGAGCATCATTGAGTAATGGGCCTGTAATCTCTGGAACACTTGGCAGATGCAGTGGCTTGTTGTTTCACTGCTGTTGTTTCACAACTAATGACATCGGGTAGCTTGCGTTTCATAATTGGAAAAGTGATTTAAAGACTGAAGAAAGGTTTTCACATTTTAATTAATGCAGCCCTGTGGATTCCATGCAGCAGTCTCTTAAAACTCCCCCCTTCTTCCCCACATCCCCAAAAGACGGAAGGCCTACAAGTCTATGTAATATAGCAGATCTTTGTCCTCAAGACTCCTGCTCTTATACAAGCACTAGCATAGTCCTTGGAGGGAAATATGCATGTCTAACCACGTTGTTGTTGTTGTTAAGAAAAACAAGAATAAAAACGACCTAAAATACAACAAAGGATGCGGGTGGCGCTGTGGTCTAAACCACTGAGCCTCTTGGGCTTGCTGATCAGAAAATTGGCGGTTCGAATCCCCGGTACAGGGTGAGCTCCCGTTGCTCAGTCCCAGCTCCTGCCAACCTAGCAGTTCGAAAGCACGCCAAAAAGTGCAAGTAGATAAATAGGTACTGCTCCGGCAGGAAGATAAATGGTGTTTCTGTGCGCTGCTCTGGTTTCGGTGTTCCATTGCGCCAGAAGCGGTTTAGTCATGCTGTCCACATGACTTGGAAAACTGTCTGCGGACAAACACTGGCTCCCTCGGCCTGTAAAGCAAGATGACCACCGCAACCCCAGAGTCATCTGCGACAGGACTTAACTGTCAGGGGTCCTTTACCTTTTTACCTTTAAAATGCAACAATATGCATAAAAGTGCAAATCCAACTCAGTGCCACTCCACTGAAAATATGCAGAGAATTAAACTCTAAAGGTCTGGCTGAATAAAAGCAGATAGTGAAGGAGCCCGGCGTGCCTCCCTGGGAAGAACATTTCACAACTGGGGAGCCACTACTCTGTCCCATTCTCTCTTCGCTACCCTCCTCACCTCTCTTGGAGAGGACACACAGAGAAGGGCATCAGCTGAAGAACACAGGGTAGTGCTGTGCTACCGTATCCCTTGAGAGGAAGTGGCAACCTAGCTTGCTCAGTAGTGATAGGCCGCTCTCTAATAGCTAACTTGGGCCATGGAGCCAAAACAGAGGCAATGAAAACAAGAGGGTAGTATCTGCATGCTTGGGTGCAGCAAGAAGTAGGTAGAGGTACAAAAAGAAAATATCTCATGAAACCTCAAAAAAGGGAGCTCTTTAGCACACTGAGACTGAGGATGCCCAGTAGCTTCAGGATGTTGAACATCCAACTGTAAAAGAAAATTGGAATAATAAGGAATGCCCTGCTTTGGAGGGAGGAAGTGGCTGGAAACCTGATTAGGAGCACTCTTGCTAGGAGGGGGAATACACTGCGACATCCCCCCCACCCCGATCCTACTTGGTTCTCTAAATCTCCATATCTGGTCGTGAGGTGGGGGCAGGACACAGGGTTTGCAAGGGGGAGTCTCTGTGCCTTTCTGTGGGTTTCCCATAAGCATCTGGCTGGCCACTTTTGGAAACAGGCTGCTGGGCCAGAAGACCTTGTGCTCTGGTCCAGCTGGACTCTTCTTATGCTCCTGGGGACAACAGAGGCCCAGAAATGCCAATCATCTCCCACATTTCCCTGAAGGCGCCTGACCATCTGCAATGCACGCCGAGCGCTGCCATTCTCCTTCAAGGAGGCAGCAGGCGCTGTAATTTAAATTTCCATGTAGTGCAATCAATCCTGAAATGATTAACTCTCCTTTGTGATGCTTCTATTGAGAAGAATTCATTACAATTAAATTCTTGTGTACAAACTGTTCCTGCAACAGCTTGCGTGTGCTGCCTATTGGTATCTGAGTTACCATTCATTATGCAATCGTGACGTATCTTAACTGCTGAGAAGAGTTTAAATCCCAGCTCGTCATTATGGTCTGCTAGTGAAGCATTCTGATAATGAAGCACCAGCTGGCCTAGGGCCAAGTTAGCCAAGACAGAGGAGGGGAAACAAAAACTTGTTAAGCCATGCTACACTCGCAATCATTTTTATTGTGCTTGATTTTTGAGTGCTTTTATAAAGGTGGCCTCTTTCAGTCCTTGTTAAGGCTAACTGATGCAGTAGGTGTGAGCAGCCACTAGCTGCCCCCTTAACACCATGTGAAGAGCATCATTAACTATGAACCCTGAAATCTGGGATCCCCTCCAAACCTCTGCTTTCAGAATAAACTACAAACGTACCTCGGAAGTCAAACAAAATCCGTTTGACTTTCAAAAAGTTCAGAAACCAGGACAAGGCTTTCGAGAACTTCCTGACAGTAAGAGCTGTTTGGCAGTGGAATTTGCTACCAAGGAGTGTGGTGGAGTCTCCTTCTTTGGAGGTCTTTAAGCAGAGGCTTGACAGGCATATGTCAAGAATGCTTTGATGGTGTTTCCTGCTTGGCAGGGGGTTGGACTGGATGGCCCTTGTGGTCTCTTCCAACTCTCTATGATTGTACAGGTGCGCCTTAGACAATAGTGGAATATACAAGAGTAAAATATGGTAAAATGTTCGGAAGGCCCCAGCTGCTGTAGTAATTTCTTCATCTGACATAATTTGATAAAATATGTACACTGATTGTTGCATTTACACCACGGACTCATCCACATATTTACATAAAGACCATGCATGGAAACCAACACACCAAATAAACTAATACAATAGAACTGTAATATGCCAGGAGAGTAGCAAATGAGCTTTTATTGAATTATTACAATTTGTACTTTCCCAAGGTCCAGAGAGAGAAGTAAGCAAATAAATATGAGAGCAGTTGAGGCAATTTCTATTACAACGTAGGCACGGTTGAGTTAATTGCAGATGTCTCAGATTGGCGGCTTTGTTTTTTGGCCATTGAAAAGGGGGGGGTACTCATTGTTTGAAGAGTACTCTGTTAATACGCTATGGTCTCTTGACGGACCTTTCTTTTCTTTTGCCCAATGTTGTCACTTTGTTTCTTCCTTCCTTTATCTCCCTCCCAGCCATAATTTTGAATTTCAGTCTCTTTGCTATTGAATGTGCATTGTGCTCAAGTGTGAAGATTTTGAGCTCCTGTTAGTAGGAAATTGGCATTTTCCCCTGGACACTGTGCTTATCTGGAAGCTGTTAAGACAAGATACCAGGCAGGATTAATGTCTCCTGCTCTGGAACTGCTGACGTAGAGAAGAGACTGTTGAAACTTGACGTTCTATTTGATAGCATGCAGCATGGTCAAGGGCTCTTCTCCGCCATTGTGCCCAGGACCTTAGGGAATGAAAGGCTGCAAGAAACACATGGGTTTAGAGCTGAGATGGGGAACCTGTGGTCCTCCAGAAGTTGCTGTAATAAAACTCCCAGCATCCCTGCTGGGATAACATGCTGGCTGGGGTTCGCAGGCATTGGAGTCCAACAATACTTGGAGGGCCACAGAGCTTCTGGCTCACTTGTCTTTCTGAATATAAATAATAATAATAAATAACAATAAATTTTTATTTATACCCCGCCCTCCCCAGTGAGAACTGGGCTCAGGGCGGCTAACATCAATAAAATTACAATAAAACGTAAAAGAAGGAAAAAGAATTGATTAAAATGTGGATTAAAATACAATTTAGATTTAAAAATTTTTTTTAATGCAGCCTCGTTTTAAAATGGCCCAAATCAAAACCATAAGGGAGGAAAAAACATAGTGGTCAGACAAAGTTCAGCCCAAAGGCCAGGCGGAACAGCTTTGTCTTGCAGGCCCTGCGGAAAGGTGTCACATCCCGCAGGGCCCTGGTCTCCTGTGGGAGAACGTTCCACCAAGTTGGGGCCAATACTGAAAAGGCTCTGGCCCTAGTTGAGACCAATCTAGCCACTTTATGGCTTGGGATCTCCAAAATATTGTTATTTGTGGACCTTAAGGTCCTCCGTGGGGCATACCAGGAGAGGCGGTCCCGTAGGTAAGAGCCTTGTGAAGCCTTGTGAAGATTCAAGAAGCCTTTGCCCATCCCTTCTTTTTGGTCACTGTGCTCTGCCTAGTTCAGGATCTCAGCATTGATAACAGTTTTCATCACAATATTTTAAGTGGAGTGTCCTTAGATTGGGCAGACATTGTGGCTTACATAACGTGAAAGGGTGGGGGATCCAGTGCACACCATTGACAAAGATTATTAAGAATGAGGAATATAGACACAGTTTAGACGAAAAACGTAATGCTTTATTTAAGAGCATAAGAATAACCCATGCTGGATCAGACCAAAAGGACTACCTAGGTCAGCATCCTATTCAGAAAGTGGCCAGCCAGATGCCTATGGGAAGCTTGAAAACAGGGCAATTGGTATCACATGCTCACTGGGTCAGCATTTTCATAATGAAACTGAAAATTCAGTGCAAAGCTGGAGAAGTGGGATTTGCTTCCCATCTTTTCCTCTTATCTACCACCTCACAGAAACTACCATGGCCTCGATCCAGTATACCTGAAAGAGCGTCTCCACCTCTGCCTGGACACTGAGGTCCAGCGCCGAGGGCCTTCTGCCGGTTCCCTCGTTGCAAGAAGCCAAGTTGCAGGGAACCAGGCAGAGGGCCTTCTTGGTAGTGGCGCCCGCCCTGTGGAACGCCCTCCCATCAGATGTCAAAGAGAAAAACAGCTACCAGGTTTTTAGAAGACATCTGAAGGCAGCCCTGTTTAGGGTAGGCTTTTAATGTTTAGTAGATTTTATTTTATTTTTCTGTTGGAAGCTGCCCAGAGTGGCTGGGGAAACCCAGCCAGATGGGTGGGGTATAAATAATAAATTATTATTATTATTATTATTTTATACGGTGAGATTTGTCGTCACTGGGGTGGCAATGTTCTGGGACCGAAGTCAGTGGCTCACATTGCTAAATTTGAAAAAGCAAATGCTAAGGAACTGGCCACTAAGCCTGGATGGATGTATCAGATTTGCCTCAAGTTCTTCTTTGCTTAAAAATAAAATACTGGAGGCTGGGGGTGGAGAAAGGCTTTTAAAATGTCGCTGTCAGGTTCAGAACCAATTTTTAAGGTAACAGTCTTCATATTTATTTAAAATATTTTTATTTTGCTCCTCAGCTGAGAAAGGCTCCCAGAGAACTAATTGAGTCCTTCAGACATACAATCTAAGAAAAATATGATGCAATAGGAGGATACATTAGGAAGGGAAAAGGAGAAAAAGAAACATAGACACAAACTCTTAATATTGTAATGATCACTGAAATGAAAAGATTTCAAGGAGATGAGGAGGCAAATGTTGCTGGCGTTTCAGCAGAGGGCAAGAAAATGCCCTGCAATCCCATCTCTTTCCCTCTGCTATGGCCTGATGGGATGCCTGTAATGACATATTGCAATAACCAACAACCAGAGCACGAATAATTGCCGCAAGGTTTTTCTCTCTGGTGGGTATGGCCTGATGCCTGAGGCAGATGATGCAAATAGGTCCCAGACGTTGGAGAATATAAGAATTAAATGAGAATTCGCTGTTGTTTTTTTTAATGTGCTCTCAAATCTGCTGCCTGAGGTGGGTTGCCTTACCATGGCTAATGGTCAAGAGAACTTGAAAATGGTTGCGCACCTGTGTTGGGAATTTCTCCAATATGTGACAGAAGCTTCACTTTTTTTCTGCCAGCTGCTTGTCAGAATGCATTTAGTTATATATTTTAAAAAGATGGCAGGGTTGTCGACTACCAGATGAAGCAATCAGCCATGAAGCTCATTAATTCCTCCAAGAACACGGGGGGGGGGGGGAGAAAGTTCAATTACAGGCTAGGTCGTAAGTCGTGATCAGTCAGAGGACATGATGCTGTGCAAGTGTTGAGCCAGTTGTCTTTCTAAGAGCCCCTTTGCTGGGTGGGGATTGTAGATTGGTGACGGAACAACTGCTTTGCACAGAGGAGGAAGACCCAGGGTCAGTTTCTGGCTTCTCCAGCTAAAACAGCGTTGCCCAACCTGGTGCCCTCCAGATATTTTGGACTGCAACTCCCCATCAGTCATACATTTCCCTGTATCGGGGAAATTTTAATGTCTAACATTTTGCAATTTTTATGTGTTGTAAGTCGCCCAGAGTGGCTGGGGAAACCCAGTCAGATGGGTAGGTGATAAATAATAAAGTTATTATCATTTTATTATTATAGCCAGCAAAATAGGTCCAGGGAGGTTTTCTTGGCAACTTAAAGTCATGTGTCATGTATGATTTGAGAAAACCCAGCTTCTCAGAAGCTACCTTTTACTAAAGCAAATTGTCAGTACATATAGCCAGGTATTTTGCCGGGGGGGGGGGGGGTCCACATAGCTTCTTTGATGCCTTCTGAAAGGGTAGCTTTTTCTGACTTGTGAATATTGAGTTTTAAGTATCACTATTTATTTATTATTTATGTATTACATTTGTATACTGTCCTTTATTCAAAGATTCCAGAGTGGTTCACAACAGAAAAATACAAAATAAAGCATACCAAATGCATAGTAAAAACAAAACAAAAAACCTTTCCACAAACACAAGCCTGGATGGAGGCTAGGAAAGGATGTGTAGAAAATAGCCTACTGGGAAAAGATAAGATTTACATTTCTTTTTTACTGCAGATTTATTAAAGAAAGCAAAAGGGCAATTGTCATCTGACATTCACAATAAAATAAACATCAATACACATACACATCAATACACATACAAATTCATAAATGCCCTCCAAATGTCCACGCAGATATCCAAAGGAAGTTGGTGTTTCAAGAAAGTGCATTCAGCTATAGCAAGGGCATTAAGGACTTCAAACTGTTGCATCGTAGATGGTGAATATTTATCCTTCCACGCTCAAGGTATATGTCTCTTAGCAACTGCAAGGGCTCATAAATCCCATTTTTGTTGCCCAGTTGTTAGTCCTTATTTTGCAGGAATATAACTTAAAGTACACAAACATCTGCAGATATTTTGCCAGTATAAAATTTAAACAGACAGCAACTTCAGACCAAAAAGGGCATTTCATGGGGAGGCTCACGTCATATGCCTCAGTGAGACATTTCTAGCATTACACCTCCAAAATGCATCTGACTTAGACAACCCCTTCATATGGAGCTGCGGAGTCCATTATACCCAAAATAGTTATTTTTGTTTTTTGTTTTGCTGAATCAGTCAAAAGAAACTTGCCATATAGATTCTACAGCAGTTTTTACATCCAAGGATAGAGAAGACTCAGAGAAGGGTAGAAAATTGGCATCCAAAGTCCTGCCAACAAGATAGAATTTGGAATAAAGGCAGTAAATAGTTTACATTTTAATTGTATTTTCATTCCGGCTATAGAAGTCAGATTACATTGTGGTAAGCAAAATGTTTTCAATGTGGACCTGAGCAGGTTGTGGATGTCCAAGGCTGCAGAGGCTTCACTGGGAATACCATGGGTTAAACAATGCTGTGCCTTTTAGAGCTTGTTTAGCAATAGATCATCAGCCTCCTGCTAACTGATGGCATGTTTTTCACAGTAACCTTCCATAGCAGCTGCTATTAGACTCTCTGGAAATAGCTTTGCCGAAGCTCAGTTCCGTTCTGCTTCTAAGATCAATACTCCCCTTTTATAGCTTTTTGCAAAATGATTGATTGCCTCTGGGTCCCCCCATCCTGCCCCCAGGGGTGACATTTGGAAAACTGTTAATTAGTATCTGTGACAAAGGGAAATAAATGGATACATTTACTGTTGTGGTAGACAGGGCTCCCAAATGCTATGTCTGACACTTTCTCTCTGAAGACTCTCTCTGTCATGATACTGGGCAATCTGTTGTGCCTATTGGAGCAGGAGTGAGATACAGTGGTACCTCTACTTACGAATTTAATGCGTTCCGAACACACATTTGTAAGTCGAAAAAAATTGTAAGTCGAAGCCCATAGGAATGCATTGGGAGAAAAAATTCGTAAGTCGAAGCAACCCTATCTAAAAATTTGTAAGTAGAAAAAATCCTATCTAAACTGCATCCAAGATGGCGGACGGAGCTCCATTTGTAAGTAGAAAAATTTGTAAGTAGAGTTATTTGTAAGTAGAGGTACCACTGTACAAGGAAATCATTTTAAGATTTGCAGTCAGTTCAATTGGGTATAGGGAGCCCCCCCCCTTTTCTCGGCAAGGGAGAGCAACTGTAGCTAGTAGGCTAGTGTAGCTAGATGGATTTCTTTTGGTAGCTTTAAATGAGGATTAGACAAATTCACAGAGGCTACTAACCATGATGGCTGTGCTCTGCCTCCACTGTCAGAGGCATTATGCATCTGGATACCAGTTGCTGGGACTCACAAGTGGGGAGAGTGTTGTTGAACTCTGTTCCTGTGGTTGGCCACTGTGAGAACAGGAGGCTGGAATCGATGTGCTGCTGGCTTGATCCAGCAAGCCCTTCTTATGTTGTTATTCCAGGATTGCTTGCAGGCAATACCCATTAGATGCAGATTATAGAATTGCAGAGTTGGAAGGGACTTCGAGGGTCATCTAGTCCCACCCCCTGATAATGCAGAACATTCCTCTTCCCTTTCCTCTCTCCCTCTGTGGCAGGGTTCAGCCATTGGTAGCTGTCCAAGCTGAGATGAGCCAAGGGATAACGAGTAATTTCCTGGAGCCAGGAAGATTGTGTGGCTCAGGCAAGGTCCTGGTCCCAAAAGGTACCTTTTGATAGCCCTTTCTGTCCAAGCTGGCCCAATGGACAGGAAAGGTTGGCATAAGAAGAGGCCTGCAGGATCAGGACAAAGACCCATTTGGTATACAGTGGTACCTCAACTTACGAATGACTCAACAACCGAATTTTTCGACTTACGAATGGGGCAAATGGCCGACTTATGAATTTTTAGATGGGGTTGCTTCGACTTACGGATTTTTCCGTTTCCAATGCATTCCTATGGGAAATCGCGTTCCCAATGGCACTTTTCGACTTATGAATTTTTCGACCTATGAAGGTGCCTTCGGAACGGATTAAATTCGTACATTGAGGCACCACTGTATAGCATTCTGTTCCCACAGTGACCAACTGGATGCCCATAGGAAGCCTTTGTGTCCTCCTTCCCTTTGTTGACTTTCCTTTTTATTTTTTGTTTGTTGCTTTAATTGTATTGTGCAATTCTAAAAGGAATAATTATAGATATCTTGGAATATGTCGATATGAAACCAGGCCTTGAAACAGCGATGCTACTTGTCGATGCGGAAAAGGCATTCGACAGTGTATCCTGGCCCTTCATGATTAATGTCTGCGAAAACCTGAAAATGGGAAACAAAATATTAAATGGTATAAGAGCAATATACAAAGAACAAAAGGCAAAAATAATTATTAACAACGAAATTACGGAAGGTTTTAACATAGAAAGAGGGACGAGACAAGGGTGTCCCCTGTCTCCCCTATTGTTTATTATGGTAATTGAGACACTCTTAACAGCGTTAAGAAAAGATAAAGAGATAAAAGGCATCTGCTTGGGCTCAACTTGCTACAAGACGAAAGCTTTCGCAGACGATTTAATAATAGTCACAGAAACGCCCCAAGAAAGCATCACGAAAGCGCTTACCAAGATGAAAGAATTCAGTAGGGTTTCGGGGTTCAAATTAAATAAAGAAAAATCTAAAATGTTAACTAAAAATATGAGGGAGAAAGACAATGAAGAATTAGCAAAGAATACGGGAATTAAAATTGAGAAAAAAGTTAACTACCTGGGAATTTGGATCTCGAACAAAAACACCAACTTACTCAAAGACAATTATCTTAAAAAATGGAAAGAAGTTAAGGATAGTATGGCTAAATGGAGTAAACTAAGATTGTCAATCTGGGGACGAGTGTCAATGATAAAAATGGTGGTCCTACCAAAAATAATGTTCCTCTTTCAAAATATCCCAATAATCTTGGGAGTTAGACATTTTAAAGACTGGCAGAAGGACCTTGCTGATTTCATCTGGCAGGGGAAGAAGGCCAGAATAAAAATGGAAAATTTAATAAAATCAAAGGATAATGGAGGATTTGCGCTTCCAGACTTAAAAAGATACTATGAAGCAGCTTGCTGGAGCTGGCTTAAAGAATGGATGCTTCTACAAAACACAGAAACCTTGAACATTGGGGGATGGGATAAGGTTTTTGGGTGGCATGGCTACCTATGGTATGGGAAGGCACAGATACACAAAGGATTTAAAAACCATATCTTGAGGAAAGCCCTGCTCGAGGTATGGGATAGAACTAAAGATAAAATTATGAACAAACTACCAGGATGGGTATCCCCAGTAGAGGCAAATGCCACGCTGAGGTGTAACAAGAAAAAACTGTGGCCGACTTACAGAGAATTGATTGAAAACATAGAAGGGACCAATAACCTAAAAAAATATGAGGTGTTAAAATCCTTAGGGATAAGCTGGCTAGAATTCTTCCAACTGAAAGCTACATATGACAAAGATATTAGAACACGAGGAATTAATACCCAAATAACCAAATTTGAAAAGGAAATATTGCTAAACAACGATAAGATCATAGCCAAAGTATACAAGCTGCTAGGTGAAAAAGAACAGGAAGAAGAAGAAAAAGGGAAATGGTTAGTAAAATGGGAACAAGATCTAGGTTACGAAATCCCATACGAAAATTGGAAAAAATTTTGGTCAAAAGATATAAACTTTACTGCTTGTTACACGTTACGAGAGAACTACATAAAGATGCACTATAGGTGGTACATGGTTCCGGAAAAACTGGCCAGGATAAATAAATCTTTAAGTAACAAATGTTGGAGATGCAATGCAGCTCCGGGTAGCCTTTTCCACATCTGGTGGACATGCCCGATGGTAAAAAATTTTTGGGAAGTAATCCATGAGGAGATTATAAAATTACTAAAAATTTCATTTACAAAAAAAGCGGAAATGTATTTATTAGGTATTTTGGATAACATTATACCGAGTGAAAAAAAAAGTATTTTTTTGTATGCTTCAACGGCTGCAAGATTGTTAATAGCCAGCAATTGGAAGAGTACCAATATGCCATCTAAAGGACAATGGGTCGACAAAGTGTGTGAGTACTTAGAGCTGGCTAAATTAACGGATATAATTCATCAAAAACCTAAAAATAAAGTTAGAAAGCAATGGGCATGCTTAAACGAGTACCTGGGGAAACTTGGCAAGGGGACCAAAATTTGGTTGTGCCTTGAATGATCTTGCCGGATATGAGAATTGGATCTAGATGGTTTGCGAAGTGTTAATGTGAAATAATTATGTTATATATATAAAGAAAAGACAGGCTATACACCACGGGCGTAACTGTATGAAGAAGCGGTGGAAGTTGTAACTTACCTTATTGGACATCTGTTTTCTTTTCCTTTTCTTTTCTCTCCTTCTTTTCTTCTTTTCTTTTTTCCTTTTCCCCCTCTTCTTTCCTTCCCTTTTTTTTTCCTTTCTGCAATTTTTATTGTCTCGCGTTATGGTAATACGTTTGCTATTTGTTACTGTTTTTATTCGTATAATTCAATAAAGGTTATTTTTTTTAAAAAAAAGGAAACTTTTAGAAAAAAGTTTCTAAAAAAACTTTATGAAAACAAACACAATAAATTATGAAATTCATCCAATCTGTTTCAATGAGTGGCGGTTTATAAGGTCTGTAAATCAACTAACAAGTAAATTAAGCTCTGGTAGGATCCTTCACAAGCTGGCAGGAGAAGGGTCTCATCCTGTTGGGTTTCAGCCTCTGTCCTGTTTGTCACCCAGTGAGAGAGAGGTGGTGGGCACAGAGGAAACAGGAGGGTGGCAGATCTTTCACTCCTGTTCTCATTCGTTAATTACACATCTCCCCCACCACTACACTCCCCCTGTATGTCGATGAACTACACTCAAGGTCTTGAACAGTGTTTGTGGGCTAGAGCTCACATAAGTTTGCTTCTCTTGACCATAGTTGGAATCAAGGAGTAAGCAATGTAAGAAAATGTGTTATGGTAAGAAACATGAGCCTATGTGCATCACCCTGGAGCATGTATTCTACCTTAGGCAGAGAAAGCAGGACAGTTCATAGAACTGGCTGCTTTGCCATATTGTTGTCAGCATAATAGTGTTGAAATCGCTTTAAACTTTTGACCTTTGAAGGATCTTTCCCTCCCTAGATTAATTGCACAAACCCATTTGCAGGTGCTTTGAGTGTACCAGTAGTCACAGAAGCACTTGGAATACATTTTCAAGTGTTGTCCATGGCTTTAGGATATAGCTCTTTGGTTTGTTCTGACGCAGCAACTGAACAAAGAAGTGTCAAACCAACGCAACTGGCAGTGCATATCTGCTGGCTTAAAAAAAGCAGAGTAGTAAAAAGAAATGAAGGCTAGAAGCACTTTCTCCTCTGCCCATGTCATTCTGCTCTTCTCCCCCACTCCCTTTAGTGGGTGACAGCACTAAAAAGGGGTCCTTACCCTTCCCTTTAACATTTACCATTGTGCTTTGCTGCATCACAAGGCAGCACCTCTGTGCTGGCTCCATCTGCAAATGAAGTTGGCAGACGCGACTGGAATGAGCTCAGGAGGTGCTTCTTCTGAGAACCAAAGTGCTCTAATTCAGCCCAGTTATCTTTCATACTGGTTGCAGGGAAAGTGGCTTTACTTCCCTCATGGCTGGCACACACAAAAATTGTATGGATTCGCATAGACAGTTGATTAACATTTGTAGATGTTCTTTTATTGAACCAACAAGTTACATAAAAAGCGTTTTAGTCTACTGAACCTCATGGAATAGTCTTCTGGCCCAAATCAAACAGGAGTGTGCCCAGTTTCAAAGGTTTGCAGCACTTTTGAAAAGCTAGAGTTGATCTAATTTAGAGAGAACTTATATTCATATTTTTTTAGTCCCATTCTAGGGAACCAAGCTGGCTGCAAAGCCTTTGATATTAACCTTAGCAGCAGCTTATGTCTTGTTACCCTCCTGAGCGGAAGCATGGTGCAGCTGCCTTTCTGATTTTGATGTTTTCCCTTCCCTGCAGGAAGCAGAGAACACTTTGCGTTTGATGCAGAACAAGCTGAAGGAGGAAGAGAAGCGCTTGCTGAAGAGTGGAAGTGAGCTCTGTTTGTTAACTTTTTCGGGTGTCTGCAGACCCAGGGTCCCATGCAGTTTGGCCCTTTCCATTTGCATGTTACCGTGGTCATTTGAGGTGGAAACTAAACACCAGGCAGGCACAGAGGCATATGGGGCTGCAGCAGTTTTCTCTTTCTGCTTGATTGTCCTGTCACTCGATTTACTATATTCAAGGCAGAGTGGGAAGTCAAGGCTGTATGTTGTCTGCTGCCCCCCACCCACCCCACTTCAATGATGGGAGCATTGGGTGGGTCATGGCTGCTTACTGTTTAAATATCTATCTCAGAGCCCCAAATCAGCTGCGTTATGGGTACATGGTGGGTAAGCCCTATTATTGTTAGGAATTAGAGGTGAACCACTTTCACTTTAACAATGTAGTATCAAACCCATTAGCTGCAGGGGGATTGGATTAGAGGACCCTCACAGTCCCTTACAACTCTACAACTCTATAAAGCAGTTTTGCCTTGCTGTGTGCTAATAACAGGGGATTTGTTGTATTATTTATTGATCACATTTATATGCCGCTTTCCCCCCTGCCCTT
Source organism: Zootoca vivipara (assembly GCF_965207765.1). NCBI lineage: Eukaryota > Metazoa > Chordata > Lepidosauria > Squamata > Lacertidae > Zootoca > Zootoca vivipara. Next base: position 35,662,518 of record NC_142596.1, read on the forward strand.
TTGCTCAAGACACTTTACTGTGTAAAATAATGACCACCAATCCGTTGGCTACAAAAAGGAAAGGGTGATAAGAGAAGAGGGAAAAGAGAAAATTCAGATACCAGTTCATCTGTAATAAGGTTGCATAATGATTTGGGTGGAATGTGCTTGGCGCAAATCATCTTGGAGGAACCAAACAGTAGTTTGTTCCATAGAAGGGGGCCTTACACTCTCACATTATTTTCTTTGATGTGGCCGGTGCATTGCCTGTTAGTGGAGTGGAAGAGCCAAATGGTAACTGGTCTGGTAGAAGGGGCCTCACCGCCTCACCTCTCCAGCTCATGCAACTATGGGGAATGAATAGACACCAATGGGGTGAAAGAAATTGGTGGATGGCCTATCCAACAAAAAACAGGGTTTTTTATTATTATTATCCACCCGACTATTCAAAGCTGTAAATTGCAACTCAGCTGGGCACTTGTGCTGGCTAAGAAAACCTACAACCAGGCAAGGAGCAACAACATATTCCTCCTTTAGGGTATAAATGGCTAATATAAGTCACAGACATGCAAGAGGCAAGCAGAAAACTTGCCATGAGCTTGTAACTTTTGCAGATGAATATGCAAAACTGGATTAATTAACCAATTTGCGGATTACATTGAACTAAAACCAGGTGTTACAGTTTTGGGTCCTGTTTAAGCCATATGAAAATAAGTAACTCTATTTAATTAGCCAAAAATGCTGCTCTTCATCTGATAAGCAATTCCAATCTAATGTTTCTTTTTGCTCTTTTTGCTCTAGGTCAAATCTCTCCAGTGGGAGGGAGTATTTAGGCTTGCTTTTAATACCAAGGGAACTATAATTAGTAAGGTTGCCCGCATGCTAACTTTTGACAGAAAAATTGGATCAGTGACAGGTTGGAAGGAGCAATTTTATCCTGATATTATTTCAGTTTTGGCTTATTCTTAACTAAGACGTCAGCAGAGACTCTTAGGTGAATCATCCCAGTGATTTTAATATTGCTTTGTATGCCTTGAACATTTATTGGGAGGCAGGGGGCATGTGAGGGAGAAACCCAGAAGGTTTTCTCTTGTGGATCAGTTAAATGAATTTTTGCTTTTGGCTGAGACTGGCTGAGGCTTTTCAAGTCGCATTTGATAGTTCCAGCTTGTTAATAGTTTTATCTCAACCTTCCTTGTCTTTGTCCTTTTGTATGTGGCAGCAGGCTTTAAGTAGCAGAGCACTGTTGGTTCTGCTGAGGACTAGTGTTCTGGCTTGCTGGGTCTTTGTAGATCAGGCATGAGGAAACTTTGGTGCTCCAGAAGTTGCTGAACTGCAACTCCCATCATCCCTGCTCATTGGCCATGCTTGTTGGGGCTGGTGGGAGTTGTAGTTAGCATCTGGTGACCCAAAGTTTCCCCATGCCTGTTGTAGATCCTGAAATTTTTTTCCATCTTGCAGCTGTCTTCTAGAAGGAGACTTGAAAGGGCCTTCCCCCAGCTGATTTTTACCCTGGAACTTGATTCTGCATTGAGCAGGAGGTTGAACCAGATTATCTCCAAGGCCCCTTCCAACTCTACAATTAGATGGTTCTCTGAAAGGATGGCTATGAGCAAAGTTGAGCATAATCAGACTTGAACATGAAGCCGAATGACTTTAAAAAATCAATTTAGAGGAGTCTGAAGGAGAATAAATACACTTGCTCAGATACGTAATTCTTAGAACATTCAGAGCAGTTCATGGACATTCTTTCAGTGATCACCATATGCAGATGCAGATGGAGGACCGAGGCTTTGAGTTACAGGTAGGTAGCTGTGTTGGTCTGATGCAGTCAAAACAAAATAAAGAAATCCTTCCAGTAGCACCTTAGAGACCAACTAAGTTTGTCATAGTTATAAGCTTTCGTGTGCATGCACACTTCTGCGCATGCACACGAAAACTCATACCTATGACAAACTTAGTTGGTCTCTAAGGTGCTACTGGAAGGATTTCTTTATTTTGTTTTGAGGCTTTGAGATTTGCCTAAGGCCATCTCAGTGAGTGTATAGGTAAGATGAGATTTGAACCAGGATCCTCATCCCAGAGTCTTGTCTGCTGAAGTACACAGGACTGGACTTTCAGTTATAGAGCTTTCTTCTGGAGCATGATTTCTTCTCAATCATAAAACTGCCTCTGTTTTACAAACTCAGTTGTTTGTTGTTATCGGCAAAATTCTGTTTGGGGAAGCAGTGGATGAGCTCCTGGGGCTCAGCCCCTCAAATGGAGTATATCACATATTTGCTTTTGTTTACAAAGATTTGAAGCAACTGGGGCAAACAAGAGCAGCTTGGATCCGTGGGGAAATCTGAGTTCCCAAAGTGAACAGGAAGCACATATTGTTCTTGGCTTGAACAAAGCTTTATTGAGAAAGTGACATATCTATTGGTGGGTTCTGCCTGCAGCTAAGGTGGAAACAAAGTATGATCCGTGAGAGATTTATTAAACACATTTGGGGTTTAGTGTGGTCTTTCTTTCCTTCTTCAATTTTGGTTTTATCTGAAATTAGTGGCATACAAAGACACACTTGTACTACCTTCTCATCTGATTCATCTACATATTAGGATCTTTTAGGGAAGTCATTTGTATTTTTAGTTAATAGCTGCTTTGTGGAACCACAGCATGGGTCCCTTTAAAGTGGTGGGGAGAGGCAATTTCAAATGGTACTTTGCTTCTTTTTAAAGTGGATGGGTGGCAGCAGTGGCGTGAGGGAGTCCTCCATCTCCCAGCTGCCATCCCTGCCCCCTTATAGGAGAAAGCACCTGGTGAGTTGAGATTAAATCCTGCTGCCTAGGCTGCATGATCCTGTTTCCTGCTGGGAATGGGATGGTGCAGCCAATCATGGGCATAGCCAGGATTTGGGGGGGGGCAGAACCTCAGTTAGCTATTGATTTTTATTGATTTTTATTGATTTGAGGAGGCAGCTGCCCCTTCCTGCCCCCCTCCATTGGTTACGCCCATGCAGGATTAAGTTCTACCCTCCCAGCCATCAGCTGACATCACCTGTGACCTCAGCTGATGAGAGGGTGGGTGTGGTTTGGGGGGTAATGGCCCAGTGGCCAATTGGATCCCCTGGTGGGCCAGGATTGGGCTGTGGGTTGGATGTCCCCCGCTCCCTGCCTAGAGGAAAGAAGGTGGCGGCAGCAGCAGTATATCAGGCAGACAACCATCACTCCAGCGCCTCTGAGAGGAAGCCTTCCCCCTTAGAACTGCATCCTTTCTGTTCCCACTTTGCATTATTGTAGCAAGGACAGATGAGATGCTGTGGCTGATGGTGCAGCACAATTTCCTCCACCTCATTAACCTTCAGTTCTAAACTGATGAAATAGTCTGTCCTCTCTGCAGGGGACTAGGGTGAGGGTGATGAGAATCTTCTGTTAGAAGTTCCTGAACTACCATCCCCAAAATTCTCTGGGAGAAGCCATAACCGTTGAACCAGGAGCAAAAACTAATAGAAGTTTGGAATGTAGAGAAGAACATTTTGTAATTAAACCACAGCCCATTTTGTCCCCGTTGTTGTTGTTGTTGTTGTTGTTGTTGTTGTTGTTGTTACAATAATTATTACTACGTCAGTTTGTTAATTTCACTTGGGTGAGAGATCCTTAATTTTCTACAAATCTTCTTGAACTGAGAACATACTGATCTTTCTTTCCCCTAAGTGAGGCACCTCCCTGCTCCCTGGTGGTTTTGGATGACGCTGGTTCTCTTTAGAAAAGATCACAGTAAAAAGAAAAGAGAGAGAAACTTCCAAAACCTTGTTTGTGATGAATGTGTAGGCAGTATCCACTACAATCAAATTTCATAGTGTTCTCCACTCCTACATTTGTAAGTTCTGAAACACTCTGATCTTCCCCATGCAGGCCTATGGGTATTTGTGTGTCTGTGTGTTCTGATAGGCGTCTGATTTCTCTGGATCCTTTAACTGTGTTTGAGAAGGGCATGGAAATCAGTTGCGTCATTTATATGTGGGAGAGGAGATGGAAGGCAGCTTGGGGAGCTGTTTCTGGCATATTTCAAAGTCCAGCTAGCTAAATTGAACTGAGTTGCAGGTTCCAGTGTTATGAACAGGGGTAAATAGTTATCTGTGAGCGGCAAATGCACCCTGTATTTATCACAGCTCATCTTGTGTTCTGTTGGGAATAACTGGCCAGCATGATAAGAAGGAGTGAGCAGTGTTATCAAATTTCCTAGCTGATTCTCTTAAGTGTGATCATTGCAGAGACCACGCGAAAAATCTAGTGGCTGTGACCACGTAGCTACTCCTGACCTTCACACACTGTAGAATTAGATCTCTGAGAGTAAAAGATCTGAAATCAATAAAGGAAGGGTCTCTTTCAGTGGGCAGTCTTCTTCTGTTCCATTCATATCAATATGTGACTTTTCTGAACAATGTGAATTGTGTCATGGAGCCTGCTGTCTTCTTGCACTGCAATCCTGCACATAGTTCAGACTGCTTAAATTGCAGTAGGATTTAAACACCTACAGTGTGGGGGAGATGGCAACCAAGAGCCTATCCCCCCCTATCCTCTCCACTCCCATCAAACGATGCTAATAGTAGTCCCAGAAGGGAATAATTTTGACAGAAGAAGCAGCACTGAGGGGAAGCATGAAGCACCTCTTCTCTGCCATCTCAATTAAAATGCCATTCCTCCCCTCGACTGTTTTTTTATTATTATTATTTAAAGTTGTGTACTCTTGACTGTGGATTCCCCTGTGCCATGCCTGAAGCAAAGTTCTTTCCCGAGACTTTTACTTGAGGTCCTTTTAACCGGAGATCTCTTTTGGACACAGAGCAATTACTCTGTTGCTGAGCTGTGGTCTGCCTGTCAGCCCACAATCATTCCTTCAAGCTGAAACAAAGAACAGAAAGAGATGGAGCTGATGTCCTAATAACCGTTATTGGTGGGCATTCTTGTTTTTGTTTAGACAATGATGACTCAGACATCGAGATCCATGAGGATGAGGGATCTGACAGTGACATGGAAGACAGGCAGCTAATGAAGCAGCATACGGCCATGGAGATGCTGATGCAAGGTATCTGTACTTATACACCTGGTGGACACTCCATTGCAGATGAAAGGGTCCCAAGGGGCTGACTGGTTTGTCCTGCAGGGCGAAAGGAAACAGCAAGTGGCTAGAAACTTGATGGTACCGCCTACAATTTTGAAATACTTGCTCAGCTCTGGGAAGGGCTGACCAACAAAATGAGGTTGAGAGTCTGAAATATATTCTTTCTCAAGGCTCTTTCTAGAGTTGCATTTCTGGCCGAGCTGCTCAGTTATAGGAACAATTATGTGTTTACTGAATATGATACTGCCTCAGGCATTTAGATGTTAGGAGGTATGAGGTCATTTTTAATGGCCAGCAGGTGAGCTGCATACTTACTATCTCGCAGTTCCTCTCCTGAAGAACCTCTCTCCATGTTGGTTCACTTTCAGAATTGGAAAAGCATCTCCCCATTGCAGGGAGGTAAGCTGCAGGTGGGCAGGAGAGATCCATACATCCTGTTTGTTTTTCGAATCGAATCGTCCTCCCCCCGCCACATTTTCTACATAATTGGGGCCTTTTTATGTTTAAATACACAGAATTGTCCTGTCACTTCTAGCATGGCCCTTACAGTAAGTGGAGCTCTGGGCTCATATAAAAAATGGTTTTGCTCACAGGTGGGGAACCTTTGTCCCTTCTGAACTACGTAGCCAGCTGCTGAACTACAACTCCCATCAGTTCCAGCAAGCATGGCCAATAGCCATAGATGATTCTGGAATGTCTGGAGGGCCAAGGATTCCCCACCTCTGCTATAACTGAACCCTGTACATGTGGGACTGCACAGCTCCATCCCCAGAACGGCTTCTCTAGTTCAGCCAAAAGCAAGAGATGCAGTTGCTCTCCCACTTCTTCCCCAGCTTCTCATATTATAATACCACAAGGATGGCGGCGCTTTGTGGAGCCTCTCTGGAGCCTCACCAACATTTTAAGCTGGAAGCGTTAATGCACAAAATGACTTCGGGAGCTCTTTGCATCTGTCTCCGAATGTCAGCTGTCACCTGCTTTGGTCAAGCGCTCTCGGCTCCTCCTTGCAAAAGAACTGTGACCTTTTACTGGAACACAGAAAGCAGTCGTTAGAGCAAAATTGACATATTAGCTTAAGCTAATGTGCTTTGATTTAAGTTTGTGTCATCCAATCAAAGGCAGGGGTAAGTGAAACGGTGTTCCCCTTAGATGGCATGTGGATTGTCCTACAGCTTTTGGAAGGACAGGAACTCCATCAAGAAGGGGCCCATTCTGACAGGCAGCGAATGTTTGCCTCTCTTGGCCTCTCAGGCAGAAAACAGATCACATATTTAGGACTCTCTTGCACTTCATTTGATTTATTATTATTATTTCTCTAAAATCCAACATTGCCTTTCAAAGCACCATCCAACACAATTGGAAAGGTGTAACCTGAGGCATTGTTGCTTGCTGGGTCCATGTTCACTTTCTCTTCTCCCTCTCGTCATTTCTGGTCAAAGAGACTACAACAAACAAACAAACAAACAACCACCCACCCCAAATCTGAGAACAGGGATACTGGCACGATGAGTCTGAGCATCAAGTGCCTCTTATACCACCTTTGGCTCCCTAGAAAGAAAGATACCCAGCATTGTTGTGTGTTCAGCCACATTCTCATTGATTCTGTCTCCTTCTCTGCTCCAGGGAGACCAAGCAAACGGATTGTAGGAACGATGCAAGGTGGAGACACAGAGGACGATGTAAGTAGTCGCTAAAGACGCTAATGGCAAAAAGGTGCTTTTTCCATGGCATACCTTCTCATTCCGCAACAGGTAGCCTGTCTCTCCAGTTTTCCCTGCCTTATTTCCCTTTCTGTTTCTGTCTCCCCCACTTTCCTCAAAAGCTCCTGCATCTTCCCCATCTCATCTCATCTCTTCACTGTAGGTCTCTTTCTCTCCTTCCTAGTGCAGCCACTTCTTTGCCTTATCCTGCTGCTCTTGCGATTACGTTAGGGAAACAGAGCAAAAGACTGGCAAGCGATGCTTCTCAGAGGTCTGTCTGTCTCTGTCTCTCCCTCCCCCTTCCCCCCAGAACAGAGACTCCTTTTGTGATCCTGTCATCCCTATCATTTCTTTTGCCTTCAAAATTTATCATACAGTGCCTGGTAATTTTACTGTTGCTAAAAGTATTAAGGCACTTTACAATAGATAAAGACAGATCTCGATTGACGGGGATGCTAATTGGTCTTTGCGGAAACTGTGCTGCTACTACCCCAGTGGGACAGATGAAAGTGACAAGGAGCATGTGGCCGCCGGCAGCTCAATGCCGCACTATGCTCAATGCTTTTCTGCTTCTCCGCACCCCCCTCACATGCCAGGGGGTGCAACTTGGTGCAACTTGCAGAGGACAAGGAAGTCCTAGCTGTCTTGCTGATAGGTTCCAGGTCATTCATACCTAAGCATTATTGTGGTGATATCAGGGCCCACCATTAAGCCCCATCAGGATGGCAGGCACAAGAAACAGGGCCTTTTCAGTGGTAGCCCTATCCCTGCTGAATTGCTCGCCCTCTTTGCACAGAATCTCCCTCTATTTTCAAGTGTGCTTTGAACTGCTTTTAAAAGAATTTGGTTGTTTGTCTACCGAATATCATGTAAACTGCTGCTCCTTTTATAAACTAAAATTAATTGTTTTGGGCCAGAAAATAGTTTTTATTTTAGTTATGAACTGCCTTATGAGAGTCTTTGGCTTGGGGTGGGGGCTAAAAATTAAATAATTTGTAGCTTAGGCCTGAGTCCCATTGATATAAATAAATATCTATGCTTTCAGTGGGATTTGGCCACACTAAGCTCTGCAAGATTTCACCGTGTATTTAAAATCAGGGTGTTTCTTCCCAGCATAATATTTTTAAGTACTTTCTGACTAAGAAAACCTTTTGGCTCTAAAGCAGTTTGCCACTAAAGCTTGGGTTTCTCTTTAAGTCTGTCATTTTTCTTCATGTAGGAGCCAAGCTCCTTGGCTCTTTCCCTTGGGATGGACTACCTCCCTGGCTAGAAAATGCTGCTTGCGTTTTAAATATGCATTGTTCAGGTCAGCCTGAAGTCATTGCACGGATGCAGGAAATACTAAAGCATTTGTACTTCCTGTGTGAAAACCAGGTTTACTGAATTGGAGCTGCCACACGAAGGCCTCCTTTGAATGGCTCAGGGTTGCGGCTGCTCACTTGAAGTAGACAAAGAGGCTGTATTTGTTTGGATAGCTGTTTTAAATTGTGGTGATAGGTTTAAAATGTTGTTGCAACTTGGTTTGTTCTTTTGTTGGTGTTGGTTTTTTTTAATTATGACTGCATCACGGTGGCAGAGAAGGCAGATATGAAATTGGTCTTGCGTGCACCAAGGCCAGCAGTGGACAGTGGCATACCCTACATAGGGGAGTGATTTTTCTCAGACCTCCAGCTGTTCTCTTGTGGCACACTAATGCGCCCCCAACCCTGTTTGAACATTTCTGCCCTAGCCTCAGAGTTAGCACCTGCCCTTAAACAGTTTATGGCAGGATAACAGCCACACAGAGCTTGGGGTATAATTTGGAGCAGATTTCCTCAAAAAGTGGTGAACTCTCCTTCCTTGGAGGTTTTTAAGCAGAGATGGGATGGTCATCTGCCAGAGATATTTTTAGCTGTGATTCCTGCATTGCTGGTGGCTCGACTAGACGACCCTTGGAGTCCCTTCCAATCCTACAATGATTCTAAACTAGCAATCAGCCTCTTCTCCCAGCCTGTATTGTGGTCAAGCAGATTCCTGGCACTTCTAAGGAAACTTGGGTCACATCCACACCACACATTTAAAGCACTCTCATGCCACTTAAACACAATTTTCTCCCAAAAAATATTTGGAACTGTGAAGATTTTCCTAATGTGATGGACTGGCTGGATGAAGAGGAGTGGTGGGAGGCACCAGCTGGCTATCCCCTAAGGGTACCCCAGGGGACGAATGCTCAGAGCCAGGGGAGTGTTGGTGGAGTGTCAGTCAGAGGGAGAAGAGGGCACAGACTGGGAGGTGGTGTCGGAAACTAGAGGCCAAGGGCGTAGCCAGGATCAAAACTAGGGGGGGGCAAGCCAGGATCATTCAGGGGCGGGGCCACAAAGTGGGAACGTGGGCGGGGCTACAGGGCCAGCTGGCCTGACGATATTGTGGTGGCGGCAGCGGCCACCTTGTGCTTCTGGGGCTGGCAACGGCGGCGGCTACCCTGCTTGGCTGGAGAGGACGGGAGGGTCGGGCAGGCAAGAGGGGGTGACAGGGTGGGCGAGGGCAAGGCAAGGCACGGCCGCAGTCACGACGGCTCCGAGGCGTTGCTGCATATCAGCATAATATTTCAACCATGTTGTGGGTTCAAGCCCCACCTTAGGAAAAAATTCCTGCATTGCAGGGGGTTGGACTAGATGACGCTTGTGGTCCCTTCCGACTACAATTCTATGATTCTATTGATATATTGCCATAGCATATGCATCATTCTGCTTTCTTGAATTGTCCTACTCCTAGGCATAGCAGCCAACTCCTAGAGGCCTAGGTGCCTCCCCCCCCAAATACTAGTAAATACCGTATGTGAAAGAGTCATCCCCCCCATGTTGATGGGCTTTCTATGTGGGGCTTATCTGCCCCCCCATATTTTATTAAGAATGGAAGAGGGAGGGAAGGAAGGAAGAAATAGAGAGAGGGATAACTCATATTTGTGGGTGCCTCTGGGTGACGCTGTGATGCTGGAACTCTGCAGCAAGAGGACGGGAGGGTCGGGCAGGCGAGAGGGGGTGGCAGGGCGGGTGAGGGCGAGGGAAGGCACGGCCGCAGTCACGACAGCTCCGAGGCGTTGCTGCATATCAGCATAATATTTCAGCCATGTTGTGGGTTCAAGCCCCACCTTGGGGGAAAAATCCTGCATTGCAGGGGGTTGGACTAGATGACCCTTGTGGTCCCTTCCGATTACAATTCTATGATTCCATTGATATATTACCATAGCATATGCATCATTCTGCTTTCTTGAATTGTCCTACTCCTAGGCATAGCAGCCAAATCCTAGAGGCCTAGGTGCCTCTCCCCCCCCCCCAATTACTGGTAAATACCGTATTTGAAAGAGTCACCCCCCCATTTTGATGGGCTTATCTGCCCCCCCCCAGTATTTTATTAAGGATGGAAGAGGGAGGGAAGGAAGGAATAATAGAGAGAGGGATACCTCATATTTGTGGGTGCCTCTGGGTGATGCTGTGAAGCTGGAACTCTGCAGCAAGAGGATGGGAGGGTCGGGCAGGGGAGAGGGGGTGGCAGGGCAGGCGAGGGCGAGGCAAGACAGGGCCGCAGTCTCGATGGCTCCGAGGCGTTGCTGCATATCAGCATATTTCAACCATGTTGTGGGTTCAAGCCCCACATTGGGGAAAAATTCCTGCATTGCAGGGGGTTGGACTAGATGACCCTTGTGGTCCCTTCCGACTACAATTCCATGATTCTATTGATATATTACCATAGCATATGCATGATTCTGCTTTCTTGAATTGTCCTAGGCATAGCAGCCAACTCCTAGAGGCCTAGGTGCCTCCCCCCCAAAAAAAGAAATTACTGGTAAATACTGTATTTTAAAGATTCCTCCCCCCCCCATGTTGATGGGCTTTCTATGTGGGGCTTATCTGCCCCCCCCCAGTATTTTATTGAGGATGGAAGAGGGAGGAAAGGAAGGAAGAAATAGAGAGAGGGATAACTCACATTTGTGGGTGCCTCTGGGTGACGCTGTGATGCTAGAACTCTGCAGCAAGAGGAAGATACCGGTACACCTGTACAGGAGCCTTGTAAGCAGCTTTCTCTCTGCTTGATTTACAGCAGGCACGTCCAACAGGTAGATTGTGATCTACCAGTAGATCACTGGATGTCTGTGGTAGATCACTGCTAGATCACTGGCACCCCTAAAAAAAGCTCACCCAAATTTTTCCTCCTCCCTAAAAAAAGCTGAACTATGACCTGAAGCCCTAAACAAAAATGGGCCTCCCTCCCTCCTAAAAGAAGCTCAACAAGTTTGACCTAAACCCCCCCAAAACAGGGCTTCCCTTCCTTAAAAAACTCAACAGCTTTGACCTGAACCCCCCAAAAGGGGGTAGATCACTCCCAGTTTTTAACTCTGTGAGTAGATCAGAGTCTCTTGGGAGGTGGCCACCCCTGATTTACAGTATACAGATGCAGGAGGAGGGGCAGACTGGAACACCAATGCTTTTTATAAACATCACTGTGTCTATCAAAGCTACAGCCCCCCCCCTTCTTATTCACTTCCTTTTAGCCTTGCAGGGCCACCTTAGTCAAATTGAATCCTCTGCACCCTCATTAAATCACCAATAGAACTGTTAATGCGATCCCTGAATGCCCATTAACAACTCCCACTGAATAACAATAGGGTGAATAGGGTGGACCTTGCCTGAAGGGATATTCTGCTCCATTGTCTTAACTGCTTAAGTACTGGTAGCCACTTTGCTTTATTTATTTGATGTGTTTTTGTTACAGCTGTGTTCCCGCCCCCAGCAAGTGGAGAGCTGCTCTTGCTAAAGCAAAGCCCTTTCCACTTCAGTTTTTGGAGGGGCAAAGTATTGGTTATGGTCTGTAAAATACAATAATTTTTTGCTTCTAGGGGGGGCAGCTGCCCCCTCCTGCCCCCCTGCCTACACCCATGCTAGAGGCAACAGGGTATAGTGAGCAGGAAGAAGCTGGGGCAGAGAGCAGTCCAGAATCAGAGGCAGAAGCGGAAGCTGGAGAGCAGGGGTGTGGGAGGTCAAGAGGCAGAGTGGAGGCCTGGTTTCCCAGATCACGAAGATGAATGAAGACGGCAGAGCAAAGAGAGACGGAGAGATGGAGCCTCGGTGGCAAGGGGGGAGCCAAGGGGGAGAGACTTAGAGAGTGGGGGGACTTTCAGTCCTTGCAACTGCCTCATTGGGGCAAGACCTACTGGAAAGAGATGCTGTGATCACTAGACCTGAGCTGTTTTGGTTTCTCAGCATAGACTACATTCCCGGGATTCTTTGAAGAATGCCATGACTGTCAAAGTGGTATAAGTGCTTTAAATGTATGGTGTGAGTATGGTCTCTTTGGTGCCACTGAGAGGGGGCTGTGCCCTGTCAACCTGCCCTGCTTGAATTCTCCACAGGCAGGCAGCTGCCCCCCTGCACCCCACTTGAGCCGCTCACCTGTCTCCTCCTCCTCCCTCCTTTGGAGACTCTGCCCCATCTCCACAGTGCCTCTTTCACTCCCATTCATTTTTGCAGTATTCGCTGGTTTCATTTCTCTCTCTCTCCTAATTTTTCCCCTTTCTGCTTCCATCTCGCGTTGCCTCTGCGCACTGCTGCTCCCTCTTCCAAGGTCGGGGCAGCCCAAGCCCGAGCCAGTAAGCGCAGAGTCTCCAGAGCCAAGGCTAAGGTGGGTGTGACTCCAGTCTGCTATGCTTTCCCCTCCACATGCCAGGCCCCCCCCCACAGCTCTGGTGGAGCACAGCCCTCCTTCCCTGCAGCTTCTTTAGCAAATTTCAGCCAACGGTAGCACTCAGTGAAAAGAATGAATAATGGTGAGATGCATAGTGGCATATGTAGTTTACACCAACCGTCAGGAGAAGCCTCAAAAATGTTTTGGCCTTTGTTCTCAGATTGTTATCAAGCAAGAGGCAAGGGCAGTATTTAAAAAGACAGATCTTGGTTGGAACCCATGCCAGAATTAAGCAGAGCTATTTAAGTGTTTGGGGGAAAGCAAAACACTCTGCATGTGCTCAGATGTATACTTTATTGTACAATATTCCTACCTGTTACTTTAAAGGAGAGGGTCATGGTTAAAATGGAAAGGCAGCTCATGCAAGCTGCTGCCACGTGATTTTCTCCAACCCCCTTTTCCCACCACAGCTCCCTCCATGGAACATGGAAGAGGCTTGTGCGGTGGAACGCAATAACTGATTAGTCCTTCCTCACACAGCACCTCATGGCATTTGCTCCAATAAGATGTTGTGAAGGCCATCCTTGGCTATTAGCCCTGGTAGCTGGATGTTCCACCTGCCGTGTTGCAGGCAGCATGTCTCTGAATACTGGTTGCTGTTGTCCTGCAGGAGGATGGACTAGATGAGCCTTTGGCCTGACCCAGCAGGGCCCTTCTTGTGATCTTAACCATATCAATTTTAGCTGATTAATTAACAAATGTTTTAAATTGAGTGACAGCCTTGTAATGATAAGCTCTCTTAGTGGTTTGAGTCTAATAGTTCTTTACATTGAGCCTTCAAGACAGGGCATATTATATATATATATTCCCAAATAATAAATGAAATATTTTTACAGGAAGATACTGAAGATAGTGAAATTGATCTGGATGACGATGACGATGATGACGACGACGACCTGGAAGACGACAGCATGGATCTCTCTCCCAACAAGGCGAGTCGGAGGGTGAGGAAGCCCGAGCCCCTGGAGGAGAGTGATAATGACTTTTGAGCAGCCAGGTCATCTCCAGAGACAAACCTTGAGGAGCACAGAGAATCTAAAACGTTGACCCACATGACTCTGACAGGATGTACTCTATAGAGTAAGGCAACCTTGATACCAGTGAAAAGAGTACCAAAGTAGTAATATATCGTGGAACTCAAAGTAGCTTAGCTCTTTTGCTGTCGTCAGTTCATGAGCAAGGAAAGAACACTAACATTCAGAGAGCAGTCATGTCACGCTCCATGGTGCCAAAGTTTTAACAGACCCAACAACACACACACAGACAATCCAGCAACACAAAGCAGTTTAGACTCCTACAGAATTCCTGGTATCTTTTTGATACAAACATGAATCTGGAATTGTTTCAAAAGACAATTCAGGATAAATTAACAGCTTCAGAAACTGACAAGGCAGGCAAGGAGCCCACAATTAGTCTGGGGCTCTGCTTTGACTCTAATTTACCTCTTTGCTATATGAGCACATATCATATTGTGATAAAAGAAGTTCTAGGAATGATAATATCTCCAACCCCATTATTTAATACCAAGTCCTTGCCACACATGTCCATGCTAATGTAAAACCAGGTATCGGTTTGGTTTTCCTAAGCAACTTTTCATTTAAAAAAACCTCATTTAGTAGAAATACAAGTTTTATTTTGTTTTTCTCCCCTTATTCTGGGCCAATAAGTCTCTAGGCACTGAACAGGCTTGACTGAATACTTTCCTCTTGTCACAAGCCACACAGTGCTACCAGTCTCTGAATGCCTCTGTGTATAATTTTATTTTCAGAGGCTATATGAAAAATATTTTATAGATCCAATTCCCTAACAGTGGCAGGTATCATCTGTTGAACTAGTTCTATGTTGAGGATTCCTCAGTTCCTTATGCCTTGCAAGTTGTATGTATTTTCCAGACTCGCTCTGAACCTCTTTGACTTTTACATACATTCCCTCGTTTCACAAAATAAACGACTTTACAATCTTGTTTCTTTTTGTGGTGTCAACTGCTTTCAGTTTATCAGGAAGGCACAAACCACTGCTGCAGATCCACCCACAAAATGTCTGAAGCACCGAACCACCTTCACCAGCAGGAACAAATGTCCAGAATGGAAATCACAAGGTTTGTCGTCCTCTTCCACAACTGCCTTCGGCTCAGGCCACATCCCCACTTAGTACCATCCATTGCAGCATCCTTTCACTCCCTGGTGATCTCCCTTTGCGCAGCATCCTTGTCAGTGAGCCATTTGTGAGGAAGGGGCATGTCTCCAGGGCGCAGGATGTCTGGGATCCCAGAGCACCTCCTCCAGGGAAGTTTCTCTTTCACATCTCCACAATGCAGCTGGGGGCATTTGTACGGATGGCATCAGCAATCACCTTGGCTCCCGATTCACCTATTTTGTTTCCCTGTAAGCTGTGGAGGGAAGGCAAAGGGTTGACTCTTAATGCGGCATCACTGTCTGGGCACTGCTCACAATCTGACTGGTAATTGCAATTTCCTGCCATGTCAGAATCACACACAAAAGCTCAGAGCAGGTGGGGGGGGGGGAGAGAGAGAGAGGTTGAATGGCTTTCCCTGTTGCACGTGACTCTGTTAGGTTCCTTGAACCAGTTGGAGCTTTTCCTCAATGGGCAACTTAATCGAGTGGTGGCTGCTGTGCTTGTGCCCTAAAGGTCTGGACAGTGGAAGCTGTGGAGGGTGGGCACTCCTGATTTGTGACAGATATGGACTGGAGTGCTTTCCAACCAATTAATATCTAAAAGCTGGATACAGGGAAGCAGTGGGGCTAGGGAAGACAGCTAACGCATTTTGGTTGCTAAGCCATGGTCAATATTTAGCCAGCCTCAACCCCAAGTCTCTAGGTTGGGATTGTCCTCCAGGCCCACGAAACAGCAGCTAACTCTTAAGTCCTTTGCTGAACATTCAGGAACTGTTACAACAAAGAAGTAAAATTAACTGCTTGAGTCCATCATACAGCTGTCAGCCTAGGATGCCTGTCCCTCCTTCTGGAATCTGCCCTGGCTCCAACATCCATAATAATAATAATAATAATAATAATAATAATAATAATAATAATAATAATAATTGTACCCCGCTCATCTGGCTGGGTTTCCCCAGCCACTCTGGGCGGCTTCCAACAAAGATTAAAATACATTAAAATGTCACACATTAAAAACTTCCCTAAACAGGGATGTCCAGGTGTTTTCTAAATGTCAGGTAAGTCCTTTAGGTTTTTCTTTCAGTAGGAAAAGAGGGCAGGGGCAGGTTGGCTCCCGTGGGAGAAGGGCCAAGGAGTTGTAGCTATAAAAGAAAAGGAACTAGGGCAGGGCACCCTCTCCTCACTGTGCTTCCTACACATCTCCACTCTGGCTTCTGAGATTAAACCAGACACTGATCCATATGTTTTCAAGCTCCTCTGCCATAATCAAATGGGCTGGAAGCTTTTTATAAAAAAAGTTTAGGATCTCAGGAAGAAGAGTTCTGCTTCCATGGTAGATCCATTAATGTATGTAGTGCAATGTTTGTGGTTAAGTAGCAAGTTCTGCTCCACCCATCCCTACCAAATCCTGTGGGGTCTGGATCTGAAATGGCTTGGACACACACTTTCTAGACCAAGAGCATTGAAAAGTAAGTTACTTGATGTAGGTGAGGCTGTGGCTTCCAGTCAGAGCTGTGGCAATGCAGATCGCTCCATCCATGCCTAGGGAGTTCTCTTGGAGGCTGTGGGCAAGAGAACATGGGCATATGGAATCCATTATGCACAGGCACATACAGTACACAGTGTCTGCTCCAGCCTTGTTTCACTTCCCCCAGAAAAGTGTAAAGTAACACCTGCCTGGCCATTGAATAGCTACAATGCAGGTAGGGTAAGTTCCAGCCCACAGCCCAAATGAAGCCCACAAAGCCATTTCCTCTGCATCCCACCCCCTCTCAACATGCAGCCTTTAGGCTTATTTTTTTCTTTAAAAAAATAGACAATAACTTCCATTGGTGCCAATTAGTTTTTTAAAAAATAAAACGCTAATTGCCACATGGTATTTTTGGTGGGGTTTATAGCTGGGTCAAACATCGTGAGCTCTGATTCCCCCTGTCAAAATGTAGCAGTCAGCCTTGGAAAAATATCTCCTATTGGATTCAAACGGAGACCATTTTCTAGCCTAATCGTTTGGGCTATTTAAGGAGATCACGGCTGCTGATGGAAGGGCTCGCCCTCCCACCTCCACCAACACATTCCTCAGCCCTCACAATTAAACTGGACAAAAGTGCCACTGCTCCTTGCCCCAGCCAAGCCTAAGTGCTTCTGCGTGGGAAAGAATGAATGAATGTGTTAAGTGTGCATGAATGCATATGGGTAGATTGGGGGTGGGGGTGCCGTGCCCACCCAGTTTTACACTGACCCCCCAGAAGGTCAGCCACAAGAGATTGTAGCCCTCAAGTCGAAAAAGGTTCCCCACTCAAAAGCAGCGCTTAAAAGACTAGTTGTCCCCCAAAATACTATTTTGTATTGCTAGCTTCCCCAAGCATTAGAAAGGTTCAGGAGAGCTTTTCACAGGGTCAGCTCTCTTATGGGGAGAAATGCCTGGAGATCTGTGATGGTTTCACAATGCTGTATCTATTTATAAATGTACTACACGAGCAGCCTGGCACCTAGTCAGGTGGTTCTAGCCTTGCATCAGTCACTCCAATAGCAACAACAGAACTTTGCAGCTTTCCAAGGTGATTTTTGCCATCTGAGTCCAAAACCCAGGCTTTGGGGGAGGGGGGTGATTTGCTCTGCCTGGAATTCCACTGCAAAATTCTTATTTCTTTTAGCCCTAACCCAAGCAGGATACATGTGGCATATATTTCATTGGTACAGAATTAGCCACCAACCACACAAGGCCATTAAACAAGCACTTTCAGCCATTATGCGAACCCAAAGGCCATCTCTTGACACTCTTGAATGACCCCATCTGTATCCTGTCCATCGTTTTACTTACTTCAGCCTGCGGAGGGTGCCGTTAACTTTCAAGGCATTGGCCATTGCCTTTGCCCCTGCCAAACCGATGGCATTTCCTCTCAAGCTGTCAAAAAAACAAGGAAGATAAATTAAGGCCAGGTATTCACTTTGATGCTGAAATGAAGCCACAATTCCACGAAGCCAGAAGAGTCTTGCTGAATTCTAGGTGGGCCATTGGCTGCACCAACTGGCCAAGTTCTGTGATGTCACCATTAAACTTATAAGATTGAGGTTGAATCCTGACAAGACAGAAGTACTGTTTGTGGGGGACAGGAGGCGGGCAGGTGTTGGAGGACTCCCTGGTCCTGAATGGGGTAACTGTGCCCTTGAAGGACCAGGTGCGCAGCCTGGGAGTCATTCTGGACTCACAGCTGTCCATGGAGGCACAGGTCAATTCTGTGTCCAGGGCAGCTGTCTATCAGCTCCATCTGGTATGCACGCTGAGACCCTACCTGCCTGCAGACTGTCTCCCGCTTGGACTACTGCAATGAGCTCTACGTGGGGCTACCTTTGAAGGTGACCCAGAAACTACAACTAATCCAGAATCTGGCAGCTAGACTGGTGACTGGGAGTGGCCACCGAGACCATATAGCACCGGTCTTGAAAGATCTACATTGGCTCCCAGTACGTTTCAGAGCACAGTTCAAAGTGTTGGTGCTGACCTTTAAAGCCCTAAATGGCCTCGGTCCAGTATACCTGAAAGAGCGTCTCCACCCCCATCGTTCTGCCCGGACACTGAGGTCCACCACCAAGGGCCTTCTGGCGGTTCCCTCATTGCGAGAAGCCAAGTTGCAGGGAACCAGGCAGAGGGCCTTCTCGGTGGTGGCGCCTGCCCTGTGGAACGCCCTCCCATCAGATGTCAAAGAGAAAAACAGGCACCAGATTTTTAGAAGACATCTGAAGGCAGCCCTGTTTAGGGAGGCTTTTAATGGTTAATTATTTTATTTCATTTTTCTGTTGTAAGCCGCCCAGAGTGGCTGGGGAAACCCAGCCAGATGGGCGGCGTATAAATAAATAAATTATTATTATTATTATTATTATTATTATTATTATTATTATTATTATTATTATTAAATTCCCCCACCCCCTCCTGGATGAACATAGGGATTGAGGAGTACTTACTCTAGTGTCGCAAGGCTCTTGTTAAGAACCAGGGCATCTCCTAGAGCTTTGGCTCCACTCTCGCCTATCAGCGCCACCTGGAGGCTGCAACAAAACAGGGCATATTTTGAACAAACTCAAGGTAGCACCACCATGTTGTGCCAAGGACACTCAAGCAGTGCTGGAAGGGCCAGCCCTACCATTAGGCAAAGGGAAGCAACCACTTCAGGCATCTGTTCTGAATGGACAGCAAATAGTTATTCAATTTATTATTGTTGCATTTTTACAGCCAAGAAAGGGAGCAGATGCTAATGGGATTGTCTGCCTTAGATGTCAAAGTAACTCTGGCTGTGGGTGTTGTGTTCTTCAGGGGCATAGCCAGTGTTGTGTTTTCCAGCTTTTGTTGGCTCCCATCAGTCCCAGCCAAGAATGACTGGAGTTGTATTCCAACAATAACTGGAGGACATCATGTTGGCTCTCCCTGATGTACCTTGACCAAGTGCTGCTGTTGCTGCTGCTTTTTGCTTCTCTGCCTCAGGCAGCAAAATAGCTTGGGGCAGCCATGGGTGCTGAAAGGCTCCCCACCAGCACCTTGCCTTGTGTTCCTTTCGCCTGAAATGGCTGGTAAGTGCTTCTGAGAGGCAGGAGAAATGAAGGTGGGCTTGGGTTGGTTTTTAATTTTAGGAAGTTCTGGCGGGGAACAGGCCTTGGACTCAGCTCCCATCTTAAGATCATCAGAAGAGCCTTCTGGATCAGGCCAATGGCCCATTTAGTCCAGCATCCTGTTCTCACAGTGCCAACTAGATGCCTATGGGAAGTCCAAAAGCAGGAACTGAGCCAGGAGGACTTTCCTCCCCTGTAACTGGTATATTCACATTTTTGAAGGTGTCCTGCACCATTCAACCACCCAAGCAAAAGGCAAGGAGGACGGCAGGGATGAGACCCTCAGGATGTTGCTGAACTGCAGCTCCCATCAGCCCCAGCCAGCATGGCCAATGGTCACAGATTATGAAAGTTGTAGTCCAACAATATACAGAGGGCTACAGCTTCCCCATCTCTTACATTCACTGTTTACTTTCTGGGTTTTTTAACCAATAGCTTGGTTATTGAGCCTTTCCGCCACATTCCTTCCTCTCTGCACGGTCATTCTGGATTCCATGGTGGCATCAGCCACTGAATGTGCTGTTCAGGAAGTCCCTTGTGCAGCCCTCCTAGTCAATCCCAACATTCACTGAAGGCATGTGGCCCAAACAGACATGCACACAACACTGGGCCAGATATAGCTTAAGAGGCCAGCAGTTGCTGACCCCCCGCACGAGTCTTGCATCTTGATGAATCCCCTAACAGGTATTGCATCCTTGTGCATAACATGGAAACTTACTAGAGCGCAGTGAGTGTTGAGTTCACCCTCAGAGCAGAAGCCAGGGCAGCTGTTCCTTCGTCCCCAATTGCATTTTCCTGTAAACTGAAACATAGCAGAAGCTAGCCTTTTGGTTGTTGTTTTTTTAAATACTCTTCCATATTTTTAACATTAAAAAACCTCCCCTACACTTAGAGAAGAAGTAAGAGTTTAGCAAGAGCTCCATGTTGGGAGTTTATGATTATTTGCTCAGGGGTGTGTAGGCGGGAGATTTAAAAATATGACAAACACACCCTACCTGCATTCTGAAGTGGCGTGGTCCTCATTTCATATAAGGTGCAGCTCTAAGAAGCCCCGAGAGAGCTAATTTTTTGTGGACACCCCCCTGAAAATGCTTACAGAGCTCAACTCCAATGAACCCTTTCTATAACTTCCCCGCCCCAAATCTTGGGAACTATAGTTATGACAGGAACTGACTATTATTTATGGCAAATTCCCAGGGAACTAGTTACAGGTAGGTAACCGTGTTGGTCTGAGTCGAAACAAAATAAATAAATTCCTTCAGTAGCACCTTAAAGACTTAAAACTTAGTTGGTCTTTAAGGTGCTACTGAAGGAATTTATTTATTTTGTCCCAGGGAACTGTTTCAGATCTGTAATTCCCAGAGATCCAGGTTAAAAGCTATAGCAGCTAAACAGGTCTGAAACGAGTTGAGATTTGCAGAATGAATGTAACAAATGTGACACTTCTTACGATTGATCAGAACATTAGATTATCCCTAACAATGTTACTCTCTTCAGTAGTTTTGTCTCCAGTAGCTTGAAATAAACACTTAAAAAAAGAAGAAGAATATATTTCTTTTTACAAGCCAGAGCAGGCATAGGCAACCTTTGGCTCCCAGATGTTTTGGAACTACGACTCCCATGATCCCTAGCTAACAGGGCCAGTGGTCAGGGATCATGGGAGTTGTAGTTCCAAAACATCTGGGAGCCAAAGGTTGCATATGCCTGAGCCAGAGGAATGTTACACTTATGTGCAAAAAGGTACACCCCACCCCACCCCCACACTCAGAAACAGCAGGAGCCTCCCTTTTCCATTGCATGATAAAATTACCTGTGATCCTCAGACTAAATAAAATAAATGTTTATATGGGTGAACATGCAATTCTGGTCACCCTACATGGTCTAAAGCGGTACTGACTGTCCCACCACCTCTCATCCTGCTGCTTAAATGAGCCAAAAGTGATTTGTTTCCTTCAATGCAAAAACTGCTCACGCTATTGAGGCTGAGTGGAAGGCAAAAGTCAGGGACTTACTCCAAGATAGAGAGACTCTCATTGACCTGCAAGGCTTGGCTCAAGGCCTTGGCTGCTTTGAACTGGATGAAATTCCACTGCAAGCTAGAAGGAGAGAGAAGGAGAAAAGGAATGAGGACCCAACCACACATTCCCACATGGTACAGCCCTTCCTAGACTGTACCACTTCAGCATATAAACAGGGAGGGGCCAACTTGGAACCAGTTTACCTACAAGATCACCTTGCCTAATATACACCCATCTGACTGATCTGATTGGTGGAACTGGTGCTGTTACAGGTGCCAGCCACATAATACTCATTCTGAAAAATAATGCCAACATCTAGGCAGCAGTCTCCGATTACAACAGCCAGTTCCAAATCTTTGAGACACCACTTTGCAAAAGCTTGAACAATCCTGTTCCAACTGTTTGAATGCATTTATGCTCAAGCAATGCAGACTAATCCGCTGAAACTCACTGCAGGGAAGTGAGCGCTTGGTTCTCCTTCAATGCCAGCGCAATGGCCTGGACGCCTTCGTCATGCAGCAGGTTGGCAGCCAAGCTAGAAAAAAAGCCCAGGGGAAATGAGAGTTAAAGCAATGCAGCACTCAGTGCAAGAGCTGGTTGGTTGGTTCCCATTAATACATGGAATCCGGGCCTTTTCGCTGTGGCCTCGACCCCATCAGTCCCCAAAGACCTTCTGCCTGACCACAACATATACCCTGTCTTGCTTCTAGGGCAGGGGTAGGGAACCTAAGCTTTGAGGTGGCCCCCAGACCTCTCTATCTGGCCCTTGGGACTCTGACCAGGCCACGCCCACAACTGGTCCTGCCATGCCCCCTCCTTTGGTGTTTTTGCCAGGCTGGAATGTGTCCTTAGACTCTCACCATGTTTCTAGGTTGCCTGAAGGTTGGAGAGAGATTGGGGGAAGTTGGCTTACAGTACAAAAAGTCACATTTACTGATTAATATTCTACAGCTTTTTAAATGTGTTTGTGGGAGGAGGAATTATTGTTTTGTTATTTGTGTTTTAACTCTTTGTGTGTGCTAGTTGCTTTCGTCTCATGTTTATGAGTGCCCTGAGATCTTTTGATGGAGGGCAGTATATAAACCTAATAAATAATCTGGAATGTGGCCCCAGGAAGGCTAGGAACGCAGCTCTAAGTCTGGGAAATGTTCTCTGCTCCTGCCTAGACCCTTCAGGAGTTTTCTCCTTTTCTTCCCTCATTCCTCCTGCACTCACACACCTCCCTGAGAATGTTACAGGGTGTGAGCCTGGAAAACAATAGCCAACCTTCTGGGAGGAATTTGATATTGCTCTGCCGAATGTTCCATCAGCATAAACATTTGAAGCTGGCTAGGTGGGACAACGTGTCCCCTCCTCCCCTTGCACACTTTTCTTTTCCCCACAAGTCAATTCCAGGAGACATGGGAGGCATGTAGAGAGAGGAGAGGAGGGAAAGCCCTGTTGTGCAGGTGGAGGTCTTTGCATAGGGCTTCTGCTGACAGTAGTCATAAGATGAATTGAAGAAGAAACAAGACGAAGAAGGAGGAGGAGGAGGAGGAGGAGGAGGAGGAGGAGGAGGAGGAGGAGGAGGAGGAGGAGTATTTGCTAAAGTTCTCCACTCCAGAATTCCTAGATTCTATACTACCCTGAGCCCCAAAGCACCAAATTAAGGACATGCTGCCAGGCCATAAAGCTTTTTAGGGTGTGCAAAATATTTCTCAGAGACCCTGTTTTCCAAAGGCCAAATGACTCACTCCAAGTTCCTCAGGGTGCTGTTAGCTCGAAGGGCACTGGCAATCTCTTGAGCTCCGTCTTTGCTTATAGAGTTCTCCCGCAGGCTACAGGCATATGGAGAAAAGTCATTATTGGATTCTTATCAATGCCTTCATTGTTTTTCACACACTGCTCTTCCCCAAGTGGTAGGAAAATAGTGGGGAGGGGGGCAGACTTTCATAGGCCTGTTTCCTTGCCAGAGGACTTTAGTCTAATCACATATGTGAAAGAGGGAAATACCAGCAGGCACCCAAAACAAGCAAAACCTGTTTTAATGAAAACCCAGAGTCTCAGATATCAGGGGGACTCCCTACAGGGACCCACCCCCAGTCATCCTGACCAGCACTTCGCCCAGTGACAGCGCAAGCAGCGGGTCAGGAGGAGGGACTGAGGAATGGAGTGGAATGGAGAGGGGGCTCCAAGACCCAGCTGGCCAGAGGAGGAAGGACAGCGCAGCGAGGTGTCGGAGCCTCTGCAACGCTCCAGCCAAAGGACGGGAGAAGGAACGCAGCCCCTTCCGGCGCCCACGTTGGGTCATGCACCCAGACATAGGGCAAGGGGACGGCATTTTGGGGTCCCCATACTATTATGCTGGCGCAAAAACAGACAAGTGCCATTGCCAGGTTCTGAATCAGACTAGGCAGTCATGTTTTCTGTTGCCTCTGCACTGTAAATAGTATACACAATAAAGCTCTTAAAGACAGAGTCGACTGGAGTGTCTTTACTCGGGAGTAGCCGCAACCATCCCCTGACAGCGGCAACCTTGTGTCAAGAAAGTGTTAGCCCACACAAACTAGTGCACCTGCCTCACCGCAAAAATCAATCAATCAGTCAGATCTTTTGGGGAAGTTTCACAAGATCTCTGAATCAGGTTTAATTGCACAGTCTGAATTTGCTGGCACTGATGGAGGAAGGGGGTGTGGTGGCTGCAGTCTGCCCCTGGTGTCATCCCGGGGGTGTGTGTGACATCACTTCCCTGCCCCCCTAGGACGCTCACCCCGCCCCTGTGGGCAGCTCGCCCTGCCCCCAAGTGCACAGCTCTGGGTGCTGGAGCAGCTAGCTCCGCCTCTGTTTGCTGGTATGTGATTCAATCCACCCCACTCCAAAATATTCAGTGTAGGAGTGCCCTGGGGTTCTTCTTGTGCTCTTTATAGCAGTGCCGCCACCTTGCTCTCTTTCCCTGAGTCTACTCAAAGAACTCTGGCAGGCGATGGGATTTGGAGGTGGCAAAGCATAGACTAGGACTTACTTGAGGCTGGTGAGGCCTTGGTTAGAGCAAAGGGCTCGAGTGAGCGCAGTCACCCCTGTGTCGCTGATTGAATTGCTCTGGAGACTGAAGAGGCAAACACAGAAAAGTGAAAATGGGTGAGAGAGGGATGCACGCTTGATTTCTTCTTAATTCTACTTTTACATGCAATCTGGGCCTGGCTTTCAGTTAACCCAAACAAACACCCTCCGGTATCTTCCCCTTCGAGGAGGGATGCCAGAGAACTCCAAATAAAACTTAAGTGGGAGCAGAATTTGCTGACATTCATTGATTTGTTCCATTGTCTGGAACAGAAATCAATCTTGCGAATATGATTGGTATTGATATTGCTGTTGTTTCAGCAAACAACATGTGACTTACCATTTGCATTGTCTTCCTTCTTTCCTCTCCTTCCTATTTTTTTTATTTTAACTTTACTTGCGCATTTTACATACCTTAGTACATCAGTTATAGAATTGTCATCGGTTATCTTACAGTCTTTGACTGTGCTTCATTATTATCAAAAGGAATGGGGCAGCATAAAGTTAACGATGATGTACGTAACTTGCATAACTTATGTATTTTTCTCCCAGCAAACAGTGAAACAAATGATGTCGGCTTGGGCAGAAGATGAACTGCAGCAGCACAGAAACAGCGCCGCATGCAGCAAATACAGGGCAGAACGGACAACGATCTTACATCCCTACCTTGTGTTGAGGGAGAGGAAAACCTAAAACTGTGTGGGCTGTACCTGTTGAAAGAAAGGATGCTGGCACAGTCCTCCAAGCACAGTCTTCGAAACCAGCTTCAGGGGCTCATTTAAAAAAAAACCCGCCTCGAAGGAGAGCTTTGTAAGCCCCAGGAGGACAAAGGCTGTGGGACTAGGGGAAGTTGCAGTTCCCTCGAGGGCTGCGGCATCCTCCCAGGGTCCCCCAGACTTTGTGCGCCAGCACAGGCTATCAGGGCAACAGAGATTGAGGAAGGGAAGGGGGGAACTCTGCTCTCCAGAATCACTTTGCTTTAGAGAACTCTCTCAATAGTAATTTTCAAACAAAATAAACACATGTGGGAAATGGAGGCAGAAGTCACTTACTCCAGGGTTAAAAGGGTGTGGTTCACCTTCAGTCCTTCTGCCAGGGCTGCAGCACCAGTGTCTCCAGCACAGTTACTGGACAATCTAGGATAGGAACAAAGGGAAACGTAATGCATACCAGCAGCTGCCCACTCACTAGACATTACTTTAACGGCAGGATTAGCAACCATGCCCAGGGCTTTAAAAACTTCAATACTAGGTGTGAGTGGTGTGTTGGCTAATGGTCACATTTTGACCAAGCAATTCCCCCCAATAGAATGCATTTTTGCATGTGGTTTTTAAGGCATGCTTTACCCTAGCATATTCATTTTTTTGACTCATTACTCGGCTGGAGAACTGCACTGCAAGTTTGGGAGACGTGTGGATTTTGATGGAACTGTACTGTGCCAGAAAGTGTGGATGAGGTAGGTTTGCCTTTAAATGCAAACTGAATCTGAAGTCTCCCCCACTTCCTACTGCAGTGGCAGGACAGGGGGTCAACCCTCTGCTTTAACATGGGCAGACGTCTGATCAGCAACCTTTGCCTCCATGCTACTGGGCACTCTCTAAAGAGCTACAGACCCCACTGCGAGGACAAGGCCACCTCCCCACGATCCATGCAAATCTGTGAGTCAATTCTCCCGGCTCTTACATCAGCTCCTTGAGGCCCCAGTTAGTCTTCAGTGCTTCTGCTATTTTCTTTGAACCTTGGGGTCCAACAGAGTTCTTCTGGAGGCTGCAAAGGAGATGACATCCTTAATGAGCAGTGAGCAGAGGGAGGTCAGCCCCCAGCCCTTTGATCAGCAGCGGAAGCGCTGCCGCTTTAAGCAAACAAATATAATCCCTTATTGCCACCGCAAATATCCCTGTGAATCTGGAGATGTGGAATCGATAACTCGTGTTCTTATGAACTGCTCCTTTATCATTATAGATGTAGGATTTTAATTGACTGCTTTCATGGAGATTCCCAGGAAAAAAAGATGCATTTTATGTTGTTTTTTATTCCTTTCAGACCCGAATGGACCTACCGGTATCTCTTCCAAGGAGGAGGAAGAAGAAAAGCTTCTGCATGTAAAACTTGCCAAGGACTAATTTTAGCAAAATTATAATTTTGTTCTCTATGTTCTCTATGATACAGTTACTATTACTTTTATTGTTATGGCTCTGTTTTGTTTTGTTTTGATTGGTATTATTTTACATATTTGTACAAAGCTCTTTCTTTGAAATCTGGTCTTTGATTATTATATCCCAGCTCGATCACTGATATAATATTCAGGAACACAGTTAAGCATCACCAGAGTTGGCAAAGCTCATCTGACAGCAACAAGAAACAAAGTCTTTAGTGTCATGAGCCCAGTCCTAAGGAATGCTCTGCCAACAGAGATTAAGCAGGTGCCTTCTGTTTTAACCTTTGAATGCCTGCTGAAAACATTTCTATCCCGCCAGGTTTGTGCAGGCAATATAGAAGATATCTATCTGTTAGTTGATCTCTGGTTCTAACTTTTGCATGGCTTTTATTCCATATATTATGTTTGTTCTAAACTTCTTTGAGATATCTAGATCTACAGTATACTGGTACCTATATTTATATCTATTTAAATAGCAGTATATAAATACTTTTATAAATAACTAAATAAGCCAATCACACCATTGCTAATTGCACATTTGGTGTTATACCTGTTCTTCCCAGAAACACAATCAAACAGGCTTTCGAAGGCAGTATGTACTGTACATCAGAGAAAAATCAAATGGCATAGTTATTCTTGGATTGTACTGCAGGTCTGATGGGGTGAATGTTAGGGGAGGGGAAACCTCTACAGACAGAAACCTAGCACATCAGAGAGAATGCTTTTAACCCAGCCATGTCTTTTACACTTCCCTTTTCTACATGCAGGGTTTGTTGCTTCCCAACAGCAGGGAAGCCTTCAACCATGCCAAACCACCCACCCCAATACCTTCAGCCTGCAGTGTAACAACCAGAGAAGAGTTTTTCTTGCTTGATTAACTGCTAATTGCATACACAGGCCCTTATCTAGCTCTAGCGGAGATGTCAACCCAAACACAGCATTAGCAGCCAACTGCACAGACTGGAAGAACAGGTGCCCAGGAAAGGAACAGGTGTGTAAACCATGATGCTGCTTAGCAAAGACCAGAGAGACGCACTGCAGAGTCCTCAGGCTGTGGTTGCTGGTGAGAGCCTCGGCCAGGCATTTGGCACCTTCTTCCTTGATGGCGTTGTTCTGGAGGCTGAAAGAGGAAAATCAACTCCATTACTTTTCCAGGCAGCGGTTGAGGGGCAGGAAGTGACAAATGTTCCAACCTTGCCACTGACAGGGGTTTTGGTAAATTTACGCCATTCCACAATTTTCATGTCTCTTGCCAACAGTTAGTTGGTGCTAACTGGAAGGATTTTTTTTAAAATTTTGCTATAGTTTAGTGCAGGCAGGCATCCCCAAACTTCGGCCCTCCAGATGTTTTGGACTACAATTCCCATCTCCCCCGACCACTGGTCCTGTTAGCTAGGGATCATGGGAGTTGTAGGCCAAAACATCTGGAGGGCCACAGTTTAGGGGTGCCTGGTTTAGTGTGACTCTCCAGATGCTGCAGGACTACAACTCCCATCCTGCTCCTCCTCTTTGTTCATTGGCCATGCTGGTGGGGGCTGATGGGTCTCGAAAACATCTGGAGGGGACCAAGCTTAGTCTGCAGGAGCTAAGCATCATCTTTGTAAGGAGTCTGAAAGCTTTCACTTCTGCTTTGAGCTGGCAGTGTGCCATGTTGTCGAGTGCTGAAAATCTGGGGGTTTCCCTAATCATTCAGGGACCTTTCTTTTTGTGCGTGTGGATGAGGCCCATCTGGCATGCTTCATGATTGGCACAGCCCACTCAGGTTTGGTATTAGAGGGAGCCTTTGTATAGGCTAAGAAGCAGCAAACTACCAGGCAGTGGCATGATGCTATATCTAATGCCATGCACATTTGCCTTCCCCTATTGGTTAGAGACCAAGAAAAGCAAGCACTTACTTGAGAGAAAGCAAGTACTGGTTGATTTTCAGCGAGTCAGCAAGGGCCTTCGCTCCTTTGGGTCCTATGGAATTACTACGAAGACTGGATCCGAAAAAAGTAAAGAAAGGAGGGAAGACCAGGGTTACCTAGTGGTGGAGGGCAGGGTGCGGGGGGGGGTGATCTGCCCTCCAAATGAGTTGTTGTTTTTGTTGTTTTTTTAAAAAAGGGCTCACAAAAGTTTTTAGGAGTGATGTGGTGGCTTAGGCACCTGCAGGTTCCGCGCTGCCTGAAAGGGCAGTGTGGGACTTGCGCATGCCTACTGCTTGAGGGGGAGCCGGTGGAGAGGCTCCAAGCATCGCAGAGGCTCGCCCCGCTACCCTAGGCACAAATTGCCCCGCCCCCAGCCAAGGGCGTACCCACCACGGGGCAAGTTAGGGCAGCTGCCCTACTCTAGAAGCAGGGCTGGTGGGCAGAGGCGGAGCACAGCCCGGCGGAGCGCGAGTTCGCCATTCCCGCTGCGCCGCGCCGCGCCGCGCCGCACCCTCCCTCCAGCTCCCCGTCGCGCCCTCTGGCAAGGGCAAGCGCGGCGGGGAACCAGAGAGCGCGGCGCGGCGGGCGGGAACGCTGAACTCGCGCTCTGCTGGGCTGGGCTCCGCCTCCGCCCACCAGCCCTGCTTCTAGGGAGGGGCACAGCCCGGCGGAGCGCGAGTTCGCCGTTCCCGCCCACTTTGTGGCCCCTCCCCTTCCGTGCCTTAGCCCCTCCCCTTGCCCCCCCCTAGTTATGATCCTGGGTACGCCCATGCCCCCAGCTGCAGGACACGCCCCCGCACCAGGCACCTGAGCAGCTAGCTATGCTGCTGGGGTTACCTATAGATTGCTCATCAAGACCTCCTTAATACAGTGTCCCTTTCATCATGTTATTCACGATGACAGTATCAGGGCAGTCATACATGATCCCCCCCCCCTTGGGCACAGGCAGCAGGTCTCTCTCTCTGTGCACATCTCTTGTCCCTGGGCTGTCATCTGCTGTGCATGGGATAAGAACAGGCATCCCCAAACTTCGGCCCTCCAGATGTTTTGGACTACAATTCCCATCTTCCCCGACCACTGGTCCTGTTAGCTAGGGATCATGGGAGTTGTAGGCCAAAACATCTGGAGGGCCGCAGTTTGGGGGTGCCTGGATAAGAACATGAAAAGCCTTGTGAGATCAGGCCAATGGCCCACCTAGTCCAGCATCCTGTTCTCACAGTGGCTGCCTGCATCTGTGGGAAGCCTGCAAACAGGACACCCGGAACAAGAGCACTCTCCCCTTCTGTGGCTTCCAGCAACTGGTATTCAGAAGCATTGCTGACTCTGACTGTGGAAACAGGAGCATAGCCACTGTGGCTAGTAGCTGTTGAGAGTCTTCCCCTCCATGAATTTGTCTAATCCCCTTTTCAAGCCATCCAGGGCCACCAGCCTTTCCAGTGGCAGTGAGTTCCACAGTTCCATCAGGGGCAGGTTCATCCCACTGGCTGCTGATTGCTGATCCCTATCACAGTGAATGGCAAACGCCTGACCCTTTAAAGTAGAACTTCTGAGATACTTACTCCAGCGCCATCAGGCTCCTGTTGACCATCAAGGACCGGGCAAGAGCTTTAGCACCTTTGTCACCAATCTTGTTTTCCACCAAGCTGTCCAGGGATATATATATAAAATGGTTAAATGCATTTTCTAAGTATTATAACCCACTCCTTACTTACTGGGCCTATAACTCTTCTGGAAGTTGCATTAGCAGTAATTTAATAGTGCTCTCCTCTACGTCTGGTGTGGCCTGATAGTTATTGCAAAAACTGAAATTTGCTGAAATTTGAATCTGAAGAAGAAAAGGTTAAAGAATGCATGATCAAATGGGCAAAACCTTTTGGTTATAATGCACCTGAGTCCCTCTGCATGCAAAGCAAATATTCTGCCCCTGATCTATGGCCTTCCTCACTTTCAAGGGCACCTATACATCTCTCTGTCTGGGGACCTGATGAGAGCAGAAGGTTTTCTCCCTGTAGAAATGCTTAAGCTGCTTTCCTCCACTGTGCTCTACTTTTATATTTGCAATTAATTCAAATGCAGCAAAATGCCACAAGATTCTGGTGATCTCTCCTACCACAGGAAGCAAAACCCTTGCAAGCCCTACCCTTGGGGACCTCTCACTGCCTTGCAAAGGGGAGGGTGCACAGCATTTCCTTTGCAACCGTGGCTCCTTTCATTCCTAATCAGACTGCGAGCTCCTCCAGATGAGCTGTTTATTTACCCTGATTTGCTAGCACAAAGCTCACACAGAGGTCAGACTTTGTCAAGTCTTTATTGAGTATTCATCCTGATTTGTTTGCAGGTGTTTTCACACCTGCCCATTAATTAATCATTCATCCATCACACACTTTTAAGTATGTTTCCCCTTCTCTTTCTCAAGCACAGAAAGTCAGTTTTGTCTTGTTTGGGGTTTTTTTAAGTCGATTTGTGGAGCAGAGCGATTTAATACACTTTACTTTTGCAAACCTCGGTTTCCCAGTAAGCGCTTGGATCCCGCCCACAAGAAACTGATGGCTTGGAGGTACCCTGCTAGATCTGGTTCCCAAGCAAGTGAAAATCACATAGAAGGGCACAATACTAGTACAGTCATACCTCATGTTACGTCTGCTTCAGGGATACAGACGCGCCCAACCCGGAAGTCCCAGAACGGGTTACTTCCAGGTTCGAAGCCTGCGCAGAAGCACCAAATTACGTCACGTGCCTGTGCAGATGCAGCGCTTCAGGATGCGGCCTTCTCGGGTTGCAAACGGGCCTCCGGAATGGATCCCATTCGCAACCAGAGGTACCACTGTATATAACAGAGGTCACCAAACTTTTTCAGCAGGGGGCCAGTCCACTGTCTCTCAGATCTTGTGGGGGGCCGGACTATATTTTGAAAAAAAATATATGAACAAATTCCTATGCCCCACAAATAACCCAGAGATGCATTTTAAATAAAAGTACACATTCTACTCATGTAAAAACACCAGGCAGGCCCCACAAACAACCCAGAGATGCATTTTAAATAAAAGGACACTTTCTACTCATGTAAAAACATGCTGATTCCCGGACCGTCCGTGGGCCGGATTGAGAAGGCGATTGGGCGTTTGGGGACCCTGGTATATAGCAACCACAAAAGTGCAGAAGGGCACATGACTGTAAAGACCATATATCCTCTGCAATGCAGGAATCACAACTTTAAAAAAATCAGTGACAGATAACCATTCAACTTCTGTTTAAGAACCATGCAGAGAGACTTGGAGGGCCTCATTTGTTCCTCAGGCCTGAGGTCCTGTGAGATGTGCTGCCGCTTGGACTACTGCAATGCGCTCTATGTGGGGCTACCTTTGAAGGTCACCCAGAAACTACAACTAATCCAGAATATGGCAGCTAGACTGGTGACTGGGAGCGGCCGCCGAGACCACATAACAGTGGTCTTGAAAAACCTACATTGTCTCCCAGTACGCTTCCAAGCACAATTCAAAGTGTTGGTGCTGACCTTTAAAGCCCTAAATGGCCTCAGTCCAGTATATCTGAAGGAACGTCTCCACCCCCATCGTTCTACCTGCACACTGAGGTCCAGCGCGGAGGGCCTTCTGGCGGTTCCCTCGCAGCGAAAAGCCAAGTTACAGGGAACCAGGGAGAAGGCCTTCTCGGTAGTGGCACCCGCTCTGTGGAACGCCCTCCCGCCAGATGTCAAAGTGAACAACAGCTACCAGACTTTTAGAAGACACCTGAAGGCAGCCCTGTTTAGGGAAGCTTTTAATGTTTGATGGATTACTGTATTTTAGTATTTTGTTGGAAGCCGCCCAGAGTGTCTGGGGAAGCCCAGCCAGATGGGCGGGGTATAAATAAATTATAATTATTAACCTTCCATGAAGGAGAGTCCACCACCATGTATTTTGAGGTGATGAGTGGATTGGTAATTATAATGGTAGCTTATGAATGTTTGGTAAACCCTTATGGGGAATGTTTTTGCAATGATCAACTGAAGAAGATTTTCTGAAGCAGGGCTTTAGCCAAAAGCCTGCTGTCAGCTCCTTAGAGTAAGGTTACCAGACGTCCCCGCTTCCCGGGGACAGTCCCCGGATTTACAAATCAGTCCCCATACAAAATCCATTGAAGTTGAACAGTGTCCCCGGATTCATTGAAAAAGATCTGGTAACTTTACCTTAGAGCTTTCTCCCATACAATAACAATTACTTTTGCTACTGTTTTCGTAAGCTTTGCTGAAATGCACACTTTGCAATTGTAATAATATTTTGTCTTTCTATTGTAACTTCTTATTAATATATGCTTGCTCATGGGCGTAGCCAGGATTTTTGTTGGAGGGGGCAGAACCTCAGATTCGTATTGATTTTTATTGATTATAACCTCTTGGCTATGCCCATATGCTTGCTACAGTTGTGTGCCCTTCAGCCTTTTTTGTGGTTGTTCCCAAGCAAATTAAGCACGAATGTAACTGCCAACCTAGGCAGAGGCAACCACAGTTGTCCCACAACAAGCCATAAGTCTGTACACATTGTGCAGAAAATAAGTATTGCACACTTAGCTATTCTGCATCACCTTATTTTCTGAATCTGGCAGTCCTTTCCGCTCAGCACACTGCCCAGCAGGTCCATAGCACTGTCTTTAAACTGGTTGTAGTCTAGCCTGGGCCAAATTATGGCCGTGGATGGGGTGGGGAGGGGCAGGAGGAGAGAGAACAAAGCATATTCTTAGTACATACAACCAGAGGAGAGACAAAAGGTGGATGAGTCATGTGAGTGTGGCTGAGAAACAGGCCATTTCTAGAGATGTAAGAGGAAACAGTTTTCCATTCCGCCCTGTATTCCTCACATGCAGCACTGTTTCCGTTCCACTGCAATTTGTCTTCCTCCCAAAGCCAATGTTATTTGTCACCGCACTGTCTGCTATGGCGAATTTACGCAATTAGCTAACTAATTAACTGTGTAAATTACGTTGTCATTACGCTATTCCACCCAGTTCGTTTCATCGCAAAGAAAACAGAATGTGAATGAGAAAGGGAGGAACCCCATAATCCATCAAGTAATCTTTGCAGCCTGAAAGCAGCAGCAACTGTGAACACCAATCACATTCCCTGGATCCACTTCCCATTCTGGACAAATAAGCAAACACCTGCAACTTCTACTCCTGCTTCCATTTCCGTTTTGTTTTTTTGCCCTTTTAAATTCATTCTTTTATTTATATTTTATACATTTATTTAAATTGTATACATTTTTTGACAAAGTAATAAAAATAAATAAATAAGAATAAAAATGTGCACCCCACCACCGAGACCATTCCATTATAACTATCCAACTTCCCAAAATTTCAACACCTCTTGCAATGGTTTGACCCCTTTCCATTTTAATAGTACAAATTCTACAAACACCTTCCATATCTCCTCAGAATAATTTCTCTTGCATATTCCCCGTCTTACCATAATGGCACGTGTTAATTTATCATTAATAGCTATATCCCACACTTCTTTATACCATTCTTCCATTTTATATTCTGCTTGCCCCTTCCACTTCCTAGCTATGATACTTTGTGCAGCTGTCAATAAATTTGTGAGCAAGTCCTTCATAGCTGATGAACCTTCCACCTCATCGTAATAGCGCTACCTCTGGACTTTTTGCCACCTTTAACCCAGTGATTTCTGTTATCTTTCCATTTCCATCTGAATTCAATCACATTCCTAGTCAACCTGTTTTTTGAGCCGCCATCCTTATTTGTTTTCTATGGGCCTCCCCCTCCGTATTCAGAGAGGCTGAACTTCATCCTTCAACCAGCATGGCTTTCAGCTGCAGTCCAGCAACACCTACGTAGAGGACTAGAGGTACTCCCCACCTCCACCCTCTCCTCCCTGTCCTGGCGAGTCCTGTCTCCCATCAAGCACTTCGACCTACCTGAGATTATTGCAGTAGAGGAGCTGAGAGAGAAGGCTCTGGAAAGCATGGTAGGTGAGGCAGTTGGAGAGGTTTGCCTCTTCCACACAAACCTCCGAGGTCTGCAGGAGATAAGCCAAGGCAGAGCAGTTGACCGGCGTCAACATCCCAGCCAGGGCCTCGCTCTTCATTGCCTCTTCGAGGCTCGCGACAACGTCCACATGCTGAATCTCATGTAAACACCGCATGAGGTTGATGGACCCACAGGAGACGGCTTGGTCTGCTCCCAGGAGGTTCTGCAGGAGGCCAACCACGTGACTCCGGTAACCGTGGTGCTCGTCCCTCGCCAAGAACCAATCGGACAGGACTTTGTTCACCTGTGGGGCGAGGAGGCCTGAGAGGAAGCGCACAAAGACGTCCAGGTGCCCGTCCTCAGACTGCAGAGATCTTTGGAGGGCGTTTTTAAAGTGGTTGAGGAAGCCAAACTTTGGCCAGGACATGCCACTCTCCACAAAGAGGTCAAAAAGAGCCCGCTTTGCAGCAGTGTAATAATAGGTGGCTGCCAGGAATTCTTGAAATGTTAAGTGGGGGAAGTAGTAAATGGTGGAAAATGGAGTCTCTTCCTTAAGCAAGAGCCTATTGCACAAGCTAACTTGGAGAGAAGAGAGGTCTACGCCATAGGCTTTCATGTCCTGCTCATGGAACATGTATTTCCTCTTGATTAGGCTGTAAAATGCCAAGCGGCCTAGGCAGTTCATCATTTTCTTGCCATTGTTCAGCAGCTGGTCTATTTTGAGGG
Source organism: Zootoca vivipara (assembly GCF_965207765.1). Lineage (NCBI taxonomy): Eukaryota > Metazoa > Chordata > Lepidosauria > Squamata > Lacertidae > Zootoca > Zootoca vivipara. The sequence continues at coordinate 35,697,591 of NC_142596.1, forward strand.
CTTCCTTCTGTTTCCCTGGCCAGTCGCTACACAGCGCCATTTTAAAGTAACAGGAATAGATTTCCGACAAAGTTTTAGGAGCAGTCAATGCTTCTGGAGATTGATCGGCGCTCCTTAGAAAGTACCCCATGGAGGACCCACACGTCTGGCAGAAAGCTGGCACTGTGCACAGGATGTACAAAGACCTGCTTGCCTTGAGATGCCGCAACACACCATCGGATAAGCCCTGGTTCTCAGCAAACATGTGATCTAAATGGTCTTTGATCTCTGCATCTCCAAAACCCTGCACTTCAGTCATCCGGTCCACAAGACCGCCCGGGATCTGCGTGGTTGCCGTTGGCCGCGAGGTGATCCAGACAGAAACCTCTTGCAACAGATTGCCTCGGATGATGTTGGTGATCAAGTTATCCACCTGGACCTCCTTTCGGAGGTCTGTGCAAACGACGGCATTGGAGAAATCCAGCAGAGTTTTAAACTGATCCAGACCATCCAGGATGAGGAGAGTCTTGGCCGTGTCGATGGAGAGAAAGCTCGGCTCAGCTAACTGGGGGGTTGCCAGCCGGATCAGCTTCTCTGCAGAGAGCTTGTCGTAAGCATTCAGTTCCCGGAAGGTGAGAGGCAAGACAAACGTAAAATCCTTGCCAATCTCTCCCTTTGCCCAGGTGTGGACAAACAGCTTGACCAAAGTGCTCTTGCCAATGCCGGCAACTCCAATGGTCACCAAAATTCGCGGGGGGATGGTAAATTTGGACAAAGGCAGGAAGAGTTTCTCCAAGGGAATCTTCTTGGAGACGTTCCTCATGCCTTTGATTGTTTCAATCTGTACAAAATCATGTTGCTTCTGCTGGAGATCGGTCAGCCCTTCCACCAGGAGGAGATCAGTCAGCCTCTCCAAGGAGGCCCCTCCTGTGCTTGTGCCACACCAGCTCTGCAGAGTCTCCATATGTTTTTGCACCATCAGCTCTGCAGAGTAAGAAGTTGGAAGAGGAATTAGAACAGGAAGCAAACACCTTAAATTATTTATATATTTATTGTGTTTACATCCTACCTTTTCCCTGCCCAAGTAGCTCATGGTCCTCCTCCTCATTTAATCCCCGCAACAACCCTGTGAGTAGGTGAGGCTGAGTGGGGATCTGAGCCCTGGTCTCCCAGGTCCAACTCGCTAACCACTATACAGTACCACACTGGGCAGCAGGGCTGGCTCTAAGGCAAGGCTGGGTGGCGCTGGGCCGCCAGGTGGGCACCGTGCGGCTGCGCCCGCTGTAGCCACGCTGTGCGCTGCACCCGCCAGACAGCCACGTTGGGAAACTGAGTGGGGTGGGGGGCGCCGGAGTGATCTTGGCACCACGGCGCCCGATATGCTTAAGACGGCCCTGCTGGGCAGGCTAGTACCCACCACTAGCACTACAATTGTGCAGAAACTCTTCAGAATCCCCAAAGCGCAAATCAGTGGTGTCAGTACTGGCTCTTGTTGGAATACGCAGATTTTTGTTGCAGTTTAGGGGGACCAACCTGAATCCATGTCATCGTTCACACAGGCATGGACCCCCCAGGATGTTGGAGGTACAGAAATCAAGTCTTTTTCTATCATCGGGTTGGTGAGCAAAACCCTCCTCAAAAATAATGAGCAGGAGGAGGGGAAATAAATTCCTCCAAATTTGGGGGAAAGGGGTTTCTGCTTACCGTACTTAGCCTAGCAGGACTGACTGCCCACTTACCATCCATCGGGGGTTTGCTCTGGAGCACCTGAACGAGCACCTGCGCCGCGTGGGGGATGCAGGTGAGAGATTCTACTTCACCCTGCTCTGTCCATGCTGCTTGGGGAGATTCCCTGGGCTAGCCTTTCTCCATGGTTCTGATGGAGAAGAGAGGGAGGCCATAGTTTGCAAGTGATTGATAGAGAGACAGAAAGAAAGAAAGCAGAAGTGGACTGGGTACCTTCAGACAATGGTTTGATATTGCAATTGGATCACGGAAGTATCACAAGCGGATCATTGCAACTGGGTTTCCCCCACTTATCAGATTTCCCTCAGAAAGGCTAAATCTGTATTAAATGGGGGGAATTTGTTTTTAATAATAATAATATTTATTCATTTTATAAGAAACAGAAACAAAAAGAATACAACACACACAAAAACATATACAAACATTTCTTATATAAACCTAATTTTCCTTAACATCATGTGACTTCCTTCGGTCCCTTCCTTCTGAATTTCATTATAATACATCTTTAGCAATTTATTCAGCATATTCTAATATCCAGTTATTAATTTAATTATTCCATCACCTATAACCAATTATTTAAATTCTACATTTATTTAACTAAATCTGTATTAAATGGGGGGATTTGGCAATAGTAGTTAGGTGGATGGAGTCTGCTCTGAGTAGTATTAGCATTGGGTACAAACCAAAGACTTTTCAAGGAACAGGGAAGATACAATGATAACTGCTGTTGGTTTTTGTTTGCTTAGTGTTCCTAGTTTGTTTGTTTTTTATTTTAATTTATTTTAAATCTGATATTATCTTTTTTTTCCTTTTTTTAAACTGTCTTCAGTTTCAGATGGAGGGAAAGGCAGGGTTAAAAAGAAAATACAGTAAATACAGAGTAATCCAGCTTCGGCTCATAATGGCATTTTACAAGTTGCATAGCTGAGTCATTCAGAGACACATAGCTTGAATAATATATACGCTTTCCTAACCTGCAGGGAGTCTGCTATGGATGCACAAGGCTGGCATCCTTCCTAGTTTATGACTCAGGAACCTATCACACTTGACTCGGCTGAATTACCTGCTACGGACGCTGCCCATATAATTCCTTATAATTTATCCACTTATAAATAATTCCTTCAAATGTTCGTGTGATTGGCCTGTGAAATGAGAATAGATTATGCCGTTCAAGGCATCACCTAACTAAATAATCAGACACCCTCAACACTTTCTTATAAATGCCACTGGCTTGGAAATGCAACTGAACTTTCCTGCAAAGTAGTTTGATGTTGCTGGATTTGTTGGCATGTGATTAACCTGCCTGATTACATCCCCTGTGCCCTATTTGGATTAAGGCTGCCCCCTTTGGAGAAGGTCCCATCTAAGTCCAGCAGTTCACATTATCAGCCCCACCCTGCATCCAGCCCAGTGATGAGAAAATGGGTTGAGGGGGAAAGTGGTTGTTGGGCAATCTCTCTCACCAACAGATTTTTCCCTTTAAATGCCAGCCCCCTCAAAAAAATAAAAATAAAAAAATCAGAGGGGGTTGGGAATAAAAAAAATTGTAGAGCTGGAAGGGACCTTGAGGATCATCTAGTCCAATCCCCTGCAATGAAGGAATCTGCAGCTGCCCCATACGGGGATCGAACTTGCAACCTTGGCGTTATCAGCACCACACTCTAACCGACTGAGCTGTCCAGGCTTTGAACCCCATTATGCCTCATTATGTGCTCCCGACTATCTAGTTCAAGGGAGCCCCTGCCCCCTACAGAACAGCATCTGCTTTGAATGAAGAAGGCTCCTGGTTCAATCCGTGGCATCTTCGGGAAGAGTAGGAGAAGACCCTAGTTTTAGAACCCTGGAAAGGCATATCAAGTGACTAAACAAATAGCAGCAGCAGCAGCAGCAGCAAGAGAGCAAAATTTTGACTTACTCATCCAGACTTATTCTTAAAACACAGAAATGTGTGTGTCTTTCTATAGGTTCTATATATAATTTGTTCCTATTACTCATTCAGGGAAACTACAGTTTAACTTTGTTTTTACATATCTCAGACTCAATTCATAATTGCAACTGGCTGTGTGGATGGCTCTGCAAAAGGTGGCTAAGAACAGGCGTCTCCAATGTGGCAGGCTGCATTTGGAAAGTGGCTCCTTTGGCAACTACCCTGACATGTCCCCTGATTTCTTTACACAGTTTATGCAGAGGGGTTCAACAGAGCAGGAGCTGTGTGGGGAATCGCTTCTCACAAAGGGTGAGAACTAGAATTGTGGATGCCAGTGAACTACTAGGACAAATTCAAGGTGTTAGTACTAACATTTGTTGTTGTTTAGTCGTTTAGCCATGTCCGACTCTTCGTGAATGGCTTGCAATCTAAGTACCTAGAAGAGTGAACAAATTAAGTTAATTTGGATATGCAGAAGATATTAAAAATAAATTCAAGGAACCGCAAAAAGAGGGGGAAGGAAGTCAAGTTTTGAAATGCTAAAATGGCTGTAAAATTATTGAAATGTATAAATCTGAAAATCATAAATAAAATAAAAATAAGAGTGCCTTCCCCAATACCAACTGTGACAGGGCCTTTTCAGTGGTGGTTTGCCAGTGGTAAGTAGTGGCTGCTGTTATTATTATATTTATTTATATACTCCGCAGACTGGGAGTCAATGTGGCTTACACAAATTAAAACAACACAGATTCCTGCATTACACAGGGTTGGAGTAATGACCCCTGGAATTTACCGACTCCTTGATCAGCTTATTAAGCTAATAAATCTTGAGTAGTCCCCCAACCCAAATTCTTAGGCGTGTAAATGAAATAAAGTGAAAAAAATATCAATATATAATCAACATTTGTTAATCATCCAGTGTGGTGTAGTGGTTAAGAGCGGTAGACTCGTAATCTGGGGAACCGGGTTCGCATCTCCGCTCCTCCACATGCAGCTGCTAGGTGACCTTGGGCTACTCACACTTCTTTGAAGTCTCTCAGCCCCACTCACCTCACAGAGTGTTTGTTGTGGGGGAGGAAGGGAAAGGAGAATGTTAGCCGCTTTGAGACTCTTTCGGGTAATGATAAAGCAGGATATCAAATCCAAACTCAAACTCATCCATCACTGTGATTACTGTGAATCATAAAATGTAAAAAAGAAGGAAGTAAAACAAATATTCCCTCAATAATGATACCATGCATTTTATCTTTTCTAATGAGATGGAATTCAGAGGTTCCTCACTGGCAAGGGAAGTGCATAAATATTGTCTGTCTGTCTGTCTGTCTGTCTGTCTGTCTGTCTGTCTGTCTGTCTGTCTGTCTGTCTGTCTTTCTGTCTTTCTGTCTTTCTGTCTTTCTGTCTTTCTGTTTGTTTATTACCTGCCCTTCACCATAAGGCCCCAAGGAGGGCTACAACATTTAAATAACATTTAAAACAATCTGAAACGCATAAAAAAAATCCCACCATACCTTATAAATTTATTTTCCACCCCAGGCTCTTTCCAATTGCCCTTTTGACCCCATTGTCTTTATTCACCCCCTGCACAGATCCATTAACCCAGGGGCAGCCTTTGGTAATCTTTCATAATATGGCACCCTGTGCAAGGCCAAAATTTGGTGACCCCAAATGGATCTTCTCAATTATGGATCTCCTCAATTTTGCACCCCCCCAGCTCAGCGCTCTGTGCGAGGGAAGTGACAGCACTGCCCTAAATTTGGCGTTGCATCAACCACTTTGGGAAAACCTGGGTATAAATAGACAGCTATGGGGGAAGAGGTGTAGGAGGGATGGAAGAAAAGGTCAGTGTAAAAACAAACCCAAAGCAAGCAACGTTTAAATGAAAAAATGCAACAATACACAAGTACATTCTTAGGTCTGCTGCTTATAGAACAAGTTTCAACATTTATAATCCCTGCATGAGAAGCTGGAGGTTGCATCTCTTAAGTGCAACTTTCAGGGAAACGTAAGAATGAACCTCAACCAAGGACCTGAGAAGGATTTTTCCTTCTTTTCCCCTTAATAAATTGGCAAGAACCCATCCCAATCCTATGAAAATTAATCACACCCTTACCTTCTCCACAAATGCAGCAGGAATGGGAAACTTTAGGAAGCCATGGAAGGATGGAAGGGAAGTCGGTGGAATAGAATTATGGATTGATGTAATTTTTTTCCTTTTCCCCCTTCCTTTTCTTTCAATTTTTTCTTTTTTATTCTTCAGTTCTGTATTTTGTACTCTTATAAATTCATAAATATGTTTTTTTAATGCCTCCATTTCTTGCAGACTCCCTGGGGTTTTCTGTTAAGGCAGATGCCACATTTTGAGCCTGCCAACAAAGGCCGCTGCAACCTGCTTCAAAGTTACCTTGTCAGAACCAGGATACTTCCTGGGTAACTTGAATGCACTTGTCTTGATGGCCTGAATCGAAAGAGTACGTGCCGTTTCCAATAAGACCTTCTATCTATTAGGATTCCTTCCGAACATTTTGCAGTTTGCATAAGGCAAAGACGAATTTTAGCCTCTTTTGAACGCCCCTCGGTTCAAGGAAAGTAGAATTATAAAGAAGACTGAGCCACACAGATAACTACGGATTTCCTTGTCTCTGTATTGCTGTCGCTGCTGCTGTTTCAGTTGAGCTGCTTTCTTTCCGTCTCATTCTTTTTTAAATAAATTAAAAAATGCTACTCACCTCTTCCTGTGCTGTGGGTCTCATTTGATCTTCCTTCCTGTTCATTTCAAAAGCTGCAAGACAACCCAGTGCAGAAGGGTGACCACTACAGGGGGAAAAAAACAAAAAACATAGCCCACACTTGCCAGGAACTAGCAAAGTTAAGAGTGTCTGGCGTTGTGCTACCAGGTACAGAGAATACAATCTCCCATGCTTGCTCAAAAGGGCATTTTGGTACCCAAAGGGGAAAATCCAGTCCGCCCCCACCCTATGATTAATTCACATGGCGCAGGGCTGGTCCAAGACATTTTGCTGCCTGGGGTCCACCCTATCTCTAACTCAAGATGCAATACAGTGGTACCTCGGTTTACAAACACAATTGGTTCCGGAAGTCTGTACTTAACCTGAAGCGAACTTTCCCATTGAAAGTAATGGAAAGTGGATTAATCTGTTCCAAACGGGTCCGCGGAGTACTCAACCTGAAGTGTACTTAACCCAAGGTATGAGTGTAATTGGTTCCGGAAGTCTGTACTTAACCTGAAGCGTACTTAACCTGAAGCAAACTTTCCCGTTGAAAGTAATGGAAAGTGGATTAATCCGTTCCAGACAGGTCCATGGAGTACTTAAACTGAAAATACTTAAACCGAGGTATGACTCTATATCAACAGACCAAAATAAATACATAAATATCACAAACAACTCTCTCTGTACCTGTTACAAAAATACAGGGGTGTAGAATTATATGCATCAGGGGTAGCCAACATGGTGCCCTCTCGATGTTGTTGGGACTACAATTCCCGTCACCTTCAACCAGAGGCCTGGCTAGCAGAGGCTGATGTCTAACATCGTTTGAAGGGCATCAACATTGTTGTCCAACATCGTTTGAAGGGCATCAACATTGACTGGCAGCAGCTCTCCAGGTTTCAGACAGTGAGTCTTTCCCAGCTTTACCTGGGGATTCTGGGGGTGGAACCTGGGACCTCCGACATGCAAAGCAGATGCTACATACTGCAACTAACAATTTGCTGTCTTTTCCTGGCACCTAAGATCTGCTGCCCCACTCTGCCTAATGGTAGGGACTGGAGACACAGTACATTAGGGAGATCTCCTGCACAATCCTCATCCACATCTTTAATAATAATAATAATAATAATAATTTATTATTTATACCCCACCCATTCCTGGAGAACAGGCGAAGTTCCAGCAGACTGGAGGAGGGCAAATGTTGTCCCTATTTTCAAAAAGGGGAAAAGAGAGGACCCAAACAATTACCGCCCAGTCAGCCTGACATCAATACCAGGAAAGATTCTAGAGCAGATCATTAAGCAAACAGTCTGTGAGCACCTAGAAAGAAACTCTGTGATCACTAAAAGTCAGCATGGGTTCCTGAAAAATAAGTCATGTCAGACTAATCTGATCTCATTTTTTGACAGAATTACAAGCCTGGTAGATGAAGGGAACGCTGTGGATGTAGCCTATCTTGATTTCAGCAAGGCCTTTGACAAGGTGCCCCATGATATTCTTGTAAAGAAGCTGGTAAAATGTGGGCTAGACAATGCTACCATTCAGTGGATTTGTAACTGGCTTACTGACCGAACCCAAAGGGTGCTCATCAATGGCTCCTCCTCATCCTGGAGAGTAGTGACTAGTGGGGTGCCACAGGGTTCTGTCTTGGGCCCAGTCTTGTTCAACATCTTTATCAATGACTTGGATGATGGGCTTGAGGGAATCCTGAGCAAGTTTGCAGATGACACCAAATTGGGAGGGGTGGCTAACACCCCAGAGGACAGGATCACACTTCAGAATGACCTTAACAGATTAGACAACTGGGCCAAAGCAAACAAGATGAATTTTAACAAGGAGAAATGTAAAGTACTACACTTGGGCAGAAAAAAATGAAAGGCACAAATATAGGATGGGAGACACCTGGCTTGAGAGCAGTACATGTGAAAAGGATCTAGGAGTCTTGGTTGACCACAAACTTGACATGAGTCAGCAGTGTGATGCAGCAGCTAAAAAAGCCAATGCAATTCTGGGCTGCATCAATAGGAGTATAGCATCTAGATCAAGGGAAGTAATAGTACCACTGTATTCTGCTCTGGTCAGACCTCACCTGGAGTACTGTGTCCAGTTCTGGGCACCACAGTTCAAGAAGGATATTGACAAGCTGGAACGTGTCCAGAAGAGGGCAACCAAAATGGTCAAAGGCCTGGAAACGATGCCTTATGAGGAACGGCTTAGGGAGCTGGGTATGTTTAGCCTGGAGAAGAGAAGGTTAAGGGGTGATATGATAGCCATGTTCAAATATATAAAAGGATGTCATATAGAGGAGGGAGAAAGATTGTTTTCTGCTGCTCCAGAGAAGCGGACACGGAGCAACGGATTCAAACTACAAGAAAGAAAATTCCACCTAAACATTAGGAAGAACTTCCTGACAGTAAGAGCTGTTCGGCAGTGGAATTTGCTGCCAAGGAGTGTGGTGGAGTCTCCTTCTTTGGAGGTCTTTAAGCAGAGGCTTGACAGCCATCTGTCAGGAATGCTTTGATGGTGTTTCCTGCTTGGCAGGGGGTTGGACTGGCTGGCCCTTGTGGTCTCTTCCAACTCTATGATTCTATGATTCTATGATCTGGCTGAGTCTCCCCAGCCACTCTGGGTGGCTTCCAACAGAACAGAACATTAAAATGCAATAATCTATTAAACATTAAAAGCTTCCCTAAACAGGGCTGCCTTCAGCCCTTTAAAGGGCTGCCTTTAATCATCGGTTTCATTATATTGGGGAAATACATTCTATTAGGAGGGAATGTTTTGCAAAAATGTGTATATTAGGCAAGATTGTACACAAAAATGTGTGTAATAGGACAAATGCACACTAAAATGTAGGTGAAGTTGCAAAATGACTTTAAAAAATATACTATCACAAACAGATTTTTGAGATGTGGACTACTAAACATAAGACTGGAAAAAAAGAGAAAGACCTGCCCATTTCTACTAATGACTGAACTTTAAAAACAACCTACTGTTTTAAGCTGAGTGGAATTGAATTTTGCAAACAATGCCGGATTTTGCATTTGCAAAATTCATACAAACATAAAATTGTGGAGCGCACACAGCCTGGCCTCTCCATCACATTGTCTGGATCAAGAATTCCAGGTCATTACTTTTTCTAAGGCATTGTCGCACTGCACAGGCTATGGCATGACAGAATGTTACACCAAACCAACCTCCAGGCAGGATGTCAAGAACCACATATTTGCCGGGAGGTTGGGTGGGAGGACTCTCTGTTTACCACTTGCTATAAAAGGATCAATTGACAGAAAACAAATTAACATGTGTTTTTCATGAGACGCTCCAGAAGCAGCTGTTTCCTCCTCTGAAGGTGAATGGGTTATAGATCGAGCATCAATCAATATGAAGTACCGGGGAGGGGAGCCCCAACTGACCCCGATAGAGCTGAAACGTTTGCAAATATTTCAAAACCTGGCAGCATTCCAAACTTGTACCTGCAAATTTTGTTTTTTTACAATAATTTTTTATTAATTTTTCCAAATAAACAAAACAAATTACATTCAAACAAGTATTCATCCTTCTTAATCCCATTCACTCTGCCGAGCTTGTACCTGCAAATTTTGAATGCTAAATTTAAAAACTGACTTCGCACTTTGAATGTGAAATAATTTGCCTTAATGTTTGAAATGAAAGCAGTGTGGCCATTTCTTGACTGTTTCCAATCTAACATGTATCAGAAATGAAATGCCGTTAAATAGAATATGCCTGTTTAAGATTGTAGTATAATTATAAATAACTGGGAAAACAATGTATTTATTGACACCCCACCTCTTTCTCAAAGGAGCTCAAGGGTGTACATGGTCCGCCCCATCTTTATTTAATCCCCACAGCAGCCCTGTGAGGTAGGCTAGGTGGAGAAGTAGTGACTGACCCAAGGCTATCCAGTGAGCACCATGGCTGAGTGAGGATTTGAGAAAACAATAATCTGTCATTCTTGATCTGCAAATTGCCGAGTCAGTAACTCCTTGAAATTAAGAAGATTCTGCGCTTGTTAATGGAACAAAATCAGCTTACATAAATGCAGCTATTTTTGCTTCTCTGGTTTACAGACCTTGACACACATATAAGCTCATCATTGCAGACCATAATTAAAAGGGAAGGAGATTCATTATGTCCTAGTATGACTGTACTGCTTAAAAGCCTCTTACCTGAAGAGGCTTTGCACCTAACTTGAATGTCTTTTACTTAAGTGAAATAATTGGGAACCATTTTCAGCCATAATAAAGTCACAGGTAGAATTGAGGATTGATGTACAGATGACAAAATATCAAGTACCACTTGAAAGTTACTTAATGGGCAAAAATTGAGGCTTCTGTAGCAGCTTGGAGAAGTCCAATTTAATACATTTTGATACTAGGTGATTACAGACAGATTACTTTCTTTCTTGTTGTCCTCATCCTCCTTTCTCCAATTCACTGTCAACATTTAGGTTTTAAATTCATTGGCCAGTGGTCTTTCTGCGTGCGTCACTGTGTTTTCATGTCTGTATGCTTACGTTAGGTAAAGGTAAAGGGACCCCTGACCATTAGGTCCACTTGCGGACGACACTGGGGTTGCAGCGTTAATCTTGCTTTACTGGCCGAGGGAGCCGGCGTACAGCTTCTGGGTCATGTGGCGAGCATGACTAAGCCGCTTCTAGCGAACCAGAGCAGCACACGGAAACATCGTTTATCTTCCTGCTCGAGCGGTACCTATTTATCTACTTGCACTTTGACGTGCTTTTGAACTGCTAGGTGGACAGGAGCTGGGACCGAGCAACGGGAGGTCACCCCGTCGCAGGGATTAGAACCGCCAACCTTCCGAATGGCAAGCCCTAGACTCAGTGGTTTAGAACACAGCGCCACCCGCATCCCATGCTTATGTTACTCTCTACTTTAAAAAATTGCAACACATATAAGCATCAAAACTCTTTCTACACTGTCAAGCTGGTGTTTTTCCTTTCGTATTTGTTCCTCACAATTACCAAATGTTGCCTACCACCATTGCGTTTTTTGTTGAGTCACAGACCCCATCTGCATTCTGCATTTACAGTAGTATGATACCACTTTAAACAGTGATGCCTTTCACAGAACAAAACCTCTAATTTCTCAGGCTGTGTACGCAGAATATATACTGTATAAAGCTCACCCCACAAAGAATCCTAGGAACTCTAGTTTACCCTTCACAAAGCTACAATTCCTAGCACCTTTAACAAACTACAGTTCACATGATTCTTTAAATGCATTGTGTGTTTGCAGCCTTATTTACAGCCAACCTACTCTGTATGTAGCCAGGCATGAGTGATTTTGAATTTCAAATATGTTTTGTGTACTGTATACATCTGTGCATCCTTAGGCAGACTTGTCATTTTGATTATCTTTTAAAAAGTATGCATGAGAGAGGCACTCTTCATATACTCAGAGGCACTCTTCATATACTCATATACTCTAGCCTAGAATTCATAGAATCATAGAATTGTAGAGTTCGAAGGGATCCCAAGAGTCATCTTGTCCAACCCCCTGCAATGCAGGAATCTCACCTCAAACATCCATGATAGATTGTCATTCAACATCTGCTTAAGAACCTCCAAGGAAAGAAAGTCCACAACCTGAGTCCCGAGAGAGACCGTTCCACTGTCCAACAGCTCTTACTGTCCGAAAGTTCTCACTGATGTTGAGTCAGAATCTCCTTTCTTGTAACTTGAAGCCATTGGTTCGGGTCCTACCCTCCAGAGCAGGAGAAAACAAGCTTGCTCCCTCCCTTCATATATTTGAAGATGGCTATCATATCTCCTCTCCATCTCTTCTTATCCTGGCTAAACATACTCAGCTCCTTCAATCATTCCTCATAAGGAATCCCTTTGAAATACACTTGGAGTTGAAAATGAATTTCATGCTCTTTATTCAGCTTGTGGTAGCAAGAGAAGAATAGCTCTTTCCCCAAAATGTCTGCTATATATACATTATTTACACAATGGGCCTAGTGTGATTGGCTACTTCAGGGCTGCTCCTGTAGGTTGCAGATTCACTTCTGCCAGAAGCCTGATTGGCTGCTCCTGCAGGCCAATCAGGTTGCTGACTCACTTCATCCAGGAGCCTGATTGGCTGCTCCTGCAGGCCAATCAGGTTGCTGATTCACTTCCACCTGGAGCTGGATTGGGTGCCTCCTGCGGACCAATCTAAACGGGGTAATTGTGCCCATGAAAGACCAGGTGCGCAGCCTGGAAGTAATTTTGGACTCACAGCTGTCCATGGAGGTGCAGGTCAATTCTGTGTCCAGGGCAGCTGTCTATCAGTTCCATCTGGTTCGCAGGCTGAGACCCTACCTGCCTGCAGACTGTCTAGCAAGAGTGGTGCATTCTCTAGTTATCTCCCGCTTGGACTACTGCAATGCTCTCTACGTGGGGCTACCCTTGAAGGTGACTCGGAAACTACAACTAATCCAGAATGCAGCAGCTAGACTGGTAACTGGGAGCAGCCGCCGAGACCACATAACACCGGTCTTGAAAGACCTACATTGGCTCCCAGCATGTTTCCGAGCACAATTCAAAGTGTTGGTGCTGACCTTTAAAGCCCTAAACGGCCTCGGTCCAGTATACCTGAAGGAGCGTCTCTACCCCCATCGTTCTGCCAGGACACTGAGGTCCAGCACTGAGGGCCTTCTGGCGGTTCCCTCACTGCGAGAAGCAAAGCTACAGGAAACCAGGCAGAGGGCCTTCTCAGTAGTGGCACCCACCCTGTGGAACACCCTCCCATCAGAGGTCAGAGAGATAAACTACCTGACATTTAGAAAATACCTAAAGGCAGCCCTGTTTAGGGAAGTTTTTAATCTGTGATATTTGATGTATTTTAATGTTTGTTGGAAGCCGCACAGAGTGGCAGGGGAAGCCCAGCCAGATGGGCGGGGTATAAATAATAAATTATTATTATTATTATTATTATTATTATTATTATTATTATTAATCAGACTGCTGCATTCCGGATCCTAATATTCTAGGATTCTGCTCAGTACATAATAACACCCTTTATCAATTCCTTTATTATCTTGGCCGCCCTCCTCTGCACACGTTCCAGTTTGTCAACATCCTGCTTAAATTGTAGTGCCCAGAACTGGATGCAGGACTCCAGTCGGGGTCTGACCAAGGCGGAAAACATACTTCTAGAATTGCTAGAATTTATAAAAGTAAAGGGGCCACCCTCTATCAGCCACAAGCACCCCACTGTTTCCTTCTAAAAGGACTCCTTAATTCCAGAGCACCCAATACGTTTCTGCACATGGCTGAGCCGTTGCCAATGTAGACAACATTAAACTAGTTGGGCCTATGGGTCAAGGGCGTACCCACCATGGGGCAAGTTAGGGCAGCTGCCCTACTCTAGAAGCCAGCTGGCAGCTGCCCCTCTCTAGAAGCAAAAGGACGCAGCGAGGGAGAGGAGGGGAGAGAGCGCAACACTCTCCTGCTGGAGCTCGCCCGGGCTGCCTCCCCACAGCCTTCGCTCGTTCAGCTCATTCTGCTGCTGCTCTTACTAGAGCAAACAAGGAGGGGGGAATGGAGAACCAGAATTGGAAGAGCTGGGGTGTGGATTAAAACACTGTACGTAAAACACCACACTCACTCTGATGTTCCTCCCAGAGAGAGAGAGAGAGAGAGAGAGAGAGAGAGAGAGAGAGAGAGAGAGAGAGAGAGAGAGAGAGAGAGAGAGAGAGAACTTGAAGCTGGCTGCTGAAGGATTGAAGTCTCTCTCTCGCGCGCGCAAAGAGAGGAGGCTGGACAGGGCGAGCCTTCCAAAGCTCCTGTGCCAGTATTTAAGATACAATTTGTTTCCTTGTTTCAGGTAGCAAATGGTCGGCACCACAGCTTTTACTCTTGTCCTTGGGGATAATGAGGTGTGAAAGGAGTTCCGTTTTAACTGGGTGGTTTTGCATAAGGAGGCTTGGAAGGCATGGAAATGCAATGGTGTTATATCTTTCCCAATTGTCCTCCCTCCTTTGTGTCTTTTATCATCCAAGCTGTTTGGGCAGCCACTGTGTGATGTGATCTTAAAAGATGTGTGTTAGAAAGGGTGGGCATGGATGTCTCAGTTTTCTCTTTCAGCCTTAAAGGGCCAGCACCCCTTTATTGCTATAAAGCAGGCATGTCCAACAGGTAGATCATGATCTACTAATAGATCACTGGACGTCTGTGGTAGATCACTGGCTCCCCCCAAAGAAGCTCAGCAACTTTGGCTCCCCTAAAAAAAGCTCTACATCTTTGCCCTGAAGACCCCAAAACAGGGCTTTCCTTCCTAAATAAAGCTAAACTTTGACCTGAACCCGCTAAAACATGGATGGCTTTCCTTCCTAAAAAAAAGCTCAACAACCTCAACCTGAACCCCCAAAAGGGGGTAGATCAATCACTGCCAGTTTTTAACTCTTGGAAGTTGGCCACCCCTGCTATAAAGAGTCTGCATGTAGCTTCATTGGAAGCGATGGTATGTTGGCATTGACAACAGATATTTTTTATGTTGTTATGTATTACGGTTTTTAGTTTCTTTGCTGTCTCACCAATAGAAAAACCTGGGTGGTCACTGTTAGGGAATTTTATGGGGGGGGCACCCAAACGAGGCTTCATTTGGGAATCAAGATTGGCACAAATGCCCTCAAGGGGACCCCATTTGATCCTACAACACCACTCTAGTATCGCACCAACACGAACCCCCTCAAGATCAAGCCCTGTGTAATAAAGGCTCCCTTTCCTACCCTTTCTCTGTTGCCTGAGACTCTATGTAACCATATTTCTTTATGAATGAATACAGTGTATCTTTATTTCTAAATGAAACCCCCTTTTGCTACTCTGGCCAAGGGCTCTCAGGGATGCAGGGAACAGCCATAATCCTTTAAGCAAGAGGTCAGGTAGCCAGGGTGGTGCTCCTCTGCATATCCATAATCCATTCAGGTACCATCTCCTGCCATTCCCAACCCTCCAAAGCCAGAGGCAATACTCACACCTGGACCCATTGTCCCCCCCCCCCCCGGCCAGGTACTCAAGGATCCCCTCCCAGATACTTACTGGTACTTGCTTAACAATGTTCTGGGACATCGTGCATTGTTACCTTATGTTAATCCTGTTTACCTCCTGTTTACCTGTATGCTAATGCCCCTTGCCCCTTCCCCTTTTCTGACGTTTTACCCTGTCACAAGTGATGTATGTATGATGCTTTCGATGTACATTATGGGATGGTGGTGGGAACTTTTAAAAGTTCTTGCAGCCCTGTTCATGGTGTTCAGTCTGGCATTGAACCTGCTGCGCAGTAATAAACCTTGCTGTTTGCTCCGGATCGTGGCTGGACTCCTTCCTTTTATACTCTGCAACGACCACAGGCCCTTGCCTGATGAGCTGGGTGGCTGAGCATTCTCGCACCCAGAATTTTGCCCTAACAGTCGCTTTTTATCTTTGGGCGATGCTCAGAACAAAACAGGAAGAAAGCAGGTGGTGGACTTTTGGGGGAATTGGAGTCCTTTTACTTCTTCTTCTCTCCTTTAGGAGGGATATAACTTTATATAATCCGGACGTATGAAAGGGGTCGGTCTTGCTGTGGGCAGGATTCCTGCATTACCGGGGGGGGGGGGGTTGGACTAGATGACCCTGGGGGTCCCTTTCAGGCCAGCTCTACAGGATTTCTGTGAGGGGTTCAAGTGAAAGGAGCGGCTGTAGATAGTTTCTGTGCTTCAGGCTGCTATCCTATACAGGCTTACCTAGGCATAGATTGATTTCTTAAGATGGTTGTGTGAAAATTATTATGGACAAAGTATAATTATGTAGCGCCTGTATTGTAGGCTCAGCTTATAAATATGTGTAAATAAGCAATACATCATAAAGACACCACTATCTCCACTGTGGAAATATGAACCCTGGGTAAGTGCCTGGGCCCCTGGAATCTCACTGTTGTGGATATTGGGGTGGCATGGAACAATATTAAAACTTGCCCCCCCTCCTCCATTCCCTCAATACTTTTCATATAATCATAGAATCACAGTACTCCAGGTGAGGTCTGACCAGGGCAGAATACAGTGGTACTATTACTTCCCTTGATCTAGATGCTATACTCCTATTGATGCAGCCCAGAATGGGATAAGGCAAAAGATGGGATAAGGCAAAAGCAGGCAAACTTTAATTTATTTATTTGCTAAGCTGATTCCCCTCCGTGTGCTTTGGACTACAACTCCCATCTGCCTCTGGCAGCGCAGTTGTGGTCCAAAGCACGTGGAAGGTGCCAGGCTGTCAAAGGATGCTGTTCATTCATAATATGAGTGCCCATGTGTGTAGTATGGGATATGCCTTGTCCTTGCTCTTGCGTAACCACAGCTGGTCCTCAGCAGGCTCATTGAGAATGTCCCTTTTTATAGCTGCTTGTCCTGACCTTTCTCTGATCCTCCTTATTATTTCCCTGGATTTCCCCCCTTTTGGTGTTATTAGACTGGAGTCAGTTTCACCTGGGCTCTGTAGCCCCACCCACGTCCCCACTTTGTGGCACCTCCCCTCCTGTGCCTTGGCCCCGCCCCTTGCCCCTCCCCTCCCATGCCTTGGGCCCACCCCTTGCCCCCCCCAGTTTTGATCCTGGGTACGCCCCTGCTATGGGTCACACTACAGTATACCTTTAAAGCACCATTTGCCCCCTCAAAGAATCCTGAGCACTGCAGTTTCTTAAGAGTTGCTCAGAACTGTACCTCTGAGAAGGATAAACTACATTGGCCAGAATTCTTTTAGGGGAAGGCGGGGAATGTGATTATCCATTTACAGCGGGCTTTATGGGTTGGGTTTTTTAAAAAAAAACAAAGGGGGAAAACGTCCAAGGCCTAGAAGTCCTGCCACAGCCCCGTGGAAGGACCACGCCAAGGCAGGAAAGTTTTACCAGAATGGGGACGACGAGCGGCTTTGCTGCTGCAGGGTAAGGGAACTACGCATCCCACAATGCCCCTGGGTGGCCGAGCGCTTCCTGGCCGGGAACTACAATTCCCAGCATGCTTTGCGGGTGAGCCGTGCGCGCAGGTATACTGTTGTTCGTGCGAAGTCCGCGGCTAGACAGGTAAGTGAGAGCCGAGCCGCCTGAGGGGATTCGGCAGCGGCGGCGTTAGGAAAGCCTGAGCCCCCGAAAATAGAGAGAGAAAGAAGAAGATAAGTAAAGGAGGGCGAAGAGGCCGCCCCTGAAGCGTTTCGTTTCGAAGATTGCGGGGGGCGCATTCCCAAATTTGAGAAAGCCATTCAGCTCCCTCCCCCCACAACATGTGGGGCTCCAGCTTCAATGCTCTGTAATCCTGGAGCATTAATCCTAAAGCAGTAACACTTACAAGGCATTGTCACTGTTTGTTTTATAGACTTCTTCCCCCCCCTTAGAAAGGCTTCTCAAAATTAGCATTGTTTAATATGTACAGAACAACAGCAGCATACTAAAAGCAGCACAGTAAAGAAAACAAAAAAAGATTTCTTATAAAAGCCAAAGTCTATTAATATTTTTATTTTATGGACCTAGATACCCCAGCCTTTTAGAAAGCCTTCTCAGAAAGTGATTCACAAATTATTTACCCAGGGATCTAGATAAAATAACAATAAAATGTGCACGGTATAAAAGGGTTTATTACAGAAGCCAGCAAGCGTGCATATTTTTAACAATTTGAAAATTAAAGTAATCATAAATAGCCTTACTGAAAGGAAATGTTTTTAAAGCACTCTTAAAAGAAGAAAGGGTGTGATGTGTTTGCGTAGGCAGCGTTGCTGCACATGGGTGCCTTACGAAATTTATAAAGCGGGCGGGAATACTTAGAGCCCTGACCTCAAAGAGCATATAGACTGACATAGAAGGGAAAAGACTGATAGGGGAGTGACCCATTCTTAAAACCTGGTTAAATCTGCTGGAGTAGCATAGAAGCTGAGAGGCTGAGCAATGAATCTATGAGTTTGAATTTTTTCTGTGCTATGAATTGGCTACAAGGCAGCCCATTTGCAGTATGTGGGGGAAGAATACTGACTTGCCCTTACTGGATTGTTGTGTAAGGATTGCACAACTAGGTGAAGCCTGCGAAGTGCTTCAGATGTGATATAAAGGTTAAGCAAGATAATTCATTAACTAGCAACTATTAGTTAAGCAACACCATCCTTAAGGGTTGGACCCATGAGGATTGTCTGAGTCCTTCTAACCCAGCTGGATTGCTTAAATCAACCCTTTCAGACCCAAGATCCACTTTTAACCCAAACATGCATTTGGGAACTCCTTTCTTAATATCTTACCATATATTTGCATGATGGTAGTGCTCCTGCTGTGACCCACCTTGGATCAGGCCATGACCCAGTAGAAGACCAGTGGCTTGGATTACCTGGAGTAAAACTATGGGTTTACCCTTGTGTTACAGAGCTAACTGGCCTCTGCTAGAAGTTCGGCTGCTGGTCCCATGCTGTAGTACATTCTTCCAGTAAATATTTGGCGGGTATCCTCACTTTTCTTTTTTAATCTATAGTTTATTAGATATTTTCACATTATTGAGGTAAAACAGTACAGTCTCATATTCTCCCCCCAGCTTCCTCCTGGTTATAGCATTTTCCTTTCTAATGTTCCGTTGTTTGGCGAGTAGTACAGGGTTCAGGCTCACATGCTCAGATAATAATTAGGATAAATGAGTTCCAATGCTCTGCTTTAGTCCCAGATTAAAAATCGCTGTATTGGAGAAGTTTCCACCTCTGTTATGCCTTCAACTTCTAGATGTGATTATTGCTTGGTGGAGAATTCCAGAAATGCACTGGAAGTTAGTCTTATGTAATTTGTAGAGCAGGATTTTTTCATGGGCTGGTAGGTGTAGTTTTTACTTCCAAAAATCTTGGAAGAATTTTTTTTACACCAAGGGGCCTATGCAATTGTTTATTTTTTTGCAAATTTTCAACCATTTTCTCTGATAAGCTTGGCAGGGATTGGGAAAGCTTGTTAAAGTTGAGGGAGCTGAAATTGTTTAGCCAGGGGAAGAGATAATTAAGAGTGGATACATTAGCTGCCTTCAAATATTTGAATGGCTGTCACATATCTGATAAAGCAAATTCATCCTCTGTTTATTAATTTAAACTCTTCAGCCAAAATAGTTCCCAGAGCAGCTTATGCTTGGTGAAGGAAACCAAGACAGTCACTCCCTTTCAGACCTGCAGTCTAGAAGGCATGACACAAAAAGCACTCCTAAATTTTAAAAACGTATGTGTGGGGTTGGTGCAAGAGTTAATTGGGGGTGGGGTGGGGAGAGAATGTGTATAGCAGCAGTTGCCACAAGTGTAAATTGTGTAAATTGTGTAAACCATGGCATGAGACTAGGGGGCCACAGAGGGAAATGAAAAGTTAAGAGAACAGAGAAGTAACCGAGAAAAGAAAGCAGAAAAGAAAAAAGACATTGATATTTCTTTGCAAGAAGTGCTCATAGAGCGACATAGCAGCCAAAGTAACTTTCAGTCAAGAAAAACATCATTATTGGATAAAGAGTACAATAACTAAAAAGTTTCCACTGCTTTGGGATAAAGCAAAATTGTTTTTCATGGCATTTCCTACTTTGTATTTGGTAGAATAAGGGTTCAGTTGTGTGAATTATTTACTCAGCCTAATGCAGAATTGCCTTAACATAACGGACCAAGGTGATATTTGGTTATCCCTCCCGACAATAGGGACCCAGGTGGCGCTGTGGTTAAACCACTGAGCCTAGGGCTTGCTGATCAGAAGGTTGGCGGTTCGAATCCCTGTGACGGGGTGAGCTCCCGTTGCTTGGTCCCAGCTCCTGCCAACCTAGCAGTTTGAAAGCATGTCAAAATGCAAGTAGATAAATAGGAACTGCTACAGCGGGAAGGTAAACGGCGTTTCCATATGCTGCTCTGGTTCTCCAGAAGCAGCTTTGTCATGCTGGCCACATGACCTGGAAGCTATACGCTGGCTCCCTCGGCCAATAATGCGAGATGAGTGCGCAACCCCAGAGTCGGTCACGACTGGACCTAATGGTCAGGGGTCCCTTTACCTTTACCTTTACCCGACAATAGAACTGGATATAAAAAAGCTCTCTTTTTTGGTCATCAAGCACAAGGGTCACATTGATATAGAAAATCTTAAATTATAAATTTTTATGTGATTATATTTGTATAAATTATAAAAAAATCATAAATAAAACATGCTCTTTCTACCAGTAGGATGGGGTGTGTGTGCCAGGACGGAAACAAGGTCGGAAGGGGGGCACAGTTGGAAAAAGATTGATAAACACTGGTATATAGTATTGAGTGTTTTATCCATGCACATGGTTTTTATTACAGTTTATTCACAGCACTTTTCCTATAAGAAACTAAGTGCATAACATTAAGTTCCAATCTTTTTATTAATGAACTCACATTTTCCCCTAATTATTTGGAGGGTATGTGTACGTGTTAGACTAGAAATGATAATTTGAAGTTGCCTTCAATTCTATCAGTCAAGAATGAAGCTGCTTGGCCATGGCTAATCTTGGATATGAAGTAAGCCTCTTTGCCTCCCAGCTGTTTCTTCGTGGATCAGGTCAGCTGGCAGCATGTGCTGGGCATAGTGATCATTGCGTAATTGGGGGCTGTATGGAAATATTGCTGGTTCTTTCTCCCTCTCAGGACTTGTGATGGCTGTGTCTTGTTTTCTGCAGAACTGTCTTGGAAGTCATGTCCCAGCTAGGCTTTGCTTGCCAGCCTCCTCCTGATGTTGACACTGATGACTGTCTTCAGGAATACTCCTACCTCTTCAGTCCAGACATTCTCAAGTGAGTACTACCAAGTACTAAAACACTGATTTGAAACCTTTTTCTAGATTAATTTTCCCTGTGTGGTTTTCAGTCCTCTCCTCTGCTATGTCTACCGTACCTCCTCACCTGCTCCTCTTGATCTTTGGTGTTAGTCAATTTATACTTTGGTGTTAGTCAATTTATACTTGGTGAGGGTATATTAATAATGATGTGTTGCTTATTTTAACTTGTGTTCTTTTAAAAAAATGTGTTGGGAGTAGCCACAAAACAGTGTTTTTTGTGGGGGGGAAATATTAGAATAAAGGAAATAGGAAGATGTGATATGCATCTTCAGAGCTCAGGGAATCATCTTTACTGATCCCTCCTTTCAGATTTTGTACCAACAGTTTACATGTTGTCGAAGATAGGGAAATGTAACATTTTAAAAATACTGTGAGAGACACATTTAAACTATAAGAGAATTAGGTACATGTGGCATAAGAGATGAAGGGCTCGAATCTCTCTCCCAAAGGCAAAACTGATGCATCATAAGATGGATTTCGTGCAGTTTCAATTTATCTTTTTATACTATCCTCTTAATTCCCTGCTAGTATAAGCCTCCTTCAAGCTTGGAATGACTGTTTGCTTTGTAGAAATATGTCCATGTTTTAGGCCTGCTTGGAAGTACATTGCTCTCATCTCTTAAAGATTTCTAAAGGTGCAATTTCTAGTCACAGCCTCTTTACCAGCAACAGATCCAGTGTCCTTTTTATTTACTTCTGAGAGTTCGTATTTTTCCACTCAAACAGAATTTCTTATTAGGTATGTGTTTATGCCACTACTTGTATCAAAACAGTTACCGGTATTCTGTAGCAGCTGATAATGTTGGATGGCTTTGCCCTTTTTTTATTAAAGATTTTCTTGATTTAGAGAAATATGTGCAATGTCTCTCGTAACATTTTTACAAATCAGTTTCATTTGTTGAGACATTGGGAAGAAAAGGGGAAAAGAGGTAGATGTGGTTTTGCCTTTTGAGGGCTCGTGCAGTTGAATTGGGAAAGTGGTTATCTTTTTGCCTAATCTGCTTCACGAGACTCCTGTGAAGGCCTAAATTACTTTCAGTGCAAGGGTGACAAATAAAGATTGACTTCTAGCATATTAGTAAACTGTCTTCCTATCAGACATGCATTTCATAGTACAAGTGGCATCTGCTAAGTGGAGTATTCAGGAAACCTCTGGTCTGCCTGGGATTGATGTGATCTGACCTGACTGAATTTCCCTCATCCCTCCTTTTTGTATGTGTCTTTACTGATGCTGCTCTTTCTGAAAGTGCATTGTGAAAAGTATGTGAATCCCACTTGCCATGGTTTCAGACGTCCTTTTTCTTTCTAGGGGAAAAGTTGCATTCATCACTGGTGGCGGCTCCGGCATTGGATTCCGCACAGCTGAGATTCTGATGAGGTATGGACACTCTGGTGCAGGAGCAGCTTGGCCTTACTTAGCTTGCGATGCTTTTGGTCTCTGCTGTATTCTCCTGCAGCTGCAGCCAGCCTGTTCCTAGGAAGCAAATCCTTCCTTCCCTTTGCAGCTGTATCGTGCTTCATGCCATTTGTGTTTTCTGCAGCTTTTTTGCAGATGTGTGTCCTACAACATGGGGTGAGATGTGCTATGGAACTGCAGCCATTTGGGATTCTCCATATATCGGGATGTCTTTCTGCACTTTACATGATCACTGCCATGTAGCAGCCTGGTTGGAAGGAAAGGTGGCAGGATGTTATCAAGGAGAGTTGCCCCCTCCCCCCAAAAATAGCACACACACTTGTAAAAAATCTGAATGCCACAGCTCCACAACCTGGGAGAAGAACACAAGCCCCCCCTAAGCACAACCAAATTAAATATACAAATGACTATATCTAAAACCTATCCAAACTGCACAGTATTGGCCAGTGTTAATACCTGAGCTTTATGGTTTCTGGGTTCTCCAATCTGATGGCAGATTGCGGACATACATGGAGATCACTCGATTAGCTTAGTCAGCACACAGGCATACTGAACCCCCATGGCTGGTAGCAGAGGTGTGTCTGAGTAGACAAGCGAGTGATGAGCACAAGGTGTTCTGTGTCACCCTCACCATCTAAGGTTTTGCTTGCAGGCATGGCTGTCATACTATCATTGCCAGCAGGAACCTCCAGAGGCTAACAGAGGTGAGTGGACGGGAGATTGTCATGCCTTTCAGATGCAAAGCAAGGCCTCGGCAGAGGCAGCTCTGCTGGAGTCACCTGTCTCAAGCAACAGATTGGGGAGGTGTTAAGGGTGGTATAGACCAGTGGTTCTAATACTTTTTTCCTCTGGGCCACACTTTCAGAATAAAAATTTGCTCGCTCCACGCCAAATTTCTTATTGATGAGAAATACATTGGAAAACAACACTGGCATGTTTAAACACACCTCATGAAATGTTTAAATGTTTCTTTGATTGCCCTTGAATCTTCCTGCCACACTTGCCACCCTCTCCTGCCACTCCAGTGTGGCCTCACCCTTGACAACCACTGGCATTCGCAGAAGACAGATGGATCTGATCTGTGGGCACTCTTGTGCAAGATCTGTTCAAAGGAAGAAAAGTTTCACAACACAATGGCTTCCTTCTTCTTTAAGTTAAGAAAAAGGTGGTGGATAGGACAACTCGTGAGTGAGGCCTGAAGAAAACTTGGAAGCTGGGGATGAAGGGAAGAGCATTCTAAGCTGTGTTTCTCTCTTAGGACAAACTGCCCCACTAACCTCAGCCAGCCACCAGCCAGCCCCTACTTACCTGCCTTCTTACATTCAGTCTAGGGATGGAACAGCCAATCAGCTTCCTTCTCCTTAGTCTCAGGGTTTGCCTGGTAGAACTGAGCAAGGGGAAGAAGGACAAAACTAAAACTAGTTGGCTCTGTCACTGACTGTGACTCCACCTACTGTTGGTCTCCCCATCTTCCACCCAAATGGTTGCAGAAAAGCAGAGAACTGAGATTGGGGGAAATGAGAAATGTAGGGAACCAAAACTGAAAGATCCCTTCTTGTCTACCTACAACTGAGATGTGGTCCCTCCCATGAATATTGGTTTTCATCTTCAATTCTCCTGGTGCACAGCCCTTAACATACCACATCATAGATTCTCAGAGGTGAGCCTCTGTTTCCAAGTAAGAGGTATCTGAAATGTTTCACAGAAGCCTTTTGAAAACCTTACTAAACTATGCAATATGTTGCTGAAACCAGGAAGGGTTTCCCCATCCAACAGCACAGCAGGTGCTTAACATGGAAATGTTGCCCTGATTCTTGACACAAATCCCTTTTCCCAGTCTCTTGACACAAATCCCCTTTTCCCATGCTGCAACAGGAAGACAGAAGAAGGGGGTCATTTATTACCGAATATTCTTTTCCTTTTTTTAAATAGGCTGCCAAGAAACTATCAGTGGCCACTGGCCAGCGATGCCTGCCCCTCACGCTGGATGTCAGGCAGCCACAGATGATCATGGCAGCCGTGGATGAGGCCCTCAAGGAATTTGAGAGGATTGATATCCTTGTCAACAGTAAGTTATTTGCTTTGGCAGAGGACATTCATGGGGCGTACTGCTGGCCGGCCACCTGTCTGCAAGCTGGGGGGAAATGCTCACTGTTGCATGCTCTGGGAGGGTGATCTTTGAGGGTGCTGGCAGGGCTGTTTTAGTAATAGGCCAGGGATAGGGAACATTTTTGAGGCCAAGGGCCACATGCTCTTCTGAGAAACCTTCTGAGGGCCATATTCCAGGGGTGTTTGGCAGGGGGGCAGGGACAAAAGTGGGCAGAGCAATGAATGTAAACTAGTTGCTCTGCAAACATACTCTCTCCCCAGCTGCCCCCACCCCCTGTAAATCAAGTAAATAAATAAAAAATACTTAACTAAAAGTAGAAGAAAACCAGAACGTTAGAAATTGAAAGGCTCGCTGAGGTCACTTGTGGTGCATTCTAGGAATGCAACTGGAAACCAGAGTGAGCAATAGGCGTGGCTTCCGCAAACTGGCCAATCGCGTCACAGACAGGACAGGTCATTGTCCTTCCCCTTCACTGCCCCCCCCAAAAAACTGGCTACACCGATGCACATACCCCTCTCTTGCTTGTCCAGGCAAGCAAGAGGCATCCTCAAAGTTCAAGGAAACATCCCAGCCAGGCAAAAGCAGGGCCATGGAGGGGTGTGGCTTGGAGCCAGATAAAGAGGCCTGGAGGGAGCCTAGGCTGGATGTTCCCCACCCCTGTAGTAAGCAGTGAAATGGAGTGGTTTCTGATGCCACAGCATGCCCTTGTACCAGCCCCGCCTGCCTTGCCAGCCTGCCTTGCCATGCTGATTCAGTCTCCAACTTCTCTCTCTCACTCCCTTGTCCCCAGATGCTGCTGGAAACTTCCTGTGCCCAGCCAGCGCTCTGTCCTTTAATGCCTACAAAACCGTGATTGAGATCGACACCTTAGGAACATTCAACGTCTCCAAAGTTCTGTATGAGAAGTGTCTCCGTGTAAGTTTCTCTCCTCCATAAGAGGCTTCTCTCCCTGCGGACAGAGATGTTCCTCAGCTCCTGCACTCTGGGGTCAATTGCCCTGGGCAGGGGTAGGGAAGCTTTTTTTAAACACCTGAGGGACATGTTCCCTTCAAGAAAAGAAAGGGGGGGAGGTTTCTATTTATGCCAGCAATGTTCATTTTGGGTTGTGTCTCCTGCCCTTGCTGTTAATCCTTTCTGCCATTGTTCCCAGAGCTGACTTTATTTTGTTGATCTAGGACCATGGCGGAGTCATTGTCAATATCTCGGCAACCCTAAGCTACAAAGGTCAGGCTCTCCAGATGCATGCAGGGACAGCTAAGGCAGCCATAGGTACCGTAAGCAATTTGGCTCCCCTTCTCATCTACACCCTTAATCAAGTTTTATTCCTCTCCCCGTCCCTCCCACCCAAGTGCAAGTTATGGTGCTCTGGTGCCACCTACAGTCTAGAAGAGATGTTGCAGCTTCCATATTGAGCAACAGAGAAGCCTTCTGGCCCACAATGATACTGTCCTGGGAAGACCACTTCTAGGACCTGGGTGCCCTCCCTGTCTGAATTTTTAAAAGAAGAGTTGCTATCTGCAAATGCATATAGTATGGTATTATATTGACTGTGTTTGGATGTAATGCTAAGCCATGGTTTGCTGTGTTTTTACTATGTTGGAAGCCACTTGGGAGTGGCTGGGGCAATCCAGTCAGATGGGCGGGGTATAAATAATGAAAGTGTTGTTGTTGTTGAATGAAAGTGTTGTTGTTGTTACGGTGAGCCTACAGCAGTGATTCCCCTCCCTGGCATGGCAACAATGAAGTTATGGGAAGCTTCTGCTCTAGATTAATTGTACTTCAGCATGTTGTCTGAACTCCAAACAGTGGTTCACTTAACGTCAGTTAGTGAAAACAAGCCAGTTCATCAATTATGGTTTGACATTAGCTCATTTCAACAGTTTGTCCAGGTTCAAGCAAAATGGTTAATCAAAAACAGACGCAAATGCTTCCAAAGTAAAACTTGTAGCTGTGCTGGAGGAGGAAGGGGGAAGTGTATGAGTGCTTGGCTCATTCTCCTAGCACAGGCATATCCAACTCCCAAGAGACTGCGATCTACTCCCACTAAAAAAAAAAAACTGGCAGTGATCTACCCATTGGATTGACCAAAGTTGTTGAGCTTTTTGCGGGGAGGAAGACCAGTTGGACCTGTTAGGTTTCTATTCCTCTCACTGTCCAGGTCACATGCCTGTGTTATGCATTCCGGCAAAGATTGTTGGAATCACGGAACGGATGTTTGCTGTATTCTGTTTCCGTTTATTTTTGTTTTCTTCAGACTTCTCTCAGAGAGAGGAGACATGTTTCCTGTTGTTGTTGCTACAGCTGCCTTTTGTAGTGGTGCTGGGAATTCAGCCCCTGGTTAGGATCACCTGTCCTAGCACTAAACCATTAACATCTGAATCAGCCCAATGTCTTGTCAAGAGTTTTGCAAATTCAGCTGGCTTTCATTCATCCTATTGCTTTCTGTGTGGTGGGTTTCACTATTTCTTTTCTTTTTGTGAAGTGCTGAATGGCTTGAGAAATTCTGTTTGTTTTGCTTCTGTTTATTGTCCTAATGATATATATATACATTTAACACACATACATGCAATGTAATTCTTCCATGTGCAAAAGGAGAATTCCATTCCAGCTTGTTATGGATAGGGCCCCTTTCAATCACCAAGAGACAGTGCTTTTGCAGGGGCAGAGTTGATGCGGGTGCCTTGTGAATGGGCAAGAACCAGATTTAGATTTGCTGTAATTCTTTGCTTTTCAAGATTTGTTCTTGAACCTCTCTGTTTGTCTTCTCCCTTACAGATTCAATGACAAAACATCTGGCTGTGGAATGGGGTCCTAATGGAATCAGAGTGAATAGCCTGGCGCCAGGTCCTATTTCGGGTACAGAGGGTCACCGCCGCTTAGGTAAACCATTAAATATAATTTGAAGTGCTGTCTGTGTGATTTACCTGGAAAAGAAACAACTGGGGAGACCACCCGGCCATGAAGGTCACTGGGCAACCTTGGACCAGTCACCTCTCTCACAAGGTTGTTGTAGGAGTAAAGTGGGGAAGAATGCATGCCTTCTTTACCTCTTTGGGGGGGAGAGCACAGCATACATAAATTAAAGTAAATAGGCATGCCTATACTATCCATTAGACTTTCCAGGGTGGATGGTTCATAAGAATTAATAAAATTCAGTAGATGACTTGAATCAAGACTTGTTAGATTGAGACTCAATGAACTTGCAGTGAAACACTTCCAACAATCTTCTGTGCCAAGCAGGGAATCAGACAATATGTTATTTATACTCAAACATCACGAAGCATTCGGAGTTGCTTTTACAACAGGGGCGGCTAACAGGGGTGCAGACCACATGCATACATTCGGACTGCCCCCTCTATGCTTGTAAGCCAATCAGCTGAGGAGAATGGGGGTTCTCCCCCTTTGCAGCTAAGCAATGGGGTACAAAAGGGAGGGAGAGAAAAGAAAGGCAATTTTTTTAAAGGGGGGGTGCCTCTCCTCCCTCTGAGGCACCACCATTGGAATAAGGTCTTAGCGCTTAGGAAACGTGAAGGAGTTCTTCAGGAGATGTTGGGCTTTGTTCTTTTTTTTGTGGGCTTCCCAGAGTAATCTGCTTTGCCACTGTGAAAACAGAATCCTGGTTTTGATGGCACATCTGTGCTGAGGGACCTGCAACAACAAGGCCTTGTGGTTAACGTTTAAAGCTCTCAACAACTTGGGACCAGGTTTCAATTTGTATTCTTCTCTGCTGGTTTTCGTGTTGCATTTTTCTGTTTTAGCGATACTGTTTATGATGTACACCACTTAGAGCCAGTGTGGCGCAGTGGTTGGAGTGTTCAACTAGGACTTGGCAGTCCGGGGATCAAATCCCCACTCTGCCATGAAGCTCCCTGGGTGATCTTGGGCCATTTGCTCACTCTCAGCCTAACCTGCCTCACAGGATAAAACGGGGAGGGGGGAGGAGAACTTCATAGGCCACTTTGAGCTCCTTGGAGGAGAGGTGCACTACAAATGCAATACATAAAAATTGTGTGTGTGTGTGCGCGCGTGCCATTTTGAAGCAAAGACATTGCTTTCCTCCTTCTTGTTTTTAGTTCAGCCTCATCCAGAAGCACAAAACCTTTTTCGGAATATCCCCCTCCAGCGGGTGGGGAACAAGACGGAGATTGCTCACAGCGTCCTGTATCTGGCCAGCCCCCTTGCCTCGTATGTGAGCGGCACAACCCTGGTGGTGGACGGCGGGGCCTGGATGACCTCCGAGAACAACTTCCCCTCACTGTTGGGTATTGCCTCACACTCTGCTAAGCTATAGGTGACGTTTCTTTCCCCCTCTGCGGGACTGGAAGCAGGGGCGTTGCTAGGTACTCAAATAAAACAAATAATAATAATAAAAAGGCTGCAGGGCCGGGGTGGGGTGGGGGTGTGCATGTGCTGCAGTACACACATTTGCACTGAATTAGTATATGCTCATGTGTATGCATGGAGGCAAACACACTTTGCAGCGTGCTCAACAGCCCATTAAGAATTGGAGAGAAAAGAAAAGAAATAGTCCATTAATAAAAGGGGAGGGAGGAGCAGGGTTATCCAGAGAGCCCAGCACAGAAAACCTGGGGCCTGGCTACCCCCTAGCAACGTCCCTGATTAGATAGTTATAAAGTAGATTTGGGGAACCTTTGGCCGATGGGAGTTGTAGTTCAGCAACATCTGGAGAGCCAGAGGTCCCCCACACCTGCTGTAAAGGTCCTTGTGTCAAGAAAGCCACAGTCCTCGGGTGAGACTTTTTGTCGTGCCCCTCCAGTGCAGGGGGAAGCAGAAGATAAATTGGAGGAATGACAGTTGATCCGCAAGGTATTCTGATTCTCATGTTATTTAACATTTGCAACAATTTCAGCTGCTTGCTTTGGATTCCATCTCAGTTTTCCCCCAACCTCCTCTCTTACAGGCGTCTGGGCTACAGAATTAAAGAAAGAGAA
This sequence comes from Zootoca vivipara, assembly GCF_965207765.1. Taxonomy (NCBI): domain Eukaryota; kingdom Metazoa; phylum Chordata; class Lepidosauria; order Squamata; family Lacertidae; genus Zootoca; species Zootoca vivipara. The sequence continues at coordinate 35,727,288 of NC_142596.1, forward strand.
ATGAAACATGACCCTGGGAACCTGACGGATGGGACACTGCAACTTTGACGCTACTCTCCGCAGAGCCAAAGGAGTCAGCCACTCACCTCCTCTAGCAGCAAGATAACTTTTAGACAACAGTGGTAATGGTGCTGTTTGAGATGGATGCTGGGCGCAGAGGCTAGGAGGTTGCAGCCTATTATATTCTCACCTAAAAGCTTTCTCTTGAATGCCCATGATTGCCTTGTGTGGCACTAAACCGTTGTCTGGAGTGGCAGCCTGGAAGAACAGAGATTTGGCTTGATTCACATTTAAACCTTGACATCCTTTGCTTTGCCTGTGCTGTTTGCCGTCTGAGCCTTTTTGTCAAGGAAAGGGGTGAGTGTGCCCGTCTGTCTGTGTTGTGTATCTGCCCCTCCAGCCTGAATCCTCTCCCCCTCTAATCTTCATGATTCTGGACCAAACAGGGTGATTCTGCACTTTTTTGCCAATGCTCTTTATTTGTCTGTTAGGGGAAATACGTCACTCCCCGCCAAAAAAAAACCCAACACTCTTCTTTTTTATCTAATAAATTCCATATGGAATCTTTGCTTCTTGCTAAGCTTGTAGTTTCACTATTGGTCCAGTTCCTAAAGCAGCATGCTTTTCCTATGAGAGTCTCTGCTCCTTGAAGGAAGAATTCATTATTCCCCTTGATGATACTGCACTGCATTATGCTGCGCTCCCTAAAATGGCACTCATATGAGTTGCAGTCAGCACTCAAACATGAGCTGCATTTAGGTGATCACATCTTGGCTTAATAAGCTGAGACATGCACAAGCTTCATGAACCCACATGCTCCCACTCCACTGTGCCCTTCTCATGAGAGGGGAGAAGGCTTCAGCTAACCATGGTTTCCTGTTACATCCAAACCAGGTTAGTGACTCTCAAACCAGCTGGAATACAAAACCATGGTATATAGTTGCCTTCTAGATCCTGGCTTTTTGGGAAGCCATCAAGCACAGTCTCCTAGTTTGGGTGTAATAACAGGAAGTTGTGGTTACCTTCAGCTTATTGTCTTGTTCACTCATAAAAAGGAATAAAATGGGATCAAAGGGGCTGTATATGGGTGGCATGAAGTTCATTTGTATCTCATCGTATCAAGCTGAGATTTGAGCTTTGGAATGTGGCCTGTGTTGGATAAATGGAGCTTTGGAATGTGGCCTGTGTTGGATAAATGTGCTACAGGAACTTATTAGCATTTATTAATCACCTTCCACACATGTCTCAAGACATATGAACAGCGAATTAAGTCCATTTTACATACTTAGAAAGTAATACTACAGGTATTTGTGTTTTAAACTTAGCACATTTCTTATAAAAACAATACACACACACACACACACACACACACACACACACACACACACAAAGGAACTGCAGATCATAAAAAAAAATAAGCAGAGCAGGCTCTGTTCCTGGTATAGCCCATATATTGCCTCTAAAAATTCCATGACGGCAGCTTTGCTTCCTTTGGAGTCAGCCCGAAATCCCCCATCCCTGGAGTAAAAGTTATCTGAGCTCAGGGGCCACATTATCTCATGCGCAGCCTTCCAAGGAGCTGTCACATGTGAATGGTGGCTGGGAGCAGAAAGTTGCTTATCACACGGGGGGTCTCCCTTGCTTGCCACTGAATGAACTCAAAAAACCCCGATCCTTTTTCTCCTGCATGCCCTCCTACAATGGAGAGGGACAGGATGCTTGCACTGTTTGTTTCTTTGCTGTGATGCTGATTCTCACCAGCATTTCTGCTCCTGGCCACCACCCGCAGGCAAGTGAGGAAATTATGCAATTGCTATTGATTTCGGAGATTGCTGAGCAAAGTGGTAGAGAGAGGGACAAGGAGCTTAGCAGTTTCTTCAATGAGCCCCGGCGGGGACCGGGGGACCTGCTAGTTAAAAACTGATTCCTACTAACACTACACCACACACACCAAGAAAGCACTACTTAATAGCTTAAAAGGCACCAGCTACCTTGTCAGGCAGTCATATTGTTATTGCTTGTAGCCCAATAGTCATTACAATATGGGCTGTCATGTGGAAGATGGAGCAAGCACATAGTTGAACTAGGGAAAACACAGAAAGCAGTAACGGCCACCGACTTGGATGGCTTCAAAAGAGGATTGGGCAAATCCATGGAGAGGGCAATTGATGGCTACTAACCATGATGGCTATGCCCTGCCTCCACGGTCGGAGGCAGCAGCGCTTCTGAATGCAGGTGCTAGAAACCCCAGGAAGGGGGAAGGCTCTGGCTTGCTGGTTTGAGAACAGGATGCTGGACTAGATGAGCCACTGGCCTGATCCAGCAGGCTCTTCCTTTGTTCCTAAGTTGGTTTTCTGCTGCTCCAGAAGGTAGGACCCAAACCAATGGGTTCAAATTACAAGAAAGATGCCAACTAGACATTTGAAAGAACTTTCTGATGGTAAGAGATGTTTTGACAGTGGAACGGACTACGTGGGAAAGTAGTGAACTCCTTCACTGGAGGTTTTTATGCAGAGGTTGGATGGCTATCTGTAAAGGGTTCTTCAGCTGTGATTCCTGCATTGCTGGAGGTGGGCTGCATGACCCTTGGGTGTCCCTTTCAAATTCTACAGCTCTAGGATTCTATTAATATTAATAAGAATAAAAACCCAATTGAAAAGTAAGTTAAAACATATCAATTTTTGGAACTGCAAAATATTGTAGCTTAATTATTGCCATGGGGCAATGGAACTGCGATGGCTCAGCTGGCAGACCATTAATCTCAGGGTCATGGGTTCAAGCCCCATGTTGGGCAAAGCGTTCCTGCTCTACAATGCTATGAGTCACAGGCATACCATGAAAATAGTTCTAAAAACAGTACCAAAAGAGCAACTAATAAAAGGATTAAAAACAATACAAAATGAACCCGAATCGTTTAGCTTAAAAAGAGATTTCCTTGACGCTTGACTTGATTTGAATCAAAACGGCAGCAATAGCTTTTGCCACTGCTACTGTGTTCAAACCTGTTGTATAGGTCAGAGGTTTTCAACCTTCTTGAGCCCACGGCTCCCTTGGCCAACTACACTCTTTCTACGGCACCCCTGTAGGGCTCAGGAGCCCAGTTATGTCACCCCTTGCCGGCAGACTCTCACCCTTTTTTGAGCATCCTCCCTTGTGGAGTGTTCGCTCAGCCTCCTCTCCCCTCCTTGGAGTCCTCTGGGCAGCCACTGCTGTTGCCCGTTGTCTCCTGGTCTGAGCTGCCTCCCCCCCTCCCCAAAGAGAGGGGCCTGTAGCCAGGGCTGCTGCAACAAACAGCTGTGCAAGCCATTGGAAGGCAGAGACACAAGAGGGCATCAGAAGAGAGAGAGAATGAAAGAAGGATACAGTAGAGGCCAGTGTTGCCCATGGCGCCCCTGACCATCATTCAAGGGACCCCAGGGTGCCATAGCGCTCCGGTTGAAAACCACTGGTATAGGTCATAAACTTGTCTACGATGGTTCAGCAACCATCTAATTTTGAAATCATCAGATTGACCGGGAAAATTATGAAATGAGTCAAGAAATTCTATCCCTGGGTAAGTTGTGTAAAAGGCCAAACAAGATATAGTGCACAATGTATTTGATCTGGCCTGGTCTGTGTACACAAAGGCCTATTAAATAATTTACTCCTCAGGTATTGTATGGACATAGTTTGGAATCTAAGCAAAGTAAATGCATCTCTAACAGGGAAAAAAACAAGTTAAACCCCACAGATAAGCAGCCCTTTTATAGCTTTGTTAATACACCTGTTTGCTAGGCACTCGCTTCATTTCCAGGGCTGGGTTTTTAATCTCTGTTTACATTACATTTATCCCAAATGCACATTTATCCTCTACTTCATTTTTAAAATACTGGTGTTCACTGCATTGTTTCTCACACCTGGATAGCTCAGTCAGTAGAGCATGAGACTCTTAATCTCAGGGTCATGTTTCGAACCCCACATTGGGCAAAAGATTCCCACATTGCAGGGGGTTGGACTAGATGGCCCTCAGGGTCCCTTCCAACCCTACAATTCTCTGATTCTATTATTCTAAATCTGTTCCACAGCAACTGGAGTCCTTAAGCCATCCCTAATCCATACCTAGCCAAGGTACATAGGGTAAAGACACCCCCATCCCCTCTGGTATGTACACAAACAGAAACAAATCTGACACTAACGAATGTTTTGCTTGTTGGCATAATGACCAGAAGCTATGTGTGGTCCTGCAGTCCTGCCCACAACCAGTGGGAATGTTGGTTAACCTTCAGCACTTGTTGCCCACACCCTTTCACACATACTTTTACCTCCTTGAGGACCAGGAACTTAATGTGTTCCTTCCTTCTTAAATTATAGTTGAATTATTATTTTTTAATCTGAATTCTCTCTCCAGCGCTGCTCCTGAAGAATTAGGCCATGCAGATAGTTGTGTTAATGAGGCGAGAGCTCATTTACATGAAGAGCCATACTTGAGCCTGCCCCTCCGCCCCAAGCTCTCTTCGTCATCCTCATGTAACTCCTGAGAGAAGGAGAATGAGGCTTAAAAATAGTTTTTGTCCTGTAACCTCCTGTATGTTATATCTTTGTTGAATTCCTGCCTCCTCTTTTCTTGCGGCTTTCACACATCCATCAGCGAATGTTTAATCTTGCCCTCGGTAAAGGGACCTGCTCTCTTCCTTGTTCTCTGTGCTGCCGTCTATTTACTTTTAATGTTCACATTTATTCCTAGGACTAAATGACGTCAACAAACAGGACTTGCCTGGTGCCAATGTCATTGGCCTTTAATCATTCCTGTTCATCCAGGCATTTTTTGGGTCTTCATTTAACCATAATGCAGAATGATTCTGGCCTGACTTGGGGCTCATCTTTTTTAGGAAATTTCCCTTTTTGTTCTTGCTGATGGATGGAAACTTGATGACGATGGAGGCGTTTTATTCTGTGTTGTGGATTTTAAATGGTAAACCCTTGTCTTTTAATATTTTGTTCATCACCTTGAGACATTTTTTAGAAAGCGATGAACAAATGATAACACTGCGGTGCAAGAGAGCTGCTCTTGCGTGTCTCATGCTGCTGGCATGGCTTTCTGGGTTTTGCTCAGGGAGCTTTCTTCTCCCCTGACACTGCTGGAAGGATGGGGAGATATGAGCCCATCAGTTATGCCAAATGTGTCCCTCCAGGTCTCTCTCTCTCTCTGGTGTCATGGACTGGCTGGATGCAGAGGAATGGTGGGAGGAACCAGCTGGGGAACCTCCAAGGGAAGAAGGCTCAGAGCCAGGGGACCAGGGAGGTGGGACACTGACAAGTGGCCAGAGGGAGAAGAGGAGCAGAACTGGGGGCAGTAGGTGTCAGAAGGCAACAGGGTTTAGTGAGCAGGAAGAGGCTGGGGCAGAGGGCAGTCCAGAGGCAGGAGAGGAGTGGGGCCAGGAGGCAGAGATAAGCTAAGCTGCTGAAGAACCCAGGGAGTCCCCACCCCCTCCTGCTTCAACCAGCTCCCGTCCCCCTGGTCTCCAGAATATGCAAAGAAATGAAGAGGGCGGAGCAACGAACGACAAGGTGACATAGCTTAGACTATCGGGGAAGGAACCAGGGGTAGAGCCTTAGGGAGCAGTGGGAAAGTGGAGAGACCTCAGTCCTCACAACTGCCTCATTGGGGCAAGACATGCTGGAAAGAGTTGCTGGGATCACGAAGCCTGAGCTGTTTTGTTTTCTTTGAATAAAGAGTTAATTTCACTGACACCAGGTGCTTTTTTTGCTGACCTATGCCTGACTCCAGCTCCTGACAGGTGGACCTTGGAACACCCCTTCTGCAGCCCCCTTCCCCTCACCTGCTCTGCTTTGCCCCCCCTTTGAGTGTTTTTACCTGGCCAGAAAGTGCCCTTGAACTGAGATAATCCCTCTCACTTGCCCAGATGGATGAGTGGGCAAGTGGGTGCAGAAAACGGCCTACTGTACAAAGGTAAAATTCACATTGGTTGCTCTGCCCACTTTTGCCTCTAGGCCCGCCCACCACTGGCCTGCGGCCCCCCAGCAGGGAATAAGGCCCTCAGACTGAAAAATGCTTCCTCCCTCCCCACCCCTGACTTAAGCCATGCTTGTTGTAGGCAAGCAATGTAGTTGCTGCTTAGGACTGCGTAGTGAGTGGGCAGGTTTCTGCCTGTCATTCTTCCTTCCTTCACATGAAAGGTTGTCAAGTGAACCGTTGCTAGGCAACTAATCCATCCTCCCCTCTGTGGCCAATGGGATTGCTCAAGCTGGCACCCTGCAGCACTTCCTACTACTGTACAGAGGCCATTGTAGCTATAGCAACCAGCAGGTGATATGATAGCATCATCCCCATCAGTGCTTTCAGGCTGACTAGGCTTGGGTGGCAGATTTTCAAAGCATGTCTTTGGGTGGCACCTAAAGTCTCTGGCAAGGCAGGTGCAGGAGCCCGCATGGCCACAATCAATCCTCAGAACATGCAATATGAGTTCAGGTGGTTTCTGCACCATCCTGGAAACCTTTGCTTGTCAATGGGTTTCATTAAAAGTAATAATTTAAACAGCCACGACACATGTAGTAGGGCAAATGTTTTGCACACAGATTTGGCCTTCAGCATCTCCAGTGATAGCATGGCAGGAAATCTCTGCTGGAAAGATGCTCCCAGGAGAGAGTGTTTAAAAACAAGCTAATGAGGACTTAGCATGACAGATAGATCTGTCAATTTTGATTATCTCATTTTATCATTTTTCCAGTCACAAATTCAGTTCTGCAGCAATTTGCAATCCTCATGGAGATGCACCAGCATTTTAGTGTGACTTTCTCCTAATAAACACATTTCGGCCAGACAATTTCCTCCCATAGCACATTTTATGTCATTTTCACTAATATGTGCATTTTTATATAGTGAAAATGCATTTTTTAATTTTGCATACTTGGAGAACAGCATTGCAAAATCCAAAGGTGTGTGAACTTTGAAGGGGAGCTTTGTTTCTGTTTGCATATTGTTTCAGCTAGCAGGTTCTCCTTTAAATGCGAACTGAACCAAATTTGTCCTTCATCCCTACTCACAGAATACTGAGTGTCTGTTGGGGGGGGGAGTGGAATGGAGAGTTCAGGAAAAGAGGCTGGCTGGCAGACTGCCTGGGACCTTAAAGAGGCACATTCCATGTGAACCGCCCTGAGACCTCTGGTTATAGGACAGTATATTCTAATAATAATAATAATAATAATAATAATAATAATAATAATACTGCAACAACTTGCTACGGGTCCCACTTGTGCAAATCGAAGGCAAACTTTGCCTGGAGAACTCTCTTGAGGTGTCATCTGATGGAGCTGACTCAGCGCAGCAGCTGTCCCTCAACAGAACAACTCATCCGCTCCACCCCCACCCCCACATACTGTATCCCATCCCCAAGGGGAAGGTGGGCTTTCAAGGCAAAGCCAAGTGTGCTGCCATTCCTCTGCAGTTTGAGTGCTTCTTCAGGGGAGGAGAGAGGAATGACCCATGTATTTGACTTAGAAGTTCTTCTTATAAATGACAATGAACTTGTTCATCGCTGTTTGCTGTGCCACTTTGCTGGTTAAAGAGGGACCCTAGTTGAACTTTAAGCAGGATGCATTCCTGAAGAACAGCTATATTGCTATGCTCATCCCATTTCTCTGTTCAGTGAGGAGCTCAAGAGGTGAAAAACTTATCTGGGTTTCACTTCCCTTGGTGGTGTCACCGGGAGTTTGTATTATTTTTCAATGTTTTCTTTTCTTTTCAGGTGTGCTGCTTAAACACAGGTTGGGAGCACAGCTAAAACCCAACAACAGATAGCCAAATCCACTGCTGTACATCAGATTTTCAGAGAGGGCATCCCTGCATCTCCAGTGCCGTTAGCTTCCCAAAATTGAGCTTGCTGTGTAGTCTATGGTTCTTTGCAATCTCAGTTACCTAGGTTATAACATCCTCAGTCATGGGAGTGGAGAGAGAAAGAGAGAGGGGCACACCCTCTTTCAGGTACTCCCTAGCTATGCAGATACTTCGTTTCAGCAACCAACCAACTTATTTACTAACCAACTTGATAAATTGTCCATTGCATTAGTAGTCACAGGGTGGCTTCCAACTAATGTAGAAAACATAGCATAATTGTTGTAACAATTAGTGCCCATGGAAACGCAATGCCTATAGTTTCCCTAACAAAATAGGCACTTGATCATTTTCCAGGGTCATTGAGGAAGTCACCAGAAATAATATTGGGTCCATTAACTCCCTCCTGTCACAAACTCCCAGTCCTTAAAAATGGGAGAGGAGGGGAGATGGGAACGGAATTGTATATTCTGAAGCAGGGTGTGTCTGACCATTTGCAACCCTGAACCAGAATACTCCACAATGCAACGTTTTGTTCCCAGGTCTGTTGGCGGGCAGAAAGACAGGATATAGACCAGAGATGGGGAACTGGATCTGGCCCACACTTCACGGGTCACTTTTGACAGGTGGACAGGGCTGTCCACCTGTCAATCACCATACATCATACAAGGTCCAGTGTCAAACTTCAAGGGAAGAATCAGCAGCATTTGCTAGGTGTGCACCCAGCATTGCTGTCAACTTTCGGATTAGAAAATAAGGGATCAGCAGCCTCACCTATCCCTGGGACAGTCTACGGTATATCTAACAATCCAGGATAGCAGCGGGAAACGGTGCTGGAATAAGGGAATTTCCAGCAAAAAAATGGGAAGGTTGACAGCTATGGCACCCAGCCCTCCCAACATTGTTTCTGCACACTCTCATGCACCCCTCTCTGCCCTCCATCCAGGCCAGCAAGACATTATCAAAGTTCAAGGGGGTATTCAGACCAGGCAAAAACACTCGGGGTGGGGTGGGGGTGGGAATTGGAGCTTGTAAGGGGTGCAGCCCTGGAGGGTGAGCGGAACCTGGGAAGAATTCCAACCAGCAGCCAGTGAGCTCTGGAGGCCTGTGTTTGGCTCCCAGACCTCAGGCTCACCTGTCCTATGTTGGGCACTCAGGGGTGTTATGGGAGATTTGAAACTGCATTGTGCTCTACTGGAGAGCTGACACCAGGCCTGCTCTGAGATGGCAAATTTCACAAAGCAGCAGCAGCTGGGGAGAGGTGGCTCAACCCTTTCTCTTCCAGCTCTGTTTCTATTCAAAACAGCCTACCCAGCTGCTTTTTGCCTCATGGGGGCAAATCCAGAGACCTGGATCATTTCCTCTCCATGGGTTGGCAAAGCGTCTGGGGATTATTTTAAAGGGAATATGGTAACAAAAGTGTAGAGGAGCCCTTTCCACCAGCATTCCTCCACCCAAAATCAGATCAAAGCATCAGAAACTGCTGTGTTTGTTTTGTTTTGTTTTTTTAAAGAACCTTTGGAGAAAACCATGCCTGCCTATAATGCATAGTTTGACCCTCTTCTCGCTAGCTGTAAGATCTCATCAGCAACTGACACAAGCTTGCATATGCTCTCCTCCCGATCCTCAGTGTTATGTAATTAAATTCATCCCTTTCTATTTACTTCAAGTGACAGATTTCGCTTCCCATATTTGGATCTGAGTTTCTGCTGCAGGCTAAATAAAGGTATGATAAATAGCCCCATTGTGTAATAATGACACCTTCTGTGGTGGTGTATTACAGCCCAGAAATGCTGTGTGATTCAGTGACAGGAACAGCTTTCTTCATTTGGCATGGCGAGCTCATTTTAACAATGCTGAATTTCTAAAATAAACGGGGGGGGGGGAATAGCTGACTTCTCAGGAGAAAACAGTAGTATGCCCTCAGCAATTGGGGAGCCTGTCTTCTTTTGGAAAACACAAAAGCATTTTTCTCTGAAATAGTGGTGCAGATAGGTAATTTAAGAGCCCAGGGTTTTATTAATGCACATTTTCCAGCAGTACTAACTATCTGTCAGATACCCCACACTAAAAAAGAAGAAAAGTTGAATACATGCCAAGTGTCCTCTGCTGCTTGCAAACACCCTGCATCAGTCATGGTTTCTGCATAGGAGCCAACCGTTCTCATCCATGATACAGTGGGTTTATTTAAAGGAATCTGCCTCGGTTCAGTAACAAACAGTTGCAAAAACAGGAGTACTTTAAGAGTATTTACAAGGCTGCGATGAAGCGTTACCTGCCTGAACACGAAGAAGAGATGGTTCTGACCAAAAAGAAGGTATTTAATGACTCAGCTCAGTTGGTTAGAGCATGGTGCTGACACCACCAGGGTTGCGGGTTTGAGACCCATATGGGCATATTCCTGCGTTACAGGGGGTTGGACTAGATGATCCTTGCGGTCGATTCCAACTTTACAATTCTATGATACTATGATTCTAGTTCAGCATGGCCCACACTCTCCATGCGTCTAGACAGGGTCTTCCCTCAGCCCTACCTAGAAATGCCAGGGATTGAACCTGGAACCTTCTGCATGCCCGTCATGTCAGCCACTGAGCTCTGTTTGTTCTGAAGTTTTGGGCTGAGCCCACAGGACTCTTAGGCTCTGTTCTGAATAAGAGTGAGACCCTGCACTCAACATTAAGGACTAGGGAGCTGGCATGGCTGCACAAAGCGGAGGAAGGCAGTGCAGCAGGGGCGTACCCAGGATCAAAACTGGGGGGGGCAAGGGGTGGGCCCAAGGCATGGGAGGGGAGGGGCAAGGGGCGGGGCCAAGGCACAGGAGGGGAGGTGCCACAAAGTGGGGACGTGGGTGGGGCTACAGAGCCCAGGTGAAACTGACTCCAGTCTAATAACACCAAAAGGGGGGAAATCCAGGGAAATAATAAGGAGGATCAGAGAAAGGTCAGGACAAGCAGCTATAAAAAGGGACATTCTCAATGAGCCTGCTGAGGACCAGCTGTGGTTACGCAAGAGCAAGGACAAGGCATATCCCATACTACACACATGGGCACTCATACCGTATTATGAATGAACAGCATCCTTTGACAGCCTGGCACCTTCCACGTGCTTTGGACCACAACTGCGCTGCCAGAGGCAGATGGGAGTTGTAGTCCAAAGCACACGGAGGGGAATCAGCTTAGCAAATAAATAAATTAAAGTTTGCCTGCTTTTGCCTTATCCCATCTTTTGCCTTATCCCATTCTGGGCTGCATCAATAGGAGTATAGCATCTAGATCAAGGGAAGTAATAGTACCACTGTATTCTGCCCTGGTCAGACCTCACCTGGAGTACTGTGATTCTATGATTATATGAAAAGTATTGAGGGAATGGAGGAGGGGGGGCAAGTTTTAATATTGTTCCATGCCACCCCAATATCCACAACAGTGAGATTCCAGGGGCCCAGGCACTTACCCAGGGTTCATATTTCCACAGTGGAGATAGTGGTGTCTTTATGATGTATTGCTTATTTACACATATTTATAAGCTGAGCCTACAATACAGGCGCTACATAATTATACTTTGTCCATAATAATTTTCACACAACCATCTTAAGAAATCAATCTATGCCTAGGTAAGCCTGTATAGGATAGCAGCCTGAAGCACAGAAACTATCTACAGCCGCTCCTTTCACTTGAACCCCTCACAGAAATCCTGTAGAGCTGGCCTGAAAGGGACCCCCAGGGTCATCTAGTCCAACCCCCCCCCCCGGTAATGCAGGAATCCTGCCCACAGCAAGACCGACCCCTTTCATACGTCCGGATTATATAAAGTTATATCCCTCCTAAAGGAGAGAAGAAGAAGTAAAAGGACTCCAATTCCCCCAAAAGTCCACCACCTGCTTTCTTCCTGTTTTGTTCTGAGCATCGCCCAAAGATAAAAAGCGACTGTTAGGGCAAAATTCTGGGTGCGAGAATGCTCAGCCACCCAGCTCATCAGGCAAGGGCCTGTGGTCGTTGCAGAGTATAAAAGGAAGGAGTCCAGCCACGATCCGGAGCAAACAGCAAGGTTTATTACTGCGCAGCAGGTTCAATGCCAGACTGAACACCATGAACAGGGCTGCAAGAACTTTTAAAAGTTCCCACCACCATCCCATAATGTACATCGAAAGCATCATACATACATCACTTGTGACAGGGTAAAACGTCAGAAAAGGGGAAGGGGCAAGGGGCATTAGCATACAGGTAAACAGGAGGTAAACAGGATTAACATAAGGTAACAATGCACGATGTCCCAGAACATTGTTAAGCAAGTACCAGTAAGTATCTGGGAGGGGATCCTTGAGTACCTGGCCGGGGGGGGGGGGGGACAATGGGTCCAGGTGTGAGTATTGCCTCTGGCTTTGGAGGGTTGGGAATGGCAGGAGATGGTACCTGAATGGATTATGGATATGCAGAGGAGCACCACCCTGGCTACCTGACCTCTTGCTTAAAGGATTATGGCTGTTCCCTGCATCCCTGAGAGCCCTTGGCCAGAGTAGCAAAAGGGGGTTTCATTTAGAAATAAAGATACACTGTATTCATTCATAAAGAAATATGGTTACATAGAGTCTCAGGCAACAGAGAAAGGGTAGGAAAGGGAGCCTTTATTACACAGGGCTTGATCTTGAGGGGGTTCGTGTTGGTGCGATACTAGAGTGGTGTTGTAGGATCAAATGGGGTCCCCTTGAGGGCATTTGTGCCAATCTTGATTCCCAAATGAAGCCTCGTTTGGGTGCCCCCCCCATAAAATTCCCTAACAGTGACCACCCAGGTTTTTCTATTGGTGAGACAGCAAAGAAACTAAAAACCGTAATACATAACAACATAAAAAATATCTGTTGTCAATGCCAACATACCATCGCTTCCAATGAAGCTACATGCAGACTCTTTATAGCAGGGGTGGCCAACTTCCAAGAGTTAAAAACTGGCAGTGATTGATCTACCCCCTTTTGGGGGTTCAGGTTGAGGTTGTTGAGCTTTTTTTTAGGAAGGAAAGCCATCCATGTTTTAGCGGGTTCAGGTCAAAGTTTAGCTTTATTTAGGAAGGAAAGCCCTGTTTTGGGGTCTTCAGGGCAAAGATGTAGAGCTTTTTTTAGGGGAGCCAAAGTTGCTGAGCTTCTTTGGGGGGAGCCAGTGATCTACCACAGACGTCCAGTGATCTATTAGTAGATCATGATCTACCTGTTGGACATGCCTGCTTTATAGCAATAAAGGGGTGCTGGCCCTTTAAGGCTGAAAGAGAAAACTGAGACATCCATGCCCACCCTTTCTAACACACATCTTTTAAGATCACATCACACAGTGGCTGCCCAAACAGCTTGGATGATAAAAGACACAAAGGAGGGAGGACAATTGGGAAAGATATAACACCATTGCATTCCCATGCCTTCCAAGCCTCCTTATGCAAAACCACCCAGTTAAAACGGAACTCCTTTCACACCTCATTATCGCTGGAGGTTTCATTAAACTGATAAAGATCCCCCCTCCCCAAGGACAAGAGTAAAAGCTGTGGTGCCGACCATTTGCTACCTGAAACAAGGAAACAAATTGTATCTTAAATACTGGCACAGGAGCTTTGGAAGGCTCGCCCTGTCCAGCCTCCTCTCTTTGCGCGCGCGAGAGAGAGACTTCAATCCTTCAGCAGCCAGCTTCAAGTTCTCTCTCTCTCTCTCTCTCTCTCTCTCTCTCTCTCTCTCTTCCCCCCTCCCTCCCACCGCGATCCCTGGGAGGAACATCAGAGTGAGTGTGGTGTTTTACGTACAGTGTTTTAATCCACACCCCAGCTCTTCCAATTCTGGTTCTCCATTCCCCCCTCCTTGTTTGCTCTAGTAAGAGCAGCAGCAGAATGAGCTGAACGAGCGAAGGCTGTGGGGAGGCAGCCCGGGCGAGCTCCAGCAGGAGAGTGTTGCGCTCTCTCCCCTCCTCTCCCTCGCTGCGTCCTTTTGCTTCTAGAGAGGGGCAGCTGCCAGCTGGCTTCTAGAGTAGGGCAGCTGCCCTAACTTGCCCCATGGTGGGTACGCCCTTGCAGTGCAGGCTGAAAAGAGAATGGGCAAAATGGTAAGATTCTTGCTTTCTTTGCTGTGTGTTCTTTGATTTCTTTCCTTTGAAGCTGGTGAAGTGGGGGGGGGGGGACGGACGGACGTGTTGAGCTGTGCAATGAATAGTTGTGACGGTGGGAAAATAAACAAAGCAGTGACATTTACAGGCTGCGGAGCAGAACTTCCAATGGAGCGCAGCCTCCGCTATTAATGCACGAGGCAGCACAGTTCACTGGGCAAATCTCCTATGCAGACGCCTTTGCCCCCAAGGCCTGAGGTTCTCCACGCCTGCCATAAAGCATTTGAAGTAATCTTAGGGTGAAGATGCGGGTTCATCTTGCAGCCAGTTCAGCACCTGCAATTTCCACAGAAAAAAAAGGTCGCCCTTCGCATCGTCTTCAAACTCGGGTCGAAAAGGCTGAGCAATTGCTGTCTAGGATTGCAGGAGTTAACTTTTACCCTGAGCTGCGTGCAAAACCAGTTTTCCACGATGGTGACACCGGGATGCAAACTTCATGGGTTTAAAATGAGCTGCTGGCCCTTTAAATCAACCTTCTCCGTGCGCATGCGCGAGAAGCGGCATTGGCGTGGGTTGGGAAAGTGACTTAAGCCGCCTCCCCGCTTGCGGGTGTGACATCATCGTCGAAAGTGCTGCAGCAGCGGCGGCCGGAGCCAGAAAGGCAATAAATGTTGTGGTTCATAGATAGCATTTCCAGACAAATAGCGGCGCGGCGGGCACTTGTTTTAGACACCTCGCTTTAGGAGTTTTTCATTTGTGCCTGTCTGCCGAATGAATGGAATGGCATGTGATGTGAATATAGAGAAACCCGGTGCCTAATCTGAGCTTGCCGTTGACAGCAGAGGTCAGCCAACATCTACAATTTAAAATCTTAGCCTAAACAAATGGTACAAAATATTCTCTCAGGTCTACTTCAGGACCTGATGGAACCAGCTTCCCCAGGTTGTGAAATAAAGACAGAAGAGCATATCTAAGCATGTACAGAGTGCTGCCCCTCAACACTGGCTAACCACAAAGAGTTACATAGGTAGCAGTGGCAGTTGGGGCTTAATATTGCAAATGGGCTATTGGCAACAAGAGCTGTTGTTTTTAAATCAGATTTTCCTGGTAAATGGGGCAGAAATAGGGGCTGGTATTGATGCTGGTGTTTTGCGGACTCTGCAAAAAAGCCTGCATGGGTGTGAACAGGCCCCATTCGATGATAAACACCTGTCTGGAAGCAGCCTTAGCTACACTAACCATCTGATATATTTCAGGAAAAGGCTGCTATTTTTGTAAAGCATGTGGGCCAGCCACCACCCTCAATCCAACTCATTGGTAACCCTCAATGGTACCTTGTACTACAATTCCCCTCGGTCCAAGCTAGCATAGCCAGTGCTCAGGGATAACAGGAGTCGGAGCTCAATGCATCTCAAGGGCACCAAACTGGCTATCCCTGTTCTAACCTACCTCCCAGGGCTGTTGTGAACATAAAATGGGAACATTCCCCATACAGGCTTTTCTGAGCTCTTTGGAGAAATGGGAAGGACTCTCATTTAAGGATCGCTTGAGGAGTGTGCTTCAGACTGTGGTGCAATTAGGAGTCATTTTAGACTCTACATTTGTGGGGGACCCAGTGGGCCATGTCTTTATATCACCCTACCCTGTGGGCCAACTTTGACAATAATTACACCAGGTGATTGACAACTGCCCGCTGTCAAAAGTTGGCCCATGGGGTTGGGGAGAGTGACCAAGGAGGATCAAACCTGCTTTCTGTAGGAATCAGCTGCACAATTTTACCTGCCCAATGCCTGATTACACTTATGACATCAGATGTGGGGCAAATAGGTGTGGGGTTGTTGTTGTTGTTGTTGTTGTTGTTGTTGTTGTTGTTTTTGGTAAAAAGGTCTTGCAGGCCAAATGGGGAGGACTCATGGGCCAAATCTGGCCTGTGAGTCGAAGGTTCCCTATCCCAGCTCTGGACAGGGAAGAACAATGTGTATTGACACCACTTCCTTCAACATGTGTTAAGCCACTCTGGCTGCTGCATTAGAGGCCACCTCCTGAACAGTGTTGCATATTAAAGAGTGTCAATGCAGAGAAGAGGAGAGAAGCATCAGTGCCTGGCATCCTTGGGCAGTTGCCAGATCCCCAACTGGCTGCTGAAGTCCATTGCTGACACCTGCCTTTGAACCACCCTTAAAAATTCTGGTCCACCCTTTTCTCCAAGGAGCTCTAGGCGGTGTACATTGGTTTTCCCCTCCCCATTTTATCCTCATTACAACCCTATTCACAACACTATTTTTGAGTGGGATTCAATCACATGCCAGCAAATTCAGGTTGCACATTTAGCTGATTGAGAGGTTTTCTGCAACAAAGGTTTCCCAAACCTTTTTGGGACTTTTTCTGATAAAGTTAAGTGGTGAGGAAAGGCACTGGAAAATGTGGGATAAACACTTGCTTGCAGCAACATCATCTAACTTCCCCACAAACAAGTCCAAATGAACATTCAATGAACAGGTTGTCTGAAAGCTGCCTAAGTAAAATTTCCCATAATGCCCTAGAGCATCACTATGTCACAGGCATTGTGGGAAATTAAAAGGATGGCTAGATTCAGCTGTCTGCTGCTGCCTTGAGTGCTGTTGCTTCCACCATTAGGTAAACCCACCAGGACCTACGAATGGACACAATGCTTTGCACCTGGAGGAGACCCCACACATGGGCCATTTGTGGCTTACTTTGTGCAATAAAAGATAACTACATTAAATAATATTGCATAATCAAAGCAAATAAATGACAGGTTGCAGATAATGGGAAACACAAAGCATTTCTTCTGAGTAACAAAACACACTAATTAAAACTGGCAGATACAACAAAACAGATTCAAACAAGCATCTATTAAGTAACAAACAACAACAACTGCAGATTCACATACACAGATTCAGATCTAAAATGCTTATCTTCCCCCAAGGCTGAATGTATGAATGAAAATAAAATTACATACTAAAACAATTAAAAATAAGTACAGAAGGTGCAGGTCACAAATAAAATATCTCGCAGGGGGTTTGGGTTTTCATTTGGGGGCTCTTGGGGGCTATTCAAGTTTGTATAACTATCCAGCTATGATACATCAGAAAAAAAGTGATTAGAGCCAGTGTGGCTTAGGGGTTAAGGCATGGAAAAGGCAACCTTGGCTCTCCAGATGTTTTGGAACTACAACTCCCATGATCCCTGACCACTGGCTCTGTTAGCTAGGGATCATGGGAGTTGTAGTTCCAAAACATCTGGAGAGCCAAGGTTGCTTATGCCTGGGTTAGAGTGATGGACTAGGATGTGTGATAACAGGGTTTAAGTGCTCACTCAGCTAGGAAGCTTAGGGTTGTAATGAGGATAAAATGGGGAGGGGGGAAACCATGTACACCACTTAGAGCTCCTTAGAGAAAAGGGTGGGATACAAGTGCAAAAAATATAATAAAAATTGGTGCTCCACAAAAATATTTTTTGGTCTATATGTGTTGAATTCAGCTTCCACCTGTTATGGTGTCTGTGATGTGTCTGAAGAACAGCAGGAGCAGTGGTTGTTAATGGCAGGCACAGCACATCAAATATATTTGTAACTGGATTTTATTACTACTTTTTATTTCTTTTTTATTTTCTATTGTGATTTCTATTGTATTTTATGGAACTCAAATCGTAATACAATAAAATGCAACCTTACAATGAAAAACCATACAGCATCTGACACAGTGCAGTACAATGGCTACAACAGGTAGAAAAATCATTAAGTGATCTGCCAAGACCCTCAGCCATTTCCCCCAGTGGTGAGAAGAGTTTGGAAACCAGTGCCCCAAACATTCTGGTTATGCTATTTCTGTAATCCATGTATGCTCGCTGTTTGGCCATAATAAACATTCATTCATTCATTCATGAAGAAGTGTGCATGCACACGAAAGCTCATACCAAAATATAAACTTAGTTGGTCTTTAAGGTGCTACTGAAGGAATTTTTTTATTTTGCTTCGACTCAGACCAACACGGCTACCTACCTGTAACTATTCATTCAATTTCTGTGGTCCATATTGGTGTCACCTCTGACCTCTGCAGCTGGCCAAGGTGACAGGTGACAGTCTGAATCAGGCAACACTTGGATGGTGAAGACAAAGGACTTATCTGGGTATGACTTTTTTGGGGAGGCGGTCCCTGGGAAATAACTTTTTTTTGGACTTCTGCCATGAGCTAACCTAACTGCAAGGTGGGAGTAGCAGTCAAAATGTGTGCTTCAAGCAAGGCTTGTTGCCACCATTTTAAATTTCCCACAGTGCCCTGGAGCACCTCTACGGTGAGAGCAGTGTGGGAAATTAAAATGGGGGTTTGTTTGTTTTTAGAAATGTGGTGGGTTAACACCCCAACCCCACATGGCTGGAGGGCAGTGCTGTCCACACACTTGAGTAACCCCCAGATGGAGCCATTTTAGATAGATTGATCAATAGGGCACTGGGGCCATGGGCATAGCCCAGGATTTTTGCTGGGGGGTGGTGGTGGCAGAACTTCAGCTTGCTATGGATTTTTATTGATTGGGGGCAGCTGCTCCTCCCCAACCCCTCTTGGCTATGCCCTTGACTGGGGCCAAGGCAGTTGCCCCAGACTACCAAGTGATGGTGCCAGTTTTGTCTCCTCCCCGGTAATCACATGCCAACACACTCTGGCCCACTTGTTGGTAGTGAGGTGCACCATCCCCTGGGACTAGCAGACCAGCCCTCCTTTTGACACTTACCTGCTGGGAGTAAACCTAACTGACTTCAATGAGGCTTACTTATGAGCAGACGTGGCTAAGATTCCCCTAAGATTCCCCTAGGCAGAGGCAGAGGGCCTTCTCGGTGGTGGCGCCTGTCCTGTGGAATGCCCTCCCATCAGATGTCAAAGAGAAAAACAGCTACCAGATTTTTAGAAGACATCTGAAGGCAGCCCTGTTTAGGGAGGCTTTTAATGTTTAATTGTTTTATTTCGTTTTTCTGTTGTAAGCCGCCCAGAGTGGCTGGGGAAACCCAGCCAGATGGGCGGGGTATAAATAAATTATTATTATTATGAGTCCTGACAACCTTCTGCCTGGGGGAAAAAGGGGGAGGGGTCTTAAGAAGTTGGCAGAAAGTTAGGAAGGTGGGCTCCTGTGTATACCGTGCCATCTTTAGCCCGTTTCGCTTTAGAGGTTTCCTACACTTGTTCTAAGGAGGCTTACAAAACAGAATTAAACAAACAATTCAAGCAGAAGGTTAAAAGCTGTTTTAAGTGGCGAATGCGAACGCCGAAGGCTGTTAGGGAGGGTATTGTAAATGCAGTCAATAAACACAATAGTTTCATTCAGTGGGATCTCCCGCACGCACAACTGGAAGGCTAGTGCCCCCCACTCTCTTGAGTAACCCCCAGATCGGGCCATTAAAAAACAAACAAACAAAAAACACCTTGTCTCCTTGCTCTCCACACACAAGTCTCCGTTCCCTCTTCCCATCTCCCCTCCGGCCAGGCAAGCAACGGGTGGAGCCTGATCCGGAGAGAGACGCACACAAAGCCGGCCTCCCCCCCCCCCCGGCCGGGAGGAGCCTGATTCAGAGGCGCCGGGGCAGACGAAAAGACAAGCCGCCCTCCCGCCCTCCTTCGCCACCAGCCGGCTTTGCTTGCAGAGAGGAGGAGCGAGACGGTCGCCGCCTGCCATGCACCTCTTGCCGCAAGGGGAGAGCTGCGCTGCCAGGATACAGACCCGTCGGGTAGGCGACTGAGGAGGAGGCGACAGAGAAAGGGGGTAAAGAGGGGGACACCTGATTTCTCCTCCTGTACCCCCGGAGTGAGTCGCGCTTTCTCTGCGTCCTTCTGGATGCCGGCTTGAACCGGGGCCTCCTTTTGCAAAACGCTGCCTGGCTTGTTTTTCTCTCCCCTCCTTCTTGTGGGGGCGCTGCTGGTTTTCCTCCCTCTCCCTTTGCTTGCTCCTTCCATTGAATCTTTTTTTTGGGGGGGGGGGTTCTGCGAGTGCGCGCGCTGCCGTTGCCTGGATTGCAACCACCTCATCTTACTCTTCCTTGAAATCGATTTTTTTTCACGTGATCTAATAGATCAACTCTTCTTTTTTCCTCCGGAGCAGAGGTGGTGTGTGCGTGTGCTTGCGGACCGCTTTTTTCCTTCTGGAAGGGGAGAGATGCGAAGGGTGTGGAGGTGATGGACGCGAGGCGGTGGCATAGGAGCGCGGCTCCGGTTTGCAGGAGAGGAGGCGGCGGCGGCGGCAGTAGCGATTCCTCCGAGGCGTCCAAAACGACACCATAACCGGAGATCGGGTTTTTTTTTCCAGTAGGGGGGCGGCGGTTGCTAAGGAGAAGCGGAGCGGCCTTTATTGCATTTCTCTCCCCACCCCTCCTCCTCGCATTCCCTTTTTCTTATTTAAAAGGAAACGAGAAAAAACAACCCGCTCTCCTCTCCCCTCCCCCCCTTCAGTTTCTCTCTGATGAAAATGGATCCGGATTTGCTAATGACTCTTTCCGATCCAGGGACCAAACCGGATCGAGAGCCGCTGCTGACGCTGGGGCCCCTCCAGAATGGGAAATACCTCCTCCTGGAGCAAAAGAGAGGACCGGCTTTGCCCAGCCCCGAACTCGTGCTGCTTTCCCGGGAAACAACCGCGGGAAACACCGCCTTGATCTTGCCCGGAACAGGGGACATAAAAAAGCCTTTGGCCCTGGAGCGGGTCCTGAACGGGATGAAGCTCGGTGAGATGGAGCGCCGCCAAGCCTTGTTCCCCGACGGCCCCCTTGAATTTTTGTACCGCGTGGAGAAGGAGCCGGAGGAGGTGGACCGGGAGGCCCAGGGGCCAATCAGCGACGGGGAAACCGGTTCAGGTGTGGGCGATAACAGTAATCCGGATAGCCCTGGGGAGGGTTTGGATTTGAGGCTTGCCCCTGTCCGGGATGGGTTGGCCTTGGAGGAAAGCACAGCGTTGAGGGAAGAGGAGCAGTTGGTTTCCTGCTCCTTCAGCCAGGCTGAGTCTCCAGTTCCTCAGGATTTACAACCGGTTGTAGAGGAGTGGAGTGAAGGAGAACCCTTTCCACAACCCCAGGAGCCTGTGGAAGGTGAGGAACTCTTGATCTTGGCTGGTGAGCCTTCTCAAGAGGAAGAGGAGGAGGAAGGTCCCTTAGACAGAGGTCTTCCAAGCTCCCCTTGGACTAAAGATATGGATAGCTGTGACTCTCAAAAGTGTCCGCAGAGCCCTTTACTGCGGCCTTTGGATTTGGCTCTTGCTCCCCAAATTGGCACGGGAGTGGACCTCTTTCCTGCTTTCCATTCTCCCAATGATCTCAGCCCGCACCTTGAATTTGGGCACACCGAACACATAGAGGATGAGTCTCCAAGTTCTCCAGATGATGCTCCCCGGCTCCGAGCTGTCTTCGATGCCCTGGACCGTGATGGTGATGGATTTGTCCGGATAGAGGAGTTTGTCCAGTTTGCTACGGTTTATGGAGCAGAGCAGGTAATAGGGTTTCGTTTTTTAAGGCTAATTTTGCTGAGGGTTGAATTACCCTGTGCTTTTTAATATGTGTATCTGATATAAATCTTATTCTATTCTGTAGCCAAGCCAACACATAACTTTGGTTCTGTGAGGGAGGTATTCGTGGATGCGGCCAGTGTTGAACTGAGGAAAAGCAGTTCCATTCAGCAGTTCCAGCCAATGCTTATGCTCTTAATGGCACTCTCATTTCACAGCCCAGGCCTATTCATGTTTACTCAGAAGTAAGCCCCAGAGAGGCCAGTGAGGCTTACATTCAAGTCAAGTCTGGTAAGATATTCTACTGCACAGCCACCTTACGTCAAGTGGAACTTAGTACTCAAGTGTAGCCAAGTTACATTGACACCTGAGACAGAAAGTCTCACAAGTGCCTCTCCCTGGGAGTAAATATACAGTGATAATTGACTTATAACGAAAACAAATAACTAATGGCTTAGCTTTTCATGATGTACTAAATTGGTTGCCTGGGGAGGCTGTCTTATGATGCCCGTACTAAGAGTGCAGCCTTAGGCCCAGTTTATACCAGTAACAAGGCTTTATTCTGAGCTTGTCTGTTTTAGGCCACTGAGAAGGTGAGGCCTAGCCAGCTCTCTACCGCAGGCATAGGCAAACTCAGCCCTCCAGATGTTTTGGGACTACAATTCCCATCATCCCTGACCACTGGTCCTGTTAGCCAGGGATAATGGGAGTTGTAGTCCCCAAACATCTGGAGGGCCAAGTTTGCCTATGCCTGCTCTACCATATATACAATGCATTTTCCACTGTGTGTTTGGATGGGGAAAGCATTCACACATGGCTGTTTTGACCTGTAGGAAGAAATGACATAGGCCATAAAAAACCCCAACTGTGGCTTGATTTTTATTTTTTGTATATAGAAATGGGGCCAAAGGCTCTGGAAACTTTTAATTTTTTTTAATCTGCTGTGACCATCACCTGTGTGTGTGATCCCACCTACTTTTAAGTAGTATGATGGAATCTGATCGAATTTGATACCTACTTTTGTGCTTGGTGTGTGTCTGCTTCCAGAGGCGCTCTCATCTTGAACAATAGAGAGAACCACGAAAGGAGGGGATTGGGAAATTTTTGCCTTTGTAGCCTTCTTTACATAAGTCTGCAATCCTAACCCTGTTTATGTGGGAGTAAGCCCCATTGAATTCAGTAGGAGTTACTTCAGAGTAGCTGTGGTTTGGTTTGTGCTGTCAGTCTTCCAATTGGCTGTAGAGATCTGATGAAACAGTAAAAAGACTAGAGGTGATGTGAGGGGCAAATTATGTGGCATCTAGCTAGCCTGTTTCTCACCTAGTTCAGATCTGCCACAGGTGTGCCAACTTAACTTTCTTTAATTGGCTGGGAGGGTCTGCTGTTTTTACCTACTAGGCTTAACCTGGGGTGAAATGTTGGTTGTCTGAGTGCCACCTATTCTTAAGGGACATGCTACTAGATGATGCTTATTGAAGACTTCTTGAAAGCGCACACACGTCTTTTCAAACTGGGACTTTAATTTTGCCCTTTCAAAGTGCAGTTGTGGCAAATGTGAATTCTCCGTGGCTTTTGTGCATGTTTGAGCCTGGTGCTGCCTGGTAGAGATGATAAATCTGGACGACTCGCTGGCTGCAATAAGCAACTTTGCTGGCAATGCTTGGACATGTTTTGTTGCTGTGTTAAAGACTTCTCCACTCTTCCCCCATCCTGTATGTGTTAAGGGGAGGGATTACCTTCTTACGATCTTGCAGTGAAATTGATTTGCACTTCCATTGCGGTTTTGGGATGATTGTTCGTAGGAGATAGGATGGTGTTGTACCAAATGTCTTTTTGTTGCTCCCAACTGCCCATCATTTTCGAATGCTTCTGAGGACACCTGCAGAAGACCAGGTTTTTGAGCATTCCTCCTTATTGGTTTGCAGGGAGATTAGCCAACATTGGCTATTCCAGTGTTTCCCAACCTTGTGCCTCCAGATGTTTTGTGACTACAACTCCCATCATCCCTAGCTAGCAAGACCAGTGGTCAGGAATGATGGGAATTGTAGTCACAAAACATCTGGAGGCACAAGGTTGGGAAACACTGGGCTATTCAATGAGCATTCATTCCGGACTGTTTTCCAGGAGGTTAGGTAGCGTTGCATGAAAGCGAGTGTTATCTGACACTTCCCAGTGCATTTTGTTGTTGTTGTTGTTGCTTTGCTTATTGCGAAAAAGTCCAGTCCTTTGTGGAAGCAGGTTTGTTGTGCAAAACCTGCTTCCACAAAGATCAACTGTAAATTGGCTACCTGAATTTGTCAGTATGCTATTGAGTGCCCCCCAAAAACTGTGATGGTCTGGAAGTGCCTTGTTGCTGCTTGGAAAATAGTGATTGTCTGGGAGTGCCTCGAGTTTCTTTCCAAGTTCTGTTGGCTACTGAACATGCTTGATTACTGTACCCTGCTACATGCCATTGAAGTGTGGCCCGGCTCTTTCACATGAGCACCTAGTCTATATATTTGCTCTGCAATCTGTTCTCCTGTGGCCTGGCTTGCATGACACCCTAAATCAGGCTTCCTCAAACTCCAGCCCTCCAGATGTTTTTGGCCTACAACTCCCATGATCCCTAGCTAGCAGGACCAGTGGTCAAGGATGATGGGAATTGTAGTCTCAAAACATCCGGAGGGCCGAGTTTGAGGAAGCCTGCCCTAAATCATGGCTTGCAGGCTTTGGGCTTGCTCCCAGTCCATTCTGCCTGTTGCAACAAGCTGAGCTGTCACCAAAGGTTGGCTTAGTATGTCATGAGAACCAGGCCTGTGCACACCTGCAGTGCACCTGGTTTCTAACCCAAGCCTGATGTGATAAAAGCAACACTGGGCATCTCACCTAATTTTTTACCTCAACAGTATGGACATAAGGGGATCAGGCCAATGGCCCATCTAATCCAGCATCTTGTTCTCATAGCGGCCAACAGGATGCCTTCATGAAGCCTGCAAGCTGGACGTGAGTGCGAGATCACTCTGCCCTCCTGAGATTCCTGGCAACTGGTATCCAGAGGCAAAATGCCTCTAACAGTGGAGGTAGAACGAATCCCGCCATTAAGAGGGAGACACTTGTAAGGAGACTTCACAGGTTGGAAGGTGTGCTTCCTGTTTTCCCAACCTACCCAGCTGTCCCTTGCAACCCCCTCCCTCAGTTTTCCTCCCATACTCATAACACAGGGCTAGCCTACATGGTACCCTCCAACTGATGGACTACAACTGCCATCATCCCTGACCCTTGTCAGGGAGTTGAAGTCCAAAACATGGAAGATACCATCCTGGCCTTCTCTAACAAACTGGAAGGGAGCCCAGCTGCTGGAAAAGCAACATTGGGGGATGTAGTCCAGATGTTGTTGGACTACAATTCCCATCGCTGCTGAATCTTTGGCCATGCTGGCTGGAGCTGATGATAGGAGTTGTAGTCCAGCAATATCTGGAAATTTCCCCCCACTCCTGGTCTAGGGCCTCTCTCTACCTTTCATTTTAAAATGCCTGCATCGGAAATAGGACTGGTTTGTGTGTCCCAAAGCCTTTCCTTTGAATTTTCAGCTGTCTTCTGGAGGTTTCTCACCCTTGAGGAAATGTAAGGAATAAATGTGCAAGCAATTTCTCAAATCTGTGGTTTTTAAAAAATGAGGGGGGGAGGAATGAGAAAAGAAATAAGCTGCTTGCGTCTACATGAATTTGTGGCTGCTTCTAGTTCAGTTTCTGCTGCTCCACTGACCAAGGATTCCACCTCATAGCCATAGTGGGGCAGTGTTGTGCAGTGGTGAGGGTCAAGCTGAGGAGAGATCTAGTTTCAGATGCCTCCTTACCAAAGAATCTCGCTTGAGTGTCCTCAGGCTAGCCTCTTTGCCTGTCCTACCTCACAGGGTTATTTTGAAGATAAAATACATTTTTGTAGGGTGAGTCCGGAACTGCCTATGCCACCTTGACCTCTTTGTAGGAAAGGTGGGAGTAAAAAGTCATGCCGTGATAACATTTCTAACTGTATGCCTGACTTTTTGGTTCGTTCCTCAGGGACAAACCGTGCCTGCATAAATTGGGCAATGGCAACTGCTGCCCCCTGGGGCTGGTAGGGCAGGAGGCAGGGAGACCAACAGCAGGTGGCGCCAGAGCCAATGACAGGCAGGAACAACCCCCTGACTGGCTGTAAGTAAGAAGGCAGGCAGGTGGGGCTGCCTGAAATTGGTAGGGGGGCAATACCCCAATCGCCCTAGTGAACCAGCCTCCACTGCAGATGGGAGCAAAAATGTTAAGCAGAGCATCAACTTTGCGACGCCAAATTGTGCACACCTGGAGGACAGCTGGGGCGCATGAATTGCATGCCTGGTCTCTCCCACCCCACCCCCCGGCTCCCCATCTCCCCACTAGATGCCCATTAAAACAAATGTTACTAGGTTTGGGAAATTTGCTATCTTTTTGCATTGATACTGTCTTGACTTTAGCTTTCAGAATATCACTTCGCTGCAGGTGAAACCTGCTGCTATTTTCTATGTGATGCAATCAAAATTTGGGTTTTGGGGGGGGGGTTGACTAGTGAAGGGTAAACAGTGATTCCAAAAGAGCAGGAGGAGTTCTTGCACATGTTTGCATAATGCTGGCCTAAAACTGTGCTACAAATCATTGTCCTGTAGGGCAGTGTTTCTCAACCTTTTTTGGGCCACGGCACACTTGTTCCGTGAAAAAAATCACGAGGCACACCACCATTAAAAAAGTTAACTCTGTGCCGCCCTATATTATAATTATGACTGTAAGAAACACTTGCCAAATATTGCTTTCCGGCGGGTCAGCGTTGTGTATTGGTGGCCGCCAGGCTCGTTTGCACTGAGCTTTGGGAAAGAGGAGGAGAAATATTGCTTTCCGGCGGGTTAGTGTTGTATATTGGCGGCCGCCAGGCACGTGACAATGCAAATCGCCCTCCTCGTCACCGCACGTCGTGGCACACCAGCCAGCGTCTCGCGGCACACTAGTGTGCCGCGGAACAGCGGTTGAGAAACGCTGCTGTAGGGTGTGTGCCTGGGTGTAGCTCTGAGTGTAGCCTACTTTATTCTTGGTGAAGATGCTGCACAGTAATTGGTCTCTTTTTTAAAAAAATAAAAAAATAAAATCCAAATTAGACATCTTACCTATCCGTTTGTTTAGAAGATGTTGGAAATGGGAGTTCTAAGAGAGGATGTCTGAGTGGAGTAATGTGGCATACTAAAAATGAGACTAATCCAGGAGTGTCTTGAAGGCAAGATGTCAAAGGCGTTCTACATCAAGGCTTGTGTGGGTGTATATATAGCTCTATTACACACACCATATGGGAGCTATTCAGCCTAAACAGTTGGCTGAGATGGCATTCCTTCACGTGGATTTAATTCTCATTACAGGTTGTTGTGCATAACTCACAGGTTTGCATTTTTTTTTAAAAAAACCTGTTCTTCAGAGTTACCTTAATTGCAATTAATCACCCTTGGGGCTCCCATGGTGTGCATTTGAGGCTCTTCAAAGAGGTGTGCCAGCATGATCTTGGATGTCATTGCAACAATTGTGTAATTCTGATGCTTGGGCTGTGACTGCCATTGCTTTCTGTAGCCAAAACAGCCGCACCTACACACTGGAGGGAGCCATCGGCAGACTTGGAGGAATCCTGACAAGAAAGGCATTGTCTAGGTAGTGTTAACACCTGAAGCGGTTACTTTTTTTGTTTTGCTTTGGAAATGTTAGACCCCCTAGTTGAGTCTTCAAAATGATATTGGGCATGAACTACTGGGTTGACCAGTAGTATTGTAAAACTCCAGTCAATGGAAAGGTCTCCTCCATCATCTTTAGAAGGTTGCTTCTGCTGTTGGTCTGGTTTGGGATGGGACATAGCTTAGTGGCAGAGCATATACTACGCATGCAGAAGGCTGCAAGTTCAATCCTTGGCATCTCCTGGTAGGGCTAAAAACCTGGAGAGTTTCTGCCAGTTAGTGTAGAGAAGAAGAAGAAGAAGAAGAAGAAGAAGAAGAAGAAGAAGAAGAAGAAGAAGAAGAAGAAGAAGAAGAAGAAGAAGAAGAAGAGTTTGGATTTGATACCCCACTTTATCACTACCCAAAGGAGTCTCAAAGTGGCTAACATTCTCCTTTCCCTTCCTCTCCCACAACAAACACTCTGTGAGGTGAGTGAGGCTGAGAGACTTCAGAGAAGTGTGACTAGCCCAGGCATCCCCAAACTGCAGCCCTCCAGATGTTTTGGCCTACAACTCCCATGATCCCTGGCTAACAGGACCAGTGGTCAGGGAATAATAATAATTAATAATAATAATTTTTATTTATACCCCGCCCTTCCCAGTCAAGACCGGGCTCAGGGCGGCTAACAACAAGAATATCAAAACAAGCGTAAAAGAAGCAATTCAATTAAAATGCAGATTAAATACAATGTTAAAATTCAATTTAAAAATTAGGAATCTGCAAGTGAAACCTCATTTAAATATCTGTAGAATAAAGCCTTAGGGGAGGGTAGCACCAGGGTCAGACCAAAGTCAATCCAAAGGCCAAGCGGACCAGCTCCGTCTTGCAGGCTCTACGAAAAGATGACAACTCCCGCTGGGCCCTCGTCTCCCTGAGACAGAGCGTTCCACCAGGTCGGGGCTAGTACTGAGAAGGCCCTGGTCCTGGTCAAGGCCAGTCTAACCACCTTGTGACTCTGGATCTCCAGTATGTTATTATTTCTGGACCTTAACGTCCTCTGTTGGGCATACTGGGAGAGGCGGTCCCATAGGTACGAGGGTCCTAAGCCACATAAGGCTTTAAAGTTCAAAACCAGCACCTTAAACCTGACCCTGTACTCCACCGGGAGCCAGTGCAGCTGGTAAAGCACTGGATGAATGTGATCTCGCGGCGAGGACCCCGTAAGGAGTCTCGCCGCTGCATTCTGCACCCGCTGGAGTTTCTGGGTCAGTTTCAAGGGCAGCCCCGCATAGAGCGAGTTACAATAATCGAGCCTAGAGGTGACCATCGCATGGATCACTGTGGCAATATGGGAATTGTAGTCCAAAACATCTGGAGGGCCAAAGTTTGGGGATGCCTGGACTAGCCCAAGGTCACCCAGCAGCTGCATGTGGAGGAGCGGAGACGCGAACCCGGTTCACCAGATTACGAGTCTACCACTCTTAACCACTACACCACACTGGCTCTAGAGTGTCCAACTTCCAAGAGACTGCAATCTACTCCCACTATAAATAAACTGGCAGTGATCTACCCATTGGATTGACCAGAGTTGTTGAGCTTTCAGGGGGGGGGATCAGCCAAAGTTTTTGATCTACTGGTAGATCGCAATCGACCTGTTGGACACCCCTGGTCTAGAGTCTGTAGGCCCCTCCAATCTCCTTATCTGACCCTTGGAAATCTTCCCCAAGCCACGCCCCTCACCGGTGCTATTTTGAACCCTCCTTGAATGTTCCTGCCTGACTGCCGTGTGTCCTTAAACTCCCATAATGCCTCTTGCTTGCCTGGCTGGAGGACAGAAGGAGCATGCGTAGAAAGTAGTCTATTGTATTAATATATGTTGCTCTGCCCACTTTTTCTGCAGGCCCCGCCACCTTTGCCATGTAGCCTCTAAAAGGTTCCCAGAGGGAATGTGGCCCTTGATCTGAAAAAAAGGCTTTCTGCTCTTGTACAAGGGCCATAGCTCAGTGGTACAGCATCTACTTTGCACTCAGGTTCAATCCCCGTCATCTGCAGGTAGGAGTTGGAGAAATTATTGTCCTGACTCCCTGGAGAGCCGTTTCTGGTCAGTGAAGCCAATCTTGAGCTACTGTAGATCTGACTTAGTAGAAGGCAGCTCCTTCTGCTCATAACATGGGCTCCTCCTTCAGCGGCTGGCGAAAAAGGAAGGCCCAGGAGTTCCTTGTCTTGTGCTAAGTGAGCTGTTTGACCAAAGCCCTTTTGGCTTCCGAGCAACTCTGAGCTCTCTCTGCTCCAGGTAGCTTCTGCCAAGAACTCTGCCGTAGTGATAATAATGTAGGGGAAAAGAAGTTGGCAGGCATAACAAGGATGTAGATTCCACACACACCCCTCCCTTTTCTTCTGAATATTGCGGTTTTTCTTCTGTGGTGCAAGAGAGAAGAGCAGGATCCTCCCAGACTCTAGTTTGGCTGAAAGGATTTATGGGGCTGAGAGCCAGCAACAGACCTGGCCACGGAAGCTGCCATTAAAGAAGTCTGTACTCTCTGATCTGAGGCTGGCATGGTGTGGTCCAGCCACTTGGAGTGCCAATTATCTCACTCCTACTGTCGCAGGAGCTGTGGGTTAGTTACCTTTATGCCTTTCTTCTCTGGAGTGCGGGAAGTCATTTTTCCGGCAGATTTTCAGCATGCTGCTGCCATGCAGTTAAAGGCACACGCCATGGCTTGCGCTCTGGAACGAACACATGACTTTCATCCTTGGGGTTTGATCGTTTTAAATGACAATGAAAAGCCTTGCTGTGATGGGGAGATTGGTGCCTTGAGATGGGTCACTCTTCCCCATGAGGGTGAATGAATGAGCCCAGGCAATTCCCACTGCTGGCTCCAATGCTCATTGGCATGTGGCCGCTGGTCACCACCAATTGGCACATGTGGTCATGGGCAGTCAGAAAGATTGCCCTGCCTCATCCTGCAACACCTCTTTCCCTATCCCTTCTGCTTCCAAGGAGCTCCTGGTGGCTATATAGAGTTCTGCACCTTCTGCTTTTACCCACACAACAACCCTGTAATTTAGTGAGAAGCCCAAGGCACACAGTGAACTGAATGAGGTTTCGCGCCTAGGTCTCCCTGGTCCTAATCACCTAGTCCACATAGACAGCACCCCATCCTTTCATCCTTTGCCAAGGGGTAGCAGGATAAATCAAAGCAGCCCTCTGAAAATGTATACCCATTTTGCAGAAACCTGAGTTTTCTTAGCTTTTGACTATTAGGTTATTTTGGGGGGAGAGGGGAAAAGGAGTAGAGCTCACAGCTTCCTGCTTATTTGGCAGCAAACGGAAAAGGAATCAGACCTTTGCAATGCCCATCAATCTCTTCCTGACCCTTAACCATCCGAGGAAAGACGTTTCACTTGTGATACACGCCTATCTCAAGGTACAAGTGAGAACTCGGAGGAGTGTCTCATTTTGGAACAAAGTAGGTGGTGGAGGAAAGATCTCGTTGAAAACAGAGCTCGCTGCATAGTTCAAGGAAGAGGGAAAATTGATTTGAGGCTGTTCATATTTGTGGTTGTCGTTTCAGCCAGAACAGTAGTCTGTCCAGACTTTTGGTCCACAGCATGTGTATAGAAGCACGAAATGATTTCCTGCTCTTCCCCCATTGTGTCCTGCCCGTCCCCCTCTGGTAAAGTCAACAGCAGCATTGTATTATCCCAGCAATTGGTTCCAGGCAATGAAAGCCTTTGCTTGAAAGGGCAGCAAATAACTAAAAACTTGCCAGTTCAGTTTTGTGCTCTATTCTTTAACAAAGATGACCTGTCTCCATGGCCAGCTTCAACAGGGCAGCCACGGTGTTTGTTGTTGTTTTTGGAGGAACACCAATCACCAATGAGGTGCCTTGCAGAACACACATGGTGGGGCAACTTTGCAAAGGATGTTGGGTTGAGGGGAAGTTAAACTCTACAACCCATTCTTTAAGAAGAAAAATATACTAGCTCATGGTGACCCTCTCTCATCAGTGCACAATGTTATGCTGCTACGGTACTCTGTGGTCATGTTTGCACCATACATTTGAAGCACTAGGCCAGTGTTTCTCAACCTTTTTTGGGCCAAGGCACACTTGTTCCATGAAAAAAATCACGAGGCACACCACCATTAAAAAAGTTAAAAAAATTAACTCTGTGCCGCCCTATATTGACTATATAATTATGACTGTAAGAAACACTTGCCAATTGCTGTGTTGGTTGCAATCTCCTGTAATAAGGCTTCACAAGCCGCTGATTTCTCTGCCAGCACAATCCTTTGCTCAGCAAGTTTCAGGTTGAGCTCATCCAGCCAGCTTCTTTAAGTTTGTCTAAAACCACCCTCCCGTGGTGGTGGCTGTTGAGAGCTGCGCTCGCCCCGCGTCGTGACCCGGCCGGCTTCCTTTCTGGCGGGTTAGTGTTGTTCATTGGCGGCCGCCAGGCACGTGACAATGCAAATCGCCCTTCTCGTCACCGCACGTCGCGGCACACCAGCCAGCGTCTCGCGGCACACTAGTGTGCCGCGGAACAGTGGTTGAGAAACGCTGCACTAGGCTACCACTTCCAACAAAGAATTCTGGGAGCTGTAGTTTGTTAAGGGCGCTGACCTCTATTTCCCTTCCAGAGCTACAATTCCCAGAGTTCCCTTCAAAGAGGAATGACACCACTCTGGAAATTGTAGATC
The DNA here is from genome assembly GCF_965207765.1 of Zootoca vivipara. Lineage (NCBI taxonomy): Eukaryota > Metazoa > Chordata > Lepidosauria > Squamata > Lacertidae > Zootoca > Zootoca vivipara. Next base: position 35,759,072 of record NC_142596.1, read on the forward strand.
TGAGAGGGGAATGGGAAGTCTCCTAAAAACTATAGCTCCCAGAATTCTTTGGGGGAAGCCATGACTGTTCAAAGTGATAATATCTTGGTGCTTTGAATGTATGCTGTGAATGTGGTCATTGCCTGCCTGTGCCATCGCTGAGGTTTGCCAGTGGCACAGACCAGGCTTTCCCCAGAAGCCAAGGGTGGGGAACTCATGGTCCTCCAGCTCTTGCTGGACTCAGAGGTTTCCCATCACCCCTGACCATTGGCTGTTAGCTGTGCTGGTTGGGACTGATGGGAGTTGGAGTCCAGGAGCATCTCCAGAGCCACCAATACCTCATCCCTGCCGTAAGCATAGTGCAGCAGCTGACAATATATAGGTTCACAAGGGGTGCACGGCTTATTTATGTTTAAACAGCGTTGAGAAATGCTGTGTATTGAGGTGACGAGGATGACTTTTGAAACGGTTGCAGTGCTGAAAAATTGCAGGTTTGCCCCTCTGAAATCCAGGCTGCTTTGTTTTGTTAATGTCAAACCACATTCCGCATATGTTGACTCCGCTCTTATCTCTGATTTTTATGTTCAGGTCTGCTTGTTTGGCTTTGCTGGTGTGTGTCTGTGTGTGTTTGTGTGTCTGTGTGTTCAGCAGTTTCGGAGGGGAGGGAAAAGGTGCTCTCTGGCCCATAAGAAGCTCAGCAATCAAAGGTGGTTGGTTTTTCTGGCGAGGCCCTGAGACTTACATAACCAGACCTATTGGCTGCCTTTGCACAGTGATTCTTGCAGACTTTGCTGTGCTCCTAGCACATTTGGTGGTGGAGCCCCACATCCCCCCCCCCGGCATTCTGTTTTTGGCCTCTTCCTTGAAAATTTAAATTCTGCAACCAGTGTTTACTAAAGCTCAGCCCAATTATGTTTGGAGATGTTTCTTCCCTACCCCCCCCCCCTGAAAAAAGAGCAATTGATGTGCAAAAGGCAGGAAGCGGAGGGGCTGGGTAAATGTATCTGGGGTTGTGGGAGGGAGAATTTTGTTCCTTCTTTTCTTTATATAAAAATTGGGCTGCTTTTGAGCTCAGTGTGCTCAATTATTATCTTTGAAGAATTTCTCTTTCTGTCCCCCAATGGCAGAAATGCCTCTCCTTTTCCAGAGCCTAAGAAAGGAAGCACAAAGGTAGACTAGTATGTTTGGGTCTTTAGCTTGTGGCACCTACCCTCTGGAATTTCCTTCTGTTAAATATTAGGCAGGCACTGTCTCTGTTGTCTTTTGGGCGTCTGCTGCAAATGTTCCTCTTCCAACAAGTCTTTTAAGTGGAGATCTTTATCTCGGTCTCATCTGTATTGGAATGATTTTTTTTTAAAAAAAAATGTGTTAAAACATTTGTATTGTTTTTATAAATGGAATGTCCCCCCCCCTTTTATTATGGAGGAAGGGTCTGCTTTTGTTGTTGTTGTTATTACACTTCTATGTTTGCAACTGTTTTGTTTATTATACGATCTTATATCTTGTTGCTGTGAACACCCACACATACCCCGGGACCTTGCGATGAAGGGTGGGTAAGAAATCTGACAAATTAAAATAGAGAATCTGTTCCAGGGGCAGTCGTCTTGTAGCACCATCTTCAAACATTGTTTAAAAGTCTTGTAAGCGGAATTTCCTGGGTCAGGATCAGTCAAGTGTGTTGGCAGAAGGGGAAGGGGAAGTGTTTGGCAGTCTTGCCTTCAACGTCCTCTCCCAAAGGGATGCCTCAAAGATCAGGTGCTGCAAGAGGGTGCTGCAAATTCCATTTGTTTTGGCAGTGCATGTGAAATGCAGATAACTAATGAGGTCCTTCCACCACAGGAGAGACCAAGTCTTGACTGGGGCCAATTGGGATACACCATAGATTTAAAGCACTCAGTCGCCTTTAAACAGTCCACTTTCCCCTGAAGAATTCTGGGAGCTGTTATAAAATCATATTGGGGGGGGGGTTTGCAGGACACCATTATTAATGAACAGAGAGGGGTGACAGAATTTGACAGCTGCAATACCCAGAATCCTGTTCAATGCCATCTTCCCTGTCTCCCCACCCCTCCAGCTAGGACTCGACCCTGCCTGAAGGAAGGCTTAAGGATCTGCATATGCACAACAGTTAGCATAAACTCACACATTTCCCCTCTCCACCTCCCCTCCGCCCAGAACAAAACAATGTTTCCAGAAGAAGGGGGGGGGGAAACCGCCCAAATCCAAAGTTAAACTTTTCTACTCAAGTTAATAATACAGCCTATTATATGTTCTCTTACCATGAAATCTCTATCCGCTGCCTCTGTATTAGAATTGCTGTTTTATATCTTAGAACTGTATATGTCAGGACTGCTACCTTTTAATTAGAAATCCCTGCATTAGGTATGTTTTCCAGGTATATTTTCTGTATGAACCCTGTATGATCCCAACCCACCTGAACCTTGCCCTACTACCACCCTATACCCATTCAAGGACACACGGACAATAGAGGGATTAGCTGGAACAACTTTATTCAAATAAATTGCCATCCTCAACGTAGCCCACCCTTCCATGGCCTGGAGGAAAACACTGCCGGGCGGACTTCCACCCCATGGAAATCGCCAGGAACTGCCCCACCTCTGCACCCATCTCGACTGATTGCCCTTCCTGCCAAACAACAGGGAGCACCATCAACGACAGGAGAAGAGAGATTGACATCTCTCCATCTGAAAGGAAAAGTCATCTCCGCACCCAGCTAATCCGATCTCCCACCCGTCGCCCTTGTCTCCCCCTCCCTCCTAGTCCAGAGATTTCCATGCATGAACAGGAGGGTATATAGGGGGACTTCACCATTTCCCGGGGTTCCTTCCTTCTTTCCAGAGGCAGGGACCCTACAGCTGTAGCTTTGCATTCTGCAATAAAGGGATCAGTTTGTTTTTCCTGACAGCATCGTGTGGTCTCTGTCATTTTCCCGGCGGAGCTGAACTTAGCGCAAATTTTGGAGCTTCCGACCTGCGTCTGTCCTTCTTAAAAGGCAACGCATTTTGGGGTACATTTCTCATAACAGAGCTGTAGTTTGAGGGTGCTGAGAAGCATTAGGACAGCCCTGATCCCTCCCAGAGCTACCATTCCCAGAGCAATGTTATCAGTCCACAGGGAACCCCATAAAAGGTAGCTCTTAAAGGGGAATTCTTGGCACCCTTAACAAACTACAGCTCCCAGAATTCTTTTGGGGGGAGTACCATGACCTCTGGGGACCCAGGTGGCGCTGTGGGCTAAACCACTGAGCCTAGGGCTTGCTGATCAGAAGGTTGGCGGATCGAATCCCTGTGACGGGGTGAGCTCCCGTTGCTCGGTCCCAGCTCCTGCCAACCTAGCAGTACGAAAGCACGTCAAAATGCAAGTAGATAAATAGGAACCGCTATAGCGGGAAGGTAAACGGCGTTTCCATGTGCTGCTCTGGTTTGCCAGAAGCGGCTTTGTCATGCTGGCCACATGACCTGGAAGCTATACGCCGGCTCCCTCGGCCAATAATGCGAGATGAGCGCGCAACCCCAGAGTCGGTCACGACTGGACCTAATGGTCAGGGGTCCCTTTACCTTTACCTTTTACCATGACCTCTAAAAATGGTATCATGGTGCTTTAATTAAATGCATGGTGTGAATATGCTGACTACATAGAGAAGGTGCTGCCTTGCTGCTCCTGGTATGAGTTGCTTCTTAACCTGGCGACAGCTTACATGCTCAAGTTGGTGACTCATAAAATAATAAAAAGAATAATCTGGCAAAAGTTTCAGACAGCAGGTGAGGGCATGTCCAGCCTTGTTGGTGAATGGAACATTCCCACCCTGACTCCCATTAGGGCCATGCATGCTGAGCATTTCCCACTGTGAGGGTGAGTTTGGACAAAGATCTCAGTTGGGAATCTTTGGGGCACAAGCAGGCATTGCTGCCAGGATCTGAAATAGGAGCTGGTTTGGCCAGTTCTCTTGTGTATTTTCTGCCCCTGTAATTCCTTTCTCTTCACAGTTTTTGTGACAGGTGCAGCAGTTTGGGTAGCTGCGGTTTGGGGAGGGCAGGGGGGGGGGATATTGCCTGGGGTGAAGAAGAGAACTTGTTGACCTGGTTTCCATTGCTTTGGAGCTTTTTTTTTTTTTAAATGCCCTTTTCTTGATGATAATTTAAGTTTGGTCAACTTCTGTAATGCTGTAGTAACAAGGCAAAGATTGATCATGAGAGGAGGGCAAATGTGCTGTGACCAGCTTCTGACTAATTGGAGATCTCTTGCCAAGTGTGTTGTAATACCGCATAGTCATAATACAGGATGTAAAAGGGGTGCATACCATCCTCTCCCCCCCCCCCCCCCGGCAGCCCTTTGTGGGCCTGGAACAATTTGGTAGCTTGCTAGTGTACTGTATATGTTACACTAGAAAGACTTGTTTGCACAGCTTCAAAATACAGTCCTGGAGAATGGCGTATTTTAAAATATAAATATATACTACCGTCAACTATGCCAAAGTGTGTGTGTGTGCCTGCTGTTCTTTATTTGCAGATCAGTGCTACGCAGAACAAAATAAATAAATTTTCTTAATGGTGTTGGTGGCCTTGAAACAGTTTGCTTGAAAGAAAGCCTCAAGCCTTTCCAGTTTGTTTTCTGAATAGCTGGGTCCCCCGTGAAATGTCTTCCTTGGGGAATGGCTTTGGAGTCTCTTGAGTCTTTGAATGAGGCTGGATCCCATCATCGGTGGCCATTGACCATCCTGGCTGAGGATTAAGGGAGTTGTAGTCCGACAGCATTAAGGGAAAGGCTGTGCCATGGGGAGATCTTATGACCCACAGGAGATTTGTCTGCACAAGCCCCATGGATGTTAACTGGAACTGTGTTGAGGGAGCAGCAGTGGGAAATTTTACCCTATGTGAATCTGTCTGTGTTGATGGTATGAGCAACTTGGATTTTCTGTTGGGGCCAGACTCCATATGATGGAGCAGACATGTTTGCTAGACCGCTGCCTGTCCTAAACCAGGAAGTAGCCGATGTGTTGTCCTTCAGGTGTTGTGAATTTCAGCTCCCACCATGCCTGACCATTGGGCTATGCTGGTTGGGTGGGACTGATGGGAGTTATAGTCTATGGCATTTGGAGGGCACCATGTTGGTATCCCCTGGCTTAAACTACCTCATAGGGTGGCTGTCAGGCTCTACCCTTGGAGGACAAGGTGGGACAGAATGTAAGAAACACTGAAGTCTGTGTGTGTGTGTGTGTGTGAGAGAGAGAGAGAGAGAGAGAGAGAGAGAGAGAGAGAGAGAGAGAGAGAGAGAGAGTGAGTGAGTGCTGGTAAGGTTTACTTTTTACCACAAAAGGAGCAAATGGCTGAAGAGAATAGACCACCTGTCCCTTCCTATTTGCTGCCCACACCAGACATTTAAAGCAGTAACATAGCACTTCAAACAGCCATGACTTCCCCCAAAGAATCATGGGAACTGTAGTTTGCTAAGGGACGCTGAGGGCTATTAGGAGACCCCTGATTCCCCTCAGAGAGCTACTGTTCCCAGAGTTCTCTGGGAAGAGGGATTGATAGTTAAAACCAGGCATCCCCAAACTGCGGCCCTCCAGATGTTTTGGCCTACAACTCCCATGATCCCTAGCTAACAGGACCAGTGGTCAGGGATGATGGGAATTGTAGTCTGGAGGGCCGAAGTTTGGGGATGCCTGGTTAAAACACTCAAACTGTAGGTCTGGGAGAGGAGGAGGGGTCTGAGAAGAAATCTCAGTACCCTTCAAACAACACTTCCCATGATTCTTTGGGTGCATCCATGACAGTGAAATGTATGGTGAACTTGTGACTTCTGCCTCTTCACGCACTTTCTCCCAATGAGTCAGACTGTAACAAAAGATTCATGAAGGGCTGCCCATCAAGGGCAACTCACTCCCCTGTTGATCTTCAATTGGCAGGTCAGGAACCATAGATGATACTATATATCTCACTTTTTCATTTCAAGGGGCTTGCGGTGCCGTACATGGTTCTATCCCCCTTGCCATTTTATCCTCTCAACAACCCTGTGAGGTAGGCAAGAGATCTCTCCCATTGCTCCACAGACCACACATAGGGGTAGCCAACATGGCACTTTCCAGATGTTGCTGGACTTCAGCTCCCATTCTCCCTGACTATGGACCACTCTAGCTTGGGGCTGTTACGAGTTGAAGTCTGCAACATCTGGCAAACACTCCTGTGGCATCACATGGCGATTTCTTGGGCAGGCGAGCCCTCAGATAAAGCACAGGCAGAGCTTGTCTTCCATCTCCTCAAACACAGTTCCTTTTAAAGGCGCCAGTTCATATATTCATGCATGAGTAATAGCGGGTGGAAGACAAATTGGATTCAGTTCGCACTGAAAGGTGGATCTACCTTATCCTCACTTTCCAAAACAATATGTGAACGGAACCTCAGCCGTCCTTTGAGATTCGCATTTCCCTGAATTTTGCAATGTGGCTCTCCAGCCATGTATTCTGTACAAAACTTCACAAACTGCAGAAAAGTGTGCATTAAAATGCACAACAATTATACTGGGGGAAATTGCAGACCAAAAAAGTGTATGTTGGAGAAATTAGCACTAAAATTCTTATTTATTTTCGTGAGGCTTGCGGTGGGGGGGGGGAGAGAATCGTACAGGTGAAACTCGGAAAATTAGAATATCATTGAAAAGTGCATTTATTTCAGTAATGCAACTTAAAAGGTGAAACCAATATATGAGATAGATGCATGACCTGCAAAACAAGATATGTCAAGCCTTTATTTGTTGTAATTGTAATTATTTGTTGTTAGGCGGGTCAATTAGGAGACCCAGGTGGCACTATGGGTTAAACTACAGACTAGGGCCTGCTGATCAGAAGATCGGCGGTTCGAATCCCTGCAACGGGGTGAGCTGCCGTTGCTTGGTCCCAGCTCCTGCCCACCTAGCATTTCGAAAGCATGTCAAAGTGCAAGTAGATAAATAGGGGCCGCTCCTGCGGGAAGGTAAACGGCATTTCCGTGCTCTGCTCTGGTTCGCCAGAAGCAACTTTGTCATGCTGGCCACATGACCCGGAAGCTGTCTGCGGACAAACGCCGGCTCCCTCGGCCTATAGAGCGAGATGAGCGCCGCAACCCCAGAGTCGGACGCTACTGGACCTGATGGTCAGGGGCCCCTTTACCTTTACCTCAGGCGGGTCAATTATAAATGGAATGTAATTAATGAAATGTAATAGAGATGTTTATTTTTGTATTATTGTAACTATTTGTTTTATTATTGTGGAATTTCCAAAAGAAAGCATTTGTAAAAATTAAAAGAAAAATAAAAAATAAGTTGCATTATTGAAATAAATGCACTTTTCGACAATATTCTAATTTTCCGAGTTTCACCTGTAGACTGATATGGAAATGTGGCAAACTGATATTAAGTTCAGAAAAAATCTGCAACTTGAAGAAACTGAATTGACAGACACCCATCTCTAGTGAGTATTCAAGTGCCTAAAGAGCTAAGGGGTACATATCTTCCTGCCTGAAAGTGCTGTTGAGAACGTCCCATTGTAGGTGGTTTGTTTGTTTGTCTAATTTATCTCCTTTATATAAACTTAGTATATACATAGTATATACATAAAAAGAAAGAGAGTGCTGTGATTCAAGGTTGAACCATGTTCAACTTTCTGAACACAGGAAGATTAATGCATTTACTGTTTGGACACACCCATTCATTCGGAGCTCCTTGTTTTGGCGTTGCAGCTTTGCGGTTAAGGAGTCGGGAATATTTTCTTTTCTTTTTTTACTTCGTAGGCTTACTATTTCCTCTCTTGGTGTAATTTTTAAGACCCGAACTTCAATAAATCTTTTGATGGGCTTCCCCCGCCCTTCCTCTCCATCTGCCTGGCCAGGGTGAAATATTTTGGTGGTTTCTGTAAAGGAAGCTTGATAAAGGAATTCTCAGTGAGAATAAGATCCTTTCTGGACTGCCCCTGTAACAGGAGCCACAGTGCAGGAATTGTTCTCTGTAGATTGTATCAGACTTCAGCTCCGTTGGTTTTGCCAGGAGTAAATATTCCCGTGGAGGGCAAACACTTGGTGTGCCTGAAAGCCAATCCTTGTCAAGAAGAAAGAACTGGTTTCCTCTTCCGCGGTCCTGTTACAAATTATTCAGAGGAGATCTCCCTTGTCCTGAGTTCTTCTGCAAGCAATTATAAATAGAGTAAACATTTGAACAATAACTTGTACATCAAAGGTTGCTTATTTTGGTATGATGCACCTTTGAAGATGAAACATTTTAACCATGGTTGTCCATCCCGTCTCCCATTGAGCAAGAGCAAGTCTCCCATTTTTTGAATGCTTAAACCATGGTTAGGATGGCCAACCAGCATGTGAAATCACACTTTGTGAACAAGTCTGTTTAAACATGGGTAAGCATTACGTGAGCGCTGAACATACCATGGTTAAGACAGGATGGTAACAAAAATAATTTAAAGGTATAGGTTTTTCACTTTTGAATGTAGCATTTTGCAGATACAAGAGTAGTAGCATTAAGAGCATCGTAAATTAGTTCACATTTAATTATAAAGGCATCACATATGTTAGATAAAGAAGTAGAAATTTGCTTCAAATGGCTTTGTCTTGTCTCTCCTTATGTGCTGTAGCTTCAACCAGTACTGAATCAAAACAGTGGCCCGCTTGGCACATATAGCACTTTGTGTCTTCTCTGGTTCTGAAAAAAAGAAACATAGAAAAAGCCAATGGGTTTGGTGTTGCCAACAGGATCCTGATGATCTTTCAGAATATTGTAATTGAAAGCCAAGCTTCTACTCCTTATGATTGCAAGCACAAGCTTTAGAGAACTTTTCTCAACTGTGACAGGAGGTGTGTTCATCCCAGCAAGTGATCTCAAAAGACCTACGGTATCTGGAATACAGGAAAAGGAACCAAATCCATGCTGCTTTGGGGGTCTCGCTAAGTCTTTCACCTTTCATTGTTGAGGACCCTGACAAGAATGGGGAGATAGCTCTGTATGCTTTTTGCTGGCCTGGCCTTTCACCCCACCTTGCTTGAAGCTCTTTGAGGATGGAGGGGCTGTGGTCCAGCATGATGGCTAAAAGACGGGAGACACCAGCCTTGGCCCAATGTGCAGGCTTGGGCTGATGGGATATGGAGGGCGTCAGGTTGGCGAAGGCTTGTATACAGTAGGTCTACTGTCTTGCTGGACGGTGTCGGCACCGTTCTATACAGCCTTGTGTGTGTGTTTTGGCTCAGATTCCACCCATTCCTTCCTGTTTGAAAAGCTTGGGCTCTTGACAGAAACAGTATCCTTGCTCTCCCCCCCCCCCCACCTTGTGCCCAGCCAAATCCATATGGTGAAACCCTTGATTTAGGAGTGGCAATACGTGCTATTACATACAGGGCTCCTGTTCTCAATTGCTCCTCTTGTTTTTCTTTCTGGTTTGGGTTTCTTCTGCCAACTTCCTCTCTGCGATGCACACTTTTCTCAGTTCATTTTAACTGGCGCCTGTGCGGGGATCTGGAATCCCTTCTTCGTTGCTTCAGTACAGAACAATATCAATAATGGAAACATTTCACCTAGAGGCAAGGAATGTGCTTCCTGGCACCGTATGCATAACCTTCTGCCTAAGGAATGCTTGTGTATGTGTGTCCCAGGCTGCCTAACAAAGAGAGAGTGTCTCTGTATTAAAGGTAAAGCGACCCCTGACCATTAGGTCCAGTCATGAACGACTCTGGGGTTGCGGCGCTCATCTCACATTATTGGCCAAGGGAGCCGGCGTACAGCTTCTGGGTCATGTGGCCAGCATGACTAAGCCACTTCTGGCAAAACCAGAGCAGCGCATGGAAACGCCGTTTACCTTCCCGCCAGAGCGGTACCTATTTATCTACTTGCACTTTGACGTGCTTTCGAACTGCTAGGTTGGCAGGAGCTGGGATCGAGCAACAGGAGCTCACCCCGTCGCAGGGATTCGAACCGCCGACCTTCTGATCGGCAAGCCCTAGGCTCTGTGGTTTAACCCACAGCGCCACCCGCGTCCCGTCTCTGTATTGCACAGTCTATAAATGCTAAGCTCATGAACTCGCTCCAGATACTGCTGGACTCCATTTTCAGCAGTCATGACCAATGGTCAGGGATGATGGAGGTCATAGTCCAACCACATCTGGAGGGCCACAGGTTCTCCAACTCCATGCTAAGCTTATAGCTCTGTGTGCTTAGGCGCACTCTTGTGTGGCTTGCATCTCCCGGAGCTGACCCATGGCTTTGCAAACTGGTTCCCATCCTAGCCCTTAGGAAGCCATGCTTACACTATGAAGAGCTTAAGGCGATGTCAGCTGATGATTTTATTCCAGAAGGGATACCTTGTTGCCCCCTCCAAAGTGGGATGGCTCGGAGGTATGTGTGGCTGGGTTTAGGAGACTTAACTCCATCATAAGCATACATGGGATTGTAGCGTTAATGTTATAGCTCACTCCCAAGTTTGATAGAAGTTAAAATAACCCTTTTGAATGACACTATAAACCAGGCATCCCCAAAATCGGCCCTCCAGATGTTTTCGGACTACAACTCCCACGATCCCTATCTAACAGGACCAGTGGTCAGGGATGATGGGAATTGTAGTCCCAAAATATCTGAAGGGCCGAGTTTGGGGGTGCCTGCTATAAACTTTACCTGCACAGCCACTTCCCTGGAAGAAACTTCCTTTTTTGGTGTTATCCCACCTTTCCTCCAAGGACTTGCAGAGTGGAATCCATGCTTCTCCCCTTCCACATTTTATCCTCTTAAATAGCCTTGGGAAGGAGGTTGGCCTGAGAGACAGCCTGGACTAACCTAACGTCACCCAGTTAGCTTCCTGACTGAGTGGGGGATTGAATCCTGGCTTCCCAGGCCCTAGTCTAGCACTCAAACCACTACACCACACTGGATGAAACATCAAGACAAAGCTTCAATGTAACAAACAGATTGATTGCTATCTAAAAGATCTTTTTTTATTTTAAAAAAGAATCATTATCAGTATACTCAGTCTGACCCAACAGATAATTGGCTAAGTTTTGTTTTAACTTGGATAGAGAACCTGCCTTTGCTCCCTTTATAATTCGCCATTGCTGTGATTGGGTAGGGTCTCTGGAGGGGATTTTTAAATGATTGATTGATTGGCTATAATTGCAATAGAACGGAAACGTGCTCCTGGCGAAATGCAGGGTTGCATATTGACAGACGTTTAATCCCCCAGTTAGCCTGGTTAACAGCGATAAAGCAAATCGGGCTTCTGAGCTGGGTTAGCAAACCTGACAACTTGAGCTGTTGGTGATTTGGCACCTTACCAGTGGGCTGTGGCTCCTTCCAGGGAACACCTCCGGGAACTGTAGTGTTTCGCAATTGTGAGGGACAGGGGATATCGCGAAGTCCCTCCCCTCCTGAGTTCAAGCCCGTCCCCGAGCAAAGGGGAAAGCAGGGAGAGTTCCGATTCCAGTGGGGAAGCAGGAAGTCGTGTCCGAGGCTCAGGCAAGGTAGTGGAGCCAGGGTCCCAGGTGGGACAGGAAGGGGCAAGCAAGGGGGGAAGACCCATCCCCCCAACTCCAGAATTACGCAGGAAGAGGAGGGGCAAGAGGATGGGTCTGCCAAAGCTTTTGTGTTGGAGAAAGACGCGCCAAAAGCCATTAGGAGGTTCTGAAACCGACTGACCACATCACTCCGTGTAAATAGCAATGACTTGAGCACTGTAAATACGCAGCACCAATAAAAGAATAAAATGCAGAGCTGCGTGGCGTCGTTACTCTGAAGTAGTCCACTCCGGCCACCGTGACAGCAACCTCCTAATCATTTTTGGGCTACTTTGGAGTTGCCGGGATGAGCGTGTCAGAGGCGGAGAAGTGGCGGCAGATCGCTGAGCAAGCCCAGCTAGAACTGCAGCAGCTGTCGCTGCAGGCGCAGGGAGAATTGAAGGCAGCTAAAGAGGAGACTAAGAAGGTCCAGGACGACCGGCTACAACTTGCGGAACAGGTGAGAGAGCTTCAGGAAAAAGAGCAGCAATTAAGGGCGGTGGCGGTAGACCTCCAAAACAAGCTGGATGCAGAGAAAAACAAGGCGGGAGGGGCACCCCAAGTCCAAGTGCTGCCAGGAAGGAGAGCTGGGACCCTAGTTAGCAAGTTCAATGGAGACCCGAAGGAATTTCAGGGCTTTGAGACTGAGATTGTGTATGCTCTTGAGCTGCACCACGATGAGTTCCCTGATGATGAGCACAGAGTAGCGTTTATTGTGGAGCACCTTACCGGGGCAGCCAGGGAGTGGCTAAGACCGTTAATTGCAACAAGGAATCCTTGCATGAAGAATGTCAAACTATTTCTAGAAGGTTTGAAAACGATGTATTCGTCCGATAGTCATATGGACCAGACTAAGGAGGAACTTCATAATTTACGCCAAGGAAATATGACAGTTCGCGCGTATTGGGCGAAATTCACCATGCTGGTGCACAGATTGGGGTGGGAACTGGGGTCCCCCCCAATGCAAGCGGCGTTCTACTTGGGGTTGCATGAGGAGGTGAAGGATGAGCTCTCGAGAGGTCCAAAGCCCAGTAATATGGATCAGCTGAGCAAAGCGGCTCTGGCGGTGGGGGTGAGACAGGAATCCCGGTGGAGCGACAAGCAAGCAACGCGCGCAAAGCGGGCTTGGTTCCCACGGTCGCAGGAGAAGCCACTCCCCCAACAGCCCTTTCAAGCCACGCCTGGGGCCAGTCAGGACCAGGAACCCATGCAGATTGATAGCGCGCGCGCGCGGGCTTTTCAAACCCCAGCGGCGCCAAGACGCAAGGAGGGAAGGGGTGGGAATTGCTTTCTCTGCAACTCCCCCCAGCATCTCGTCAGAGACTGCCCACATCGCAGGGAGTGGCAAGGAAAGGCGGGAACGGTTGTGCCCTCCCCCACTGAAGCAGCACCACAGCAGGGAAACGGGAAAGCCTGGCTGCAGGAGACAAGGGGCGGCAGCCAGGCACAGTCAGCAGACAACAGCCCCAGCCCACCCACCCGCACAGAGAGGAGCAGAGCCAGCCCACCCCTCCCAGAGCAGGAGTGGTTCTAGAAGTGACGCTCACGCTTCCAAATGGCTATCCCCTGACAGTCCTCGCCCTAATTGACAGTGGGGCGTCAGCGAACTTCTTCTCGAGAAACTTTGCAGAAGAGCACCAGATCCAGCTTCTGCAGCTGGATTTTCCTCTGCACGTGGCAACCATTGACGGCAGAGAGCTGCTGGGAGGGGCCATCACTCATCAAACCCCCCCCATGAGAATGACGGTGGGGAGGCACTCAGAGACACTGGCATTCAACGTCACCACCATCTCAGACCCCCCCATCGTCTTGGGCATGAGCTGGCTGGCGCGCCACGACCCCTCCATCAGTTGGCACCAGAGATGCATCACTTTTGGATCGGACTTTTGCCTGGAACATTGCATGCAGCACCAACCAGGGGAGGGGCCTCCGATAGCCACGGTGGCCACCATGCACGTCAAAGGGGGTGAGGCGATACCCAAGCCGTACTGGGACCTGCAGGAGGTCTTCAGCGAAGCGGAGTCCGACCACCTACCCCCGCACAGGCCTTTTGACTGCCAGATCAACCTGGTGCCAGGGGCAACTATACCCCCAGCCAAGCTGTACGCCATGTCAGACCAGGAACTGGAGGATCTGCGCGCTTTCATCGACAAGAACCTCAAGCGGGGGTTCATCAGAGAAAGCAAGGCAGCAGGGGGCAGCCCAGTCTTCTGGGTGGACAAGAAAGACACGCAACAGCGCCGTCTTGTGGTGGATTTTAGACGGCTGAATTCGGTGACAGAGCCAGTGGCTTTCCCCATGCCCAGAGTGGATGATCTCCTGACAGCGGCACGCAGGGGTAAGATTTTCACCAAGCTAGACCTGAGGGGGGCGTACAACTTAATCAGGATCCGGGAAGGCGATGAATGGAAAACCACGATGTTCACGCCTCTGGGCTCTTTTGAATATCTGGTGATGCCCTTCGGTTTGCAAGGGGGCTCAGCATGCTTCCAGGCCTTCATGCACCACGTCCTGGGGTCCCTCCTCTTCAGGAAATGCTTGGTCTTTCTGGATGACATCCTTATTTATTCCAACGACCCAGTGCAGCACGTGAAGGACGTCAGGGAGGTGTTACAGCGCCTGAAGGAGAACCACCTGTATGTGAAGCTGGAGAAGTGCAAGTTTCACACCAAGGAGGTGGACTTCCTGGGCTACAAGCTGTCAGACAAGGGGCTAGCGATGGACAAGGACAAGGTGCAGGCCATCCTGGACTGGCACAGCCCCAGGACGCGCAAAGATGCCCAACGCCTACTAGGCTTCGCCAACTTCTACAGGAAGTTCATCAAGAACTTCTCTCGAGTTACGGCTCCCATCACTGACTGCCTGAGAGGCAAGCAGAAGTTCCGGTGGACACCAGAGGCGCAAGCAGCGTTCGAAAGCCTCAAGAGGGTGTTCGCCTCAGACCAGAACCTGTTCCACGTGGTTCAGGACGCGCCCCTACGCATTGAGACAGATGCCTCTGATAAAGCTGTGGGCGCCATTTTGTTGCAACTGGACGCCAACAGAGAGTGGAGACCCTGTGCCTTCTTCTCCAGGAAGCTGACCCAGCCAGAGCGGAACTACACAGTTTTTGATCGGGAACTTCTGGCGATCCACGCGGCGTTCCAGCACTGGAGACACTTCCTGGTGGGCGCCAAGCACCCCATCCAGGTGTGCACAGACCACAAGAACCTGGAGTTCTGGAGAACTGCCAGGGTGCTCAACCAGCGGCAGATACGGTGGGCAGAGTTCTTCTCGAACTTCAACTTCTCCATACACTACATCCCGGGAGAGCAGAACGTCAGGGCGGATGCCCTCTCCCGCAAGCCAGAGTACATGGAGGAGGAGGAGCCACCAGCCCCAAGGCACATTTTCCCCCCGTCGGCATGGTCCTGCGGAGCAGCAGTGGTGAGCGAGGCAGAACTCACAGCACTGACGGCAGCGGATGAATTTGCCAACCGCATCTTCAGAGAACTGAGAGGGGGGAGGGAGCAGGCAAAAGACTTTGCAGAACGCAGAGGGCTGCTTTTCTACAAGGGTGCACTGTACCTGCCCACCACCCAGCTCAGACGTACGGTCCTCAAACAGATGCACGACAACCCAACGGCGGGGCATTGTGGAAGGGACAAGACCACTCACCTAGTCATGAGACACTTCTGGTGGCCAGGGGTGAGGGAAGATGTTCGAGACTATGTACGGGGCTGTGACACCTGCCAGCGGGCAAAGGTGGTCAGAGCAGCGCCACCAGGGTTGCTGGAGCCCTTAGCCACGCCACACAGGCCGTGGGAAGTGGTGTCCATGGACTTCATCACAGATCTGCCTTCTTCCCGGGGTAAGACCGCAGTGTTGGTGGTGGTGGACCTCATGTCCAAAATGTGCCACTTTATACCGTGTGCCAGGGCAGTCTCTGCAGAAGAGACAGCCAAACTGTTTGTTGATCACGTTTTCAGACTGCATGGATTACCTTTAAGGGTTATTTCGGATCGTGGCCGCCAATTTGTTTCCAGGTTCTGGCGGCGGCTCATGAACCTCCTGCAGGTGGAGGTCAGCTTGTCGACGGCTAGACACCCGCAGACCAACGGACAAGCGGAGAGGGTCAACGCCATTCTGCAGCAGTACCTGAGATGCTACGTCAGCCAGAGGCAAACGGACTGGGTGGATCGCCTGCCACTAGCAGAATTTGCCTACAACAATGCAGTGCACGTCTCCACAGGGGTGTCGCCCTTTAAGGCCAATTACGGGCGCGACCTCAGATCTTTCCCAGAGAGGGAGGGGGAGGAGGAGGAGGAGGGCCCACAGGCTGAGGATTGGGCAGAGGAACTGGAGACGGTGCACCAGCAGCTCAGAGAACACTTGGAGAGGGCCAAGGAAGCGTACAAAAAGGGGGCAGATCGCCACAGGCGACTAGGGGAGGTCATCAGGGTGGGGGACAAGGTGTGGTTGTCCTCGGAGGGCCTTCCCACCAGAGGGAGGTGCAAAAAGCTGGCACCCAAAAGGCTGGGCCCCTTCACGGTCACGCAACAGGTCAACCCGGTGGCATACAGGCTGGCACTGCCAGAGGACATGAGGGTGCATCCAGTGTTTCATAGATCGCTGCTGTCGCCGTACAGGGAAAGCAGCAGGCTCCGAGACAGCGAACAAACCCCCGAGGGAGGGGGGGAGAGGGAAGGCAGGGAGCAACTCAATGAGGCCACGGCCATCCTGGATTCAAGGTGGGGGGTGGGGGGACTGGAGTACCTCATGGCATGGGAGGATGCTCCACCGTCCCAGAATGAATGGGTCCCAGCCACGCAGATACAGGAGGAATTCTTGGTGGAAGAATTTCACGCCCTCTTTCCCCACAGACCCAAGCCCTGGCACATGGAAAGGGAGGGGGAGGAGGAGGAGGCACGGGAGAGCAGCTCACCATGGCGCTGGGAAGCGGAGTTTGAGGAACCAGAGGATGAGGTATGGGTGTCACCGAGATCCACCCAGTCAGAGGAAGGAGCAGATTGGCAGAACGTTTTTACCCCCACCAGCTCTGACGCCACGGACTTGTTGGGATTCCCGTCCTCCCAGGCGGAAGGGGGGGGCTCGCAGGACTGGGGGGAGGTATTCACACCAACGGGCTCGGAGAGCACTGAGTTCTTAGGCTTCCAGTCGTCACCGACACATGGGGGGGGCCTGGGGAGGGGTGAAGGAGAGCTTGGGAGGGGGGTGGATGTGAGGGACAGGGGATATCGCGAAGTCCCTCCCCTCCTGAGTTCAAGCCCGTCCCCGAGCAAAGGGGAAAGCAGGGAGAGTTCCGATTCCAGTGGGGAAGCAGGAAGTCGTGTCCGAGGCTCAGGCAAGGTAGTGGAGCCAGGGTCCCAGGTGGGACAGGAAGGGGCAAGCAAGGGGGGAAGACCCATCCCCCCAACTCCAGAATTACGCAGGAAGAGGAGGGGCAAGAGGATGGGTCTGCCAAAGCTTTTGTGTTGGAGAAAGACGCGCCAAAAGCCATTAGGAGGTTCTGAAACCGACTGACCACATCACTCCGTGTAAATAGCAATGACTTGAGCACTGTAAATACGCAGCACCAATAAAAGAATAAAATGCAGAGCTGCGTGGCGTCGTTACTCTGAAGTAGTCCACTCCGGCCACCGTGACAGCAATTATTAGCATTGTAGAGATTAGTTTTGGGGAAGGGCCATAGCTTAGTGCTTAGACCATCTGCTCTGCGTGCAAAATAGTGAGAATCCACCTTGATGTCATGGAAAATGTTGAATGGGGCTACTGCAGAGCAACCGATAAAATGGGCTGATGTGTCGAGTCTCGGCAGCATGTTGCTGTATACACCTGCAATAAAACAGCAGTCTGGACAGGGCTCGGGGTTCCCTGCGTGCAATACTTCTGTGGCATGTACCTTCCCACACCCCGAAAGTCACGGGGGGGGGGGATCCCTCTGCATCACGGGAGGAACAAAATCGTGTTGCTTTGCCCCCCCCCCCCATGCCGTTGCTCCAGTTCAGAGAGAGCCAGTGTGGTCCTCTTTGGATGTACGCCTCTGAATACCAATATTGGAGTACGCCTGTTGCTGTTGCACTCAAGTCCGGCATTCAGGCTTCCCAAGGCCACCTGGTTGTCCATGGTGAGAATGAGTTGCAGGACTAGATGGGCCTCCTTTGGCCTGATCCGGCAGAGCTCTTTATAGGTTTATGAGAGAGGCGATACAGTACTGGCTTGGGGAGCCTGGCTGCCTTGCTTCCTGACTTGGGACAGCTGGCAGCTTGGGAAATTAAGGAAGAGGGGGCTTCAGCATCATATCTACCTAATGGTAGAGCTGTGCCCCACCTGCCTAATAAGAGGCTTATGGAGGTGCTCTTGCCTGCCTGTTGCTTATAGTGTGCCTTTTTGCCTCCCTGTGGCGCTTGCTGTCTTAGGCCATTGATGCCAGGGAAGAGAATTATCCTCCTAAGGGAAAACGGCTGTTTAGTATGAAGCCCGTATAAGCTTCACGATATCCGATTATGGGTTGCGCTGTGCCATATGGGTGCCATTTAGTGTACCTGCAAGATATTAAGCTTTTTAGTTGGCCTGCTCTTTGAGCGCCTAAGTGCATTATACCAATAAAATCTCGTTTAAAATCTGGCACAGAATGGCTTGAATCGGAAATTTTCCTTGCTTCTTCTGTGTGTTTCCTGTCTCTTGTCCTTGGCTTCTGATATTTGGGGAGAGTAAACCGGACACCTGACTAAGTTTGAGGGCCCAGTTCATAAGGCAACTTCAGAACTTCATGAGATGAAAGTTCACCAAGAGAAATGCTGAGATGGTGTCAGAGGTAAACAGCACTGTAAGCAACTTCTCCCTTTCCTAAAAGAACATTATCAATTGCAAATTAACGTGGCATTGTGTTGTTCTGTAGTGCCCTTTTCTCAAAACGTCTGATCGGCTTCCTGTTTGTTGTGCGCTGAAAGCAAAACTTTCCGCGGAGGAATGCAACAACAGCAGAAGTCTGCATGCATCTTTTTACTTTTCCATGCTGCTGATGGGCTCAAGGGTTGACGTTACCTGTAGATGCTGTAATTTCCACATGCCCTGAACGGTACAAAAAGGAAGTGGTGACTGATGGCTTTTGTGAGGGTTGAAATGAGTCACTGGTGGGAGACTTTCACCCCTAAACAACTAAATAACATTTGGGGGCGGAGGCGGCAGCAGCAGGGGGGTGGGAGCTGATGCTATTAATCTAGACTAGAGGTGGGGAACTTCAAATGTGGCCCTCCAGATCTCTGTCTGCTTCTCAGGACTCTTCCCAGGCCACAGCCCTTACTGGTCCTGCTTCACATCCTCCTTGAGTGTTTTTACCTGGCTGGAAATGGGGCAAATGGACAAACCCTAGTTGCTTGGATGGAAGATGCTCTGCCCAAGTTAGCTTCTGCTCCAGCACTGGCATGTACCCCTGGGGTGATGCCCAGAAAATATTATGTGGCCCTCTGTTTGGAATAGAGTCCCCATCCTTGACAAAGGCCACCTCCAAGATTTTTTTTAGTAAAAGACACATAATCCAACACAAGCCCTAGTCAGAGCAGACCAACTGAAGTTAATGAACCTGACTAATATAAGCCTCTTAATTTCAGTCGCTCTGTGAGTAGGATGCTTAACCTGACTTCTGCACTAGATTAGATTATTTCTAAACTCATTTATTCAAAGTATTTTTTTATACTGGCTGGGGGGGAAAAGATCCTCAGAGCAGCTTGCAGATGTATCAGAAATAAAGATAGCTCTTGACCTTAGATATACAGTCAAAGGGTTGCATCCAGATAAGTTCTACTTGGAGTAAACCCATTGAAACGAAAAGACCTAGGTTAGTCACACCCATTAATTTCATTGAGTCTACCCTAGGTATGGCTAATGTTGGACACAACCCAAGGACCACAATGCACAAGGAAAAGTGATTGGGAGGGGGAAAGGGTGGGGGGGAGCAAAGGCAAATGCTGGTGCTTGTTCCTGGTTGCAGAATTCCCAGAATGCAAACTATTGAAAGGCAGGAGTAGCTCAAAGTTGCTGGTCTCTCAGTGGAGAATCCCAGCTGCCTCATCTCTCCCTCTGATATTGCTTGATTCTGAATACCCCCTTTCTGCCTCCTAGTTAAGTTGCCAGAACCCCGGCGTCTGCTAACCTGATTTCCGCCACTTCCCACTAATTGCTACGTGGTTATAAAATTTTTCTATTACAGGCATTGTTTTGTCGAGCTTCTAAATGTAGAATCCTCTTAATTGGGACACCATGTCAGGCTGTGCATTGTCCCCCCAAAAACACAGCTGGTACCAAATATAAAAGGCCTTTTAAAGGGACATGATTATTGTAACAGCTTACTAAAAATAAGTCCCCTCGTTTCAAAATTTCTAGCAGGTGAATGTTCAAAACACCTCGCATGAATTATTTCGGGGATGCTTACAGCTTAAAGTGGTACGATGCTGCTTTAAATGCATAGTGCAGATGCGGCCTCAGTGTTCGACCGAAATGCACCTTAACCCTGTTAGATTCTGTTCTGCTCTCTCTTGACAGCCCTCCAGGAAAGTATTGTCTAAAGCAGGCACAGGCAAACTCCGGCCCTCCAGATGTTTGGGACTACATTTCCCATCATCCCTGACCACTGGTGCTGTTAGCTAGGGATGATGGGAATTGTAGTCCCAAACATCTGGAGGGCCGGAGTTTGCCTATGCCGTGTCTAAAGCCAGCGGCGTCGCAAGCCCCCCTGGTACCGGGGGCGGCACCCCACCCCTTGGCGCACAGCGCCCCTCCGTACTGACGTGATGCGTCACTACAGGCCACCCTGTAAAACTTGCTCCGCGCCGCAGCTTGCTCGGCTTGTGCTTTGATTCTTTCTGCTTTGGCGAGGCGAGGGGCGGGCTGCTGACGCCCTCTCTGGCCCGCCCCTCGCCTCACCCGAGCAGAAAGAATCAAAGCGTGAGCTGAGCAAGCCACCCTGTCTGCTCCAGCGAGGTGAGGATCGGGCGCATGCGGTGGCCGTCGGTGGAGGTGGCGAGGGGGCGGTGCGCTGCCCCCCCCGGCAGAGTGGAGCCCAGGGCGCCCCGCCCCCCTATTGCGACGCCCCTGTCTAAAGCCCAAGCTTAGGGTCTAGTCTAGCTGTGTAAACCTGGATCATTGATTTGCTTTTGGCTTTCCCCCGCTTCCGCCTGCAGGTGAAAGACCTGACCCAGTTCTTGGACCCCGCCGGGCTTGGAGTGATCAGCTTTGAAGACTTCTATCGAGGAATCTCAGCTATTAGGAACGGAGGTTGGTTTTTATTCTCACGCCCCGGGATTGGGAGGAAGGCACCCCAAGCGCTTCCTGAACCTTCCCTGCACTGAGGCATTTCCTGGCATTGTGTCAGTGTCCTCCATTGAAAGAAATGAGAGATAAGGGGGGGGATCGTGTAGGTAGTTTTCATTCTGATTGCTTACTAGGGAGTAACACAGGGAGTAGGGAGGGAAGGCACTGTGCATCACTAAATTATGGAATCCGCTCCCACAAGAAGCGGTGGTGGGTACCCATTTGGATGGCTAATCATCTCTGGTTAAAAGAAGGGTTTGAACAGCAGTACTGAGAAAGGACTATATCTGTCACTGAAGGGCTGCTGCCAGTCAGAGCAGACAGTAAAGGACTAGATGAACTGACTCTGGCCAGTGCTGTGTCACATGCACCAACTTCCAGTCTGTTTCTGAGTGTTGACTCCCCCCCCCAAATATTTTTTATTATTATTTTCTTTTACATCAACATAAACAAATGAAACATAAACCATATTCACAAATCCCCAAGTTACAAATACAAAATAAGCAATCCAATAAGTTGATGTTCTGCCGAACTAGACTTCCCCTTTACATTCGTTTTGGTTTTGTTTGTTAAAATCTGATTAATGCGCTTTTTCCCTTCCATACAATCTCTCCATATATAATCGTTTCCTCTATGCATACATTATTTTTACAGTAGTAGGTGTTACAACATTCCTGTAAGTGTTTTTGCCATTTTACAGTGCCTTTTGAGATAATCCAGAAATTTACTCCAATCCTTGTGAGTCTTTTGATCTTTTTGTTGCCTTATTCTACCAGTCAACATAGCGAGTTCTATATATTCAATCAATTTACCACGCCTGTTTCTGAGTGTTGACTTGACTCCTTTTTGTCGCGAGGTAATTCCAGGTTCATGGCTCTTGCATTAATATACAAAGCCCTCAAGCACTGTTAGCAGCTCCCCTGGTTCTCAGAAGCCTGACTGGCCTCAACGAGAAGTTGGACATTTCGTGTAAAAGGAGCCTGCTGGATCAGGCCAGTGAGCCATCTAGACCAGTGTTTCCCAACCTTTGGTCTCCTGCTGGTTTTGGACTACAGCTCCCATCATCCCTAGCTAGCAAGACCAGTGGTCAGGGATGATGGGAATTGTAGTCCAAAAACAGCTGGAGACCAGAGGTTGGGAAACACTGATCTAGACCAGCAGTGGCCAACCGGATGCCTGTGCAGGAAACCCGCAAGCAGTGCCTGAGAACAAGGGCGCTCTCCCTTCCAGCGGTTTCCAGCAACTGGGATTCAGAGGTATACTGCCTCTGACTGGGAAGGCGCAGGGCACAGCCTCCATTATGACTAGTAGCCATTCATAGCCTTATCCTGCACGAATCTGTCCAATCCTCTTTTAAAGCCATCCGAGTTGGTGGCTCTCACTGCCTCCCGTGGGAACAAGTGCCCAAGTTTTAACTATGAACTTATATGAAGAAGTACTTTTATCTGTCCTGAATTATCCAACGTTCAGCTTCGCTGAATTTCCACGAGTTCTACTGTTATGAGAGAGGGATAAAATCTTTTCTCTATCCACTCCCTTCATTCATGCCATGTATAATTTCATAAGCTGCTAGCATGTCGCCTCTTACCATACTTACTTTTTCTCCTCCAAGCTAGAAAGTCCCAAATGTTGCAACCTTCCCTCACAAGAGAATCTCTCCAACCCCTTGATCATTTTGGTAGGCCTGTTCTGGACCTTTTCCAACTCTACAATATCCTTTTTGAGGTGAATACTCTTCTCAGCAAGCATCTTTGCTGTTGACTTTCAGACATTACTTGAAGACCTTTTCTTCCTTTCTTTTTAATTAAATTTTTATTCAGTTTTCTTTTTCTATTATTACACACATCTCATATCAATAACATTTATATTACATCACCTCATCCCTCCCCTCCTGGGCTTCCCCCAACTTCCACTTCTGCTTTGTTTCCCTTTTATTACATACCGCTGTTTCTTAAAAATCCCCTATATCATTTATTTGTCGTTTTAAATGTTCTTTGTTAAGAAAGATGTGTGTGTTTATTTAAATCCTGCCATCAAGTCAATAGTCTTCCTTTGCTTCTGCAAGTATATTATAAATGGTTCCGACTCTTTTTCAAAGTCGCTGTTGTCTTTTTCTCGAGGTCTGTCTGTCATTTTTGCCAGTTCTGCATAGTTCATCCCAGTTATGGCTAAGTGTTCTCCTGTTGATTTTCAGTAGGGTTTGCAAAGATCCAGGGTCCTGCTTGAAGACCTTTTCATGCTGTGAGGCCTGTGCAGATGCTTAAACTTCTTTGATTAATCCACTTTAATGACTATTTTGTATTGTTCTCAGCGGCATTTTATGTTCTGTCAAACTTACGTGTCTTACATGGCCTTGATATTTGAGTTGGCAGTGGCGCTGTGGGTTAAACCACTGAGCCTAGGGCTTGCCGATCAGAAGGTTGGCGGTTCGAATCTCCACGACGGGGTGAGCTCCCATTGCTCGGTCCCAGCTCCTGCCAACCTAGCAGTTCGAAAGCACGTCAAAGTGCAAGTAGATAAATAGGTACCGCTCCGACGGGAAGGTAAACGGTGTTTCCGTGTGCTGCTCTGGTTTGCCAGAAGCGGCTTTGTCATGCTGGCCACATGACCTGAAAGCTGTACGCCGGCTCCCTCAGCCAATAACGTGAGATTGAGCGCCGCAACCCCACAGTTGGTCACGGCTGGACCTAATGGTCAGGGGCCCCTTTACCTTTACCTATAAAGTATTTTATAAAGTATCATCTGAAGAAGTGTGCATGCACATGAAAGCTCATACCAGTGACAAACCAACTGTCTCTAAGGTGCTACTGGAAGGAATTTATTATTTTGTTTCTATAAAGTAATAAAAGATAAATACTCCCTTGCACTGCATAGAGCATCCGAAGGTTGCCGCTTTGGAAAGTGTCACTCTGTCCTTTTTGTATCTGTGGCCAGGAGGACTGAAATTTCTGTTCTGTGCTACAGAACCATGGGCAGCTGGGCACGTCAGACGAAACACTAACTTTGGAATCTTCCAAAATTGTCATCGGAACAACATCTGCTCAGTTGCAAACACTTTAGGGGCAATTGTCCCAGGTTAAAGCTGTCACTACAAATGTATGTTTAAAAGATACAGCTTGGGAGGGGGCGATGGAAGTCTTAAGAGTGTTTGTGCTATGCTCTCTAGAACAGCTTTCTTAGAGACATGGCTTCAGGTTTCTTTCCATAATTCATTGCTTGCAGTATCATGGTGTTGTGCTAATTAGATAGAAGCTGTGGTCTAAACCACTGAGGTTCTTGGGCTTGCCGATCAGGTCGGCGGTTCAAATCCTGCGACGTGGTGAGCTCCCGTTGCTTGGTCCCTGCTCCTGCCAACCTAGCAGTTCGGAAGCACGTCAAAGTGCAAGTAGATAAATAGGGACCGCTCCGGCAGGAAGGTAAACGGTATTTCCGTGCGCTGCTCTGGTTCACCAGAAGCAGCTTAGTCATGCTGGCCACATGACCTGGAAGCTGTATGCCGGCTCCCTCGGCCAGTAAAGCGAGATGAGCGCTGCAACCCCAGAGTCGTCCGCAACTGGACCTAATGGTCAGGGGTCCCTTTACCTTTAACAACTAACAAAGCCTTTAATTCAGGGCTCTCTTAACTATAAGTCTATGGAGTTGAATAATTTTGGGCTTTCTTATAGTGACTGAATTTGAAGTATCCATCAAACCCTGTTCTTCCTTCCTTCCTTCCTTCCTGTCGACATCTAGAGACATTAAGAGATTCCAGAGCCTCTTGGTTTGAGAATAGTGGTAGTTTCTCCCAAGGTGTTGGTACTGGGACAGCAGGTGAAGATGGCATCTCATCTGGAGTAATGCACTGGACATAGGAATATGCCTTATACTGATTCTCAGAGTACTGGTCAATCTAGCTCAAAATTGTCCACACTGTGTGGCAGTGGCTCTCCAGGGTACCAGACAGGGTCTTCTCCCAGCCCTACCTGCAGATGCCAGTGATTGAACGTGGGTCCTTCTGCATGCAAGACAGATACATGCTCTAGGACTGAGGATTCAAGCGCAAGAGCACCACCCCCTTCTGTGGTTTTCAGCAATGGGTATTCAGAAGCATTTGCCTTCCACTGCGGCAGCTGAGCATAGCCATGAAACTGAAACTGGGGAGAGAAGCACAGTTCCAGGCAATTGGGCACCCTTGAGGCATGATGTGTTTCCTATGCCTACCCCACACAAAGCTGTTGTTGGCTTCCTCCCGACAGCAATTCTTAAAGCTTCCACTGATGAAGCAAGCAGGTTTTGCTGACTAATGTCACACCCGAAAGTACACGATGCAGTTGGCAACAAACAAAATATCTTTTTTTATACCTAGCCTTTCTTGCCTTGTCTGCTGACACAAATGCTAACTTTCTTCCCCCCCTTGTGATATATCTGCATTGCAGTTCACTTTTTCTCAGCTGAAGGGAAATTGGAAGTTGTTCAGTCACATGGATGGGTAGGGTGGGGGTGGGAAACTTCCTACCTGGAATTAGTTTGCTTTTTTTTACAATAGTATCAGATCCAGATTGTTTAAGGCTCTAAATTATGAGCAAAAGATAAAGGACCCCTGGATGTTAAGTCCAGTCAAAGGCGACTATGGGGTGCGGCGCTCATCTCGCTTTCAGGCCAAGGGAGCCGGCGTTTGTCCACAGACAGCTTTCTGGGTCATGTGGCCAACAGGACTAAACCGCTTCTGGTGCAATGGATCACCGTGACAGAAACCAGAGGGCACGGAAACACCATTTACCTTCCTGCCACAGCAGCACCTATTTATCGACTCACACTGGTGTGCTTTCAAACTGCTAGGTTGGCAGAAGCTGGGACAGAACAACGGGAGCTCACTCCGTTGCGGGGATTCGAACCACCGACCTTCAGATCAGCAAGCCCAAGGGGCTCAGTGGTTTTAGACCACAGTGCCACCTGTGTCCTCCGGCAAGAGATGGTTACAGCTCTCTCCTCTGATGTGTTACATGCAGGGAGGTCTTTATAGGAGGGAAGAAAGTGTGAGAACAATTTCTCAGGAAAGGTCCTTCATTAGAGTTTGGGGAAAGTGCTTGGCTATGTTACAGGATGACTGTAATACAGGTTGGCCCTGTTATTCAGAAACTTGCTGCATGCTAGAAAAAAATTAAGTTGTTATGACTTGGAGCCATTGATGAGCCATTGTAGATCATGAATTTGTCTTCTAAATTGGCAGCCATATTTGCATCTTCTGATAGTGATTTCCGTAGTTTAACACTGCACCGTGGGATTAAGTGCTTCCTTTTATCTGTCCTGCATCTTCCAACCAGTTTCACTAGATTGTTCCCACTGTCCGTTTCTGCATCTTTCCCAGCTCTACAGTATCACGTTGAGATGTGATAACTGAAGTTGTACACAGTATTCCAAGCCCTGTTATCATGCTGGCTATTTAATTTCCCTAATGAATCCTAGCATGCACTGTGCCTTTCTCGCAGCTGCCACACACTGGGTCAAGATCTTCATTGAGCTATCTGCTTTAACCCCAAGGTCTCGCTCCTGGTCCATCACCTTCAGTTGGAACCCCAGGAGTGTACATGTGAAATTAACACTTTTCGCCCTGGCATGCATCACTTTACACTACAGTAGTTTACATTGAATGGAATTTGCCATTTCACTGCCCATTCACTTAGCTTGGAGAGGTGCTTTTGGAGCACTTTGTAATTTTTTTTGTTTTTGTTTTAATGACCCTGAACAACTTATTACAGGTGTTCAACCTTTTTGGGTCCACAGTTACCTTGATCAACTACATTTTTTCTGCAGCACCCCTGTAGGGCTCAGGAGCCCAGTTGTGGCACCCTTTGCCTGCAGAGCTGGCAGCCCCTCACCCCTTTTCAAACACCCTCGCTTGTGGAGTGTTCCCTCAGCCTCCTATCCTCTTCCCTCTCCTTAGGACAGCCTCTCCGGGCAGCCACTGCTGCTGCCCCTGGTCTCTGAGCTGAACCCCCCACCCCACCCCAAGGAGAGGTGCCTCCTCACAGTGCCCCACAGAGGCCTTGGAAGCACCCCTGGCCAGCCCCAGAGGCACCATTCACCCCGGGGAGCTTGTAGCCAGGGCTGCTGCAACAAACAGTCGTGCAAGCCTTTGGGAGGCAAAGACTCAAGAGACCATTGGAGGCGAAGGGAAAGAAAGAGAGACAGAGGCCATGTTGCCCCTGGCACCCCTGACCACCATTCAAGGCACCCCAGGGTGCCATGGCACACTGGTTGAAAACCACTGATTTAGTTTAACCAGCAAACTTGACTACCTCACTGCTCATTCCTACTTCTAAAAGCGCAGATTCCAATACCATTTCTTTCTTTGGGGGGGGGGATGACTCCCATTTTCTGCTTCTCTCCATTCTGAGAACTGTCCATTTATTTCCACTCTTTGAGTCCTGCAACCCAACCAATTCCTGATCCACAAGAGGACCTCTCTTGTTATTTCTTGACCGCTAAACTTACTCAGGAGTCTCTGGTGAAGTCCATAAGGACAACCCTAAGACTAAGGAGGAGGAAGCTTGCAGGCTGTGCCACCCCTTGGGCTGATTGTAAGTAAGAAAGCGGGCAGGCTGAGACTGGGGTGACTGCCCTATTTGGACATTGCAATTTTCAAGCGACAAACGTGTGTGCGTATGTGTGAATTCTCCTTAAATTGGCTATGAAAGTAGACTCTCCTGTGCATATACCCAGATGGACTCCTCCCTCATTTTCACCAGGATCTGGCGGTCTTCATAGCCTCCACTTTCTCTACTAGCTTAGCAGCATTTGAGCAGATGATCCAATGCATTGACCTACTTTTTCCGAGAGGAGAAGCGGCAAGGAAGTTTGTAACAGTGACGTCGGTTTGCCTTTGCTGCCGCAAACCCAAAATGGGGATGGCAGAAAGCTACCCACATGTGCAGCATTGAGGTCGTTGCGTTGACATCACAGCCTTAAGGCTCCAACCGAATGAAGGATTTGCAGGGAAATCTCTGGCCTTCTCGAAGCCTCTGTCTGTCTTCTTTTTCACTCTGCTCTTCTGCTGTGTTCACTGGGCAGTTCTAGCAACAAGCCATCAGCACAGGAAGAATACTAGACTCAGTTATCCACTGTGACATAACTTGATAACGATTGATCAGAATATCTAACATGCAGTGTTAGAAACTCAAATATATAATGTAATTACCTAATGGCATCTTAAATCTAGGCCACACCAGTAGCAAAACGTCCCTGGCACCTGGCTAATGTCTAACACTGGCCACATACTGGTCAGCACAATAGCTGATGTATCCCCTCCCCCCTCGTACCATAGGCTAGATTCTGCTTCCACACCCTCAGCCCATTCTATCCTTCGTCCACACTAGCAAAAGGCATTATCAGTTCAAGGACACACTTTAAAAGGTAAAAGGGCCCCTGACCATTAGGTCCAGTCGTGACCGACTCTGGGGTTGTGGTGCTCATCTCGCGTTATTGGCCGAGGGAGCTGGCATACAGCTTCTAGGTCATGTGGCCAGCATGACCAAGCTGCTTCTGGTGAACCAGAGCAGCGCACGGAAATGGCGTTTACCTTCCCGCTGGAGCAGTACCTATTTATCTACTTACACTTTGACATGCTTTCGAACTGCTAGGTTGGCAGGAATTACTTTCGAACTGCTAGGTTAGTCGGGCACAAAAACTCAGGTGACCAAGCAGGGCCAGTGGGGGCTGTGTCCCCTGGGGAGAGTTCTGAGGGCCAGATAGAGAGGTGGGGGCAGTAAATAATGGCAGTATGGAGCATGTTGCTTTGGGTGCTTTTTATTTAATTTTCCTCCAAAAAACTAGAAGCAGCCGGGTAACATTTTATTTATATTTATTTATTTAGAGTACTTGTACCCCACTCCTCGGTGAAAGAAACTCCTAGAGCGGTTTACATACAATCAAAACGAGACAAGTACACAAGGGACAAGGAGGGGAAGAGGAAAATCAAAACAGTTGTTATAATGCCCAGCTGGCACAGCTGAGGGGGTGGAGGTGCCAGCAAAGCTGATGAAATGAGCCCTGCTTCCTGTCTCTCCCACAGAGGCAGTCTGGTGGAATGGCTGGCCCCGGGTGACCGTTGAGGGGAGAGGAGGAAGCCTGATGGAGCTGGCCTGTCATATGGAATCTCTCCCCCTTTCCCAACTCTGGTTGCTGGATCTTATGGAATGGCAGCAATTGATGCAGAGTTGGTGCAATGCTGTGACATCCCCAGGGCTTTGCTTCCCCCAGTCTGGTCCTGTCACCACAATCTGTTGGCACAATAGTCTATCTTCCTGCCTCGGCTCTCGAAACTATTCTGCTCCAGCCACCCTGGTCTCGGCGGCGTGTCTCCCAGGCGCCACGAGGCCATAATGCTCTCCCAGCTGACTTAATGCTCCTGAAAGCTTCTATTGTTGTAGGTTGGGCCTATGCGAAGCAGGGGAAAAGCAAACATGGCTCCGGTCCTGATCGGCACATTGCTTTTTTGCTGCCCTTGCTCATTTCACAAACGTCGTCATATCCCATGCGCAAGCACCTGTCTCACTCCAGCAGCTCTTATTGACTCCATTGTATTGCAATGAGCAAAGCCGGATGAGAGACTTGTGTCTGGTTAAAAGCTGAGCGATCTGATGACTGTGTGTCAGTGGTGGCTGTGGCGCCCATTGGGACTGGTAGGGTGGAAGGCAGGGAGCCCAACAGTAGGGGGAGCCGGA
Organism: Zootoca vivipara; assembly: GCF_965207765.1. Classification (NCBI taxonomy): domain Eukaryota; kingdom Metazoa; phylum Chordata; class Lepidosauria; order Squamata; family Lacertidae; genus Zootoca; species Zootoca vivipara. Next base: position 35,788,602 of record NC_142596.1, read on the forward strand.
GGCCACAACAAGCAGAGCCAACTAGTTCTAGTTTTGTCCCCACACTCCTGCTCAGTTCTGAAAGGGCAAAACCGAGGCCAAAGAGGAGGAAACTGGCCATTAGGGCTGCGCTCAGCTGAGACTCAGGACTGGTTGTCAGCAAGAAGGCAAGCTTTTGGGGGACCTTCTTGGGACACGGCAGTCAGGATGGCAAATCCCAAGTGTTCCGTTGCTGTACCAATGCTCTCTCTCTCTTTAGCTATTGTATTTCTGGGCGCACCAGCGCTACAAAGTCCCCATTGACCATGCTCGACAGCACACGCGCTTGTAATGTGCAGATGGGGGGAGTCCTTTGTGGGTTTGTGTTGCTAATGAGCAGCGAGGGTTTGTGGGTTTTTTAACGCTCATTTGAACAAAGATTCAAGAGCTTTCATGTAGCCTATTGTGTTGGCGGGGACCGTTGGGTGAGGTCACCATAGCAACACCAACTGTATACAATGTGCCATATGCTGGGGGGGGGGGGGAGAAGGAGGAAGACCTGCACCAAGAGAGATGCAATAATGAGTTGAGTAGACGACTCCAAGCCATGTCGAGCTTGTCCTTTCTGTGCCGTTGATCCTGGACCTGTGAAGAGGTTGGCGGGCAGCCAGGCTCCCTGCTGTCTCTCTGTTGCAACTGCAGAACAACACTTTGATTGGGTGGGTGGGTGGGTGGGCGGGCTTGAGGGGTGGCCTGGCACCCTTTCTGAGACCCTAACCCTAGAGGTGCTAATGAATATACAAAGGAGGGATGTTGGATTTCAAAAAGACGCTAATGTGGGGAAAGCTGGGTAGCGTGCATTTAAAGTAAAGCATTTGTACTGCCCAGGCTTGCCCCAGAGGATTTTGGGAAGATAAGATATCTTTATTGTCATTGTCCCCTTGCGGGAACAACGAAATTACTCAGTTGCTACATCCACTCAGATAAAGCATTCCGCATAATCCAAAATTACAAAAACCTAATTAAAAACAGTAAATATAATACAAAATAACAAGTAAAATAAGATGACTTCAAAGTCCAGGCTTTTCATTTAAGGCCAAAATCGCTCTAGAGAAGAAACTGTTCCTGAGACGGCTCGTTCTTGCCTGCATAGTTCTATATCTCCGTCCCAATGGCAGGAGCTGAAAGAAATGGTGACCAGGGTGCGTTGGATCTCTTGATATGTCTAGTGCTTTTCTATGGCACCTGGTGGTGTAAATTTGTTCTAAGGTGGTGAGTGAGCAGCCAATAATGCTCTCTGCTGTATTAATAATTCTGCACAGCCCTGCTCTGTCCTGGGAAGTACAGCTTCCGTACCACACACATAAACCGTATGTGAGCACGCTCTGTATGACACAGTGATAGAAGGCAAGCAGCAGCTTTTGTGGAAGATGGTTTTTCCTTAAAATTCTCAAAAAATACAGTCTCTGCTGCGCCTTCTTCACAAGCCCCCTTGTATTAACACTCCAGGACAGATCCTCCTGTAACTCAATGCCTAGAAATCTAAGTGGAATTGTGGTGTTTGCTGAGAGCACACCCCTAGCTACAATCTGCTTCTCTCCCCCCCCCCACTCCCAAATCCCCAACATCACCCTAAGTTAAATAGGGAGAAGATAATACGTTGAAAACAGTTTAGATCTATATAGCAGTGGTTTTCAACCAGTGTGCCGTGGCACCCTGGGGTGCCTTCAATGATGGCCAGGGGTGCCACGGGCAATACTGGCTTCTTCTTCTTCTTTCCTTCCCTCCTTCATCTGATGCCCTCTCCCGTCTCTGCCTCCCAAAGGCTTGCACGGCTGTTTGCTGCACCAGTAGCCCTGGCTATGTGCTCCCCAGGCGAATGGTGCCTCTGGGGTTGGCCAGGGAGTGCTTCCTCTGCACCTGTGGGGCAGTGTGAGGGGGCAGTTCTCTTTGGGGTGGGGCAGCTCAGATACCAGGGGTGGCACCTGTTTCTGCTCAGAGGACTCCCAAGGAGAGGAGAGGAAGCTGAGGGAACACTCCACTAGGGAGGGTGTTTGAAAAAGGGTGAGAGGTGGCCAACTCTGAAGGCAAGGAAGCCTTGGAGTCAAAAAGGTTGAAAACCTCTGATCTATAGTATAAATGTAGGGTTGAGGAACTTCAGGCTCCAGCGGCCTCTCTGTCTGTTTCTTGGGACTCCCCCCAGGCCACACTCCCCTCTCTCCAGGCCACACCCTGCACTGGCCCTTCTTTTTATTTCTGGGTGTTTTTGCCTGGGTGGAATGTGTCCATAAATACTGACGGTGTCTCTTGCTCTCCTGGATGGAGGACTGTGTGAAGACGGCAGCCCATTGGACAAAGGTGTAATTTGCATGAATTGCTCCACCCACTTTTGCCTCTGGCCCCGCCTGTCATTGGCATGTGGCCCTCAGGAGGTCACCCAGAAGGGAATACGGCCCTCAGGGTGGAAATGTTTGCCCTTTGGTGTGGCAAAGGATTAATTCTCAGAGTGGTTTAACAATCAGTCCCTCTTCCCGAGGATGTCTGGGAACTATGGCTCTGTGAGGGGAACATGGGGGTCACCTACAAACTTTCAGGACCTTTAACAAACTGCAAGCTCCCAGAGCCATAGGTAGCCCACACCTGTGCTACCTGAATCTTTGAACAGGAGATACCTGACTTCTTCTCCATGCAAAGCACTGAACTGAACTAGGTGCCTTTTTGTAATAGGTGCAACATCAATTTGAGATGATCATAACATGTGTTTTTTGTTTGTTTTAAAACCTTTTGTGAGAGTGTTCACAACATCCTTTAAGAAGTTATTGTTGTTCTCCAATTCTGTACCTACCTTTTTGGAATGAGGGGAGATCAGGTGCTTTGCACAAACTCCAACCACTACGCCACACTGCCTCTCTTAACTCGGTGTACCATCTGATGCAATATAAATCTGCTGCAGTAAGTCTAGGGAGTTTTTTTACTGCAGCAAACTCAACACTGCATGGCATCATTATTTTATTGGATTTGCTGCAATAAATGAGAACTTGGCAGTTAATTTACCCCAGGACAAAAATAATAGTTTGCAAGCTATGTTGTGGTTGGTAGATTTGGTTCATTCAGTTCCTGAGCATGTATAGTTGTAAACTTTATTATGTGGTCAAGTGAGAGAAAGAGTTGTGGTAACAAGAGACCTGATTGTGTCAAAGAACCTTCTGATCTCAAAGTCTTTTTCTGCCTTTAAATGAGCAGACATCCTGATGTGTATCTCTTAGCTATGCCAGAGGAGAGTTACTAATTAGGGTCTCACACTAGAGTAATATTCCAAACTGTAGCACACTCTGGGAATATGCTGTTCCTAACAAACCAGACCAGAAGAACAAAATTATTATTTGATTTTAAAAATGTCCAACCCATTTCAAAAGGGGGTTGAGGAACTGCAACTCGCTCTATTTAAAATCACTTTTCCATCTGCAATATACAAAATGCTGCTCCACAACTCTGCAGACCTCCTTCACACAATTAAAAAACAATGGGAGCATGACATAGGTTATGAGATGAACCAGTCCAATGGACCAGATTATAGAATGTGGTCCAAACCTTCCTTTAAATCCATCTCAGCCAAAAGAAGGGCACTCACTTTGAAACTTATCTATAGATGGTATCTTACACTGAGGAAATTGTTGCTAACACATCCAGGAACCTTACCAAAATTCTGGAGAGGCTGCACCTCTACAGGCACGTACCTCCACATGTGGTGGGATTGTCCCTGAATCCGACCCTTTTGGACTGCGGTCCTACAAGAAATATGTAAAATAACTAAGCAGATACTGGAACCCACCCCAGAACTGCACCTATTGAATATTTTCCCAGACAGTAATGCTCACTCACAGTAGAAAGAGCTTATAACCTACCTACTCTCAGCAGCCAGAAACATCATAGCTGGACACTGGAGAGACATTTCAGGAGTAAGCATGGACCTTGGGTACCAAATTGTATAGGGAAACAGCTTTACTAGAAAAGCTAACCGATAGATTGAAACTGACACGGGGAGGAAAAAAGCAGGGAAGCTGAGAACCTGAGAACGGGGATGCCTTCACCCTGGTATGTCTCCCCTTTATTACACACACAGCTCAAAATGACAATAAAGATAGCAAGGATCTACAAGCAGCATACAGATCAATACGGCTAACTTGACCCAAGAATCCATTCTTCCCTTCCACACATGCAAATGAATCTTATGGTGGTCAATCAAAGGCAAACAATAATATAATATTTTAACCCGTCCATCTTGCTGGGTTTCCCCAGCCACTCTGGGTGGCTTCCAACAAAATATTAAAATACAATGGTCTGTTAAACATTAAAAGCTTCCCTAAACAGGGCTGCCTTCAGATGTCTTCTAAAGGTCTGGTAGATGTTTTTCTCTTAGACATCTGGTGGGAGGGTGTTCCCCAGGGTGGGTGCCACTACCGAGAAGGCCCTCTGCCTGGTTCCCTGTAACTTGGCTTCTCGCAGCGAGGGAACCGCCAGAAGTCCCTCGGCACTGGACCTCAGTGTCCGGGCAGAACGATGGGGTGGAGAAGCTCCTTCAGGTATACTGGACTGAAGCCGTTTAGGGCTTTAAAGGTCAGCACCAACATTTTGAATTGTGCTCGGAAACGATCACGCCCCGGGGCTCGCTCATCCTTCTCTCACTGCCCACATAAACCAACAAATGTATAGAAAGAGAACCTACCCAAATGACATAAAAACCTCACCCATATACCAATTTTGGAAAATGAAAAAAATAATGTGCAAATTTATCTCTTGCCCTCTCCCCTTTACTCTCTCCCCTTACCTCTGGATGCCATATTGACGTATACGTTGAATATAACCAAAAGACTTTATAATCTGAACAAAAAAAGGGAGAGACATTGAATGTTCTTTTGTAGTTGATGAAAATCTTTAATAAAAAGTATTTAAGATCGGTTTTCCTGGATGTAATGGCGTCCTCCTGGATGTGGTTTCGGAAGAGCAGAAATTTACAAAGCCTCGAAAGGGGAATTGTTGCAATCCAGACCGGCTGCAATGTGCAGAATCAGCAGCCGTAAAACCGCCGTTTGAGAAGCACGGCTTGTGTGTTGAAACGATGAGCCAGCTATACTCCTTGCTGCTCAGGCTGCGCTACTGGCTGAAGAGGGGACCCAAGCTCGTTTCTCAGCATGAATTACGGTATTGCCCTTGGCAGCCACAGACCCTGGTTTAAGAGATCTAATATATCAGGCTGCCATGTGCTGGACCTCAGCTGTAGATTGATCCTGATAGAATAGCCTTTTCCGCTTTCATATTATAGGGGACAGTGTTGCAGTAGAGGAAGAGCGGAAGGACACTAGCTCAGGGATGGGGGAACTCAGTTTCACTCCTTGACATCTTCAGGGTAGGGAACGTCCCCCTGCCTGAAACCCTGGAGAACAGCTGCCAATCAGTGTAGGCCAGGCTTCCTCAACCACGGCCCTCCAGATGTTTTTGGCCTACAACTCCCATGATCCCTAGCTAGCAGGACAGTGGTCAGGAATGATGGAAATTGTAGTCTCAAAACATCTGGAGGGCCGAGGTTGAGGAAGCCTGGTGTAGGCAAAACTGAGATTGGGTCTGACAAGGTGCAAGACAGCTTCCTATGTTTCTAACATGCCGAAGAGTAACCTTGTAATGTAAAAATGGTTTTTCCTCTAGGAACCTTTTCACTTGTGTTGCTTTTGCGGAGGAAAACTATTGCATGAACAAATTTGTAATCCCAGGGTAGGGAAGTGCCAAGTATAGGTAGAAAAATGTTTTCATGGGGTTGGGGTTGGGGGTGGGGAGAGATTCTCAAGCAAAATACTGCTGACAGCTTTCCGGGTCATGTAGCCAGCATGACTAAACCGCTTCTGGAGCAACAGAACACTGTGATGAGTGGCAGAGCGCATGGAAACGCCATTTACCTATGTTTTTATCTGCCAGTGAAAGTGTGGTAGCAGCAAACTGATACATTCTCTATGCCCACTCTAATGGTAGATTATTAATATTTTCTATCCACCGTTATAACTATTTTCTTACCTTTTCAAAGTTAATTATATTTAACAAATGCATTTTCAGTTTCCTTTGACCACACTGTGCAATTTTCTTATTTTTGACATAAAATTATATGGTTTTCTATAGTTGCAATTTGAATTTGCATCCCCGAGACATCACCACACCACACTTCCAACTGTGTTAGATTTCTGGGTATGGGCATCTTAGATTTGACCGGTGACTTGTTGCTTTTAACATATAGCCACAAGATTTTAAGACTTAAAGTTTGTTTCTTTGAACTTATCTGCAAATAATTTTTTTAAAAAAAGAAATTATAGAGATTTTCCTGAGCTCAGCTTTTGGAATCTGACCAAAATCTTAAATGGCCTTTTTGACCTCTGCTTGGAACATGCATTGTAAATTCTGTATTTGTGTGAGGAATGCTGTGTTAAAGCAACATTTGTTCAAGAATCAAAGCCCCCTTTTAGATTCATCTAAATCTTGTGCCAAGATTCTATATGTGTCTTTTTCTTTTAATATTTGAGTCAGTTTATATCTCTTGCTGGAATATTATTTTTGCATTAGCTCCAACAAATTTCTACTCCTGAGTATGCCCAGTGTTTAATACAACCCATTACGTATTTTCAATTAAATAAAATTTATTTTACTCCAAACGATATTTTCAAGCAATTATCTCATAATAGCGGGCATGCTGCCTCTCGGAGGGAGGCCATTCTGCTCCATCTCTGTATCAGCAAGGATTGAACATTGCACCTCACCTCACATAGAGATGCAGAAGCGGAGATGATGATGGTGATGATGATGATGGTGATGATGATGAGAAAAATAATAATAATAATTTTTTATTTATGCCCCGCCCTCCACAGTAGAAACCGGGCTCAGAGCGGCTGACACCAATAAAATTACAACAAGACATAAAGAAAGAAAAACAATTAGTTAAATTACGGGTTAAAATAAAATTTACATTTAAAATTTTAAATGCAGCCTCATTTTTAAAAAGGCCCAAGTCAAAAACCATAAGGGAGGGTAACACCGGGGTCAGACTGAGTCCAGGCCAAAGGCCAGGCGGAACAGCTCCGTCTTGCAGGCTCTGCGGAAAGATGTCAAATCCCGCAGGGCCCTGGTCTCCTGTGAGAGAGCGTTCCACCAAGTTGGGGCCAGTACTGAAAAGGCCCTGGCCTTAGTTGAGGCCAATCTAACCACCTTATGGCTTGGGATCTCCAGAATGTTATTTGTGGACCTTAAGGTCCTCCGTGGGGCATACCAGGAGAGGCGGTCCCATAGGTACGAGGGTCCTAAGCCGCATAGGGTTTTAAAGGTCAAAACCAGCACCTTAAATCTGATCCTGTACTCCACCGGGAGCCAGTGCAGCTGATAAAGGCAAGGAGAGAGGCACAGTGGGCACCAGAGGAGCCATGGGGCCAAGGTCCCTTCGTTTCCTCCTAAAATAATTGAGGGGGCCACCCCCCTGATGTCAGGGGATCACCAGGGGTCAGCAGAGAGCCCAGCGAGGTCTCTGATGCTGGGACTTCCGAGCAACGCCAGGGGAGTCCGGGAACGTCATGCAGGAGTGACAGGCAGGTACAGAGCCCTGTGATGGAGGGAGAGCCTGGGCAACATCTGAGCAGCTCGGGAACAGAGGGGGAGGTAGTGGCCCCGTCGCCTCAACAACGCAGGGGACTTAAACGTAGGGAAGAAAGGAGGAGACTAGCGGTTTCCAGACTACTGTGTTGGAGGCGTTCCCGCAGAATGCCACTTCCGGGATCTGAAAGTGGCTGAATGGACCTGTGAACTTTAGCTCTGTCTTGTACATATCTGTATAATAAAACGTTGTAAATACACAGACGTGGAGTCGGGAGTCGTTACTTGTGGAAAGTTCGACCAGCTCCCTCACACCTCAGTTGAAGGGAATTCCCATTCAAATGGTTTGTGTGTGCCACGTCATTTGATCAATTATGTAAGGTAGGGCTTACCTGGACCCCCCAATATTTAATTCAAGCTGGCACCCCTGGCGGGCACCCTCCTCTTTGGGTGGAAGCCTTGGGCTTACAGAATGTCCTTTGCATTCATCCCCTGGCGCTTCTCCTGCTGCTTGAGTCTTCACTGGAGGAGTGTTCCAACCCCTGGATGTTGTTTTTTTAAAATAAAAAACTGCCTTTCCCTCTTGTAATAATATTTTGGTGTGTGTGTGTGTTCTCACCCCCTTTCAGCAGTTCCTGACAGCCAGCTCTGCACTATGGGATATGCCCATGACGAACCGCCATCCGCCTGTCCCGATGAGTTTGATGACTTTGTCACATTTGAGGTGAGTGTCTGGACGCAAAGCCTTTTGCTTGCCCCTTGTGACTAAGGCCTGTACAGGGTTGGAGTCTTTACAGCAGCCGCCTCCAGCCTTTTCAGGCCCAGAAGACTGGCCCTAAAACCAAACACGTATTTGGGGACCCCCCGTTGCTTAATTCGTCGGTTTGTTACCTGGTGGGAGTGCTGCTGTGGCGACCCACCTTAAACCAGGCCCACACCGCTTGGTCACTCATGGGTCTCAGCTAGGGATGGGGCCGGGGGAGAAATGCCATTCAGTTTATTTTATTTTTTTATAATATATTTATTGAGATTTTTGCAAAAAATAAAGAAAAAGAGAGCAAGCGGAAAAAGAAAAACAATAGCAAAAAATAACAAAAAATGTGTGTGTGTGTGTGTATGTATATATATATATATATATATATATATATATATATATATATATATATATAAACGGTAACAAAACTAAACAATATCTTATTACAATCTTATCCCCGACTTCCCCGTCCTTCCCTTCCCGGGTCAATTACAAATCTTGTTTCACAGCTTTCGCTATATTAAACCTAATACAGTGGTACCTCGGTTTATGAACACAATTGGTTCCGGAAGTCTGTTCATAAACTGAAGCGTTCATAAACTGAAGCGAACTTTCCCATTGAAAGTAATGGAAAGTGGATTAATCTGTTCACGGAGTACTTAAACTGAAGTGTTCATAAACTGAAGCAAACTTTTCCATTGAAAGTAATGGAAAGTGGATTAATCCGTTCCAGACGGGTCCGCGGAGTACTTAAACTGAAGCGTTCATAAACTGAAGCATGGGTGTAATTGGTTCCAGAAGTCTGTTCATAAACTGAAGCGTTCATAAACTGAAGCGAACTTTCCCATTGAAAGTAATGGAAAATGAATTAATCCGTTCCAGATGGTTCCGCGCCGTTCATAAACTGAAAATTCATAAACCGAGGTATTCATAAACCGAGGTTCCACTGTAATTATATAATTCTCAAAATGTCTTAATTTTAACTATTTCTTTTAATTTCCCTTAGCCTTTTATTTCCCCCTAAAAAGAAAATCTTTTCCTAGTTTCAAATTCTAACAATCCCCATCCCCTTTCTTAATCCCAAATTCTGAATGCCATTCAGTTTAAAGGCAAACTTGCCTAATTCATACTTCTATCCTTCAAAATTGGCTCTTTTTCCAGATTTTGCAATGGAAGTCTGCAGCCAAGTTATCTGTGCAACAGTGCATATACTAAAGTGTGCATATGTTTCTGGAAAATAACATTCATTTATTTATTTTTAAATGCATTATATTACAGAAAATTTCTTTGGAAAAAATCTCTGTTAGGAGACAATTGCCCTAAAATGCTGATGGATTGTTTTGAGGACTTTAAAAAAGAATTCACCAACTGATGAGGAAATGTGGTATTCTTAATCTGCGAGGGCTTTCTTGGCAGCCTCGCAAGGTGGCAGTGCCATGCGCCACCGTTTACGGGATCTCTCACACCCACCGCCCCCCCCACTCCTGCCACATTTATTTTCTTAAGAACGCTTGCTTTTGCAAAGAAGCATCCATCTGTGTGCAGGACTGGATGGAGACCAGAATTATATACCCACTGCTTGAAATTAGTTAGCATGGCCCCTTTTGCTTTCCTTGATAAATGGGCAGGAAGGACTTGGTGGCTTTGATTTCTTGGTGTAGCAGTTGTTTAATTCTCCGTCCTCTAGTCTGCAGGTTCAGGGGTGAGTATTGCAAGCATGAAAGACGGGGGAAGTACAAATCTTTATGCAGGCTTGCCTCACCTTATCCAGTGTCAGGCCTTGTCTCCAATGTGGATTTCCCCCACCTCTTTCTTTGGTTATGCATTAAGGAAGCTTTGCAGGACGATTGAAATATATGGCTGTCGGCCTGTCTTGATGACATGAGTGCTCCGTTTCATGCTAGTCATTTGCCTGGGGCAGAGCAGGATGCAGCAGCTAAAAAAGCTAATACGATTCTGGGCTGCATCAATAGGAGTATAGCATCTAGATCAAGGGAAGTAATAGTACCATTTTATTCCGCTCTGGTCAGACCTCACCTGGAGTACTGTGTCCAGTTCTGGGCACCACAGTTCAAGAAGGATACAGACAAGCTGGAATGTGTCCAGAGGAGGGCAACCAAAACGATGCCTTACGAGGAACGGCTTAGGGAACTGGGTATGTTTAGCCTGGAGAAGAGAAGGTTTAGGAGTGATATGATAGCCATGTTCAAATATATAAAAGGATGTCATATAGAAGAGGGTGAAAGGTTGTTTTCTGCTGCTCCAGAGAAGCGGACATGGGGCAATGGATTGAAGATTCCACCTAAACATTAGGAAGAACTTCCTGACAGTAAGAGCTATTTGACGGTGGAATTTGCTGCCAAGGAGTGTGGTGGAGTCTCCTCCTTTGGAGGTCTTTAAGCGGAGGCTTGACAGCCATCTGTCAGGAATGCTTTGATGGTGTTTCCTGCTTGGCAGGGGGTTAGACTAGATGGCCCTTGTGGTTTCTTCCAACTCTATGATTCTATGATTTTTTGAATGTTGAAGCCTGTGGCCACTGGGTTGCTGCAAAGGTATAGTTGCTTGTGAGCTTTCCACTCCATTCAAAAGAACAGTGTAACCAGCAAATTTGGGGGGGGGCACAGCGTGACAACTACATTTTTTCAAGCCCAATTTATTTCCCTGAGGTCGTGCCCTTGGGCATTTAAAAACTGCATGCAGGTCATATGGCTCCACTCCTCCCCCCCCTTTCATCCCCACTCAGATCTTGCCGCCTCTGCAAATACATCCCAGGTCAGGCAGAGTGAGTGGCAGCTAAATCCATCTGGCTTTGTTTTCTCCTAATGACACTTGAGAAGGTTCAAACAGAGGTTCTCTCCTGTCCCTCAGACTCTCCAGTTACAAGATGAGAGCTTGGTTGGAAGCTGCTTTTGCCCAAAGACAACGCAGAAGTGGGGCCTAGCCGCAGTGATGCAACTTAAGTGTGGCTATTGCTCCTTGGGAGTCAGCGGTTGCCACAGGAGATGAGGCCCTTTCTTTTTATTCTCTTCCCCGCCCTTTAATTTTTTAAAAATACATTTTTATTAATAACTGTTTAATAGTACAGAACAATCCCCTTTTCGTTTTGATGACGGGACAAGGAGAGTGTAAAGTGAAATAATAATTTTTAAAAAATCAAAACCATCAATCTGATGGTGCAGTCTTTCCGAAAGTATCCAAATTCAGGTCCACAATATTCATAGCAGCCAGAATGCTTACAGGAGATGCTTTTGTATTTAATCTCCAATAAAACAGTGCCAATGTGCCACAAAAGAGTCTTTGTATTTTGTTCCTTTAGGCAGGCATAGATCGTTTGTTATTTCCACCACCACCACCAAAGCAAGTTGCCAAAACCAAAGGAGAGCATGCATTTCTCATATTAAAGAATAAATGAAAATAAACAAACAAACCTCTTCCTAGTCTCTCTCTCTCTCTCTCTCTCTCTCTCTCTCTCTCTCTCTCTCTCTCTCTCTCTCTCTCTCTCTCTCTCTCTCTGTTGGCAACGCTGCCCTCTGCTGACTGATCAATATAATACACTTGGGTGATCTTAAAATGCATTCAAAAACGGAATAGCAGCAGCAACAACAAAATCCCTTTATTTGTAGAACACAGTTGTAAGACAGGCATTCGAGGTGTGGTCAAAAACACAACTTGAACCAAGATTGGACAAAATGAGTGTTGGTGGAATTAGGAGAAGTGCTGTAATCGGGCTGGACTGACTTGGGAAGAGACTGAAAGAGGTTGTATTGTATTTTTGAGAGCTTGTATTAGATCAATTGAAAGTGAAGGATGTGTGTATAATGAGTGGAAAGCACCAGAGTCCTGTAAAGCTTGCTTTTGTTCTTTTAACTATGTTCTTTTAACTTTTAACTATGAACACCCTTCATGCAACCTGTCGTTTATGCTTGTGCACAAGTATCCTTTATACTTGTAAAGTACTTAGAAGCCTCGCTGGCTGTTAAGCAGTATATAAATTAATACTAATGATAGTGATGGTGCTGGTTACTAGACCTGTGGTCTAGTAAGACAATCTTGCTTCTGAATTAAAATGAAGATCCATAGCACAGGGTTCCAGGTTCAACCCCCAGCTACTACAGGGCAGGGAAATGCTTAGAAAGTCAGCCATTAAAAAAGAAGCAGTTAAAAGTATGTGGAACAGGATTAAAGTTTCTAGAAGAAAACAGCAAAGTCCAGCTATCCACTAGTGCAAACGCAGGCTTTCAGAGAGGAATTTCCCACACATTCAGACAGCCTACGAATCGAACGGTGTGTAAAGCAGTGGAGCATCTGATGCAGAGCTCTTCGCCATAAAAGCGGAACCATGGCCAGCTGTAGTGGATATACTTCAGGAATCTGCTATACTTTTGGAAAGTGGTCTGTCTGTCTGTCTGTCTGTCTGTCTGTCTGTCTGTCCACTGTGGGTTTGAACACCTCTTGAGATATTAGCACCTACACGGGTTCCCGAGGTGGCAGTCTTTGCCGATGTTGGGATGCTGGGCACCATATTGAATCAAGATGGCAGGCCGAAACGTGACTTTGCCTGATTTTCGACACGGTAGGTCCTAACTCTGCTGATGTGAAGATACTGTCTCCCCATTTGGCAGGACTTTGGCTCGGTTTCACCCAGTTTTTCATGGCAGTTACAAACAAGGTTTCCTGAAGTGCAGGAAGAGACTTTTGCCAATGTATGGTTCCCATCAGATGCTCTGAGTCCTGCATCATTGTGTGTCTGTGTCTGTGTGTCTAGCCCCAAAACTCATAAATCACATTATCAGTTTAAAAATCACATTATTATTTTTAGTTTCTTCAAATGCCTGGGCAGAACCAGACCCTTTCCGCCACCATAGTAGACACTACCATTGTCGACACTTTCCATCAACCATAGTGCTTTTGTGTCTCATGAACTAGTCCAGCCATTGCACTGGATATATGGAGTCTTGGCTCGTCTGCCTGTCGTCTTGATTTAGAGAAGCTCTGCTCATTCTGGGGCTGGAGGAGAGCCGCCTTCTAATCGCAACTTGTCTTTTGTTGCTTTTTGCAAATGATTACTTAAGGACTATGTTCCTGTGTGCTCAGTGATGTGAGGAATGTCAGGTGGCTGAAGTTGACTGAATCCCTTTATCTCCTTAAGCTTGGACATTGCTTCCTCTGGGGCACAGCGTACTTTCTGTGAAAACAGTGTTTTTTGTGGGGGGGGGAGGGAGAGAGAGCGCTAGCTCAACCATGCAATTACATTAGTCAGGTGCTTTTTTTTGAATCACGTGTGAAATCTGCAGTTGCACACAGCCCCATAAATCTTGGACCTACTGTAGCATCACCAATTACTTCTAGGTAAGCAAGGCCACGCCCTAGATATCTGGGTGGGGCTGTCCTCAATTAACCCCATCACATATGGCAGTAATGGCCAACCAGATACTTCTGGGAGCTCTTCTGTGTCCCCAGCATCTGTTACTCTGAGGTAGAGTGCCTCTAGATATGGTGGCTCAGCTTAGCAACCATGTCTAGCTTTGGGAGATAGACCTATAAGAGGAGTGGCAAAGCTTTTTTCAGCCAGAGGGCTGCATTTCCCTCAAAGTAATATTCGGGGGGGGGACATGGTGGGTGGGGCCAGAGGCAAAAGTGGGTGGGGGCATGGATGCTAATTTTACCTTTGTACAGTAGGCTGATCGCCGAAGAATTGAATTATGGTGCTTGAGGAGACTCTCGAGAGTCCCATGGACTGCAAGAAGATCAAACCTATCAATCCTTAAGGAAATCAGCCCTGAGTGCTCACTGGAAGGACAGATCCTGAAGCTGAGGCTCCAATACTTTGGCCACCTCATGAGAAGAGAAGATTCCCTGGAAAAGACCCTGATATTGGGAAAGGTTGAGGGCACAAGGAGAAGGGGACGACAGAGGACGAGATGGTTGGACAGTGTTCTTGAAGCCACGAACATGAGTTTGACCATACTGCCGGAGGCAGTGGAAGACAGGAGTGCCTGGCGTGCTATGGTCCATGGGGTCATGAAGAGTCAGATATGACTAAACGACTAAACAACAACAGTAGGCATGTTTCTGCACACACCCACACGGATCCCTCTATCCTCCATTCTGGGCACCACAATTTAAGGAGGATATTGACAAGCTGGAAGGTGTGCAGACGAGGGCAAGCAAGATGATCAAGAGGGTCTAGAAACCAAGCCTTATGAGGAATGGTTGAGGAAGCTGGGTATGTTTAGGCTGGAGAAGAGGAGATTGAGAAGAGATAGGATTGCCATATTCAGATATCTTAAGGACTGTTACATGGAAGGAGCAATCTTGTTTTCTCCTGCTCTGGAGGGTAGGAATCAAACCAGTGGCTTCAAGATACAAGAAAGGAGATTCCGACTAAACATCAGGAAGAACTTTCTGACAGTAAGAGCTATTGGACAGTGGAACTGACTCCCACAAGAGGTGGGGGACTCTCCTTCCTTGGAGGTTTTTAAGCAGAGGTTGGATGACCATCTGTCATGTGTGCTTGAGTTGAGATTCCTGCATTGCAGGAGGTTGGACTAGATGACTCCTGGGGTCTCGACCAACTCTACAATTCTATGATTCTACTAGCTGACCCGGCCACGCGTTGCTGTGGTTCTTTCCTGTGATTCCCCACCCCACCCTGTCCCGATCCATGACTTATCCTGTATCCTGCCCCTCCTCCCTCCACCCCGGCTCATCCCTGTGTTTCGGTAGGATACCCTTCCCTCTGTTGTCCCTGGGGAGTGTTGGCCCCAACCCCCGGTACCTTCCTACATTGGCCCCCACCCTTGGAGAAGGAAATGTCAGTTTCTGGGTTCCATTTCCCAGTATTTACTTTTGCCTGAGCCCTCTGTTGTCCCCTCCCCCCTGTATCTCCATACATTGGCCCCTGCGCACGCATCGTGAACATTTCTATATATTTAGATTAAGGATTGGGGTGACGATGCGCCCTGGGACACAGAGAACTACTTAAAAAATACTGACGGGTGTGTGTGTCAAATAGCGAAGCCCCACAGCCCCGTAGCAACAGACAGGCCCAGACAGAAGGAGGGGGGGGTCATATGGGCCACTTGACGTGGGCCTCCGAATCTAAAGGGGGCCTCGGTCAGCATATTCACAATCAGTAAAATGAAAACAGTAACAAAAGGGTTAAAAACAGGGACACATTATGTACCTGGCCCGAGCCTCTGTCTGGCCCTGCAAGGGCCTGGCAACAGAAGGCGTGTTCTGAAGCACCCGAGTTGTTCAGTTCCATAAAAAACCTAGGAAGTGGCAAGGGGAATGTAGGGGATTGTAAATGGGGTAGGGGGTGGCCATTACAAATATCTGAGGACTTAAACTGGGGAGAGAAAGTGCATGGTTGTTTTTTTGTTTTTGTTTTTAAAAAAGACAGAGGCTTGCAATCAGTTGTAGTATTTGTTGTTTCTCCTAAAATAAGACATACCCATAAAATAAGCCATAGCAGGATTTCTAAGCATTTGTGCAATATAAGCCATACCCCGAAAATAAGACATAGTGATAGGCGCAGTTCTGGAGGGCCCCAAGGAAGAGGCAAGGCTGGACACGTAATAAAAAAAAGACATCCCCTGAAAATAAGCCACTGTGGGTTGTTTTTAGGAAAAATAAATATAAGACGGTGTCTTATTTTCGGAGAAACACGGTAAAGCCTAGGTTAAAAGGGGCACGACTGCCCTTACTTAAAATGGCCGCTGGAGCCTCGCATGTGACACAACACCCACTAAATTATAAAGCGAAAACCCCTCGCTGTGCCCCCAAGTGTGTGTTAGGAGAAATAAAGCTGCCAGGCATTTATTAATGCAGCCGCCGGGAGAGGCTTTGGGGGGTGGAATGGCTGTTTTGGTGGTGGTTGGACAGTTGCTCCCCCCACCCTACGTCAGCCCATAACCTATTTGGGCTCCTCCTCCCCCCACCTCCCACCCAGGGCTCCATTCGGGATAGTATTTAAAGGGCTCTAGAGCTGAGGCCTAGTCTGTAAAATGGAGCCGGGGCCTAGTCTTTAGGCTGTAAAGTAGAGGCAAGGCCTTGGCTTGGGCTAGTATTTAAATGTGACCCAAGGCCTCCGCCCTGCATCTCCATTCCTTGGCCCTGGCCTGACTCTGTGGGTTGTCTGGTAATAGGCCCCCTTCATATCCCCCTGAGCCTCAGAGTCCCCCTGTTTTACAGGATCTCATAGCGGAGGCAGGGTTTGTGGGTGTGGCGCATTGTTGTGGCTAATCCCTGTGACTGCCCCATGTGTCCCGATCCATGATCTATTCTGTTTGTTCCCCCCCCCCGTCCGTGACCGGCGTATCTCATGACGTTTTGAAGGATGGTATTTATTTTTGTCTTGTGGTTATTTGATGGGGGATTTTTTGGGGGTAGTGGTGCTAAATTGTAAAGTAAAAACCCCTTGCCGTGCCCCCAAGTGCTTTGCTGTGGGTTACCCCCCCACGGGCCTAGTGGGGGCCTACATAAAACAAAGGCCTAGGGGTCTGATAATGGCCGCCTTGGTGGTTTCAGTTGCTTGGTTGATGATGTCATTTGGTTTGTGGGTGTGGCTTAGATTTCACAGGAAGGGAGGGGGTGGAGGAGGGTATAACGCCACTTGAGGGCGCTGTTTGACTTGGTGGAAAACCAGGTTTCTGCCTGCCCAGATGCGAAATTTGAGGGGTTCTTGTCCCCAACAACCATCGGGAAGTGGCCTGGATCGTTGTGTCAAAATTTCAGGACGATCGGTCAAGCGGTTATGGAGAAAAGTGCGGCCGACACTTTCAAGATTTTTACATTTTTATATATATATAGATGATCCAGGCAAGCAAGAAGCATTATCAGAGTTCAATGATAAAGTCTAGCAAGGCAAAAATACTCAAGGAGGGTGTGAAGCAAGAATGGAGAGAGACCTGGGGGGGGGCATATGGAGAAGCCCCCAAGCCTGAGGTTCCCTGTTCTTGACCTGTATCATCTACAAATTGGCTTCCCATTATTTAAAGCCACCAAAGTCTGTACATGGCCATCACCATCACTTCCTGCAGCAGTGAATCCCACAGTTAGACCCGATGGCATCGAAATCCTTCCATTTTCCTATCCCTAATCCCTTGGCAATCAGTTTCTCTGCATGACAGCCCCCCCTCCCTTTTTGTATAGGGAGAGAGAAATGTTCATGAGCTAGAAAGGGGGGGGGGTGTTCCTTTGACACAAGTTTAAAACATTAGCTTAGCTGTTTTTGTTCAAAGGTGGCTGAGGTCTGCGTTGCAAGAATTGAGCCTTCCCAGCCTGCCAGTGAAACACCGGCAGGGAAATGGGGGTGGGCTGGGTGGGGGGAGATTAGCCTGTAGGCTGTTATCTGGGGAGTTCAAGAACAAAAGGAACTCTGTTGAGAGAGCTGAGGCCAGTTTGTTCAAACCAGCCCAGTTTGTACTTCCTGATCGCTTCTTGCCTCCTCCCCACCCCCAGCAGAAAGCCAGGAGGTGCGTGTGTTTCTAAGTAAGCGTATCCAGAGTTGGACTTTCGCTTTTCAGAGTAGGAACTTTGCCTGCCTCCAGGTAAAAGATTATCCCCCGGCTTTAAAAGGAAAACGGTGCCAATCCGAGGTGCTAACATGGTCCGAATTCCGGTCCTCTCTGGAATGCTCTAGCGCAGCCCCTCAGGTGGGTTTCGAGGCAGTTCGGCCTGTGTTGGGAGGGGTACTCGCCTGTCCATCTGTCCGCCCATAACACTTCGGCCATACCTAGTCAGCGTTTTCCCTGAGCCTGCTAAGACGTGGTGTTCTCCACCTGTGAGTTTGTATGTGTGGGTGCATGTTTTAAAAGAAGGGTGTACTTCTGCGGGGGTTTGTGCTCTCCCAGTATCGTTGAGCTCATCCAGGAAGGAAAAGGGTTTGGATCTGTTGAGCAACAGAGAAACCGGTTTTGTGGGGAGGCTGGGGAGCAGCGAGGTCAGCACAAGCAATTGATGTAAATCATTTCTTCGAATGGTTGCAGAATTAACACACTGTGGATCCTGCGGAGTTTGGGAAATAGAGGAAGGTGCTTGCATAAAATATTCTGTTCAGCAATCAACAGGTTTTTTTGGAAGTAATTGTTATTTGATTTTACAGATGTAGAGTTGTAACAATGCAAAATACATATCCATATTTAGAGATTGCTCTAGAATCTCCCCTCCATGAGTCCTATTATAAACATTTTCAACTGTGTATTATTTCATCATCCAAATTTTATGTCTCTCCAGTTTATCCATAGAATCTTCTACATTACAAGTGTTATTGCAATCCTGCTAATGTTTTCATCTGCTTACAGTGGTCTCTGAAGTAAATCATAAATTTTCCCCATTCTTTATTGAAGTTTTGTTCAGCAGTAGTTTGCACCTTACAGCGCTACAGTCCTCAGAAGTTTGAGGTGGCAGCGGCCAGGGAGTGGGCATTTTCTGTGGCCTCCCCTAAGCTGAGGGATCCCCTCCTCGCATCTGGCACCTTCTATATGTTGTTTTCGTTGTGTACCTCTTACCTACAACATCTGATCTCTCTCTTTACCCACCGTATTCTCTTGTCTGTAGTTTTGTTTCCACTGCTTTTAATACTGTAATTTTTTAATTGGTGTACCCCACCCCAGGAACTCATGGTGAAGGTGTGCATATGAAATCTCCTCCTTCGTTTGATTACTCTGCAAGCATTAAGTGCAGACATTTCCAGTATCCATAAGAAAGTTGCTTTTTTATATATGCGTCCCCCACTCTTTCCCTTGCCACCACCAATCCTTCGGCTGTTCTTCCCAGAGACTCTGGAGTCCTTTTCCATTAGGGGAGGATGGAGATCTTATCAGAGCTAGTGGTAATGATGTTCCCTGAAGGCAATTCCACGTGCTGTTAAGGTTGGGGTGTGTATGGAAAGAATAGGCTTATAGAGAAAATAGGAAGCTGCCTTATACAGGTGAAACTCGGAAAATTAGAATATCTTCGAAAAGTGCATTTATTTCAGTAATGCAACTTATTATTTTTTCTTTTTCTTTAAATTTTTACAAATGCTTTCTTTTGGAAATTCCACAGTAATAAAACAAATAGTTACAAAAATAAACATCACTATTACATTTCATTAATTACATTCCATTTATAATTGACCTGTCTAATGACAAAGAATTACAATTGTAACAAATAAAGGCTTGACATATCATGCCTTGCATGTCATGCATCTATCTCATATATTGGTTTCACCTTTTAAGTTGCGTTACTGAAATAAATGCACTTTTTGACGATATTGTAATTTTCCGAGTTTCACCTGTACTGAGCCAAACCCCTGGTTCATCTAGCTCAGTATTGTCAACACTGGCTGGCAGTGGCTCCATGAGGTTTCAGGCGGGGGACATTCCCAGCCCTACCTGGAGATGGTGGGGATCGAACCTGGGGGCTTCTGCTCTAGCACTGAGCTACAAACACATGTTTAAGCATCCATATGTGGCTTGCAGGATAGCCATCCCTGGTCTACACACAGACCTGCAGCTATTCAAAGTTTCAGGCATGGATCTCTCTAAGCCCCACTTAGAGATGCCAGAGATTGAACCTGGGACCTTCTGCATGAAGAGCAGGTGGTCTTAGACTAAGATAGGGCTCTACAGAACTACTTCTTTTTTTAAGGATGTGTGAGTAAACATAACAGGCCAGGGTACTGGACCTGAGCTATTGCATTGAATGGAACCTGTGGTATAACTGGGGCAGGCATCCTTGACAGCTGTTCTTAAGCTTGTCCATAATGCAATTAAGTTAAGTGATTGTGAATATAACTTTTTGTAACTGCAGTGTGTTGTTGCTTGTTCCCTCGCAACCTATGGTGAAGATTCAGGTAGGTAGCCGTATTGCTCTGACGCAGTTGAAATAAATAAAAAAATAAGAAAATTGTCCAGTAGCACCTTAGAGACCAACGAAGTTTGTTCTGGGTATAAGCTTCCGTGTGCATGCACACTTCTTCAGATACCTTTTCTTATCAACCTCACAAAGAAACTTGCAAGTATCTGAAGAAGTTTGCATGCACACGAAAGCTTATATCCAGAACAAACTTAGTTGGTCTCTAAGGTGCTACTGGACAATTTTCTTATTTATTTATTTCAACCTATGGTGAAAACATTAAAGACTGGCTGACAGAAGGGGCAAAAAAACCCTCAACCTCTGCTATAATGTTAGCAGGTTGTTTTTTGCAGAGAATGCAAGTGTTACTACTGTATTTGATATTACCTTGAACGCAAAATGTAAAAGACTTGGACACTGAGCCTTTATTTTATTTTTTACTGTTTATATGTGTTGTTGTTTTCAAGACTCCGTTTGCCACTTCTTTCTCCCCCCTCCCCCCCTTTTAAATTGAGTATTTGTTCAACGTTGCCTGGGCAATTCATAGAAAAGATTTATCTGTAGAATGTGCTGAGGTCAGGCCTGCTGGTAACACGAAAAACAAACTTCCTTAGCGGAGGAATCTGCAAAGGTCTTTCAACAGCTGCCCTGGAAACCAGCTGCCCTTCCTGAGGCTGTAAAATGGGGGCGAGGTGCAGGCGGGGAGATGGATTCCCCCCCCCCCCAGGTGACAGTTTAACTTTTTTTTTTTGCTCTTGCTGCAGCAGCAGTTTTTTTTGGAGGCTTTGCTTTTTGGTAAATGGATATCTAAGTTAGGAATGTGAGCCTGTCTCCCAGGCATCTTGGCTGAGGGTTTAATATTTAATTGGAGGGAACAAAAGAGAAATGACCAGGCAAGGCTTTACCTGCTGTTGCTCCAAAGCAGTGCTGTTTGTCAAGCGGCTGAAACTTAGAACTCCTTCGGAGATGTGCTCTCTCTACTTTGCCTATTGAGGAGCAGAAGCCGCTTCTCCTGTGTGCCAATGCACACAAACACTGGTGTAGAGCTGCGACTTTAAAACCAGCTTTTGCCAACCTGGTGCCCTCCAGATATTTGGACTACAACTCCCACTTAGACCCCCCCCCTTTTCTGCCCAGTGGAGGGGACCAAGAAACAGTCACCCATGCCTTCGTCAAATGAAAGCTGAGCTACTGCGTTCCTCCCTCGTGGGGCTGCCCTTGAATGTGGGGTTGCAAACGGATGAATGTATTGATTAGAGCAGGCACCCCCAACCTCCGTCCCTCCAGATGTTTTGGACTTCAATTTCCATCATCCCCGACCACTGGTCCTGCTAGCTAGGGATCGTGGGAGTTGTAGGCCAAAAACATCTGGAGGGCCGCAGGTTGGGGGTGCCTGGATTAGAGTATTGAACTGGAACTGGAGAAACTTACCTCAGCCTTCTGACTTTGGGCCTAACCCAGGCTTCCTCAACCTTGGCCCTCCAGATGTTTCGAGACTACAATTCCCATCATCCCTGACCACTGGTCTTGCTAGCTAGGGATCATGGGAGTTGTAGGCCAAAAACATCTGGAGGGCTGAGGTTGAGGAAGCCTGGCCTAACCTGTCCTATCCCTCAGGGTGGTCATGAGGGAAAAACGGGGAGAACCTTTACCATACGTTCTGTGAAATAAAGGTATGATATAAGAGTAATAAATCTTTTAAAAAAGGAACATTGACAAGAGCTATCAGTTTTGAACTGGTTTTTTGGGGGGACAGGGGATATGGTTAAGCAAGCTGGCAGAGGGTTTCAGTTCTTAAAAAAATAGTTAAATGTTACTCTGTTAAGGGGACTTTGATCAGTTTTCACACTTCAGCTCAAGGCTTCAGGATCATGCTGAAAATCTAGAGAGAAATACAGTTTTGGAGTGATCCTCTGTTTACCTGTCTCCTGTATGCCTTTGACATTTAAGCGAGTGGCATGAAAGCTTGCAAAATCTTGCTGCTAAGCACATGGTGTCTCCTTTAATAACCTTTCTTGATACAGAACTTTGCAGTGTTTTTGAAAAAGCTCCTCTGAACTTGATATGGGCGTGCATTTATTTGTTTTCCCCTGGTGTGCAAATTTAATAGTCAAGAGTCAAGATGACCTTGGAGTAATTTGCCTGCTTTTGCATTCTCTTTGGAGTAGAAGGGAATAAGCGGTATTCTCCCAGAGATTATTCTGACGTGTGTTCAGCAGAAATAAGTGCCTTTAAAAAAGTGGGGGGAAGGTGTTAAAACACAAATGGATATGTGTAACCTGGATTTGTTGGTTGCTTGTTGAAAAGGTCTGTCCTTAATGGCTCGAAAAGCAATACACTCTGAAGGCTTTTGTTTTTATTTACTAGAGCGTTGTACCCAACGTTGCTCAGGAATTCTAAGAAACAATAAAAGCAGTGCAGTTTTGAAATGTTCCATTGGTGATCTTGATTAAAATGGGCATCTATCTAGTTGTATCCAAACATAGATGAAAACCTGCTCCTTGATCTCAGGACCCATTGTGCAAAAATTTGGAAGTATCCAGCTACGCAGTGAACAAACAACTTTCCAAAATATATAGTAGATTTAGTACATGTCTATCCACCTGTCCTTCTACTGTGGAACTCAAGGCACTGTGACATTGGGGGTTCCCAGGCTGTGTCTCCCAGGCACTGACCAGATCAGATCTACTTAGCCTGAGTAGATTAGCTGCATCACATGTTCTCTGGACCCTACCCTGGGACCATTCCTAATAGCAGGACACAGATTGCAAATATTTCAGTTACCTGCTTCATTTATCTGATTTAACGCTCTAACGTCTGAATCCAGCCTCGTGGTTTGTTTTGATCCAAACAAACCATGTGTGGTAAGCCAAGAACAAACCTTGGTCACACCTCATGGTTTGTTCATAGTAGAATGTAGACAAATGGTAGGGCTGGCTGGCTGGGCTGGCTATAGATATGTCTGTTTATGTTTGTGTTTTAAATGGGGGGGGGTATTCTGTGACTCTGAAAACCCAAGGCCTTATACTGTTAATGATGTTACAAGCCTGGTTGGCAGTGGTGTTTAGTGACCAAGTTCTGAGAGGAGAGAGAGAGAGAGATGATTGCTTTGAGAATGTTAGGTGGGACCTGGATCAGGTCAGTGCATTCTGATTGGTCTGGATGGTGGCATGCTCTGATTGGCTGGAGGTTCTTGACAGTTGGGATTTAACTGTCAGTTGGGAGAAAGACAGTTGAGGAGTTGGAGGGAAAGGAAGGGCTGATTCTCAGCTGGCCCCCACCTGCCTTAATCTTATATACAGCCAGCCCAAGGGGTGGCCCTGCTTGTCACCTTCCTCCTCAGTCCTAGGGTTGCCCTTGTAGAACTCAGCGAGGAGGAAGAGGATGAGAACAAAACTAGAACTAGTCTGGCTCCCCCTACTGTTGGGCTCCCTGCCTTCCACCCTACCAGTCCCAACAAGTGCCATCCATCAATTATGTTACGCCAAACCATGACTTCGCTCCCGGTAGTTGGGGAAGAGCACAGTGGCCAAATTTTTCTCCCTGTGCAGATGAGGCCGTTGTAATAGAGTTTATGAAGAAGTATACATCAGTAAGTGTGCATGTGTACCTTCAGTGAAGGAGGTATGTTAAGACCCTCCTTCTCAAAATGGCCTACTCCATTCAGTACTCCATCCCTCTCTTTTCATTCTAGCTCCAGGAACATAGGAAGCTGCCCAATACTGAGCCAGATCATTGGTCTGTCTAGCTCAATATTGACAACACTGACTGGCAGCGGTTCTCCAGAGCTTCAGCAGGAGCCTCTCCCAGACACCACATGGAGATGTTAGGGATTGAACCTGGAGCCTTCTGCATACAAAGCAGTTGTTCTACCACTGAGAGAGAGCCCTTCTTCCTGAAAAGGCTTTCTGCTGAAAGACAACATAGTTGTGATTTGAAGTTGTCACGATCTCTCTCTCTCTCTCTCTCTCTCTCTCTCTCTCTCTCTCTCTCTCTCTCTCTGTGTGTGTGTGTGTGTGTTCTTACATTGCTTTTTCTCCTCTTCTCTGCAACAGGCAAATGAAGTGACAGACAGTGCGTACATGGGCTCAGAGAGCACCTATAGCGAGTGTGAGACTTTCACGGACGAAGACACCAGCACGCTGGTGCATCACGAGATGCACGATGAAGTAGAAACGGATAGCGCGATCGATTCCGCTGTGCACTCGGAGTTCACGGACCCCATCGAGGAGCCTGAGAACGGGTAGGTGCTTTATGTTGGCGATGGGGTAGGACAGCAGGGACTTGAACTTAAAGCAGAGATTTGGAAGCTTAGTTTCTTGGCAGACCAGCCTTAGGAAGCACAAAACGAAGGGGTAAGTGGCCATTTCTTCCCTCCCCAAAATGTAAGGGCTGCATTCGTGCATCACAGTAAGCCATAAAACCACGGTTTACTGTGTGAGAGCCAATCACACCTGTTTCTCTTCTCTCTCTACCAATGCTACGAAGAAACAATCCGCTATCCCTGGCTTCGCGGTTGCGTCCGTTGCCCTGATTGTGGTTGGGTTTCCTCCAAACCAGCCGCAGTGCCAAACCTATGTTTGTTCTTGGCTAAATGATCGTGAAAACCTTTTAAAACTTCCAGCCACGGTGATGAGTTCCACATCTGGCATGGAGAGCCAGGACAATGTTTTACCATGGCATGTGAACTGGGCCAAGGGGAGCCTTTGCTGGATCTGATCAGCAGCCTATCAAGCTTAGCAATCTGTTTCCAGCAGTGGCTAACCAGAAGCCGGCCATTGTCTCCCGCGTTGCTTATTAGCATCTGATATTCAGGGCACACCGATTCTGGAGGCAGCACAGCCATTGTAACCTGTTGGTAGCCATTAATAGCCTTATCCTCCCCAGATGCATCTAATCCCCTTTCTAAAGCTATCTAAGCCACTTGCCATCATCACACCTTCGTGGCAACCAGTTCCCATGTGTTTATATATGCTGCGTGAAGAAGTACTTCTGTTATTCTGCCTGTTTTTGCCATTGGTCAGGGACCCACAGGTGGCTGCAGGCTGATAGGCTTCTCGTCCCTGGTTTATGGAATTTGCATTTATTTCATTTAAACATTTGTATCAGGTGTCTTTCCTAGGTCAACTCTGCCCAAGGTGGCAAATGGAAAATGAACCATAAAAATACAGTAATCTAATAAAAGCACTTTTTAAAAATAATATTTATTCATTTTATAAGAAACAAAAAGAAGAATACAACAATACAAACAAAACAAAACAAACAAACATATAAAACATACACATACATTTCTTATATATACCTAATTTTCATTAACATCTTCAGGTGACTTCCCTCAGTCCCTTCCTTCTGAATTTCATTGTAATACATCTTTAGCAATCTATTCACCATTTTCTCATAATCAATTATTAATTTAATTATTCCATTAACTATAACCAATTACTTAAATTCTACATTTATTTAATTCTACCTCCAAATCTTAAATTTAATGCTTATAGCCTATTTTTTTATCTTCGCTAAGGGAAATAATTTTCTAAATATTACAATATTTTTTCAAATATGTTTTACATTTTTTCCAATCTTCTTCCACCATCTCTTCCTCCTCCCAGTCATTTCAGCGAGTTCCATAAAGTCCAGCATCTTCATTTGCCCACTTTAAAGTAAAAATAAAAAGGCACTATGTTGAGATACAGTTCAGGCAGTATAAAAACAGTTTTGAGAGTCACAACAGAGAAATAGCATGAACAATTAAAACACTCTTAAATATGGCAACTGAGGGAGTTCTGTCTGATAGAGGCTGTCCTTGAACAGGCCTTGCCTCATGTCCCCACCAATCTAACTAGGACCTAGGAGAGCAGGGTTCAAATCTCCACTCAGCCATGGAGCTCATTTGGTGACCTTGGGCCAGTCACCATCTTTGAGACTAACTGACCACAGAGTTGCTGTGACGATGAAAAGGGGAGGAGGAGAAATATGTACACTGTCCCAAGATACTTGGCAGATAAAGGTGGTATATAAATGCAATAAGTAAGCAAGTAAGTAAATTTTAAGGGCAGGCCAACTGTGCATGGCCTCAGGCCCTGGTCTTAAAGCCCAGGCAAAAACGAGGCCTGGAAATGACAGCCTGTGGGTTTCTGGAAGGAATTGCCCTTCTTTTCTGGGGAATGAAGACAGTGGTATTAGGACTAAAGTACTAGAAAGGTGAATGGAGGATCAAAATGGCAACTAGCTGTATTGCATAGGAGCCAGCTGCAGGGGGCTGAGGGGTCTTCGGCCCCTCCCCAATAAAATATTTAAGGAAGCAGGGCCCCCCAAAGTTGATGGTGTGTGTGCACCATGTCCTGTGATTCATAGAATCATAGAGTTGGAAGAGACCACAAGGGCCATCCAGTCCAACCCCCTGCCAAGCAGGAAACACCACCAAAGCATTCTTGACATATGCCTGTCAAGCCTCTGCTTAAAGACCTCCAAAGAAGGAGACTCCACCACACTCCTTGGTAGCAAATTCCACTGCCGAACAGCTCTTACTGCAGGAAGTTCTTCCTAATGTTTAGGTGGAATCTTCTTTCTTGAAGTTTGAATCCATTGCTCCGTGTCCGCTTCTCTGGAGCAGCAGAAAACAACCTTTCTCCCTCCTCTATATGATATCCTTTTATATATTTGAACGTGGCTATCATATCACCCCTTAACCTTCTCTTCTCCAGGCTAAACATACCCAGCTCCCTAAGCCGTTCCTCATAAGGCATCGTTTCCAGGCCTTTGACCATTTTGGTTGCCCTCTTCTGGACATTGATTGATTATGAGGGGCGGGGCTTACCTCCCCCCAGTATTTTATTCCACTTGGCACCCCTGCTGTGTTGACCTGCAAGGTTTGTCTTGTGCAGAACAAAGTCAAAGTTTTGGGGAAGTGCATGCTAATTTCCACCCCCGAGGTTGGAGGTATTTTGTGTGTTTTTGAAAAGGCAATCATACAGTCATGCTGGTACCCCCCCTTTTTTAACTTGACCTGTTCAATGAAAGAAAAAAGTGTATTCATACATCCACCTGCCACCTTCTCTAAAAAGTGTCCAGAGTGTGAGCCAACCTGATCATAGCAATCATTCGTCCTGATAAGGCTTGGAGGGGGGGACCTTCTTGGTGAAGTCAGACCACTGGCCTACTTGGGCCAGGAATGTCTACACTGTCAGGAATTGTACCGATGATTTCCTACAAAGTCTCCGCTCTACCACCAAGCTACAAGTCCTGGGTGGGGCTTTGGCTGGCAGTAATGCTATGGTCCATGGGGTCACGAAGAGTCGGACACGACTAAACAACTAAACAACAACAAATTCTCCAGGTTCTCTGGCAGGAGCTGACTGAGGCTGGCTTAACTATAGCCCTGTCCGACTAGTTCCCTGTTGGGCATAAGCCACCATATGTATCCATGAGAAGGGAGGACTCCTCAGGTTTTCCA
The DNA here is from genome assembly GCF_965207765.1 of Zootoca vivipara. Taxonomy (NCBI): domain Eukaryota; kingdom Metazoa; phylum Chordata; class Lepidosauria; order Squamata; family Lacertidae; genus Zootoca; species Zootoca vivipara. The sequence continues at coordinate 35,816,234 of NC_142596.1, forward strand.
TTTTGGGTATCAGGGTGTTGTTGCTTTTTAAGTTGACTTGGGACTTAAGCTGTGCCTTCGCACTAGTTTAGGGTTAGGCAAAGCTTCTCCCACCCCCCCCAAAAACCCTGTTCACTTTCTACTTGGAGAATCTGAAAGAGGACTTCTCATATGCCCACAAGGAGCTGGAGAAGGTTCTGATTGTGATCCGGGGCTGAAAGAGTGTTTTTGCTGCTGGAGGCCCTGCAGATTAAGAGGGGGGACTGGGATTAGCCTCCTGCCGCTTTCTTTGCTGAAATGAGCTGGGCTCAGTGGTTGCTAACCCTCAGTCCATAATCAGCTTCTGAGCTGCGAGGCCACCAAGGCCCTTTTTTTTCCTGGAGAGAATTAGCAAGCATGCCAGCTTGCGTTCGCCCTGCCCGGCCTCCTGGGAGTATGGCTCAGTGCATTGGACTCTCCTGCCTGTAGGTACAAATGCCTTTCTTTGGAGGCGGGTGGGTGGGATATTTGTCCTTTTAAAAGTGGTGTGTTTGACCAGGATAGTGGCAGTTCAGTGTGTGTAGCTTTCAAGTGGCTTCTTTACAAGCACTGGAGACGCAAGGTCAGGCAGCCAGCAAATTAATATCACCATTGCATTTTGGAAAGCAAGGTGGAAAATTTCATTCCTGCAAGTCTTATAAAGGGTTATGTGTGGGATTAATAGATGTGCTAGGGTGGAAAAGAAGTTGAAGTTAAAACTTGAGTGGGGAGAGAGAGAGAGAGAGAGAGAGAGAGAGAGAGAGAGAGAGAGAGAGAGAGAGAGAGAGAGAGAGAGAGATATGCTCGTTGGTAGGCATTGTATTGCCCAGCCAGGAATGGTATGTCCTAGGAGGAGGGTTTGGTTTTTTTTTTTATCCCTGACACACATACACACAGAGAATGAGCCTGGACCCCCTCCATTTACTGCAAGAAGCCAGTGGTATGAGGACTAGAAGGAAAAAGAATGGGTGGTGATTTTTCATTTATTATTATTATTATTGTTGCCATCATCATTCATTACAGAAAAAGATTCCTTTCAAGCCTTTCTCAGTTCCATAATTTTGCATTCCAGTGCTTAACAAAGCAAGTCCATCTCCCGATTAGATGGCTATTCCACAGTTTGCCTTCTCTCCCTTGGATGGAGCGGCACAGTTTATCCATTTCTGCCAGCTCTGGACATTTTAATAACCATTCAGCTGAAATTGGTTGACATTTCCATTTTCCAGCCCACACTTATTTTTGCTGCTATCCACATGATCCTAACTAATCTATGGGAATGTTGCTCTCAATGAGAATGGCAGGAATGATTATCATGATGGCTTCTCACAAGAGCCCAGGGCAGTTGTCAGTGCAGCATACAATAATAATAGACAATTTTTATAATGGTGTGTATAATTATTTAGAGCTGCCTTGGAATGTCGTCCCACCCCCACCCCCCTTTTAGTGTGGACAAACTAAATTATTTCCCCCAAAAAAACAACAACAACCCAAAACTTGATGGACACTCTGTGCCATCTATTTCTAATATGCTAGTGGTCATTCCTAGCGTATGGCTATACCTGTTGATAAAAATGCTCCCCTTTCTATGTTACAAACGATTGCTCATCCAGATGGGCATTTCCTTATTTTGTTGACAAGGATCTGAAATATGGCATTGGATATAGTAAATATATATGGGTCCAAATTTGAACTCTCCTAGAATGTGTTCCCTGAATATTTGAGCTGTTTGACTGATAGGACATATGAACAGAAGCAGAAATTGGGCCTTTTGCATAACTGGCCTTGCCTTGACCTTGACAGGGATTTGCCTCCCATAAGATTGGCTTGACCACTTCTTGCTCGCTCTTCCCCTCCCTCCCTCCCTCCCTCCCTCCCTCCCTCCCTCCCTCCCTCCCTCCCTGGGTTTTACTAGATTTTCATATCTACTTTCCTCCAATATTTCCTTCCTGCACTGGGAATTTGATCTCTTCCTTATTTCTGTTTTGCTGGTGGTCAGAAGATCTTCTCCTTGTTGATGTCCAGAGATTTGACTCCCATCTTGCTGCCTTCTGCTCATGCACTTCCCTTGTTTTTAGTGCGTCAGCGATCTTTACCAAAATGGGGACACATTCCTCTCCCTTTCCAGAAGCTTACTTCCCATGGCCGGTATTTTTGAGCCATCAAAAATGCCTGGCTAAACAGGAATGTTTTAAAAATTTCTTCTGAAAGTCAGTAATGAGGGAGGGCACTCCACAGATGGCGAACCACCACTGAAAGGGCCCTGTCACAGGTGAACACCAGCTGAGCAACAACTGGAAGTGACACCAGCAACTGAGTGGTACTACTGCTGCCAGAGGAGAGGTCACTAGTTCCTTGAGTAGTGTATTTATTTTTACTCTCTTCCTCAAATATCAAAATTAAACCCAAGTTGTGAGCCCAGTTTAGACGACCGATTTCACTGATTTTTCTTATTTCTTTTGAAGATTGCTTCCCAGAATTCTGTAATCTTTTCATAACACTAGCATGCACTTACACACACAGACCCCACAGATACACACAAACCTTAAAACACAATGGAGCAAATCCCAAAAGTAACATAATTGTATATTATACTTGGGCAATGCTTGTAGCTTTTTCATCATCTGTACTGTGTTTTGGAGTACTACAACCTGAATCTCTGTGTTGCCTTTGCTTGTTGGAAGTTTTTCATCAGCAATGAGGAACACAGCCTCACTCCTCCTCCTGTTTCCTGGATGATAGCACGACTGTTCCGTCTGTTAACACAAAACGCACACACACTTTTGCATCCCTAGAATTCCTGATAACTCTGGGTTTCCTGTTTTTGAATTAAGGAAGGATCAGTGTCACGAATTCTCATCCACATAGAGGTGCAGGGGGTTGGTGCTTTTGTTTTAAGCCACTTCTTACTCTGACTTATAAATTATATTTGAAGAGCCTTTCCAAGCTTTTAAAGTTCCTCAGTACTGAAAGACCTGTAGCTCACCTAAAGATTCAACCTCATTTACCTTGCAAAGTGGGTGGCCCTTAGGCCCATTTTCCAGTCAGGGAAGTGAGGCTGCAGGACCACGTCCCAAGACCTGTCCAGTGACAACTCAGCTAGGTTAAAATGGCAAACGAGGACTCGCATCTGTGACTCTGTACGCTAGGCTGTGCACCCATGTACAAATGGCGTGCTTTTTGTTACGGAATGCTGGTATCTGTGAAATAAGCCTGGCATCTGTGCCTTTGACAAGTTACACTGCTTAAAAGTGCGTTCCTGGGCCCTTAATAGGATTATGCAGTCCTAAATGCCGCAATACTTTAATATGTGGGTTGGCTGTGCAGCTGAAAATATTTTACTGTTGATTCAACCGCCTCTTAGATTGGTTTCCTGCCATACAGCCACTGCCTTATTGTATGCACTTTCTGCAAAGGTCATAAGTTTTGCTTGGCCCAACTATATTTGTGTTGTGCTTGGGCATTCACAGCACCTTCTGCGACGCTGGGTCTGCGCAGATTTGCAGCCTTGGGTGTGTGCATGCAAGCTCTGCCATGTTTCACATGCCTTGGCCTTGTGTGAATGCACAGCTTGAGTGGTGTTCTCCAGGACAGAGCAGTGATTGGTTTGGTCACCAGACTGAAACAAGGAAGAGGGGAGGATTGCATCCAATGTCAGAGCCCTGCTGCATCAGGCCAAAGGCCCATTGAATCCATCATCCTGTTCCCTCAATAGCCAGCCAGGTGACATTCTGCCATCTGCAGAAGAGTGCCATGCAGGCCCCTGGCTCTCCCATTTCACACCCTGCTGGCTGAGGCTGATGGGACTATGAGTCCAATGCAGCTGGAAGGCACCTAGTTGATAAAAGCTCCCTTCCCGCAATCACCGCTGCTCCTGTTAAGCAAGTCAGCCCAAAATATTTATCTACTAGCAGCCCCATACATGGCATTGCTCAGGCATTGCTAAGAAAGCATAAAATCAATGCAGTTGCTTTGATCAGTTCAGTCTGCCATCTTGATTCAAAGTGATGTGCAACCGTATCACCTGTTCTTTGATCTCGGGGATCATCATGCAAAATTTGATTACAATATCTTAAGAGGTGCCGAAATGGGTAGTGAACAAACAAAGTAACAACTTTCCAAAATATATCGTAAAGGTAAAGGTAAAAGACCCCTGACTGTTAAGTCCAGTCGCGAATGACTCTGGGGTTGCGGCACTCATCTCGCTTTACTGGCCAAGGGAGCCAACGTTTGTCCGCAGACAGTTTTTCTGGGTCATGTGGCCAGCATGACTAAGTCGCTTCTGGCAAAACCAGAGCAGTGCACGGAAACGGTGTTTACCTTCCCGCTGGAGAGGCACCTATTTACTTGCACTTTGACGTGCTTTTGAATTGCTAGGTTGGCAGGAGCTGGAACCGAGCAGCGGGAGCTCACCCCATTGCAGGGATTCGAACCACCGACCTTCTGATCGGCAAGCCCTAGGCTCAGTGGTTTAGACCACAGCGCCACCGGCATCCCTAAAATATATAGTAGATAACTGTAAATTTGGCTCCTGAATGCCATTGTGGTGAAGCCACATGGTAAATGTAATAATACATAAATAATTGCATAAAGACTGATAAATGTAATAAATAATGATATTGTGGACCTGTGGCAGCAGAAAATGCAGGCAGCAGTCTTGAGCATGACTCCATCACTGCCGCTCTCTGCAGGGGTGTGGCCAGCATTTGTTGGAAGCTGTGGGTGTGGTGGACGCCTTGGCTCTTTCTCTTGAGATACTGACTTCGCTTTTCACCCACAGATCTCACCCTCATGACCTGCCTTTGACCTCGGACATTAACAATCACTCCATCGTCACCGTACTCAGCGGGGAGGAGCACTTTGAGGACTACGGGGAAGGGAATGAGGTGGATCTCTTCTCAGACAGCTTGTGCAACGGAGAAAGTGGCTTCAGCAGTTCATCCTTCCTCTCTCCCAGGTAAATTGGCCAGACCCTGTGTCTCATGTTGCTGCATTTTGAACGTTTCTCAACTGGCTGGTGCCTGTCTCTAAGCTTCTTCCGTAGCCTGTCTTCAGCACCACCACCACTGGTTGCTGTGTCAAAAGAAACTGTTGCATATAACTCTAGCTATATGTATTTGAGCCTGCCACTAAACCAACCTTTCCCAATATGGTGTCCTCAATAAAGTTGAACTACAACTCCCATCAGCCCTAGCCAACATGCTATGCTAGTTGAAGCTGATGGGAGTTGTAATCCAGCAACATCTGGAGGGCAAGGGTTGGCAAAGGCTGCAGTAAACATTGGCCGGAAGGAAATCTATTAGAGCCATGCGGTTAGCAGTATTGGTGAACAGTCTTGAGATTGCTCCAGCACACGGCTTCCAGTTCTGTTCTGCTTTAATGGAGGCAGGCCCCACGACAGTAGGAGATTGTTGGTGAAGGAAAAACAAGGATGATTTAGGGTGATTATCCTTCCAAATTCCCCCCAGGGACGGGGGGAATGGGCTTCACTCACAGTTCGTCTCGGTACCTGGCTCTCGCTCCGGCATGGAAAGCACTTGACCTGTTGAAAACCGTCCAATGCCGCCATTAAGAAGCAGAGGTTCTGCTGTTAGAGTTTAATTGGACTAAAGTACAGGCGTGTGTTAGAAGAGATGAGATCACAAATTCCGGAGCAAACCCAACTGCAAGGACTTTAAGGTTTGAACTTGAGATAAGACTTCGGTGCAAAAGACAGGGAGGAAGGGAGCCTACGTTTTCTTTATATAAAGTTTTCTTCTCTACATTTATGATTCATCAACCCTCCTTTGAACGTTAGTTCAAATTATATTTGTACAAGCAAGGATGGAAGAAATTGGATTATAAATATGGAATATAATATCAAACGAAACTGTGTGTGTAAAAAAAGCAAAAAGGGAGGGAAGTTCTATTTTGCAAAAGGTTTATGATGGAAATTTAGAGCTGATTCTTCCCCATTCTTTATTGTTTACGAAGTGAACTGAATAATGCTAAGAGGACTTGGAATTTAATTTAATTGGAAGTATAATTGCTCATATATCTTCGGTTGGAAGGAAGGATGAAAGGAGTCTGAACTGCCAAGGAAGTGATAAGGTTTTTATTGAGTCATCTACAGCTTGCCAGATCACTCTTCTTCCCAGGCTGAGAGGAAAAATGGTGACAACAGGTTATTTATTGGGACAGAGTGAGTTTTGCGGCTGTTGTTAAAGTTGCAAAACACTGGAACAACAATGGGATATCAGCTCTGTCCAAGGCATGATGGATAACAACAACAACCGGGGGAAAGAAAGACATAACATCCTACGAGGACAGGAAGAAACACCATGGACAGAATAATTTCCACACACAGGAAGAACAAGGATATAGCTTGAGTTCCTCACTTGTAGTTTTATAAATCATTTAATGTGTCAACACGAATAGAAGTTATTAATACTGCAGTTGTTGTATAAGGGACTAGCTGGCCGGCCACACGTTGCTGTGGCTCATCCCTGTGATTCCCCCCACCCTGTCCTGATCCATTACCTATCCCGTCCCCTCCTGCCCCCAACCCACACCCAGGCAAGTCCCCACCTCCATTCGGCCTAGTGTGTAAAGGCGAGCCTCCATTCGGCCTAGTCTGTAAAGGCGAGCCTCCATTCGGCCTAGTAGCTGCAGTACCAGTGTAGCCACCGCTAGAGGGCACTGTGTTGCAACCTCTTCTGCCTTCTAATTCCCAGGTTCCCTGGCCCTTTGAGTTCAGGGTTCCAAATTAATAAGATTTTGGAACGCAGAAAGAATGCAAATAATACATCCATCAAATCTAGCATGCAGGGGGCTACTTCATCTAAATTATATAATTTGGTATTTGAACAATTGGTATTAATAATTGTATTATAAATTGGTATTGTTATAATGGGGCTATTATTGGACTGTAATTGAAGACTAATAAAAAAAATTGCTCCAGCACACACATCCTGACCACAGCTCTACAAGCACTTGGGCGTACTTTCAGCAGCGGCACACTAGCATATCAAACATGGGTCAAGTGGTGGATGGGAAGGCCTGGTTGTTCCAGCACGTTCCCAGCACTGCCTGGTCGCACTGTCTCCATATTCTCAACACTCCGCACCCAGTTGGGGTTAGCTTGGGTATTGGGTACTTCCACCAAACAGGTTTTTGCTGGTATCGAGTTGGCTTGTTTACCAGCCTGATACTCTGAAGCTGCCAGGGCACACCTTGCCACAGTTTTCTCCCCTCTGTGTGCTGAATGTGCAGGGGAATAGCTGTGAGCCAACAACACACAGGCAGCATGAAGAAAATGTCTGTGCTACATAGCAAGCTGCACCATCCCAAGTTAGACCATTGGTCCATCTGGCTCAATCTTGCCTATACTTACTGGCTCTGCAGGATTTCGGAGAGAGCTCTTTCCCCGTTCTACCTGGAGATTTAACCTGACGGCATCCACATGAAAAGCAGAGGTGCTCTGCCTTTGGAAACATAGAAAGGTGCCTTGCACTGAGTCAGACCATTGATCCATCTTGCTTGGTATTGTCTACACTGACTCTCTCTGGATTTCCAGAGTTCAGAGAAGGGTCCTTCCCAGCCTGACCTTATGCATGGAAAGCAGATGCTCTACCACTGAGCTATGACAAAAAGCCCTGTGCACCACAAATCCTGCTTCTCTCACCTCTACAGATCCATATAAATGTGTTCTAAGTAGCAGGGAGAAAATGATTTGTGTGAGAGAGCGATACTTTCTTTGGCTGTACGAAATAGCTATGGAAGATGATGGGTGTCACATACCTTCTCTGGTGCCTTCTGAGCAGAATAAAGCACCTTTCTCCTGCCTTTCCCATGCAGTCCATAGAGAGGCCTTCATTTTAGGGCATTTCTCCCATATCTGTGCAGATGTTTCTCTACCTGGATTACATGTGCCTGCGGCACACAGGTCATCATCGCCTGTGCCCTTGGCATGCAATGGGTCCAGGTTGCCAGGTGTGCTAGCAAATCACCCCAATAGCTTAGTGCAAACACATCTTTACTCCATGCAAGGAAACGAGGACTTTGATGGGATCTAAGTAAGGCCATGTGCAGATGGACCATACATTGGTGCCAAATGAACCGGCTGGGAAATGAGGCAAGCCGGAGGAGCCAGTTTGCCATAGGAACAGAGAAAGCTGCCTTATCAGACCACCGGTTGGCAGCAGCTCTCCTGGATTTCAAGCAAGCGTCTCTCCTAGTCTCTAGCTTGCAGATGCCTGGGATTGAACCTGGGGCTGTCTGGTCCTAAGGCTGTTTGCCAAAGGGGATGCCCCTGAAAGATGCTGAGCTGGGCTCTGGCTACCGGCTGCTACCGACTTATGTGGTTGTTGACAGGATGCTTGGCGCTGGCTAGTCCTGAGTGAGCAGGAGAAAATAGGAAGAGTTGCACAAACGGGTTGAAGGGCTTCCTGTTGTCAGTGGTCCAGCAGGAGCAGGGATTTCCTATGGAGATATGAACAGGAAGATGCATCTTACTCCTCTCCTAGCTCAGAAGCTGCCATCTTGTCCCAGCAAGCATACAAATATGTCCTCTACTCTCTGCCCTCCCGGTGCCCTCCTGAGATTGGTGGTGTAGCTTGAGAATGACTTGAACATCTCTCTATGCTCTCTATGATGAACTTCTTCTATCTGCAGTTTGGTTTTGCTTTCTTCTCCCAGTCTTCCCCACAGTGATGCCCTTACTTAAGCAAAAGCAACAGCTGTTGCATTTACAGAGAGAGGAACATTTTGCTTTGCAACTTGTGCAGAGGTGGTTCTCAAGTCCAGATTTTCAGAGCAGGGTGTTTCTGCATTTAACAAGTTGCAAGTGTTTCCTTCTCCCAAGGAAGGAGCATTGCGCTCCAAATTGTGTGGAGCGAAATGAAAAGTGTTGTATTAGTCAGCACCAGAGCTTGTTCTTCTCTAGGTTTGATTCTTCATTGTGCTTTTTTCCTCCTCCTTGCAAGCTTCAGCTCCTGCTAGGCCGCAGTGTTCAATTATTATTTTTTAAAGTGAATGACTTCTTTGGGGGTAAGAAGAGGATGACTTGTGGGAGTTGGTTGCACATTTTAGAACAACTTCATCTGAAATCAGTAGCTTGGTATAAAAATGCTGTTATGCATACAGTGCCAAAGCTTTTTGACTACACACCAAAAAGTGTGAAGCTCCTGTAGTTTGCAATGGCTTCAGTTCTAGGTCAGCATGTTTGGGCATCTGCCACAGACCCACATATTCCTGCAGGGGTACCTCTGACAAGAGCCCCCTGGATGCACATTCACTGAGGGGGCACAAAGAGAGGGTCTTTCCCCAGGGCCCTCCAAACCCTGGGACTGATGCTGCTTGGCTTGTTGTTTCTTTGCACCCAAACAGATGCTTGCAGCCTCCTCTTGAGATGTAAGTTGCTCAGCAAAACAGTAGGAACTGAGCCAAGTCATTTACTGTCTTTCCAGGTGTTTGTAAATTTAACCTTGTTTCTACCAACTCACACCTCTGTGTGTCTATGTCTATGTTTGTGTTTGCTTGTGTGTGTGTGTTTAAATTAAACCTCTCCTTTGTGGTTTTCACTATTAACCTTCTCTCCTATTTAAACCTTGTGGCTTCCAGAAGTTTATTTCAGTGCAGGGGAGGTATAACCACCAGCCTCTCTCAAACATATTTTAAATCCTTACTGCAATTTTTTTTAAATAGCTGTCACAGTACCAAAAATGGCTGCTACAGATCACTACATGTGTAAATGTTGGCACAGATCACGTGCAACTATGTTGGCTTGGGGAGAGTTCCAAGGGTCACACAGAAAAGCCTGGAGGGCTGTATTTGGCTCCTGGGTTTGACGTTCCCATCCAGTATCCTATAGTGCGGATGGGATCTGGCTCTCCTGATAATGACCTTTGCAAAGGCTTCTAGCAAGGCAGAGGAGCACCAGTTGGGACACTCTATTGCAAGTATTCCCAAACTGTGGTTCACAGACCACCAGTGGCCTGCAAACTGCATTTAGGTGGCTCACAGCATGTTGTCTATGGATTTGTGGTTGAAGATGAGAGAAGGCACATACACCACATGAAATATTCATATTGATTTATAATGGTATTTTTCTTGATGCTTTTTTTTAATTGGAAAAAAATACCAACCGAGCACACGCACACCCTTTCCCTAAACCCAAAGGCACAGTTCAGATGTAAAGTTCATGCACAAGCACTGAAGTGGGGAGAGACTGAAAGTTGTTAAAATCCATATGAAGGAAAATGTGGATCCAACCGTATATTAGGGAATGCTGCATTTTGTCCTGTAGGGTCTTTGTTTGTGTGCTGGGTGAGTGGCCACCAGTTCATGGAATTCAAATTATAATACAATGAATTTCAAATTAGAAGAAATAAAAGAAGCAGTAATAATACAATTAAAAATCATGCATGGCGCATTACAGTTTCTGCAACAGGCAGAAAAATCATGAAGTAGTCTTCTAAGACTCTCAGCAAATCTTCAAGTGATTCGTGGGGTGAAGTGGCAGTTTGTTGGAAAGAGGCAGCAAATCACGATCTTCTTGAAATGGCATTAACTAGCCCATGCCTTTCTTTTACAAAACACCACCTGTCTCCAAAATTGGCTGCTTGAGAGCATGCGTCATCTTTCCTTTCAATTTCTGGAAGCCACAGGTGGAATTGAGGGGCTCTTCCTGAATGTTCTCCTTTTTTTACAAGAATGACACACTTGTGATTTTTCTAGCACCAACCCACTTGCGGCGAAACTGCACAGCATTATCACTGACGAGGCGTTTGAGTTTTACTGTACCCAGTGCCACAAACAAATCAACCGCCTCGAGGACCTGTCTGCTCGCCTAAATGATCTTGAAATGAATAGGTAACTCGTTTGGGGCACGAGACACTCTTCTTTCTCTTTAAAGTTGCATGATTTATATGTTCTTGGGAAAGTAGGACTCGCATGGTTTGCTAAGCATGGGTGCTTGCTTTCCCCCTTCTTTCTTTTTTAACAAATCATGTCTGCAGTACGTACAGAGGAAGGGCCCTGAACTGCTGTTGTCTATTGGTGAAGGCTGAACCGTGAATCAGGAAGTCCCCAGTTCGAATCTAGCCTCTGCCCGTCTGCCTACCAGGCAGCTTTAAGTGATATTCACCCCGTTATTGAAACCATTTGATATTTGGGGCGCTTACGCTGCAGGGTGGGCTTATTTCATTAGAGGTTTGCCAAATTGGTTGGCTGGTTGATTTCACAAGGTTTATTTATACATTACTCGATTGTAATAAAATAAAACCCCAGAGCTTATTTACAAATATAACAAATTTAAAACGGCTAAGTGTGATGATGGCGCAGCTTGCCTGCCAAAGTGTATTATTCAGTTGTGGTTTTCCCCACCCTCACCCCCATCCTCTTAGTAATATCAAGTCGACCATTTTCTTGCATAAGATAGGAACATAGGGTTGTGACCCCCTAAGTCATACTCAAGAGTGGACCCATTGCAATAGATCCAAGTTAGTTTTGTCCATTGATTTCAGTGGATCGAATAACTTGGCATTGGAGACAAGCCATAGGAAGTTGCCTTATACTGAGTCAGGCTCTTGACCCCTTTATCTCCGTTATGGTCTGGGTCTGTCCAGGATTTCAGGCAGGGGCCCCTCCCAGCCCTATCAGGAGATGCCAGAGATTGAACCCGGGACCTTCTGCATGCAAAGCAGGTTCTCTGTCACTGAGCCACAGCCCTTCCCCATCACCCTCTTCACTGCCTGTGTGTATATGTTCAGGGAGGAAGGCTGTTCCTCAATAGCAGTCTTGATCACTGGCTGCTGATAATGCACATCAGTGTCTGTGCAACTTTCCCTCAGTTGACTGCCCTTAAAAAAATGTTGGGAGATGGAGGTGTTTGTTAGCGCTGTGAAAACACCCTATCTCTAGCCCTTCAAAACCAGGAAGAGCACTGCCGTTGGGAATCCTCCTTTTGGCATTTTCTCTGCTCTGCAATTAATCTCATTTGCATGAACTAATCTGTGTGTCTGAAGCAAATGTGGCATTTCTGGATTCCTCCTTTGGTGCCTTTGTGATCTACGCTGGCCTAAGGAGAACGGGGTGTGGGGAATGGCAGCAGCTAGCGAAAGAGGTAGGGGGCTTCAAGCAAGACGAGGCGATGGTGGTTTTAGAAAGCAGGCTGAGAATTGTAGATGAATATGTTGGGCTGGCTTGGTAAATGGAGACCATAGTGATCACTGCAAGTCATGAAGCAGCTGTCACCAATCTAGCCCCCTCCACCTGCTTTGGATAGCAACTCCCATCAGCCTCAGTCAGCACAGATGTTGGCAAATGTTGGGATAAGCCATGGCAGAAGGCATGGAGTTGGGTATGGCAGATGGGAGGAGGAGATGAGGCAAATAGAGAAGAACAGGAGAGGCCTTGCAGCAGTGCAATCCTATGCAGGTCTACTCAATAAGTAAGCTTAATTGAGTATGTGTGCAGGTTTGTAGTCTTGTCAATTGATCTACTGCATTTACACGAATCTAATGTGCTATTGAATCTAATGCACACCCTAATTTTCATGACATAATTTAGCCAAAAAAGCTGCACATTACATTTGAGTTAACGTGCTATTTAGCTCAGTATTGTCCACACAATGACTGGCAGTAGTTTTTCAGGCAGGGCTCTTCCCCAGTCCTTATTTGGAGGTGCTGGGGGTTGAACCTGTGACCTTCTGCATGCAAAGCAGGTGTCCTGCCACTCAGATACAGCCCCTTCCAGCCTGAAGGAAATGATTGCATTAGATTGGTGTGGTGAGATCAAAGGCTTGTGACAGCATTGCAAACATTGTGCATGGAGATATCATGTATTCTGAGAGCCCCCCTTTCTTGCTTCTCCATAGATTTCCAGCAATTAGATTATGCTGAATGTCCACCACCCCTAACTCCTTCTGGTAGATGTTCACAAGGGGAATTCACACAATCGGAAGGCATGGAGGTGGGGAAGAGACGGTGTGACAGTGGAGGCTGGTATATCAGGGCAAGTGGAGCACTGCCCCTCTAACCTCAGCCTACCCTCAGCCAGCCCCCACCTGCCTACTCTCTGACACATTGCCAGTCCAAGGAATGGCACAGCCAACCAGCTACCTTCTCCTTAGGCCCTGGGTTGCCCCTTGTAGCACTCAGCAGGGAGGAGGGCGACAAAAGTTGCTTTGACTCTAGTTCTGGCTGTGCCTGTCATTGGCTCTGGCTCCACCTACTGTTGGCCCCTCCCCCTGTCTTCTGCCTTACCAGTTCAAGTGGGTACCACCCACCTCTGAACATGGCGAGGACGTCTTGGTGCCATGTGCCTCTGTCAACAGGGACCTGCGGCCACTGCTGGCTGCATGTACCTGTATGACATGCCTACTGCTAAAGTGGTGTGTTCAAATCCATGTTGCCATTTTTACATGCAGTTGCCTCTCCTTTCTCTCCACTGGAACTTAGATTGTAAATGCCAAGAAGAGGCTGACCTTTGTTTGCATGTTTCTCTGTACAGCACTGCACACATTAAGGGTGCTATATATAGAATCTCAGCATTGAAAAGAACCTTTTAGTAATTCTCTGTTGATACAAGAAGCCCACTCCTACAGCTTCTCTGATAGGCGGCTACCCAGCTTCTGCTTAAAAACTGATCACAAAGGTCAATCCATTGCTCTCTGTGTGTTTGCATATATTATGTTCTGCTCCTAAAGACCAGCCCTACTCCTTCATGTGTGGTGGAGGACACAATCCCTTCCCCAGTGTTGAAGCAAGATTAAGGTCCCAGTCCAGGCCACATCTGCGCCAAATATTGAAAGCACTATGCTGCCACGTTAACAGTCATGGCTTATCCCAAAGCATTCTGGGAATTGTCATTTGTTATGGGTTCTGAGAGTTGTTAGGAGACACCCTCTTCCTCTCACAGAGCTGCAGGTCCCCAAGTGCTTTAACAATCAATTCACCTTTCCCAGTGAACTCTGAGAGAAGCCCTGGCTGTTAATGTGGCACCATAGTGCTTTAAATGTATGGTGCAGATGTGACTCCGGTCAGATCCTGATCTTGGAATTGTGGGAGATGGGGGACAGGTGCCCTCTTGTCCTTTGCCTCAGTGAGTAAAAATATTTTGGGCAAGCTGTTGCTCCTAAGTGTTATATATCTTAACAGTTAAAACGTAACCCCTGAAACAGATATACACGCCTCTAGCGGTCAGAAAAGGTGATGCCACGATTTGGGCTAGAAACCTTTTTCCTAGGGGTGACCTTTAAGAGTTCTCTCAGCCCCCCTACTTATTGGGTTTGGGTTCTTCTCCCCCCCTTCTTGTCCTGTTTCCAGTCATCCTTCCGGCCCCTTCACCTCTTTCTCTGACATAAGCTTCTGCTTAGAAAGATGGCCAAGGCACGTCCAGGCTTGGTTCGTAGTGGGGCTTTTTCAGGTGTGTGCCACAGACCTTTTCTGGGGTGTGCCTGCTTGAGGTACGTTGCTTGGCACTCCCTGCATCTTGCTATCAGGGGTTCAGATGCCCGCTTGGCTGACAGGTGGGTTTAAATCCAGCAGAAGCCAAAAGTCCCACCACGCTCAAGTTCTATTCTTAGCCTCAGGATCTGTTTTCAGGACTGGCCAGCGAACGGACACGGGGGGGGGGGAAGAGCGGTGGACGCTCCCGCAGGCACCACAGAGAGCCCGTTTTGTTCCGTTCCGATGTTGCAGTGCTGCTAAAAACGTGTGCAGAAAAGATGTTGCCTCTGGCTGGGTTTACATTTGGGGCGGGATGGGGTGGGACATGCCGTGCATGGCCTGGGTGTGCTGTGTTGTGCATTTGTGCCGTGAATTGTAAAGGATATGCCCCTGCCGCTCTGTCTTCGCTTGCTTCCTGTTTCGCTTGTTGCTCTTGGGTGTCAGTTTTCCTGACTTAGTTTTCCTGTTGTTCATTCCACAGTCCAAATAAGAGGCTCTCAAGCAAGAAGGTAGCCAGGTACGCTCTGATGTTCCTTTTACTCTCCCTGCGCTTGCTCTCAAAGCCCACTCGGCGGCTTCCTTGCATGAGTCCGTTCCCCCCCCCCCACGTGTGGTGGGGATCACTCTTTCTCCTTCCACCTTCTCTTTTCAGTGACTGCATGAGGGCAGTTTCTTGTTTTTTTCAAAAAGAACATCTCCTGAGTAGTTACATCTTTCGGTGTTGCATGCTAGAAGTGCATGTTTGTGGTCTTTGTATGTTTTCTCCTTGTCCCAGAGGGCATGGATGAAGTACTCCTGGAGGCTCTAGTTATATTTTGCTTGGATTTGAGGAGTCTTGCAGTTTGGAGGTTGTCATTTTTTTTATTAGTCTGCTGGGGGCTGGGGGAGAAGGGGGACACAGTGAACCTGCATTTGCACACTGGGTACAGAGGAGGGGGCTTCTCTCCTCCCTGCAGCCTGTTTGGTTTCTATGCTGGGTGCACAGGAGGGCCGGATTGCTTGGCCTGCCCTCCATCCACCCTACTCACCAACTGACACGCTGCTCCTTGTTACCAGACTAGCACTTAAATTTGGAAGGCTACCTTCTCTCAGGGGTAAAAGCTGTAAGGCTTCTGCCCAGTGTACCTTGGGAGACTGCTTTCTCCACGTGGGGATCTCCTGTTAAAGCATCTCAGTCATCCACCAGGACGCACTTTGTCTTAATGACTATCCTCTACACATCGGTTGCAAAAAGAACAAAGTGTGAAAAAGGGCATTTTTAGGGCTTCGTCCTGCTTTCGCTCGCTCTCTTCCCCCAGCCCGCCATTATGGACTAGCATCCTGCTGCTGATTTGCCAAAATTCAACCAGAGCATGTGGATACCCATCTGCTGGTCCGCCCTTCGGGACTCATGATTAAACTATGAAAGTTGCACAAGGGGGGTGGGTGTTCTTCACTGGATTAGGTGTTGCTTTTGTTGCCATTTTGGGTCTGGGAAAAGGGGTTAGCTTTAATCAGAGTAACCCACTGAAATTAATGGACATGATGAACTTGGTTCCTTTATTTTCAATAGGTCTAATCTGACTAAAACTTAGGGGGATACATCTAAGCAGCTGAAACACCAGCAACTCCCTCCCCCAAAGTAGGTGACACACACACACACACACACACACACCCCTCCATCTGTTTTTAAATTCTATTTATTACATTTATACCCAACCTGAGCCTCTTAAGTGAAGAGAGAGAGGGGGACCATTTAAAAACTACATGGGAGGGACTACTCACACACCCCTACCCCAAGTGACACCCATGAGAGGTGCCAATGAGATTGGAGCTTTTACTTCACTTTCCTCATTTATTGGAGGGCAGGATGCAGCTCACCAACCCTCTTGCGCTAGCTGGCCAGTGGGACCAGTTTCTTTCCGTCATGCACACTGGTTGGGACAATATTGATTGCCCAGTCACCGCTGTGTCCTCCTCCTGCCACCACAGCCAGAGGTAGCTAACATGGCATCCTCCAAATAAATGCTGCTGGGCCCCAACTTCCACCAGCTCCACCTAACCTGGACTAGTGGTTAGGGATGATGGGAGCTATAGTCCAGCAACCTCTGGGTTAGGTTGGCTATCCCTGCCATATGGCCTGGCTCAGATTTAATGGGCCAACAGGAAGGAGGCTGTGCTTGCCATCTTGCAGGGCTTTTCGGATGGCATTTCTTTACCAAACTTGGCGGTATTCCTGGCTATGCCTTGTTTGCAAGAGACAGGTTTTGGCTGTGGAGGGAGATATGGAATGAGGTCCATAGCTTCCAAGCTGGCTGTATATTTTTCATGCTTTCCTTTGGTTCATCAGCAGTGTAACTTTTATTAACCACCTGTAATCTATCATTAACCACCTGTTATTAACCACCCTTCAAACACCACAATGCATTCACAGTCTCTCAGTGCATGAATTTCTGTATTAAGGCTTTGCATGGCGAGTGGGGAAGGAAGAGGTCACCTGAAGCCTGCCTCCTCCTTGTCCTTTGGGTGGAATATTGAACACCCTTTCAGTGATAAAGTGTATTACTAGTTAACAGCTGATAAATGTCTGGCCTGGGTGTCGTGTCATAAAATGATGGCCTTTGGACCACGGGGAGAAGTGTTGAAATGTAAGCAGCCTCCATGGGTGTGGGGGCATAGAATCGTAGCATTGTAGAGTTGGAAGAGACCATGAGGGTCATCTAGTCCAATCCCCTGCAATGCAGCAGTATCAACATGATGGGAGGGCCTGTTTTACCAATTTGCTCTCTGCCTCCCAGCCTGCCTCTTGGGGAACATAGAAAGCTGCCTTATGCTGAGTCGAACCCATTGGTCCACTTGGTTCAGTATGGTTCTACACCGACTGGCAGGGGCTCCCCAGGGTTTTAGGCAGAGAGGTTTCCTGCCCCGTACCTGAAGATGTGGGGATTCAGCCTGGAAACTTCTGCATGCAAGGCAGGTGCTGGCCCCTGAGCTACAGCCCTTCGCATGAAGTAGATTAGACTGAAATACAGCCTCTTGCCCAAGGCTGTCTAATAGGCTTTAGAGTGGGTGAGGATTTGAATGTAGGATTCCCAGATGCACACAGGCCACTCCAGCAATTTATCCTGGGACACCCAGCCTGCTAAGTATATATGCTGCAGTGTTGAGCCACGGTCCTTCCTCTTTCATGTTCTTTATTGCTCTTGAGCATGTGTTTTATCTCGCTGCCATGAAGATCTGAAAGAAATTAAGTGGGAGAAAGTCAGATCTTAATCATCTCATATTCCAAAGAGCAAAGGAGAAAAGGTGTGTAAGTGTGGGTACCTGGTAATACGCTATTGTTCTCTTTGCCACCCCACAAAGGTGCCAGACACCCTTGCTCAGCTTAGAGGACTATCGAGGGATCCTGTGGGTGGGCAGGCAGTAGCCTGTGAAACAGAAGTGTTTGGTTTTTTTTTAATTGAGAAGTTCAACTCTGGTAGTCAGACAGGGCTTCTGAACTGCACTTGATGATGGAATCCCCTGCAGGAAGGGCAAGGAGCAAGGTGGAAATGTTAACCCATGCACAACTGTGCTAGTTTGGTGTTCTCCTCTGTGATGATGGTCCTTCTAATTGTCTTCTTGCTTTGGATTGGCCTGGTCTGTCTTCGTTACAGGCACCTTCACCAGACAGGAACCCTCCCTCTGGATGTCATGGAGGAACCCTTCCGGAACAACACCGAATGCCTGGAAGAGGACATCACTGATAAGGTGGGTGTGTTTTACAGCTGGAAAGCATTACTGTGTGGAAGCAAATGCTTTCTTCTCTCTCTGTCTGTCTCTCTGTTAAAGATCTGGCTATGTGTCTCCTGATCAGGAGGAGACTAACACAGACCAGTGACTCATACAGAGAGGCAGCAGACACCCTCCTCCCATAAGGGTGTAATGCTGCTGCAGTACTGCTCCAGACAATTTCGGGCTCCCAACTCCCACCAGCCCCAGCCTGCATGGCCACTGGGATGCTTTACTTTTTATGTGTTTAGAAAATTTTCTAACCCATCCTCTATTAAAGGCCACAGGTTCCCTATCCATGATTACAAGAAGGCCACCCCCCACTTTCCCAGCTGCTGCTGCTGCTGCTGTAGACCACTGGCTTAGGATATGCAAGTGTCCAGCACCTTAAGGGTTTTGAAACAGCAGCCCTGAGCATTGACTCAAAGAAGGAGCATTCTATTTTTAAATCTCTCCCAAAAGGTGAGGCTTTGGGTATTACAGACTAAGGAGCCCGAGGATGATAATATGATGTTAAGCAAAGGACCATGAAGTGCGGATGAAACAAAGTGTACAACTGGTTAGAGCTGCTTGCTCTTGAATTGGACCAAAACCTCTGGCTTCAGACTGGCTTTCATGCCCTATGGGTGAAGCAGGAAGGACAGGCCTTTTAATGCTTTACTCTCACTGCTCCTTCTGCAGGTGATCTTCCTAGAGAAAAGAGTGACAGAGCTGGAAAAGGACACGGTGGCAAATGGGGAGCAGCACAGCCGCTTAAAGCAGGAAAACCTACAGCTGGTGCACAGGTAAAAAGCGGGTGGGAGGGAGGTTGGGCTTGCATGACAGGTGTCAGCTTTGAGACGAGCCTGTCTCTGTGTTCAGAAATGGCATGTGACACAGTTGTGTGGAATGACAGGGCTTGAGACACCGTCCTATCAATTGTTAGTAGAATTTACTTTATCATGCTCTGTTATTTAGCTGGCGGAGACAATGAAAAAGAGGAGAACTGGTTCTGGTTTGGGGTGTATAAAAGCATCAAGGTCAACTCACTGTTCTATTTTCCTCTATACTCAGTATAATTTTTCTCTTTTATTTAGTTATTGTGGTTCACTATTTTGGTAAGGCCTGTTAGGGTCCATGACAGCTATAGAAGTTGATCAACTTATAAAGCAGGGGACCCCTGGTTTAAACAAAGAAATTAGGCCAATGCTCAGATCTTTGGGTGGGGGATATGATTCAGCCAATATTGTGAGGATAGGGTGTGCAGTTTGTGGATTTCATTATGGGCCTCATGCTTCCCCTCCATGCCCCAGTAATTTGGGTGTGGTGTGCATGTGTGCCATTTCAAATAGAATACTTCCTATTTATTTAAGCACAATTTCTGTGTTTCTAAGCATTTACAAAGAACTACCTGAAATAGTAAGCAAATAATATTGATAGTAAAAACAAACTTAATGTAGTATTTTGTCTGAAATGACCCCTATACCAAATGTTTTTTTCCTTCATTTGTGTGTATAATGCGTTTTCGCCTAAACAGTTGTGCTCCAGGGGGAGTTGCCCTGTGGAGTGTCAGCCACTGAACTCCACAACCTTTCTGTGTCTCCACAGAGCGAATGCCCTGGAGGAGCAGCTGAAAGAGCAGGAGCTGAAATCGGATGAGGTCCTCATGGATGAAATTCGGAAACAGCGGGAGCTGCTGAGCAAGATGGAGCGGGAGAAGAGCATTGAGATCGAGAACCTCCAAGCCCGGTATGGTTGGGAAATGCATGGAGACTCTGCTTAGGCACATCCTTACTCGGGGTCATCCAGTTACATTCACTGGCGGAAAATTCAGCACATAAAAAAGGAAGCCCTTAGTCGTACAACATATAGTTAACATGTGTTGTTGTTGGTGGTGGGGGGCTGCATTCCTCTTTGGAAAGCCTTCCAGGGGTTCACATGCCCAGGGGTGGTTGGGACAAGAGCTAAAGGTGGGCAGAGCAACAGATGTAAATTTTAGGCTTTGTACAGTTATTTACACTCTCACACACGTCTCTATTCTCCATCCAGGCAAGCGAGAAGCAAGATCAGGGTTCAAGGGCACATGAGGCCAGCCAAGGCCAGTGAGGGGTGTGGCCTGGGGAGAGTCACAAGGGCCAGGCAGAGAGGCCTCCTGCTTGCAGGGATGGCAATACATTTCCAAGCTTATGCTTGTTTCTGTGAACTGCAGGATACAACAGCTGGATGATGAGAATGGCGAACTTCGGTCCTGCGTCCCTTGCCTGAGAGCCAATATTGAGAGGCTAGAGGAGGTGAGGTGCCTCTGCCGGGCAGAGATTTCTGTAATATGCCTCTGTGTACCTGGACCAGAACTTCTCAGCGGTAAAGAAAAATGCATATGGCTCTATGTTTCAGTGACACAGCATTAATTATCCCACCGTGACTCAGCATCCTTGCCTTCACAGCAAGCTGTGCTCAGTTTGCTCTTGCCAGAGGTGCTTTGCACCAGCTTTAGGTCATGCACTTATGCAAATCTCTGATTATTTGCCTCCCCTGATGTCAAATACTAGCCTTTCTATGAATGCGAGCCTAGGCTGCCTTGTAACTTCAAACCTGTCACTTTCAGACTCCAATCCTTATGTTTACTTACCTTGTAGTAAACCCCACTGAATATAGCAGGGATTTCTTTGGAGTAAATATGCATAGAAATGTATGATGTATCTCATGTGGTTTGCTATAGCGGTTATCCTAAGACAGGCATCCCCAAACTGCGGCCCTCCAGATGTTTTGGCCTACAACTCCCATGATCCCTAGCTAACAGGACCAGTGGTCGGGGAAGATGGGGATTGTAGTCCAAAACATCTGGAGGGCCGAAGTTTGGGAATGCCTGTCCTAAGATTTCTCTTTCTCTCATATGATCAGGAGGAAGGGTAAATTGGAGGGATTGTGATTAGATTTTGGCTTAATTTTTGCAGGGGCAAGGGGTGGGTCACCTGTAATCCAAGATACAAAACATAGTCCAAGTGAGTGAGACTTTTATTTTGGGATGCAGGCTACAAGTGTTCAGCTCCTTCAGATGGAAGGGAAGGGAAGGGAAGGAGAGGAAAGGAGAGAAGGGAATTTTGTAGCTGGTAATTGGTGATTTTCAAGTAGAGTTTGTATCCAAGTACAGGGTGAGTCTTTTAAAAGAGGCCCAGTGGAACATGTGTACTCTGTATCCATGGAGCCTCTTTAAAGGACTCACCCTGTATATACTGTAACTGGGCAATTAACATTGTATATGAATTCTATAATTTTATACAAAATGGGCAATATGTGAGATTTTGCACAGATGGATTTCCCTTGGTATCAAAACCAGACGTTCTGACACCTTGTTTCAAATGTTAGCTAATAGTATATACCTTCAGTTTTTGTCCTTTTAACTTGAGAACAATGGTTTCTGGATGATATATTTTTTTAAAAGAAAGGTTCCATGTTTAGAAATCTACACTTTTATTTGTTCTGTGATTTTCAATCAAAGAGGCTATTTTTGTCCTGCTTTTTGGAAGCTTAATTTTGCTGCATTGTTGAATACTCTTAGGGTATTGAGTTGCAGTTAGGCTTCTAGTTGCTAATTGTTACTGGGAGCAAATAATTGTTTTGGTTAGATATTGAAAACTGGTAGCTATTCCATCAAGCATATCTGGTCAACATTTTAGAGAATGCTGAAAAAGACAAGCTGATAGTTGTGGTAAGAACTCATCTCAGCAAGTTCTTTGCCGCTAGCTAGAAACTTAATAGAAGAAGAAGTTGTCACTTTATTCTACCCTGTTTCTCATATTTTAAGACATACCCATAAAATAAGCCATAGCAGGATTTTTAAGCATTCAAGGAATATAAGCCATACCCCGAAAATAAGGCATAGTGATAGGCGCAGCAGCAATGCCGGCCGCGGCAGGAGGAGGAGGAAAAAAATAAGACATCCCTTGAAAATAAGCCATAGTGTGTTTTTTTAAGGAAAAAATAAATATAAGACGTGTCTTATAATATGAGAAACACGGTACTTAATAAGACATCAGTTTCTATAAATCTTTAATGAGGGTTATGAAGACCAAGAGCATACAACAATCTCGTAAAGCAGTCCAGTGTTACCTTCATATTACAGATGTGGGTGGGGTGACAAAGCTGAGAGGAAGAGATGCCTAAGGCCCTCTATTACATCCATGTTTGGCCAAGGGGTCTCCCACTTTTGCTGACCCTATGAGGAGAGTTTCAAGCAGCATCCATAATAATAAAACCCAACCCATCACATGTGTTACCTTGTGCATTTCTAACCCCTTTGCCTCGCTTAAAGCAGGTTTCTTATGTTCCTTGCTTGTTGCCATCCTGCCCTCTAGTGGCAGGCCAATGTTTTTAGTTGCCAACACAAATTCTGACATGGCTGGCTGTGGGCTCCTCCTCAAGTCTGCTCTCAGCATCATGAACTGCTTGTGGACAGTGTGTCAGCTCAAACAGCCCTGAATTGGATACCAATGTTGTGTATTTTGGGATACAGGGATATTAACTGAGCTTGGTAGCAATCAGTCCTGCAGTGTCCCTTTTCCAAGTGAATGAAGGCATTGGGTCTTGCTAGACTTCAGATGTGCTTGGAAGAGGCGAGAGTGTTGGGAGGGTCACAGTTTCATTTCCCTGGCTTTCTTTCAGGAGAAGCAGAAGTTGCTAGACGAGATAGAAGACCTCACAATGCAGCTCAATGAGGAGCAGGAGAACAAGAAGAAGTTGGGAGACAAGCTGACCCACGAGAGGCACCAGTTCCAAAAGGACAAGGAATCTACCCAGGAGGTGAGCAGAGTCTGCTGGCTTCCAGAGGGGGACTGCACCATGGGGCACTCCCTTCCATCCAGCCTCATCCCCACCCCCAGATATCTCACTCTTCTTCTGACTAGATTATTTGTATTTATTAAATTTGTATACAGTACATTGTTATCAGTACCGAGGCATTTGTGCCTTTTGCCTTGCACACCTAGTGCACCAGACCATTTACCCCCTTGCACTAAAGAGTCGCTCTGTATGGGCTAGTGCTCTTGGGCGATAGTCCTCCAAGTAAAGCTTGGAGGCCTCCCTTGCCTTGCAGTTGATCGAGGACCTCAGGAAACAGCTGGAGCACCTGCAGCTCTTCAAGCTGGAAGCAGAACAGCGAAGGGGCAGGAGCAGCAGCATAGGCCTCCAGGAATACAACAGCCGGACGCGGGAGACAGAACTGGAGCAAGAGATCAGGCGGCTCAAGCAGGTACTTGAGCTTCCCTTACAAACTTCCTTGTGATTGTGTGTTCACTGGCCCAGTGGTGGTGGTGGTGGGGTCTTCCAACTGGTAGCAAAGCCATGGCCTGCTTTTGGCCATAGCTGGATTGGGCACTGGGAGGAGAGAGCATTGTGGGTCTCAGTGTAGCTCTACTGGCCCTGCATTTGAGAGACTGGTTCAAACTAAATGCAAGAGGATGCTTTAAAAAATGTGCTGGCTGGAACAACTAAAGGTCAGGTGTTGGGCGGAGAGAAGTCAAACTAAATGGGCAAGTTTATAACTAAACTGTTGTATCTTTGGTTCTTAAACCATTATTGTGCCCTTAGGATTTGGTATGTTGGCTAAGCAGAACGATTGTGCACTCATTAATCATATACACTTCTCCTAGTGGTATGCTAAAATAATCATTCCAGGGCACATTATACTTAAACTTAGATCTTCTGCCATTTACAGATCTTTTACAGATTGTAGGTGCCAAGTAATGCCATCCACATATTTGCAGAGCATATCTAGATGGTCAGCTTCTTTATAAGGCATCCCACTGCAGGATCAAAAATGCATTTACTACATTAAAGATATAGCTTGCTATTTATTCTGCAGACTCGGGGGAATATTTTTTGTCAAGCTTTATTTTATATTACCTGGATGAAGCATGTCAGGATGTTGTGGGCACAGTTGTTATTGGAGAACCAATTTTATATTACTTATATGGTGGGCATTGTGACAGCTGCCAGGAAATTATGACCATGCATCTGAATTAATTTTATAATCATTTTTAATTCAGCTGAGGTTTATGAAGTCATATCCAATGCACTCGTGCAGCAGACTTGCATGCGCTCAGTGCAGTTTTCTCTTCCTGTCCTCTCTTCTACAGCACCCCATGTGTCATCAAAATCTGCTCTGGGGGGTTGGGGGACGCACGAGGGGAGGAGAGAAAGAGCCCCATCGCACAGGCAAATCAATGCACGGGGAGCATTAGATAGAACTCATGGCACATATGTTTTAGTTTTGAATGATATTTATGTGTGCTGTCAGTTTGTGGCATGAATGGATGTGAGGTTTGCAAAGGCTACATGAAAGTGTATCACAAAGACCGCCAGTCAGAATTCTGAACTGGGTGGTGGGCATCTGCAGTAAGACAGCTTCACACATTTGTTCATAGTGGAAGGAGCTGGTAGTGATAACAGTTGCAACATTTTGGGTTTCTTTTTGCCAACAGGATAACCGAAACTTGAAGGAACAGAATGATGAGCTGAATGGGCAGATCATAAACCTCAGTATTCAAGGCGCCAAGAACCTCTTCTCTGCTTCCTTCTCTGAATCTCTGGCTGCAGAAATCAGCTCCGTCTCCAGAGATGAGGTACTGTAGGAGGGTCTGCGGGAGACTCTGGGTACCACTTTCCTGTCAGCAGTACTGTAAAGGTGAAATTAAATTCATATGAAATGGAAATCAAAAGTATGGTGGTAAAATTTTGCAGTCAGAACTCAAACCTTTCAAAACTTTGGGTTTTTTAAGGAAGACTAAGGACTTAAATCTTTTCGGAACAAATAATCAAATGCAACAGTGTTCTTCATAATGCTGAGTTTTCGCTGTTGATGCTGCACTGAAGTGCTGTGCCTACATGGAACTTGGCAGGTATGAATCCTGATGAGACAGAAACTGTATTTCTTCCCCCCTCAAAAACAAACAAAAGTTTCTGGCCTTTAGGAAGTTGAAAAGTATTTATTCCAGTGAGAAAATGGAAGTTAGACCAGAATCTTTAAATTTTAATTTGTGGACCACCCTTCTGCAGTACTCTCCTTGTCACTTACAACCCACTGTAATGACAAAATAGGTATATGGGGGTGGGGATTGTGCCATTTTTGTGCTTTTATTATTATTTCTCACTCTGAATATGGTTTTATTGATGCATTTTAAGAGTTGTAAGGTGCCCCGAGGGGTCTTAAATCAGAAAATATAAAAGCTGTATTTTGTGAGTGAAAGCTGATCAGTAAAAAACAGTTCAGTAAATAGTCATGTAAGTTCTCTCTGGAAGAGGCAATATTAGAGTGGTACATAAAGCAGTTACCCTGGAATTCATTTCAAAATCTTTCCCTAATAACCATGTAAAATTGGGGTGCAGGTGGGCCTCACTCTGTATATTTAGTTGTAAGGGATGTCAGTTTAAGACAACACACAACTGAAGATGTCACCCAGCTTTAAAATCCACTGAAGGAAACAGTGAGAAGCATGAAGGGAGATGGAACGAGCAGCTGCTACTTTGTGCTTGGTATGTTCCATCGAAGGTGCAAGAACAAGCTCTGGATTGATTCCACTGAGATTCCATTAGGAAGGACTATTGGTAATGGTTTGCTGCTCTTGTATTTGGGAGCTTTTTTCTGCACAGAAACATAGGAAGCTCCTTTATACTCGGTCCATCTAGCCAAGTAGTGTCTACGTTGACTGGCAGCAGCTCTCCAGGGTTTCAAGTGGGATTCTCTCCCAGCCCTGTCTGGAGATGCTGGGGATTGGGACCTTCTGCATGCAAAGCAGATGCCCTACCACTGCGCTATGGCCCTCTGTGCAGCAGTTCATCACTGTACTTTGCCTTTGGACAAGCTGTTCCAGCCCAGAGTTGGCCAACTCAGAATAACAGCCTTCATGTAACAAGTTTCCCTTTTCTTCTTCCCCCCTGCAGCTAATGGAGGCGATTCAGAAGCAAGAAGAGATCAATTTCCGGCTCCAGGACTACATTGACCGGATCATTGTGGCCATCATGGAAACCAACCCATCCATCCTGGAGGTCAAGTAGGAAGCTGAGAACTGCGGTCCTGAGTGACACTTGGGTGCAGTGCATTTGCTGCTCTTGAGGAGATGCTGGCAAGTCTTGGCTCTTCTGCAAAGAAGGCGCGGGAAGCCTCACGTCATGAAATTGGTTAGGTGGTGGAACCTGGTGGACTTGTGGGAGAGAGAGGTGGCTATTGAGCCTGGCCGCGCTGACTCCAGTGGGTTTTTGAGCCCTTGTGATTCGCGAGGGTTGGATGGGGGTGGGCAAAAGGAAAGCTGGAGGGGGGGAAAGGCGCTGAACACAGCGAGAAAAGGGGGTGGGGGAATGGGAACGCACACCAGTAGCCTGCCGTGCTGGGCTGCAACTTGAAACCCTCTTCCTGTAAGCTTAAAACCCTGCCTTGCACACGCAAAGGGGAGAGAAAAAAGGTCCAAATCTCTCTTGCCCCGCAGCAGCCATCACAGGGGAGATGAAGAAGAGGAGAAGTTCTCCACTGCCTCCCTCCCTCCCTCCCTCCCTTGCCTTGCCTTGCCCACCCCATCCTTCCTGAAAACTCACTGGGAGACACATCAGTTGCACTCTGCAGCATCTCCCTTCTTGAAGCTGTGGGCGCCCTCCAAGAGGGGTCAAGGCCACAAGACACGTGGATGACTTTTATCACTGAACCAGTGGAAGGGGAGAAAAGGGCCCTTACCTGGTCTGAAAGTTTTAGTCTCTCTAGTTTGCTGAAGCATCCCCCTGTTGCACCCAGCAA
The DNA here is from genome assembly GCF_965207765.1 of Zootoca vivipara. Taxonomy (NCBI): domain Eukaryota; kingdom Metazoa; phylum Chordata; class Lepidosauria; order Squamata; family Lacertidae; genus Zootoca; species Zootoca vivipara. The sequence continues at coordinate 35,843,168 of NC_142596.1, forward strand.
AATATTTGAGGGAGGGGGTTTGCGTGTAGTTTGTGTGATCCTTTCAACCCCTTTCCTTTGGCAAGCTGCCTTAAAAAAACATGGCTGGCTTGTTTCCCATCAGAGGTTGCAGGGAGGTGAACAGGTTCTGGCAGGTGGAAAAACAGGAGAGGGGCTTTCTGGCATTATAGTTTTTAAAAATAATTGCCTACTTGACACCCTCTGCTTGAAGACCTAGTCACAGCTGATGGCTATTCTGCAGGCCAGCTGCCCACCAGGTGATGTGGTTGGTCTGCTGGAGGCACCAGGGGTGGGGATGCTCAGCTGATGATACTTCAGTAGTGGAGGCAGAGCTGTTCTTCCCCTCAGGTGCAGCAGCAGCCACATCCATTCACTTTCACTGCACACCTTTATTTTCACAGCAGTTTGGTTACTTTAAGACAGGAATGGAAACTTTTTTTGCGGGCAGGGGGAGAGGAGATTTCAGGTACTTCAGACAGAGAAGCAAGCTGTTCAGCTGCTGACATAGCCATGTCTTTGCTGCACAGAATATTCCATTAACCAAGAATGAAACTTATGCCATCATATCCATACCAAGAGTCAATTCTAAAATGGTTAAAGCTGGCAGGATTTGTTTGCTTCATTTTGCATAACTTTTGGGACAGGATGAGAGAGATGGATGTGTTGCAACTTAATCCTCCCTTCCTTCTTCTCTTCTCCTCCTCTCTAAGCCCAATTGGAAGAAAAAGCATATGTTCCCTACCTCCCCATCCCAAATTTTATAGGAAAAGGTTGGTTTTTCCCATACCTAAAAGGTATGCTGTCTCCACAGAACTAGAAGGTTAAGTTGTTCTATATATATATATATTTTAAAATCTGGCCCTGTGGGTTGGTTTTAAATCATGTTTTGCTTGGGGGTTTCTCTTTTTAATGGCACAACTAGGGAACAGGGAAGGTGGAGTGTAAATCTATTGTTGATGGATCCTGCTGCTTTGCACATAGAAAACATTCAGGACCTCCTAAGAAGGGGCACTGATTGGCCATTGCCTAGGACACCCAGCGAAGGTTTGGTTCTGGGATGGAGCTGAGAGTTCTGAGTTTTTTCTGGGTGTCTCTCTCTCCCTCTCCCTCTCCCTCTCCCTCTCCCTCTCCCTCTTAGATCTCTCCGCCCTCTCTTAAAGCACACACATTTAGGCACAAGGTATGTAGCGGTACCCCACATACTTGCCTGAGCCATCTAAGCATCTGGCTCTCATGGAGAGCAGAAGTGGGCAGTGACAGTTGACATATCTCCTTCCTCCTGGAAAACATAAAGTGCTTGAGTTCTCAACCCCTGATGTACAGGGAAAGCAACAATCCTATTCTGTTTTTTTTTTAATTAAAAAATGCACCAAAGTGAGCGTCCCAATCCAAGGTCACTGGGTTTTGCTCCTATTGAGCTCAATTGCATTTACCAGGTTCCCAGGATGAATTGCAGCACCATGGCCAGATTATGTGGAACTATTTTTTTGTATTATTATAATCAGTGGGTTCATGCTCTATAATTTCTAGCTAGATCAAGTGTGGGGGTGAGGAACACAGGGACAAAAAATGTGGAAGTGTTTGCTTTTCCACCTGGACAGTGATTCTTTGAGCTCAAACACCCACCTTCACATTTATCCCCTTGTTGTGCCCACTCAACCACCCCTGAAATCTGGAGAAAGAATCCACGTATTGTACATTTCCAATGGACTCTTGGGTGTAAATCAGTGTATACTTGGAAAAGGAAGGCTTTTCTTTTTCTTTTTCTACCTTGTAGAGTTAGGTATTTTTATAGATTGATGGCTGATCAATTTTTTAATACTTAAAAAAAAGAGAGCAACGTATCTGTGTATACATACACACACACACACACACACTCACGCACGCACACATATATATATGTATAATGTACAAATCTATAAATAAGCAGATCTGCCTTTCTTGACTTGGGCATCTACGCCCACGATAACACACACACACTCCTCTCCCAGCCCTCCCGGTTGATCACAAAGAGGTACTGTAATGTAAATAGTCACAGGAGGGGGAAAATTATAATAATAAACCAACAAAAGTGAAGCACTGGCTTGCACACTGCTTTAATTTCCTGCGGAAACCTGTTCTTCCCTGCTGGTATGTGAAGGAACTTCCAGAAAGAGGCGAACAGTATTTGTCTTAACGGGTGTACTGACTCTTGTCTGATTAAAAGCTGTTACCGTCTCTTTGCTGGAGACCAGTCTCTCTCTGTCTCAGTTTTTGTTCTCTTTTGTGTTGCAATGCACCAGGGAAATATGGAAATAATAAGAGGTGGGGGGTGGGACTCCTGTTGGGAGCATCAGGCTATGTGGGTGTGTCTTCATGTGGGCGTTGCAGGATTTGGCTGCAGGATATTAACCAGAGGTTGTTAGTCAAACATGCCCCTGGAAGTGCCACATGTGCATTTGTATGTGATTATAATAAAACACACATCACCACACAGGGTGATTCATTCTGATACATTCATCTGCATTCAAGCCAGGATGTTGAGATATATATACACACACATGAGCAAGTTCTTCATGTAGAGAATTTTGTACATTTGGTGGGGATATTTGATGGTTTCTCCGGTACTGAGCATATTCACACAACAGACACACTTCCCTAAGGTATTAACAGAGGCCTAACATAAGTTCCGAGAAGTGATTTGAAAACTCATGTTAAAAAGATAGTTAGGTAGGTATCTGACGAAGTGTGCATGCACACAAAAGCTCATACCAAAATAAAAACTTAGTTGGTCTTTAAGGTGCTACTGAAGGATTTTTTTTTATTTTGTTAAAAAAGATACTTAACCTCATAGTCAATGCTCTCCTGATCATGCAAGGCTGATGACACTTCTCTTGTTCTGGCACTAGATGGCATCAAAGAGCTGCTGGAATTTGGGTGCTAGCTCACTGCAGAATGTCTGGGAGAAGGTATGGGGGGAACTCCTCAGTTGAGTAGCTGACAGTGAGTACTGGGCCAGCTAGAGTTGGTGGTGGAGGTAAATTTTGCATGCACCTTACCAGTGTCTCCAAGTACAGCCTTTCAGTTTCCCTATGTGTGTGACATCCATTCTCTTGTATGGGAGAAAGCAAAGTGGTGCATTTAGTGGCACTACTGGGCTTCATCTGCCCCCTTCCCTTGATGGAGAGTGGCCACTTGTGCATTGCCAAACATGACATGTCCTATTTTATGTTACAGATGCACATTTAGAAATAATCACTATATTTAATTATCCAGAAGAGACTACTACTTACCATACTGGAGAAGACGAACAGCAAGTGACCTGTGTGCCTTCTTACCTGCTGTCCAGGTGCTCATGGCTGATGGGCAACTTCAATCCTCCTCCTCCCTGGTTCTCCCCCTTTTTGGTTCTTCATCTTTAACTGGACAGCCTCTGTAAAGTAGAACACATGCTCACACTGAGGCTACTCCTATTTGCATAGCCTCTCCCTGGGCCTTATTTGGTTGTGACAGTTATAAGAACTGGGCATTTTATATAGATTGACTGTGAATCTCATATTATTTGTTTGTTTGTTTATATCCCACTTTATCCAAGGAACTCAAATTGGTCAACGTGGTTCTCCCCCTTCTCATTTAATCCCCACAGCAATCCTGTAAGGTAGGGTTAGGCTGAGAGGCAGTGACTGGCTCAAGGTAACACAGTGAGCTTTATGTCTGTGTGGAGATTTGAACTCTGATTTCCCAGGTCCTAGATTTAGGTAGGTAGCCATGTTGGCCTGACACAGTAGAAATAGATATATAAATAAAACAATTGTCCAGTAGCACCTTAGAGACCAACTAAGTTTGTTCTTGGTGTGAGCTTTCATGTGCATGCACACTTCTTCAGATACACTGAAACAGAAGTCACCAGGCCCTTATATATAGTGAGAGGGTGGGGAGGGGTATTACTCAGAAGGGTGGTGGGAATGGGTGATTGGCTGATAGGTGTGGTAAACCTGTGGACAACTGTTAACGTCTGCCAGGTCCTAGTCCGACACACGAAGCACTACACCATGTTGGTTTTACAAATTCCCCAAATGGCTTATACTTCTGTGTCTTTGGACCCTGTGGAGCAAACTACTTCACTTTTAAATAAAGAAACCTCTCTTGTCATGGTTGCCCTTGAAACATTGTCCTATCCCTGTTTTAGTACTTATTTTTTAAAGCCTTTCTACTCTGCCTGTCTGCCAAGACAGACCCTCGAGGCAACTTACTATCACCCGAAATGATCTACAGTAAAATCTCACAAAGATATAAACAAAATGCTTAGTTCGAAGCAGCAACGAAACAGCAGTTCCCTCATGCTAGCTTGCAAAGGCCGATGCAGATAAATACATTTTAATCTTAATACCAGAAACCACAGGAGCGGAGAGTGGTGTGGTACTTAGGTCCTGGTTGTGGGCCTGCCATGGGCATCTGCTTAGCCAGGATGCTGGACTAGATGGACCACTGGCCTGATCCAGCAGGGCTCTGCTTATGTTCTTAAGCTCTCACAGTGAAGGGGAAAGAATTCACTTAAACATCGCTTTCAGAATGGGACAAGAGATAGATGACCAATGACCCTGGCTCCTTGCAATGTGTAGAGCAGAGGAATAAGATGAGGTTCAGGCTATTTCCTTGGGGGTACCTTATTTGGGCCCCTTCTAGCTGAGACCAAGCCTATTACCTTCCTCTGACTCAGACACACAGACAAGCTTCTCCAGGGAGCCCACCACACTTCAGGTCTGGACAGCCTGCATAAGGCTGATGTTAAAATAACTGAACTGACTTCCTGTCTGCAAGTGGGCCAGTTTCAAGGTACTAGTGTGCAAAGCCCTGCACAACTTAGGCCTAGGGTCATTTAAGGACTGTCTTACTCTGTACACCCCAGGTCGATCCCTGAGCACCATTAGTGGTTGCCTATGGGCCAGAAGCATGACTCATACCCAAGTAAAGTCACACATTCAGTGTTGTGGGCCTATGGAATTCCCTCCTACAAGACAGGCACCGGCCCTACTGAGTTTCAGATGTCTGGTCAAAACTTACATTTCAGGAGTCCTTTGCCCTCTTGAGTCCTCCTCAGATGTTTTACTTTAAAAAAGAGAGAGACTTTTTAAATTTTGCAGGTTTGTTTTAAATTCTGCATATTGTATATTGTTGTGAACTGATTTGAGACCCATGTGGTGAAAATAAACAAATGTGTTTGTTTTTTAAAAAAATAAACAAATGAGGCAACATTGCCTAGAGCTGCCTTAGCAGGACCCCTTGGAGCTGTCCAAGGTCCTGCTCTTGTCTACCCTGATCATTTGTCCAGTGAGCTTCAAGCTCCCATGGAACAGGACACCGGAGTGGGGTCTTAAAGGTAAAGGGACCCCTGACCATTAGGTCCAGTTGCGGACGACTCTGGGGTTGCGGCGAACCAGAACAGCGCACAAAAACGCTGTTTACCTTACCGCCGGAGCAGTACCAATTTACCTACTTGCCCTTTGACGTGCTTTCGAACTACTAGGTTGGCAGGGGCAGGGACCGAACAACGGGAGCTCACCCCGCCACGGGGATTTGAACCGCCGACCTTCTGATCAGCAAGCCCCACAGCGCCACCCACGTCCCTTTTGGAGTGGGGTCTTACTCTGCCTCAACTTTTGTGTTAACCATACTTGTTTACCATGCTCGGCACTGTCTGTTCACCTGTGTCTAACATACATAGCAAGACCATGACCAGGGGAGGGACGACAGCTGGGAGGAGCGCAGAAAGAAGAAATGCCATGGCACATGTGCATCAGAACAAGAAGAGGCCTTCATCTGCCCCAGCTGCCACAAAACAGGTCTCTCCCATAGCGGTCACTGTGGCCACAGCAGGCATTGTAACTCTCCAGTGGTTTGGCTTTATCCCTGAAGGCACACTCTTCTATTGCCTCCTGAGACAGATGGATGCCAGAATGCCATTCTTTTCTTGATTTTCAAAAGTTTGGGGATCAGTTTAGAAGCTTTAGCTCTTATGTCAGCAGCATGAAAACACTAACCCATCTGGCAACCCTCCTTTGTGGAACACCAGGAGTCTTTGCTGCTTGCTCACTGGAGGCAGTGGTAGGGCCTCCCGTCTCCCCTGCGGCCTTTGGCAAACTTCCATGATATTAGTCAGACGGCTGATTCTGCAAGGATCGCCTGGCTTACTTTTCTTTCCTGGCCTGGATTTTTTGGCTTCCAAGTCCTGTCTGTTTTCCAGGTTGCTCTGGTGCTGTCCACATCTCTTCATTAGGGCTTGCATTTCCCCTGTGACTTGCAAACCTGGTGTTTATGAGAAAATGAGATGTAAGAAGCTGCCTTGAGAATGAGGGTTGACAGGAGGGTGGTGAGCTGCGAGGCTGCCTTTTTAATTCTGGTCTTTGGAAGTAATCATGTCTCCCTCTTCTCCCCTCAGTAAATTATTCATATAAAATAAGAGGGATTGGAAAGGCTTAAGCTCATTTAAGTGCTCGTGCCCCCAGTGCTCCATGAAATTGTTTTCTGGGTATTTGTATCCGAAGAACACAAAACCATAAGCAGCACCTGTCCAGCAAATAAATGGTTTGTCCCAATGGTTAGAAATAAAATACTCTGTACATTTACAGGAAATGTGCCTTTTACCATAAAGTCGTATTCTGTGATATTTGGACTACAGATTCCTATACTGCAGGTAAAGCTACTCCATTTTGTACTCTTGAAACCCTTTTTTTTTTGAAAAGTTGAAATGTGTTGAAACGCTAAAAAACAATTGACATAGTTTATTGCAGAATATATGAAGTGATAGCAGTTCGGGGGAAAGCTTTACATATTGTATATCCTTCTGGAGTCATTTATGACTCAAAAATATAGCAAGTCTTGTGTTTTACGTACAAATCTAAACTTACAAAATTCACAAGTTTGAATGTATAGGTTTATTGATGTTTGGATTTGGAGATGTCTAAAGAATGTGAGCAGCATTCGAGACTATATAAAGCTGAATTTCTAATCTGATTTTTCACTCTTTACTGCAGCTTCTTCATAAGGGTACTTCCACAACCTGTTGATGTTGTTACGATACTGTAGCAAGTTTCAAATTAAATGGATAAACATTCTGGACAATTATAAGGTCCAGCAATGTGGTGTGAAAGGAGATCTATTTTCAACACCACCTGCTATTTTTTGCTTAAGCAAACTAAAGAGTGTTCTGTTATAGAATGTGTTATTAAGTGCAGAGAAGCTTAACTGACAGCAGCAGCAATGCTGGGGCAGTGGCACACACCCATGTTAAATATTTATTTTGGCACAGAACAGAAGCTCAGGCTAACCTCTACCTCAATGGGAGTTCTTCTGAGCCTGTAAACAGCATGAAATGATTGAATGTATATTGTAAATGCATGCATTTAATAAGCAGTCATGTATGTATAATAGTTATGTATAACAGGATGTATACTGTACTTAGGGGTACAGGCCTGGGTGGGAGTTAAGGCGCATGCAAACAGAGACAGATAACTCAGTTGCCAGAGTGAAATGGGATGAATGGGGTAAGGATGGCCACAAGAACCTAAAGAGAATTGACTGGTTTGGGGGGAAAGGAGAAAACTGATCACAAAGCAGTGCCTATGTGCCTGAGTACGGTAGATGGAAGAAGCCCCAAATTTCATTTTATCTCACTAAGGTGATGCATACTGGGGACACACTGAATACAAACACACACACACAGGGTCTGAGCTGGCAGTGACTAAACAGGAATGAGATATTGAGACTGCTATAGATTTATGGGGATTTTCTTTTTTTTTTAGGTTTTTGTTGTGGCAACTAAACAAAACACTCAAAATAAGGAAGATTTATGGAAATTTTGACCAAATATGCAGCTCTTGTGAAAACAGCGTGTTCCTTGTAGAGGATAGATAGAAAAGGAATCTCAGATAAAGCTGCTAATAGCATAATACCTTCATACATATCTGGGATTTGACCACACTGTGGAATACTTGGCTGCCTCGCCTCAAAAAAGGATATTGCAGTGCTGGAAAAGATGCAAAAAAGAACCACCCAAATAATTAGTGAGCTGGAGCCACTCCCCCACAAGAAAAAGCTACTACTGTACAGGTGAAACTCGGAAAATTAGAATATCGAAAAGTGCATTTTATTTCAGTAATGCAACTTAAAAGGTGAGACCAATATATGAGATACATACCGGTACATGACATGCAAAGCAAGCTATGTCAAGCCTTTATTTGTTGTAACTGTAATTATTTGTTGTTAGGTGGGTCAATTATAAATGGAATGTAATCAATGAAATGTAATAGCGATGTTTATTTTTGTATTATTGTAACTATTTGTTTTATTACTGTGGAATTTCCAAAAGAAAGCATTTGTAAAAATTAAAAGAAAAATTAAAAATAATAAGTTGCATTACTGAAATAAATGCACTTTTCGACGATATTCTTTTTTTATTTTTTTAGTTATGAACCAATATTTACAATTGGTTTCTTTTTTCCATAATACTTTTTATTCCATTTTCCAAAAAGATATACACAACAAATACAAAAATACAATAAAATCAAAAAACAAATATACACAAACAATTAGAAACAAAAAATACAAAAAAATTCACTCTTACTAATCTTTTAATTTTCCATCGTGAAGGGAGTTCCCTCGGTCCCACCTTTGAGCTTCCTTTCCTTTCACCTCTTTAGTTCTACTCATAAATGCTGATCTCTATCCTAATCTTAAATTTACTCTCTATCTTAAAATACTTATTCTAATACAGGGGTCCCCAGACTTACCGGCATTTGGGCCGGTTCCCACCGTGCCGATCGCGCGGCGGGCCGGCGGGCGGGGGAGCGCACGCCTGTGCGGGCTGGCGGGCGGGGGAGTGCGCGCCCGTGCGCATGCGCATGGGCGCTTACTGGCGCGGCAGCGCGCTTCCCGGGTGGAAAAAGCACCGAAAATCCGTTGTGCGCATGCGCGTGGGCCTCCCCCGACCCGGAAGTGCACCAGAAATGACTTCTTCCGGGTCGGGAGAGGCCCATACGCATGCGCAGAAAGGATTTTCGGCGCTTTTTCCCCAACCCGGAAGAGCGCTGCCGCGCTGCGCACCGTAAGAGCGTGCGGCGTGCGGCGTGGGTCGTCGCGGGCCGGATTGGCAGGCTAATTGGGCCGCATCCGGGCCCCGGGCCGTAGTCTGGGGACCCCTGTTCTAATACATACTGAAAACTTCCGGTTGATCGCGGAGCTGCCATCAGTCGAAGGTCTGTTCGGCAGAACGGACCTTGGCACGTCAGGGACGGGGGAACCACTCCAGCACAACGGACCCCCTCAAGAACCCCAAATTGAGCTTTTGGGGGGCATGATCATCCAGTGGGCGCAAAAAGTGGGCTCCTCCCTCTCTCGTAAGGTTCTGTTTTGAGCCCCTGAGAGCGAGGGAGTTGGAGCCCCAGTGCATCGGACAAAGACGCTTCCCCTGACAGCGCGAAGCTGCAAGACTGAGCGGAATTAGCGGTCAATTCTTCCAAAGCAATCTTTAAATTCAAGGACTACACCATGAGTAATTTATATTGGCTTAAAAATTGAAGTATTTGGCTACGGGTGGAGATTTAAATATGGGAAGTCGATCTCCCGCACTGAGAGAAGAAAGAAGCAGTTATCTTTCCCGAAGCTGGAAAGAATTTTAGGGCGTTTTAAATTTCCAAAGATTGGACTTAAATTCTTCCCCTGAGGCAGGGTAAAGGGCAGAAGGGCTGAATTTAAGTAAAATCCCTGCAAAGATTTATTTTGGACTGGGGAAAAGTCCCCCTGTACGCTGGAGTCAGTATCAGCAAGCCACCATTATGACATCACAAAGGAAAGGAATTTGTTTACTCTTTTGAGACTGTGAATTGTCAGTAGTGAAGAGAACACAAATTATATGACAGTGAACAATAATACTGCTAAATGCTTTCTCCACAAATGGCTATAACAGTACTAAGGTATGAAGAAGAATAAAGAATGTTAATTTGCAACCAGTCTGGATATAACCTTTGTTTTTGGAGTTTGGAGATTTAAACTGCGCCATTTCCTGTTTTGCAACCCTGACTGTGCCAGTGAAATTTGAGATGTGCAAAATGCCAGTAGACAAAAATAACATCTGACCTTCCTGATTTCCAAGAGGAACTCTTAAAATTGTTATGGGAAATTAGAAGTAAGGTACAACAGAATACAATACAGATTGAAAGGATGAACCAGAAGTGTGTGGAAATTGAAAAAAGAATGGAAATATCAGAGAGTCCAGAGAAAGAAAAGAAAGTTGAACATTTAGCTGTGTTGGACAATGCAAATGATCTTAAAGAAGAAATGGAAGGGAAAGAACAAGCTGTTGAAAAAAAATCATCAAGATTCAGCATGGAACATTGTTCTCTCAGTGAGTGGTGTGTGTGTGTGTGGGGGGAACAAGACCCATGCTTGGGTCAAAAGGTTTTTAAAAAAGAATTGGGAAAAGATCAAGTTGATGTAAAACAGTATTGAAAACCAGTATGGATCATTGCTCTCCCAGTGAGAGAGGGAGAACAGGATCCATACTTGGGGCAGAATCTAAGGAGAATAAAAATGGTTAAAGGTTTGAAAAATTGTAATTGGCATGGTGCAGCATTGAGAGATTTAGGGGAGAAGCGGGGGGGGGGAGAAGGAAGTGTGGCTGTTAAGTTGTGATAGAGTGGGAGTGGGGTGAGAAGGAAAAATTGATATTATTTTCTGATTGGTAAAGATGGACCGAAACTGGATTGCTCTATGGAAGTTGCTGAACTGTCTGGGAGATTCTGAGTCCAGGGGGGGGGGGGTAGAATTAGATGTAAGTGCTTAAATGTTATTAGGATAGAAGTATTGTTTGAATTTATGGGTATTTTTTGGAAAAGAGGGATTAAAAATGGACCCAGCGAGGGGGGAATTGAGGAAGTCCATATAACAATGTTAAGAAGTACAGTCGTACCTCGGTTTACGAACCCCTCGGGTTGCGAACAGTTTGGGTTACGAACTCCGCAACCCCGGAAGTGTTTTTGTCATGCACGCTTTGTGCATGCGCAGAAATGGTGCTCGGTTTGCAACCTTTTCGGGTTACGAACTGCGATCCGGAACAGATCGTGTTCGTAACCCGAGGTACTACTGTATTGTTGTTATTGTTATTCTTTTTTCTTTTTAGTTTTTTCTTTTTCATTTTTCTTTTTCATTTTTTGTATTTGTATTTTTTCATTCTTATAAAATAAATAAATATTATTTGAAAAAAGAAAAGAAATCTTATACCTACTTCCCTAAGGTAATTTATATAATATTCAATTTTTTCAAATAAATTTTACATTTCTGCCAATCGTCTCCCATCTTCTCCTCATCTTGGTTGCGGATTCTCCCAGTCATCTCAGCGAGTTCCATGTATTCCATCGTCTTCATCTCCCAGCCGTTGATCGTAGGTATCTCTTGTGTCTTCCATAATTTAGCTATCAATAACCTAGATGCCGTTTTGGCATATAAAAAGAATGTTCTATCTTTAACATTAATTTCTTCTCTGACAATTCCAAGCAAAAAGTCCTCTGTTTTTTTTATGGAATGTGTATTTCAACACCTTTTTCAATTCATTATAAATCTTTTCCCAGAAGTCCTTTAGCTTGGGACAAGTCCACCACATGTGATAAAAGTACCTTCTTTCTCCTTACATTTCCAGCATTTATTATCTGACATGTAATGCATTTTTGCAAATTTTACAGGTGTTAAATACCACCTATACATCATTTTCATCATATTTTCTTTCAATACATTACATACAGTAAATTTCATACCCTTTCCCCACAATCTTTCCCAGTCATCAAGCATAATATTATGTCCCACATCTCTTGCCCAATCAATCATCACCGATTTCACTTGTTCATCTTTAGTATGCCATTCCAACAGTAAATTATACATCTTTGATAGGTTTTTTGTCTTTGTATTCAACAATTCTGTTTCCAATCTCGATTTCTCCATTGTAAAACCAGCATTTTTACTATCTACCTTAAACACTTCATTTATCTGATGGTACTGTAACCAATCCTTTAAACAGTCTTTAAGTTGTTCATATGATTTTAACTTATATTTATTACCTTCTTCAATAAATAGATCACTATATTTTAACCATTTTGATTCCATATTTAACTTTTTCTGAGCCTTGGCCTCCATTGGTAATAGCCACCAGGGTGTTTTTGTTTCTAATAAGTCTTTATATTTATTCCACACATTGAACAGAGATTTTCTAATTTTATGATTTTTAAAACCTCTGTGGGCCTTTATCGTGTCGTACCATAAGTATGCATGCCATCCAAATACATTATCAAAACCTTCTAAATCCAATAGATAAGTATTTTCCAACATGAGCCATTCTTTAAGCCAACAAAATGTCACAGCATCATAATAATTTTTTTAATCTGGCAGGGAGAATCCACCTCTTTCCTTTATATCAGTCAGCAATTTATACTTAATTCTTGGTTTCTTCCCCTGCCATATAATTTTTGATAAAGCTTTCCTCCATTCATTGAAACATTTTACATTATCTATCACCGGGATCATCTGGAATAGAAACAACATTCTTGGCAATACATTCATCTTAACCACAGAAATTCGGCCCATCAGAGACAACTCTCTTTTAACTTCCTTCCACAATTTTTCATAATTACTGTATCTTTATACAAATTCAAGTTTTTGCTGTTAAATTCACACCCAGATATTTTACTTTTTTCACAAACCCCAGACCAGTAACTTCTTCCAATCTAATTATCTCTTCATTTGTGAAATTTTTACCTAATAATTTGGTTTTACTCTTGCTTAATTGAAAACCGGCAAAATGTCCAAACTCTTGGATAAGATCCAGTGCTTTACCTGCACTGGTATCTGGTTCTTGTAATGTCAAAACTAAATCATCGGCAAAGGCTTTTACTTTGCCTACTGTAATACCTGTTACTTCATTATTTTTCCTTATCAAATTCAGCAAGACCTCCAGGACAGATATAAATAATAGGGGGGATAGGGGGCACCCTTGTCTTGCACCTTTTTAAATTCTAAGTTCTTCAGAGATCACATTGTTAACAATAATTTTAGCCTTTTGTTCCAAATAAATTGCATTTATAACATTCATAACATTTTGGCCGACCTCCATATTCTGCAAATTTCTTTTCATAAAACTCCAAGAAACATTATTGAAGGCTTTCTCTGCATCTATGAACATTAAAATAGCTTTACAGTTATTTTTCACCTCTAACATTTCTAATCCACCACATTCCTAACATTTTCTTTCATATGTCTACCGGGCATGAAACCTGCCCGATCTTTATGTATTACCTCATTCAATACCTTCTTTAAACTTGCCAGGATATTTGCAAAAATTTTGTAATCCACATTTAATAATGAAATTGGTCGGTAATTTTTCACCTGTGTTTTATCTGTATCTGATTTAGGAATCAAGGTAATGAAGGCTTCTTTCCAAGTCTGGTGCTTTCCTTCCCTCCAAATTTTTATTGCAGACATCTTTCAATGGTTGAATCAACTAGTCCTTTAATACTTTATAATATTTTGATGTCAGTCCATCAGGTTTTCTATGATATTCTAATTTTCTGAGTTTCACCTGTATGTTTGTTGAGGCTTTTTTAAGCTTGGGGAGGGAAAAGTAAGGAGAGACATGATATTAAATTATGCATGGTGTGGAGAAAGTAGATAGAGAAAAGTCCCGTCCCCCCCCCCCAATGAAATGGAGGAGTGGTAGATGCAGCTATGAAACAGTGGTAGCCATGAACTTGTACAGCTTTAAAAGATTAGAAGAATTTGTGGAGGATGTCCTGCTTGTGAGTTTCCAATAACTGAATAGCATTTGGTTTGCTCCTATGAGAAACAAGGTGTTGGACTTGATAGGCCTTTTGCCTGATCCAGAAGAGCTGTTCTTATTCTATGTAAGGGGCCCTTGGGGATCATTTTGGATTCAAAGACGGTAGAAATCCAACTAATGCTATTCCAAAGAGTTTGAACACCGTATCCTGTTTTTCCTGAATGCATCCTACCAGAGGCAGTACTCTTTTCTAAATGGGATGGGGGAAGGGGTTGAACTCCACATTTTAATTTGTTTTTATTGGTAATAAAATGCTCAGAATTGAGGGCACACCTCTTCATCTTGTATAGACTATTTTGATTCTGTTATGTTTAACTGTAACAGATAATTGAAAAAGAAAACATAAAAGATGAATGTCATTTCTAACAATCAGTGGTAGCTTCTCTTTAATAATTGCAAGTTGTACATTTTCTTCCATATTATCAGAAAGATAATATGAACATAAGCAGAGCCTGCACACTTTCCCCTGAGGTATGGATTTTTGTAAACCTCATTTGGTTGAAGAATTGCATCACAAGATTCAGAGATGTATGAATTTCAAGGGATGGCTGTGCTTTGGAAAGTGTGAATTTGACAGATTCTGCTTTAAATGTAAAGTGAATTGAATTTCTCTCCCATCCCGAGGTAAGCTGCTGAGTCATGGATGTTCGGATACATTCCCAGCTTGAACACTGGTACCATTCATGCCAAAAGCAGCTCTGCAAACCCAGCATGAGACAAAAAAGTCTGATGGCCTTGAAATCACAATTTGATCGCAAAGCCATCTCCTCATCCTCCTGTATCCCTCCTAATCAAAACCTGTTAGCTTCACCAATAATGCCTTCTCCACTATCCTTACATCACCTCTTCTTCCCTGCTCCCCACTTTAAAGACTAGCTTTGCTTGGCTATTTTTCATAGTGCTCAACTTAGTTAAATGAACAGAAACAGTAGGATGTTCTTTAAAAATATTACAAGGTTTTGGTACTTCCTCTGAAGAAGGAAGCTGACCCAGTAAGAACTGCCCCTGACGTTTTGTTTCTTTGGGGAAATGGCCAGGTGGGAAGCATGAAACAATAAATAGAATCAATGCATGACTGAGCCAGGAATTGTGGGGAGAGAGGATGCTGGCACTGTCATGCCTTATCGCTGCACATTCCTGTTCTTCTCTAGGTTGAGAGCAGGAAGGTACAAATGAAGGAGGATTTAGATGACTAAGGAAGGGCAATGATGAATGAGTTTCTGTGACTTGATGACAGAGTTCGAGGAAAGGGATCAGGCTGACTTGTACTGTGTGTGTCAAGAAATTCCAGTGCTGTGGTCAAAATAAAATAATATTTATGCAACAGTATTTGTTGTAAAGCTGCCTAACCAATGTGCCTCCTCCTGAAGCAGATATTTTGGGCATTGCAGGATTTGGAAATTTGTGTGACCAAATTTTTCACACTGGCTGCTTCAAAAGTGTCTGTGGCTTTCTGACCATAACTACTGCTGTTTTTCCCCCAATGAGCAGCAAAATATGTTTGAGTGAGAAATTTTAGATTGCACACTCCTCCAGGCAGAGACCTATTTTCTTGCACTATGCACATGGATTGCACTATATAAATGAGGAGTATTGTATCCAAGGAGGTTCAACTCAGAGTGCACCTGTTGAAATTAATAACCTAAGTTAGCCATCACCATTATTTTTAATGGATCTACTCTGGGTAAGACTAGCAATGGCTGCAGCCCCTAAATCATATTACTGTATATGAAATTCACAGGGAAAACTCTCTTATTAAATAGAAAGGTTAGCATTAAAAAAAACACTTACTGATTAAAATTGGCTCAGGACTCCAGTTACTCTGAAGCTGAGGTGGCCATTTCCTTAGGTGGGCTTTTGATGCTGAGGCTTGATGCTAGCACCCTCCAGCTTGGAAAAAAGGATTGGGAAGAAGTGCTGCACACCTTGGGTTAAAGGTCACTAATTTTTTCCATCCTCTAACGGCACTTGTCACCTGAACCATATTCACAGAGCAAAAGTTTAATTGTCGTATTTATCTAATTACCTCTGGGTCAAAGAGCACTGAAAGATTGCCCTGGGCTAGGTGAAGAAACCATTGCTGCATTGTGAAACCACCACTGGGTGGGAAGACTAGTGACGGTGAGTGAAGGCGGCAAGGTACAGAGTGCAAGCACAAAGTTGTGCAACAGTCAGGTAGGGAAAGTACCAGCATCATAAGCTATGAAATGAATATTTCAAAAAGGCCTTGGCTGCTTTTCTCAGCATGTTGTGAGGAGAGTCTGAATTACTGCTTAATTTAAAACACACACACACACACACACAGAGAGAGAGAGAGAGAGAGAGAGAGAGAGAGAGAGAGAGAGAGAGAAATTAGGTTTGCAGGAGAGACGTGCTATCTGCCCTAGATGGAAACATTTCTCAAATGTCTGACTTTCTGAACTTAGACCCCACTTCTAACTTTACACTGCATCCTTTCCTAACCCAATTCCATCTATCTTTTCCACTTGAGGCTCAGATGGATTTACTTATTAGGAGTGTGTTTTGCTAGTTACAGCTGGTACCCCAGCTGTGGCTGCTCTTGGACAGAGATGCTCCCAGGTTGGTGAAGGCTAGTGTACATCCTCTGAGGTATGTACTTTATCATAGGTATGGGGGACCTCTGGCCCTCCAGGTGTTGAACGGCTACAACATCCACCATCCCAGATCATTGGCTATGGTGGTTAGAGCTGACGGGAAATGAACAACCTCTGGAGGGCCACAGGCCTGCCTTGCTATTTATGATGACAATGTATCTTGTTTATTTAAATGAGAGGCACAACCAGGAAATAGTGCCAAATGAGTGTGGCCAGGAGGAAGGGTGGGGCTACAAGTCAAAAGCTGACAGTACCTGCAATATTTCTTTTCTGTAATAGATGAAGAGGAAAGAAGCTAACAGCTTTTCTTTTTCTTCTTCCTGTTCCGACAGACCTGTGAACTCAGCCTCTTTGGTAACTGCTGGAGCTAGCTTAGCTGGTTGATCAATGTGATTAACAATCTAAAGCCTTAGCTGAGTGTCTTTCCAGTTCATTGTTTGAGGTTGCTAACCAGCAGAGATAATAATGTTGGGAATTGGAGGGCTAAGGATTCATCAGCAGGGTGGGAAGACTTGTAAATTAAAGCAAGCCAGTAAAAAATATTAATACAAGGCATCTAATATGTTAAAAAATAGATGTTGAATTCATTGTAATGACATTCAATAACATTTTAACATCATTTAAAAATATGCCAAGTGCCTGCCAATCATCCACATGCCCTTTCCATTTATTGATTTGGAAAATGGAAACAAGAGCACTGCTGCCAGCAATCTCTCCCCCACCCCCAGCACACACCTCCTGAAGTAAAACAATTAAAACATTTTTCTTGTAAACATTAGCTGAATATTCTAGGAAGGGGGTCAGCAATGATATTGATGAGGCAAATCCTGCTTTTTGCCAATTTAGAATGCTTGAAGACTCCCACCACTTCACAGGTTGCATCAATGCTGCATGTTAACGTGTAGCCCTAATCACACATTCAGATGTATACATGTGCCACCACTGGAAGTGTGATTCCAAAGATCTTGCAATCGAAGTTACTGTGCATTACAGGGAATGTTGCTTTAGACACAGGAAATCAACTGTAGACCACAGTTGGAGTGAAAAGAAAAGAGTAAGTTTATATTTGCAGTAGTACAAATAAGCAGCTGATACGTATACAGACAAGGTGCCATGTGCACTGATTAGTTGTAAAGAGGCAGAAGAAACACCAGAGGCAGGAGAAACTGCTGTTGCTAAATAAGAAGAGGGGAGGGTGCTAGGGATCTGGCAGGCCTAGACACAGTGGAACAAACCTAAAATGCCAGTGACCAAGTTTGGGTCACAAGGGGTAGGGCAGAAAGTCAGGCAGAATGCAGAGTGAGAGGGAGGGAGAGAGGAAGATTACAGATATTGCCTTTTCCACTACCTCCCTAACTGGAAACTGGACTAGCTTATGTCTCCAACTATTAGGTACCAGTGCCACCAGCTCCTCCTCTGACCTTGAGACAGGAGCAGATGCTCAAGGCTATGAATGATTAGGGTGCTGTTGGAGGACTCAACCTGGGCCTGTTCTTTTCTGGAATGCAGCTTCAAGGACATCATTCCAGTAGATGCCTTTGTCCTCTTTTAACCTTTTACGGTCTTTTACTTGATTGTTGGTCTGTCACTGTAAACAAGATTGAACTTTTGCCCACCTTGACAATCTTACTTTCCAGATCAAGATTGAGGCTTTCTGATACAACTCTGAGCAGCTAGAAGCTTTGTGCAAGATATTACATACAAACGTACCACAAACTGATATAAATATAGGAGAAATTTAAGTAGCAAGCAGGTTTTTTCACAGAACTCCCTGGCTGATAGAGAACATAATTGGTAAGCATCCAAGCATATCCTGATAGTTCTTCTAAGCTCTTTTTTATTCTCTGTGTATTTTGCTCTGACTGTCTCTTTAGGAAACCATCAGGTTATGTGATTATATAATTGTATACTATGCTTTCATGCAATATACCTTAAAAAAGTAGGGTTTTAAAAGGACTGTATTTCTTGAGACTTTGAATTCATATGTTTTATGCTAGTATAATCCCTAGAATTTACAGAAATCGGGGGGGGGGGGTAATGTCTCCAATGCATTGTTCTGACACATACCGGTAAACATGCGTAATCTATTATTTGCTTAAGTGTTGGGTGCGAGAACTTATGCATATGGAGGAATTGTAGCATCAGCATCAGAACAGCTTGCTTTCCTCATATTCTCCCTAGACACAAATACCAAAGAGATTTGGGAACAGTGAGGTGAGCTCAAACATACACCAAGCCCCCAGCAGCCAATTTTAAGAGAGTTTATTTAAAATTAGGCTTACGAGAGTAAAAGTACAAAGGCAGAATAACATGCTGAAAAAAGAAACATTTAAAATGCACCTACCCAGTTGCTTTACTCATGCAGGCTTATAGTCTGCTCATGAGCAACTTAGCATCTTCTTGGATGGTTGAGGAGGGACAAAGGGATGTTGGTGTTCCATTTTTAAGTGCTCTTTACCCAGGTGGCCTCCGACTGACAAGGGGCTCCAAGCAGCCAATCCCAGGAGTTGCATATAGCCCAGCTATTGGGCA
This sequence comes from Zootoca vivipara, assembly GCF_965207765.1. NCBI lineage: Eukaryota > Metazoa > Chordata > Lepidosauria > Squamata > Lacertidae > Zootoca > Zootoca vivipara. The sequence goes on from NC_142596.1 coordinate 35,862,173, forward strand.
TATGAAGGATTAAGCAATGAAAGTGTCCATGGCAAGGAGATGGTGGCTATCAAAGTCTTTATTACTGTCATAGCAGTTCAGTTTCTTTGTGAAACCACAAGTTTTCAGCAGCTTGTCTATTACAATCTAAGGGAGGGGAGATGTGACCTCTCTGTCTACCGGTAGGCACGATGAAAGACAAGAGAAACCAGGTATCCTTAAAAGGACAGGATACCACAGGGGAAAACAGTGTGAGAAAAATATAGAAAGTCTTTCTCGAGTGCTCATGGTGATCTGGGAGCTCAGAGATCACATTGGTTACCAAGGTTCTCAGGGCCCTTATGCGTTAATTATGGTTGGGTAGCCTGACCTGCCTGTATGAAAACAAGTTGTGGGTCATTTTTGTTCCCAATCAAAGGCTGGGTAGGGTAGGTAAGTCTTTTTAGATTCCCTTGAGCCACACACACTATGGTTCCCCAAACAAGCAGTCTGTTTCAACCCTCCTAAATTGTGAAAAAGGTAAGTGTCTTGAAGGGGGAACATAAGGCTTATGTTCCCTTAAACCAGAGAAAATAAAGAACATGGAGAGGAGACAAAGATAAAGGGCAGGAGAGAAAGGGAAAGGAGGAAAACTCAAGGAGTGCATGTTAAGGTTCTGGAGGAAGGGAGAACTCCTAAATGATCTGTTTTGTAGGCGATGAAGGCATAGAAGAGCAACCAGTATACTCTTTATTTCCTGCCAAAAGGCATTTGGGACTAAATGGAAATATAGAGAATGGTTCTGTAAGCAGAGGTGAACAGAGACTCTAGAACTGCAGTGTCATAAGTTTCATGTGCAGATCCTGAATTTGAGATCTTAACGTTGACTATTGCTTTCTGGGCCCAGTGCTTTATTCTCTTTATACTCTTTTGTTGTGATTGTGTACAAAAGGGTAAGCCATTTGCACATATCTAGAGTCCTTACACATCCATAGGTAATGAGGGTAAGCCCATCTCTAATGAAGATACCTCACACATCTATGCTGACTTCCTCAGCTGTGCAGGACCATGTTCTTGCTTGGAACTGCCAAAGGCAGAGAAAAGCTTTCAAGAACCAAATTGCTAATGGGTAAACTTAAAATGGCCAGTAGATAACAGCTAGCTTCCTTACAGCATACTGTCCACTAACTAGGGTTGCCAGACTCAATAGAGGACAGGACTTCTGTGCCTTTAATTGCCCTGCTCTCTTTTGAGTCTGGAAACCTTAAAGAGAAACCAGCAGAAGCAAAGGGTCTGCTGGTTTCTCTTTAAGGTTTCCAGACTCAAAAGAGAGCAGGGCAATTAAAGGCACAGAAGTCCTGTCCTCTATTGAGTCTGGCAACCCTACCACTAACACACAAATTGAGAATATATATTTGGGATTTTTTGCATTTAAAGTTTGCAGCTAGCTAACTTCTGAAAAGGAAGCTACTATGTGTTTTCCATTTGATATTGAAAACTGCAGGTGATTGAAGCTGAGAGCACTCCTTTGATTTCAAGGTCAATGTATTTTCAAACTGTACTTTTCAATCTGGGTCCTGCATCAAAATCTTGTAGTCTGGAGTACTTGTGCTCAGGGCTGAATCCTCAAGTTCTTGGCTTCAGTATGTTAAAGTATCATTGAAACAAGGGTGACTCTGTTGAAGCCTTTTTTATATAAAAAAATAATGTTAAGTGCTTTAGAAGTACTTTTAAATAAATACATTAAAAAAACTGCACCTCTGACCGTGGGTGGGCTCTTGATTCTTTATTGCTTAGATGTGCGTAGCTTTGGATGTAAAAAGGTATTGCTGGGGTGGGGAAAAATCAGTTCCTAGTTCTCAATTCCTATTGCCATTGTTTTGCTTTTACAAGTTGCCCGTGCCTGTGCGAGTAGCGCCTTCAACTGACGTGTCGTCGTTCCGGGATTGCTTTTCCCAATGAGCTTTTTTGGTGCTTTTTATTTCCCGATGGCGGTGGGCGGCTGCAGCTACCGAAGACCGCATAAAGCGCACGTAAAAGGTACGGGAGAGCTGCCTGGGGCAGCGCATAGCTTTGCATCACGCTTAGCCCCACCCACCAGCTGAGCCCCAGGTGAGCCGCCGCTGCCGCACAGCTGCCAGGCTGGGTGGGAGGCGCAGAGGATCCTGGGAGTTGTAGTCAAAACCCTATGTTTCCTTTCCAGGCCTGGGTAACACTCGTTATAATATCGCGACCGCAAAAACAGCTCGCCCACCTTTCGCCTTTAATCAGCATCTACGCGCTCTTTCTCAACCCCTTCCTGACTGTGGTAAAAATAAAAACCTCCCTCCTTTGCAAGACCACAACTCCCGAAGCGAGCCTCCCTCACCACCGAGGGCTACCATATCCGTTTTCCCGCCTCCCGCCAGCCCCTCTGGGGCTTGTAGTCCCTCACCTTCGTATTCACGACGGCTTTCGGCGCTGTTTCCGCAGGGCGGACTCTTCGCTTCTCGGTGAGTCGCTACGCTACGGAAGCGGCGTAAGGGGCCGGCTTCTGGACTCTGGGAGGAGGAGCGTGGGGGGGGTGTTATAGCTGGCTGCCTCCGCTTTGGGGATGAGGGGGGTTTAAAAAAAAGGAAAGAGAAAAAGGAAACGGTTTCCTGAGGAGGCGGGAGTGAGCCGGGCGGGGTGGGAGGCGGGAGGGTGGGGGTCAAAGTTACTCGGCCGCCCAAGGCGGGGTGGGTGGTAGTAGTGGCGGTGAGTAGTGCGGAGACGGGGCTGAGGAGAACGGGAGAGAAAGGAAACCGGTCAGTCTGCCGCCCAGCCAGCCAACAGTCGTTGAAGCCGCCGCCGCCGCCGCCGCCGCCGCCAGGGCGTCCCTCAGCAACGGTCAGTCTTAGCGCGCGACCCTCGCGGGGGGGGGGGGGAGAGAACGCCAAAGAGCGCGCGCGCGCGAGAGTGAGTGGGGGGGGGGCAGAGAATGTGGGGGAAGGGAAGGCGCGCCCCCGGTGAGGGGGAGTTGCGCGTGCGCGCACTGGAGGGGGGGCGTGTGGTGGTGGGCTAGGTGAGGTGCCCCTTCCTTATTATTATTATTATTATTATTATTATTATTATTAATTTATTATTATAATGAGGCGAGAGGTACACACACACACAAATAAAAATAAAAGCTTCCTCATTCCTTCTCCATAATAATCTCCCTAAGAGGGATATCCGCTTTCCCCCCCTCAGCCCCACTTCAGTTCTTGGTTCATTTATTTCTTTTGTTGTAAGCTGTATCTGTTGGTTTTGTTCATTTTTATTATTCCATTGATATCCCCACCTTTTTTTCAAGGAGCTGAAGGTGGCCTGCATGGTTCTAACCCACCCACCTCCTCAATTTTATCTTCACAACAACCCTGTGAGGTAGGCTAAGGCAGAGAGGTGGTGACTGGCTCAAGGTCATGCAGCGAGCTTCATGACATAGTTGGGGGGGGGCGGTGGCGGCATTTGAACCCTGTTCTCCCATGTCATAGTCTATATAATGCTATTAACTGCTTCGCCGCACTGGCTGAACAGTATTTGTGGACCATCCCATCTTGTAACATGTTTTGTCATAATTTGCATGCAGCAATTATATATAAAAAAAAAATGTCAGGCATGCACCGTGAAATGAAAAGCAACATGGGTAACAGAAAAGATAAAGCCTGTCACACCCCTAAAGTTAAAACACCAGTTTAGAAGCCGAAGGTGCTTAAACGAGCCCTAATGTTGCAGAACACCATATGAATTTCAAATACAAAACAAAAATAATGCAACTACTGTAATGTTGTGGGTCTGTTTAGTTCCTGGATTGGAGACTGCCTGGGAAGCCACATGTATGCCGCCTTGGGTTTCATGAGAGAAGAAAGACAGGATATAAATGGAAGAAAATAAATAAATAGCTCACAGCAGAGGGCACACCACCACCACTGAGGTTGAGACTGAATGTGAGCACACACCCCTTTTGGCCCAGAGGCTGCTGCTGCTTCTCTGTTTGCTTGGCTTGTTTTAATATTTATATCCTGCCTCCTAATAATAATAATAATAATAATAATCAAATTTGGTGGAGATTAGGTATCACAAGGTTTTTTTCTTTTTCTTTTAAAATGCAATTCTAACAATAAAAAGCGAACAAATAGCAATTAAAATGTCATCATGAAAACCACAAGAACAAGTGCAGACAAATATTATTGTAAAAACTATTTCAGAATCCACAGATGAAAAACAACATTGAGAGTTACGTCTTAAAAACCGTCTGATCAAATTAAAACTTAATAAGAGGGTTGGGTCAGAAGAATTTCTCTTGGGAGGTTGTTCCATACTTAGGGACCACTTTGGAGATGACGCTTGTGTCCAGGAGTCAAGGGCCTCTCAACAGACTCCCTTAACTGGTTGAGGGTGCCTGAGGAAGCATTTTTGGGTTTGATCTGAGAGACTCTCCCAGAGTCTTGGAGGGCAAGCATAACTTCCCAAGGGTCTGTTCCCCTTCCTAGTCCCATTCTGATGTTCACCTAGTTCTCAGTTCTTCTCTGCTACAATGCAGTGCGCATCATATCTCCCACAGCTTCCAACCTTTCTGGGTATTCCTCATCAAGTGAGGCTTGTGCTTTCCCAGGTCTTCTGCACAGTATGTTGCTTGTGGAGTGCCTGGGAAGTTTTGAGATAGTGGGAGACATTCTCGCCCTCCTGCCCACCTTTCTAGACAGCCATGGGAAGTGAGGCTGATGAGGTGCATGGTGAGGGGACCCCTAACTAGCGATGGGCTTTGGCACATGACTGACCTCAGCTACTCATTGTTATTAGTGATATACAGTTGCACTTTGTATCTAGTTTTAGGAAATGTTATTGAATGTTCTTTCATTATTATTAATCTTCAAGTAAACCATTTAGAAACTTTTATATTAAGCAGTGTATTTTTTAGATAAATAAAGCCTGTTTGAACTACGGTAGTCATAACTTGGAGAGATCCTCCCCCTTTGCTGCCCTCTTTGACTCAAACACTAACCCCTGGATAACAGTTTGAAACATAGTAGGTGGGTTTTTTTTAAAAATGCTGTGTGGCATCACAATAATGAAAATGAGTTTTATTCTCTCCCCCCTACCCCCCCCCCCATTGAGCTTATCCATGTTGGAGTTCCTATACTGTTATAGGGTCACAAAACATGAGATCGGTGGACAAAAAGTCAGAGGGGGAAGTGGTTCCTGTGGAATTTCTTATGCATTATATATGTGAGTAATGCCGAGCAGAGTGTGGTTTACTAGGAAAAAAATGAATGAATGTCAATCTTTAAATTTTTAAAAAAGAAGTTGCCCTGGAACATTGGGAAATCAACATGCTTTAATCACCCAAATAAGCCTTGGAATAAAAAGGACTTGGAAGCAGTAAGATGCAAACATATCTAAATATGCACTTGGTTGTCTAGGATGTCTGTGAATGTCTTTGTGTAAAGTCTTCTCAGTGATCTGGTTTTTTTATGCCTATCCTTTTAAAGACTCTTGGAGTTGATGATTGTATATATTTGTTTTCAAAACATCTTATAAATTAGAAGGCAGGCACTTTTGAGGGTTGCACTGAATCCTTGCTCTACTCTTTAATGAATTTTATTAATTGTACCACAACAGTGTTAATCATAGTTTCTTCTGAAGAACTGTGTATTTCTCAAACAGAAGAACTCCTGCTTTGAGGCAAGGAAGTGTTGCTGGCGCCAATAAGACAGGGAAACAGATGCATTGGATTGAAGTAGTGTTTTGGTCTAAGGTCGAATTGTGACTCAGTGGCAGAGCCAGAAGTGCAATATAAGATTCTTGGTCCCCTATCCTTGTGCTGGACAGGGGACAATGTTTCTGGTTGAATGAATGAAGTTTAGGTTTCCGGTTTGGAATCTGCAGCCAGTGGAAATGCCTTGGTATTTCTGGTTACCCCTGCCCTGGTTGTCTTTTATGCCTGAATTTTAGTGGGTGGGTGATATGCTGATGTCTAATGTCAGTTTTAGTATTCTCACATGCTACCTCAGTACAACAATCAGTCTTAGATATATAATCTAATCACCAAATTGCACCTTGAACCTAGGTTACGGTTGCCACATTGGCGTGCCTAGGCGCCATTTGTTCCCTAGTGGGTTTTTCTTGTTTGTTTGTTTGTTTGTTTGTTATTTTTATTTCTATACCACTTTGTATTTTAAGCAATAAATCTCAAAGTGGTTAAAACATCTAACAAAGCAATCCAGAATAAAACAAAATCAAGCATCAAGGATAATCTTTCAGATCGTTTTTTAAGTGACATTTTGCTTTCCCTAGTAGCCAACCTGGTATCCAGAGATCTCCACGTTGTTGCAGTCGGACCCGCGCCAGTCGCAAACACGCCTGGCTGTTTTCTAACACTGACAACAATCTGTATTTAAACAAATTCTGGTTTACCTTGGTTGTTCCTACAGCTGGTATTGCAGAATATTGTTCAGATATGTGGTAATGGTGCATTATGAGAAGTTTGTTGGGTAGGCTTTTTGCAGGGAGGATCAAGGTTGTGATCAGTGTAAACCTTCAATATATTTCATTGAATATTTATGCACCCCTACATACAAAGCTGCTTTAGTGTGCTGTGTAAACTAAGGCACTGTGTTTGTGCAGTCGCGTGTTTTCTCAAAATGCTTTTTTTTTGTGCTTTCCAGTAATGAAAAGGAACAGTGAATGTCTGTGTCATGAAGAAAATATGCAGGTAGCCATAAATGGCACATGGTGGGTAGTGGGGTGGAAATCCAAAAGCACCAGTGATTACATAGTTCAAGATGAGTTCTGGTGAACTTTAGCCAAAGTTACATAGTGGACAGCATTCAACTGCTGACCGGGAACTCTTGAGTTCATATCACTGCTCTTTGTTGATGCTCAACTGTGTCTCCTAAGCATAATCACTGTTTGTGAGCTTTGCTTTCTTCACAGAATTGTTGTTAGGGCAAAAAGGGATAAAAATATGTGAATTGCCCTGAGCTCTTACAAGGAAGTGCAGGATACAAATGTGATGAATGGATGTACCTATACCATGAAACCTAGCATTTAGTCTGATGTGTCTGTTCTCTTCTAAATAAAAACAAACATTACAAGAGCCCTGCAGCAGTGAGGCGGTGCCCATGTGTTGTGGCGCCATCCTGATTTGTGGTGGTGCTCACATAGTGTCAGCATAGTTATGGGTGCAGTGAATGCTGCATCTTGGGCATAATAGTGGAATACTGTGCTTCCTCTTTGTCCTCCATTTCTCTTGCTTTGGAAATTTAAAACCTCGCCCTTTAGTGTTTATTGATTGTGCCTCTGGTTGTAGCATATACAGTACTGTATAATGGGTTTTGCTTTGTGAGAATTTTGTTTTGTTTTTTTAAAAATGACTTGAAATCTGTTGATTCTGTCTTAGTTCCTTTTCTGAGACTTCTACTCATAGTACATCTGGTTATTTTTCTATAGAATTGTAGAGTTGGAAGGGAGCATGAGGGTCTACAACTCTTTTTGTTTTGTTGTTTTCTCTTTGGACAAAGTCCACCCTGTTTCTATCCAATTCTGGGCTAGTGGTTTAATCACCAGCATAGCCTGATCTCTTGTTGAATTATATAGGGATAATGTTCTCAATGTGATTCATTCATTCTTTATTATTATTTTCCCACTCCCTGGTGTTTTCTTTTAAATATGGAGTAGGGTTTAAGCTTTAAGTGTCATTTGTACTAAGCTTAGTTAACTATGCAGCCTAATTTCAGAATAAGCCCCATTAACACGGTGGAGCTTTGATCCTAAGCTTGCTTATTTGGAAGTAAATTAAAAAACTGACTTGTTACAAAAAGGGAAACAAGCTGGGCTTGTAGTGGCCAGGGACCTTTTAGAGATGGAAAGAGCTCCAGCTTCTTCATTCAGCTTCCTTTTTAGATTGCTTACATTGAACAACAAGCAACTGTGCCATTTGGGTAGATTCAGAACTTGGGCAATGGACTTCAAAGGGCATTTTCACATCTAAGGTTAAATTAGTTCCTTATATAAATGTGATTTGTACTTTGGATGCACTGAACATTTTGTTTCTTTTTGAGTTCTCCCCCAATTTATCAGATTCTTACATAATGCAAGAAAGACTCACATGTTGGGCAAAAAGATTCCTCCATTGCAGGGGGTTGTACTAGATGACCCTTGTGGTCCCTTCCAATTCTACAATTCTATGTATGGAAATGTCATAATGTGTTTGAACTCTTGTTGAGGCACTGAAAAGAAGAATTTGTTGCAGCTCTGGGGCAGATGGAGGGTGTGCTGCTGCAGATGCACCATGACATTATTGACTGGGGTATGCTTCCTTCTGGCCAAGCTGGTGCCAAATGTATAGCTTTTATTTCTTTTAGACCACATCAGTGAGGCCAAGGAGGGGGGGTCTTGTCCTGTGTGCAGCCCAAGACCTCCATACACACTGCCCAGGCTTGCACCCTGGATAGGTGATGCTAATGCAGCAAAAACAGTGCAGGAGGCAGCAGTTAAAAGTTATAAGCTACTAGCTGGCCCTGCCACGTGTTGCTGTGGGTTATTTGTGTGATTTCCCCTACTCTGTGCCGATCCATGACGTATCCCTGTGATTCCCCCACTCCTCCCCTCCCTGTGAATCCCCCAACTGTGTCCTGATCCATGACCTATTATGCCCCCTCTTCCCCCTACCCCGGCTTATCCCTGTATTTCCCTCCTCTCCTCCGTCCAACCGCCCCCCGGGTTATCCCTGTGACCCGTACATTTTGCACACAATAATTTCCCCAATGTGTGTGTTCTGTAAATTTTTGCCCTCCCTACCCACATGTATTATGTGAAATAACATTTATTTTACCCAAAGGCACGGCCCTGTAAAAGGCCCATATTCAGTTGATTCTATGCTGCGGGCTATTCACCCCCCCATCCCCCACCCAGGCAGGCCCCTAAATCCACTCAGCCTAGTCTGCAAAGCCGAGGCGAGATACTGTGGAGAGGGCAGGTTTCATCCCTGTGTCTCCCCCCCACCCTGTTCTGACCCATTACCTATCCCTGCCTCCTATTCGCCCCCCATCACCCCCAGGCAGGCCCCTACCTCCACTTGGCAATGTTGGGCCTTGTTGCTGCAAAAGGCCAGTTTTCAGTTGGTTGCTGTGGAATTTTGTGATGTCATCTGGTGGCGCAGCTTTGGAGGCAGCAGCGGGCGATCTGCCTTTCTATTGGATGCTGATGGAGTCTTCAGAGCTTCTGGTGGTGACATCTAATTTGGGCACCACTTTTTGTGTTTAATCATTATTTTGGGTATGAAAAGGTGTGGGTTTTTTTGGGGGGAAATTATGCCGGATCCCTCCCTGATGGGCATGGAACGTTGTGGCCAAATTTGTTACATTATGGTTCAGTAGTTACGGAGAAAGGCGTGCGCAATGCCAGTGCTAAGGGTTGCCTTCGTCAAAGGGAGAGATCGCCTTGCCTCATTGAAGTGTGGAATACAAATGAATAGTAAAACCTCTCTGTGAATTGGCCTGACCTGCTTGTAGTTAGTTAGCAAGGCTGGGGTTGCCCTAAAACAGTCCTTTTAATTGAGATCCCAATAAGCTTTCCCTGTGTTGCCCTGACCTCTGACTTGCTGTTTTCAGGTTAGCTTAAAAGGATATCTAATATATCTTGGTATGCTAGCCTCACAGTGGGGCTGGTTCCTGGGTAGCTAATCCCTTCTAAGAGGAATATTTGTTTTTACCTGCATTCACTATCATTTGCTTGATGGTTAGGCTACCGTTTAGGAGACAAAAGGAGATGTAGACTTGCTTTCTCCAGTTTCCCATTCATTGAAGGTTCAATGAAGGGAAATACCAAATGCTGAAGTGCTCTTTCCTGACACAGGAAAAGAATGGAAAGGAGTAGCTGTGCATTATTATTGCTGCTCTTATTGCTATTGTTCTGTTAGACACACAGAGGCTTTTCTTCCTAAATCAGTGTGAGACTGAAGAGGCTTGTGGGGAACAGAGTAGGATCCAGATTGCAATTGGCCTAAAGAAAGGATTTCTAGATTTCAGTTCCCGCCTTTGAGTTTTTCATTGCACAAGTCTGCTGCTATTTTAGTGAAAGCCAAACTTTGACAGCAAAGATAATGCATTTATATTGATGTAATTAGAAGGGCAGGCAAGTTGATGTCTGGCTCAGGGGCAGTGTATGCTTTCTGCTTTAAATCTAGCTAACATAACTTTGGAGATTGGGAAGCTGTTCTGATTTGGCAGAAGGGAGATTGTGGCTTTCCCAGTTAACTGGTTCTTAGTGCTAGTATTTGGCTTTAAGCCTAGGAGGCTTTTCCATATCTGGGAAGCTGCTGAAGGGTACCATATGTGTGTGGAAGATGTTCATAGTTGATGGTTTTTTGAAAACAGAAACCTGAAAAATTCTACCCTCAGATTGCCCTTTTTTGTATCCAAGAGGCTATGAAGCCATTTCAAGGAAATAGTTTTGTTTATTCTTTTTGCAGCTGTTTAGCCCAGTTCTAGATGTTTGCCTACATGGACTGCTTTGTACAAAAATGGACCAGTGATCCATCTGGTCCAGCTCTACTTACAAAGCAGCAAAGCTCTTTTCTTTAACTGGAGATGTGAGAAATTGAGCCTGTAGCCTTCTGCATTCAATTCTGCATCTTAGGCCATAGCTGTTATTCAGAAATAACTGCTGACAATAAAAGCCATGTTTCTTTCATTCATATTTGGTTCAAAGTAAATTTGTATTTAAACAAAGCACTATTGTGGTCCCAGGAATATTCTGAAGACACCTGATGTTACCCATCTTTGAAACAACATCTGCCAGGACCTGAATGAATGTGCCAGGTGGTTGTATTATCTAGGTAATGGACTGGATGAGAGCCAAAAAACTGAAGCTCAATCCAGATAAGACTGAGACACTGTTAGCGGGTGGTTCCCTAGATGGGACGTTGCCTGCTCTTGATTGGGTTACACTACCTCTGAAGGAGCAGATACGTAGCTTGGGCATACTCCTTGAGGCTCAGGTAGCCTCAGCACCATGGTGTCCCATTCATCAACTTCAGCTGGTGGCACAGCTGTGCCCCTTTCTGGACAGGGTTAGCCTAACTTTCGTTATCTATGTCCTGGTAACCTCTTGGTTACATTGCTGTACCACATTACGTATACATGTACGTAGGACTACTTCTGAAGATTGTTTGGAATCTTCAGCTGGTGCAGAATTCGGTGGCCAGGTTGCTCCCTGGGACAAGTCAGTTTGAGCATATTACATCAATCCTGGCCGGACTGCACTGACTGCCAATTAGTTTCAGGGCCCAATTCAAAATGCTGGTTTTGACCTATAAAGCCTTAAATGGCTCAGGACCACAATACCTCAAGGACCACCTCTCCTGATTGGAACCAACCTGGACATTGTGAACATCATTTGAGGCCCTTCTTCATGTGCCGCCTCCATGTGAGGTCCGCAGGGTGACAACACCAGAATGGGCCTTTTCTGCAGTCACTCCCCGTTTATGGAATGCTCTCCCCAGGGAGGTTCATCTGGTACTTTCATTATATATTTTTAGGTACCAGGCAAAAACATTGCTCTTCAGCTATGCCCTTGGTGGATTAATATTCTACAGCCTTTTAAATGTGTTGGTTTTTTTTTTTTTGCTGTTTTGTTGCTTCTGTTTTGACTATTTATTAGTGCTTTTCTCTTGTGTCTTTTTTGTTGTGAACTGCCCTGAGATCTTTTGATGAAGGACAGTATATAAATCTAATATAAATAAATAAATAAATAAATGTGTTTGTTAGTCTGATATTATTTGGGAAAGGGGTGCAAATGTAATAAATTACCCAGGATACCTAACCTTATTAATGTTTTATTCAGTTCATTTATATATTTTGTTTGAATATCCATTTTATTGAATATTTGTTTGTTTGTTTGTTTGTTTGTTTGAATATCTGTATGTTGATCTCTCTCTCTCTCTCTCTCTCTCTCTCTCTCTCTCTCTCTCTCTCTCTCTCTCACACACACACACACACACACACACACACAATTTACAGCAAGAAAAACATAAAACATTTAAGTTAAAAAACATGAACTTTCCAGTCACAAACCAGACTCAGGCTTGCTTAGTTTCACCAAGTAGCTGTATCATTTGCCTTCAGACTGTTTCATGGGTTCCTTCCAATGGGCAGCCAGGCATTTTCAGGGATTTGTGTTCTTCTTTCTGCATTTTCATTTGTGTGTTTGCAGGATATTTCAAATTATTCTTAGTCTAATAAGTTTTACAACAACCCTGTGACATTATCTTTGTAGAGTATTGCAGAAGGAGAACTGAAGCTTAAAAGATTGTGGCTTACTTACCTGGGACTACTGCCTGGGGCTGATCTGATATTTGAAATGTGAATTTATAATCCAATAATTCAAACACTTATACAGTACACCATACTAGTTTTCAGACAACACATTTCCTGAAGGCTCACCTTGTCCAGAGAGCAGCATTCCAGCTAAAGCCTCAGACTTATTGTAGTCTCCCATCTAATTACCAGGGTAGCCTAGGCCTTATCTCTCCAAAAGATAACAGGCTTCTCCACCCTATTCTCTTGCTGCTGAAAAATCTGTCCGCCCCCATTAAATAAGGTTTACAAGGAAGGTAAATCTTTATAAATACTCTGCCAAGTGACACATTAACTAGCTGATCTGTAAGTACAGCACTTTTAAGATATCAGTACCTACATAAGTGTGCTAAGAAAGAAGACAAGAGAGGGCATGGGGAAGGGAGAGTAACATGTTCCCTTGCACTCTTCTATTTCTCTGCACTTGCATCTTTAAAACAATAGTTGAAAACAAACATTGATAGGAATCTGGCTTTTGAGTTCTTGTGCATTTGTGTGTTTTGTAACTTGTAAATACAGGTTGGAAAAAAAACTTTACTACTAGCAGATAGCAAGTACAGACCTGTAGCTAGATGCAGCTTGCTGAGTCAAGAGAGGGAAGTTTGCTGTTTGCAGTGGAGATGGGGTAGCAGTCTTTCCATAAAGGAAATGCTTGTTTAGGAAACACTTGTTTCTGGCAAGCAGAGGCAAGCTAATTCTACTATTTTGGAGGGGTGTAGCTTCGTTACAGCTGCATGTGACTGGACTTTAAAATGCTTACTTCTTTCCTCTGGGAAGTACTTTAAAACAGATTAGAAGTACAAAATGAAGTTCTGTATCCTAACAGCAGTACGCACCAGAAGAACAAGGTAGCATTGGGTACCTTGTAGACAGAATGTTTGGGAAATTAAAATTAAACTCTTGTATCTAGTCTAAATTGTCGCTCCCCTTCTTATTTATTGATTTATAACTCAGTGCATCAGAAACTGAGGAATAAATGTGACACGATTGCTTAATTTCAGGGTCATGGGTTCGAGCCCCATGTTGGGCAGAAGATTTCTGCATTGCAAGGAATTTGACTAAATAACCCTTCTGACTCTACAGTTCTGTTATTCTTCAAAAAGCCACAAATTCACCACTCACTCACGATATCAAGCCTTCAACTACTGAGAGTTGCTGGATTCTAGGACTGTACAGTAGTTCTGTTCTTTTGCAATCTTTGAGAAGACATTTCTGAAAAATGAACAATGTGGAGGTGACAAGGAAAACCTACACCTGCTATATATTGTCCTCATGAACTCTTGGGAAGGGACAGAAGGCATGCCCCAGATGAAATGAGGCATTCTGCAATAGTGGCTTTTCTAGGAACTAGCAGCCCTGTGGTTCATTGATAAAGGAGCCAGCTGTTCTTCCTGCTGGCCTTGGCACTTTCTCTCACAAATGCACCCACACCCACACATCGTTGTCATTCTGTAGGAAGCTGCCAGGGATGTGGGTTTTCTGGGGGGGGAAATCCTACGCAAATTTGGGTGATTTGCATTTAAAAAAATTACATTGAACATTTTTGTGACACCCTGCAGAGTGGTCTAGTTTTAGCACAGAGTCATAGAATTGTAGAGTTGGAAGGGAACCCTGAGGGTCATCTAGTTCAACCCCCTGCAATACAGGTATCTCAACTAGATACTGCATACGTTAGGTGAGAGGGTATGTAAGAGTGCACACATTCATGAAAATATTATATAAACATGTATATGTTAGGCCAAATTGCTTGCAAATGTTTTATTTAGTAAACAAAACTAAACATTTTGAAATGGTCAAACTTTCCATTTTGCAGTTGACATCCGTTCATTGTTACTAAACATCAGCAGTTGCTTGTAGGGAAACATATGTTTGGCTATGTGGATGATTGTGTTGTTTTGTGTTGTGTTATTTTGGGGCTACTTTGAGACCATGATCCTTGTAAAATGGCTGTACCTACTAAGAACTTCTAGGTAAGGGTTGGTTACAATTTTTTAAAAAATGAATCTGAATTTGGGATGAGAGGAAGGCCTGTTTTATATCACCTTGAATTTCTACTACTTGTTTTCTCTTTGGACTCCATGAATAATATCTAGATCAAGGTTTAGACATAACTGTGTGTTTTGCATGAACCTTCCTGAGTCTCTGGCATATAATCTGATGTTTGCCATTAATTGCATTGGTTACACAACTCTGCACCCATATTTTATATAGATGATGACTTTTGAAAAAGAGATCCAAGAAGACAAAAAGTTCATATTTAGAGTATTTCAAGCAGCAGATATCTAATTTGGTTGTGGTTGTTAGTGTACCTAGAGTGAGACATGCAAAAAAAGATAAGGTAAAGGTAAAGGGACCCCTGACCATTAGGTCCAGTCGTGAACGATTCTGGAGTTGTGGCGCTCATCTTGCTTTACTGGCCAAGGGAGCCACTGTACAGCTTCTGGGTCATGTGGCCAGCATGACTAAGCCACTTTCTGGCAAACCAGAGCAGTGCACAGAAACACTGTTTACCTTCCCGCTGGAGTGGTACTATTTATCTATTTGCACTTTGACATGCTTTCACAAACTCATCCCTGTCGGTCGCGTGGATTCGAACCGCCGACCTTCTGATCGGCAAGCCTTATGCTCTGTGGTTTAGACCACAGCGCCACCCGGGTCCCAAAAAAGATAAGAGGATGCTTTTTATTGAACCATTTTAAAATGATGGCATAATAAAACAAGCTTGGGTTAATTGAAAATATGTAGATGATGTAGTGGGAGGAACCGCATAGTAGATACAGAAGTTTGGATAAGGCTGATGACTAAAGACAAGCCTGATGTAAGCAGCATTAGCCAAAACTTTTCAGAGTGGCTGGGGAAATCCAGCCAGATGGGCGGGGTATAAATAATATATTATTATTATTATAAAATATAACTGGGATGTCCTTTACTACTTTCTTGTTAAGACCAGACTTCATAGCCCACAGCATACATTCATACAGTGGAGTTAAGGCTAAAATTTGCCCCAAAGAAGATCAAAGTCAGCCAGAATTCAAAGCCCATGCATATTAACTTAGACGTTCATAGAACAGTCCAAAGAATGGGTGGTTTTGTGGAATTATTTCTCACTTTCTCCAATATCCAATATCTACCTCCTGTGCTGTGTTCTGCTTGCCTTTCACCACAATTTGCTGTTAGGTGACCTTAGCTGTGCTGTCTGTGCTGCTGTCTGAACCAGAGTGTTGCTATGGGAGCATATAAGAGCCTTGGGTCAACCAGTTCAGGAAAGCATCATTGAGTTGGATAAGTTTTAAGTGGCTGGCCATAAAAGGGAGGAATCTGAGGTTCCATTTGCTTGCTTTACCTGCCAGCTTGTGGGAGGAATACTTAGGGGTGGTCTGATACAAAGAAGAGTAGCAAAGGGACTAATTGGATATAGACTGATGTGGTTTATGCCACTCAGAGTCAAATTTGGTTCTTCCACAGCATAATGGGTTGACCCCTTTGCCCTACCCCACCCCCCAACAAAACCCAGTGGCTTGAGTTATAGAGATGAAGTTGACCTCATTCACTTTGATCTTGTACTGTTCTGGATATTTGGATTTTCTGCTTCCTTTGCTTCTCCCAGAGTAGCAAGTGTTGTTTTGCTAGGATGAACTTTTTCTTCCATTGCAGTGAGTCAGGCATCCCCATACTCGGCCCTCCAGATGTTTTGGTACTACAACTCCCATCATCCCTAGCTAACAGGACCAGTGGTCGGGGATGATGTAGTCCCAAATTGTAGTCCCAAAGCATCTGGAGGGCCGAGTTTGGGGATGCCTGCAGTGAGTTTTCATGCCACCAGTCATTAGTTGGAAGCTAGGGCTCTTTGTCCTTCATCCTGCAACCACCCAACTCTAATCTGCTCATCTTGGCTGTCACAGAAGCAAGCAGAGTCTTCCAGAGCTTTCTGAATCCGATTCACAAGTGAACCAGGAACTAATCAAGTATGATGGGCACTAACTGGTTTTATTTGTTTGATCCCTGTGGGGAAGTGGTTTTCTGTAGGAACTTGGCATCCAGTCTTGGATGGAGATGTGTGAAAATATAGTATAGAAAGGGAGAAGTTGGTTGCTGGGCCCATGGTTGCAAAGCCTGCTTACATTTTATGTTACTGCCAGGGCCGTCTCAAGCATGTCGGGCGCCCTGGCGCCGTGGTGTGGAGATCGTTCTGGCGCCCCTGCCCCGGTGGGTGGGCGCAGCACGGCTTCCACACGGCGACCCCCTGCCGGCCCCGCGCCACCCAGCCTACCCCTAGAGCCAGCTCTGGTTACTGCTAAATGAATTCTCATGGAACTGACTGGTTCCCCTCCTGGTGGTGATCTTCCCTCTCACAGGAGGATTTGTGGTCATTGTTCTGCTCACACCTAGCACTGCTACTCGTTGGTGGTGGTCAGGGTGGATTTGATTTAAATCAAACTGATTTAAATCACGATTTAAATCACGATTTAAATCACTAGTCAGTAAGGCTTGATTTAAATCATAGTTTTCTACATAAAGACTAATTCTTGCTGGTATAACTTTAATATGCAAGTAGATGAAGATTTTTAGAATAACAACTTTTCATATTAGTTTTTTATCCCCAGTTTAATAGGTTAATCATTCATATTTGGACAACTTTACTGTTGTACTTAGGAAGGAGAAAAATAATCATTACCTTAATAATAACAATTTAAATAGATTTATTCAACTGAAACAATAACATTACAGCATATGTTATTTGCTTAAACAAACATCCATGTTTGTTAACTAATTTGGCTAAACAAAAACAATATATATATATTTTAAGAAACTTAGACTGTCAGCCCAGCCTACACATGAAAAACTTAAATACTGTCCACTCCAAACAATCAGAAACATATTGTTTCTATTCTATTCACTGAACTTCTTGAAACTTAGCACTGAAGGGGTTGTTTCTGTATTCATAGGTTTGTAGAACAATAGGATTAAGGTCTTTTTCTCAACTCTGTTCATGTTATAACATTTTTGCTGGGAAGAAGAGGCATGTGATCTCTGTTGAGTCAAATTCAGTTTTGAGAACTGCAAAAGTAAACCAAGCACCTGTGATAATATCTTGTAGGCAGAGAAACTGCCCAATAATCTTACAAAAACCTCTGAAAGAGCATGACATTGTGGATGGATTAATGGAATTTATTTACCCCAAAAATTAAACATATACAACCTTATTCTAATAATTAAAAAAACTTAATCTTTATTTCATGATGGAATAACCTTTGGGTGGTAATATATTTTCCTCAAAAAGCATTTTATTTAAAAAAATCCAATTTAAATAAAAAAAATCGATTTAAATCAAAAAAATCCGATTTAAATAAAAAAAATCCGATTTTTTTGATTTTTTTAAAAAAATCATTGATTTTTATCCACCCTGGTGGTGGTAACAGTTTGCTCACTAACCAGTTTCTGTTGTTGTTATCACTGATTGTTGTTGTTGTTATCACAAGGATTGGAGAGAGCTGGGTTCTAATTCCCAGTCAATGATGACGCTCACCATAAGAAAGTCACTTTTGCTCTCTCGACCTAATCTATGTCACTGTGTTGTTGTGAGAATAAAGTTGGGGGGGGGGACATGCATGCTGCTCTGAGCTCCATGCAAGAATGGCATAAACATGTAATAAAAGGAATACCAGCGGAATTTCAGCCAATTGCACTTGGTTGTTTTTGGAGATGTATTTGGGATTTTTTGCCCTATTTTCTTTATTTTTGTAATACACTGTTTGAGTCTTAATGAAGTAACACTCCTCTATGTTGTATTCAGCCCATAGTACTTAGGATTTCTCTCTCTCTGTGTGAGAGAAATTACCAATATGAAAATCCTTCTCTTGCTTTTGTGAGAGATGGTGTCCTTGTGGTAGGTGGAGCCTTCTGTTCCATTTTGTATGCATATGGTAGTTCTTAATTAAATTGTCACCTTCCTCTGTCTAAAGTTAACCTTACCTCTGTGCCAGCTTGAGACCGGCCCTCTCAGAGATATCAACTGTCTGAAATCTAGGACAGCAAGTAGGAAATTATAACATAGTGAACGATTTGAGTTGGGAGATGACAGCAATATTGAAACACTGGGATCAGAAACGAGGTTTCTTTATATTAACTACCTCATAAAGTATATTTTAAAACAAGTTGTTGTTGGCGGCATCCGTCTGTCTCGTACAGAGTATAGCTTTGTACACAATATATGGACATAAACAGAACTGTGAACCAGTGTGGTCCAGTAAGTAGTCCAGAAAGAAGTAGGTTCAATTCCTGATCAGTTATTCTCAGTCTCACTACTATTTATGTAAATTTGGGATATTCATTACCTACTTCATACATATGTTGAGGCAAAAGTAAAGCATTTGTGCCTTTTTAAGGATGTAGAGCAGTTTTACAATAATTACGATGGGCAGCATGACTTATATGAATCTTGGCATCTTCCTTGCAAATAGACAAGACAAACTACTGTCATATTTGTAGTTTTGAGTTTTCCAAAGACCATTTGATAACAAATTCTGAGGAAGAATAATGCCTGATCTTATGAGATCACCTGCTGTGTGAGGGTGTTAATGGAGACTGGGGATTTTGGCTCTGCGAGGCTGGGTGATCTTATGTGTGTATGTGTAGCCTAACACTAGGAATGTGAAGGATTCCTTTGGGGAAAAAACTATATTTGCCTCCCATGTATTTCATTTATTTACATTTCCCCCAAAATATATCTTGAGCAGGTTTTGAAAGCTAATTGGGCTCAATGAATTTCTAAAGAGTGTTCCATGATTGTGGGATACGAAATACCTTTTTATGTGCCACGTCTGTCCTCAAAGGAGAGCAGCACATATGTGTAATAAATATCCACATGTGATATTTAAATGGCAGTCGGTGTGTGTGTGTGTGTGTGTGTGTGTGTGAGAGAGAGAGAGAGAGAGAGAGAGAGAGAGAAAGAAAGAAAGAAAGAAAGAGAGAGAGAGATTGTTGAAAATGTAAAGAGATGATGACAAATTCCCATGTAGACATGCAGCAGGATAAAGTGGAAGGATGGGCTGTGCCACTTAAGACTGCAATTACGGGAATGACATGTCCGAATGTTTTCCTACATTGCAAATACCCTGTGCCTAGAAAACAAGTAAAGTGTGCAAAGGGGTGGTTAGAATCTTTCTCCCTGATGCGTTAGCTTCTTACTTGCAAAGATTTTTAACAAAACGAACACAGGCCAGCATTAAAGAAACTTTCAGTCAGAATTGGTGCTGCCCATTCTGCTGCCTCAGTCTCACCTCATTCTGCTGCATGTGTTGATGCAGCCACTGCTGCTTTTCATCTAGACTAGTATCTGTTCCTTGTCGTCGTCATCATCCCCCCACAAGAGAATTTGGTGTATTACTCTTCCAAAAACTGGCTTGCGTTGCGAATGAGAAGCCTGTTTATTTCTTCTCAGGCTGCCTGTTTGTATAGCTGGTGCCCCAAGCTATTTTCTCATACATAACTTCATAAACAGACTTATTGGCAACACTGTGCTGCTTTAGAACAAGACACACCTTTTACTGCTGTGTTGGCTTTCCTTATCTTCCTTATTGATGTATGTTCATCATGTTGCCCTCTAAACTTTAGCACTATGAATGCTGATGACGAGTGCACCTGAGATGAACCAGGAACACACATATATTGACTTAGAATTTTATTTTATTCTATTTGCATTTCTGATTATAGATCATACTGGATTCTGGAGATTTGGAAAAGGTATAGCGTTAATGATTTTAGCAAGTTAGATTTAATTTACCTTTACTCTTGTTGGTGAATTAAAGTGAGAAAGGGGAAAAACAACATATTTGAATTTCTGCAAGTCTGTTTTCATCTGTAGCTTCTCAGCTATGAAATATTTCCCTCAGTTTTGTACAAGACTTTGTCCTAGGAAATAACACCTTTCTGTCCCTGGCTTGGGGTCATAGTCCAAAGTGTCACTTTTATGATTGATCACATTTTGGTCCACTCTTTCTTCAAGCAGCAGAAGTTTCATTTTAACATCACAAACAACTGCTTGAGATAGGCTATCTTGAGGAACAGATGCCAGCCCAAGGCTACTTAGTTTCATGGTCTAGTTGGAATTTAGACCCTGGTCTGTCTCTCTATTCTAGTCTGTATTTGAGGCATAGTTCTTACTGAGATAGTAACCTTGTGTCTGGGCTGGATCACTTTAGACTGGACGGGGTGTGTGTTGTTGCATGACTGATTGCTCCAGCATTCATAAATACTCCTGCAAATAGAAAGCCAACATGCCACGGGGAAGGATTCTGCCAAATCTTTCTCCATAGCATATTAGTTTTCTATGTACAGAGGATGTGCAGTCTGAAACGGTGTAGCCCAGAGACAGTGTTACTACCTCAGTGAAAAGTGGAAACTCTAACTTGCCTCCTTTAGAGAGAAGCTGTATTTGCTGCAAGTGAAGGTTTGCCTTTCATTCGTACTGCCTTTTTATTTTATTTTATTTTTTTAAAAATATACTACAGTCCAGAATAAAATAATGTGCTAAAAAAGTAATAAAATACACAAAAGAAGTAAAATATATACTTCTTTTAAATATAAAATATATGAGGAAATATATGAGGAAGAATATAAAATATATGAGGAAGAATATAAAATATATGAGGAAAACTGGTTTCCTACTGCAGTATCTTGTGTAAAAGAAAGAAAGAAAGAAAGAAAGAAAGGGTGTAGTAGTCATAGATATCCCTTAACATTGCAAGGCCAAATCTGGAGTCAGATTCACTGATACTTGGCTTCATTGTTTGTTGGCTTGTTAGTTGTGTTTTTGCCCTGGCTGCTCTTGGCAGTGTACTGTACAGAGTTCCTGAATGCTGGATCATGG
This sequence comes from Zootoca vivipara, assembly GCF_965207765.1. Classification (NCBI taxonomy): domain Eukaryota; kingdom Metazoa; phylum Chordata; class Lepidosauria; order Squamata; family Lacertidae; genus Zootoca; species Zootoca vivipara. Next base: position 35,883,359 of record NC_142596.1, read on the forward strand.
GCAACCCAGTGCAGCAGATATTGTAGGGAGACTGTGCCTGGCTCTTAGTCATGTTTATCTCTTGGCTGCAAATGTGCAATAGCAACAATGCTGCTCTGAACAGACTGGCACAGCCTCAGATGGGGAGGTCTGTAGCTTACCCAATCAGCACCCAGTTGTAGCAGATGAGAGCTGTGCTGTTATTGCAGGAGAAGTGCACCAAGACTGAACTGTATCAAGGAACCGACTAAGCTTGCCTGTCTTCAGGGTTATTGACAACAATGTTGTCATTGTTTGACAACAATATGAAGAAATGAACAAAGTGGAGTAGCTGCCATAACTTTGTTTTCTCAGTCCAGATATTATATAAAACTATACATTCAACCATACCTCATCTAAATACTGGCTTGCTGTTGTTGTTGTTGTTTAGTCGTTTAGTCGTGTCCGACTCTTCGTGACCCCATGGACCATAGCACGCCAGGCACTCCTGTCTTGCACTGCCTCCCGCAGTTTGGTCAAACTCATGTTCGTAGCTTCGAGAACACTGTCCAACCATCTTGTCCTCTGACGTCCCCTTCTCCTAGTGCCCTCCATCTTTCCCAACATCAGGGTCTTTTCCAAGGATTCTTCTCTTCTCATGAGGTGGCCAAAGTATTGGAGCCTCAGCTTCACGATCTGTCCTTCCAGGGAGCACTCAGGGCTGATTTCCTTAAGAATGGATAGGTTTGATCTTCTTGCAGTCCATGGGACTCTCAAGAGTCTCCTCCAGCACCATAATTCAAAAGCATCAATTCTTCGGCGATCAGCCTTCTTTATGGTCCAGCTCTCACTTCCATACATCACTACTGGGAAAACCATAGCTTTAACTATACGGACCTTTGTCGGCAAGGTGATGTCTCTGCTTTTTAAGATGCTGTCTAGGTTTGTCATTGCTTTTCTCCCAAGAAGCAGGCGTCTTTTAATTTCGTGACTGCTGTCACCATCTGCAGTGATCAAGGAGCCCAAGAAGGTAAAATCTCTCACTGCCTCCATTTCTTCCCCTTCTATTTGCCAGGAGGTGATGGGACCAGTGGCCATGATCTTGGTTTTTTTGATGTTGAGCTTCAGACCATATTTTGCGCTCTCCTCTTTCACCCTCATTAAAAGGTTCTTTAATTCCTCCTCGCTTTCTGCCATCAAGGTTGTGTCATCTGCATATCTGAGGTTGTTGATATTTCTTCCGGCAATCTTAATTCCGGCTTGGGATTCATCTAGTCCAGCCTTTCGCATGATGAATTCTGCATATAAGTTAAATAAGCAGGGAGACAATATACAACCTTGTCGTACTCCTTTCCCAATTTTGAACCAATCAGTTGTTCCATATCCAGTTCTAACTGTAGCTTCTTGTCCCACATAGAGATTTCTCAGGAGACAGATGAGGTGATCAGGCACTCCCATTTCTTTAAGAACTTGCCATAGTTTGCTGTGGTCGACACAGTCAAAGGCTTTTGCATAGTCAATGAAGCAGAAGTAGATGTTTTTCTGGAACTCTCTAGCTTTCTCCATAATCCAGCGCATGTTTGCTATTTGGTCTCTGGTTCCTCTGCCCTTTCGAAATCCAGCTTGCACTTCTGGGAGTTCTCGGTCCACATACTGCCTAAGCCTGCCTTGTAGAATTTTAAGCATAACCTTGCTAGCGTGTGAAATGAGCGCAATTGTGCGGTAGTTGGAGCATTCTTTGGCACTGCCCTTCTTTGGAATTGGGATGTAGACTGATCTTCTCCAATCCTCTGGCCATTGCTGAGTTTTCCATACTTGCTGGCATATTGGGTGTAGCACCTTAACAGCACCATCTTTTAAAATTTTAAATAGTTCAGCTGGAATATCATCACTTCCACTGGCCTTGTTATTAGCAGTGCTTTCTAAGGCCCATTTGACTTCACTCTCCAAGATGTCTGGCTCAAGGTCAGCAACCACACTACCTGGGGTGTACGAGACATCCATATCTTTCTGGTATAATTCCTCTGTGTATTCTTGCCACCTCTTCTTGATGTCTTCTGCTTCTGTTAGGTCCTTACCACTTTTGTCCTTGATTATGGTAATCTTTGTACGAAATGTTCCTTTCATATCTCCAATTTTCTTGAACAGATCTCTGGTTTTCCCCATTCTATTGTTTTCCTCTATTTCTTTGCATTGCTCATTTAAGAAGACCCTCTTGTCTCTCCTTGCTGTTTTTTGGAAATCTGCATTCAGTTTCCTGTATCTTTCCCTATCTCCCTTGCATTTTGCTTGCCTCCTCTCCTCCGCTATTTGTAAGGCCTCGTTGGACAGCCATTTTGCTTTCTTGCATTTCCTTTTCCTTGGGATGGTTTTCGTTGCTGCCTCCTGTATAATGTTACGAGCCTCCATCCATAGTTCTTCAGGCACTCTGTCCACCAAATCTAAATCCTTAAACCTGTTCCTCACTTCCACTGTGTATTCATAAGGGATTTGATTCAGATTGTATCTTACTGGCCCAGTGGTTTTTCCTACTTTCTTCAGTTTAAGCTGGAATTTTGCTATAAGAAGCTGATGATCTGAGTTACAGTCAGCTCCAGGTCTTGTTTTTGCTGATTGTATAGAGCTTCTCCATCTTTGGCTGCAGAGAATATAATCAATCTGATTTCGATGCTGCCCATTTGGTGATATCCATGTGTAGAGTCGTCTCTTGTGTTGTTGGAAGAGAGTGTTTGTGATGACCAGCTTGTTCTCTTGACAGAACTCTATTAGCCTTTGCCCTGCTTCATTTTGAACTCCAAGGCCAAACTTGCCAGTTGTTCCTTTTATCTCTTGATTCCCTACTTTAGCATTCCAATCCCCTGTAATGAGAAGAACATCCTTCTTTGGTGTCATTTCTAGAAGGTGTTGTAGGTCTTCATAGAATTGGTCAATTTCACTTTCTTCAGCACCGGTAGTTGGTGCATAAACTTGGATTACTGTGATGTTAAAAGGTCTGCCTTGGATTCGTATCGAGATCATTCTGTCATTTTTGAGATTGCATCCCATTACAGCTTTTGCCACTCTTTTGTTGACTATGAGGGCCACTCCATTTCTGCTACAGGATTCTTGCCCACAGTAGTAGATATGATAGTCATCCGAACTGAATTCGCCCATTCCCTTCCATTTTAGTTCACTGATGCCCAGGATGTCGATATTTATTCTTGTCATCTCATTTTTGACCACATCCAGCTTACCTCCACTCATGGTTCTTACATTCCAGGTTCCTATGCAATATTTTTCTTTACAGCATCGGACTTTCCTTTCGCTTCCAGGCATATCCGCAACTGAGCGTCCTTTCGGCTTTGGCCCAGCCGCTTCATCAGCTCTGAATCTACTTGTACTTGTCCTCCGCTCTTCCTCAGTAGCATGTTGGACGCCTTCCGACCTGAGGGGCTCATCTTCCAGCGTCATAACTTTTATATGCCTGTTGTCTTTGTCCATGGAGTTTTCTTGGCAGGGATACTGGAGTGGCTTGCCAGTTCCTTCTCCAGGTGGATCACGTTTAGTCAAAACTCTCCACTATGACCTGTCCATCTTGGGTGGCCCTGCATGGCATAGCTCATAGCTTCTCTGAGTTATTCAAGCCCCTTCGCCACGACAAGGCATTGATCCATGAAGGGGCTTGCTAGCCTATTTCAAATATGGTTTGTGGTTCAGAGTTGCTGCCTTATTCACAGATCATTGCTGCATTTGAATGCAAGGTTCGATCGTGGTTCAGTGGAAGTGGAAGCCACCTGGGCATTAGGTGTCATGTAATTTAATTCATGGTTTTGATGAACTCATGAACCTATATGAGTTATATGGTCAAAGTAGGACTCACATGGTGCCATTTTGTATATGTCTGCTCATTTCAGTGGGACCAACTTCTTTGCAGGTATGTATAGGCTTGCAGCCTGAGATGGATCTTAAAGTTTGTAATAGCATAGTACGCAGGGCCAAGTTGCTTTCTTTTGTGCGAAGATTTCTCCTAACAAGACTTCTCCTGTCAAGCCTTGGTAGCATTTAATAGCATACCCCTACTGCATAGATTAAAGCTTTCAATCATATAATGCATCTGGTTTCAACAACTTAAGAAACATTTATGGCTATGGAGCTGATTTTATGGCTATTTCTTCTGCAGATCAGGTGAAACAGTGAAGGTGTGTCATAAGGGACAGGAGCAAAAAACTCTAGAAGTTGAGATTTTTAGATTATGAAATGCTTGTAGAGGCTGTGTAGAGTGGGGAACCAATTTTCTAATGCAGGCTGCATTCTGGCAGGTAGTCACACCAGAGCTAAAAGTGTGCAAGCTGTCACTTTTTCTTTCCAACACCTTCTTTTCTCTCTCTCTCCTTTTAAGGCACAGTTCACTCTTGTCAAAGTTCTGAACTGAACACTTGCTGAGAGCTTCTTCCCCACCATCAGCCCAACTGTTTTGACTCTTCCCTCTATTTTCCTCCCTTGCTCCTCTCCTCTAGGCTTCCTCCACCTGCATGAAATTAGGCCAAGGGCTGAATGTAACCCTTGAGCTGCAGGTGGGGAACCCCTGCTAAATAGCATGGCCATGGATGGTTTTATTTCCTCTTCTTTGTGTGTGCATGTGTGGGAGCTGCTTAAATTGTTGCTGGGTAGCTAATGAGCCAAACCATGCCAGCCCACACACACTTTTTGTTAACAGCACACTAAAATAAGAAAATCCCTGCACAGTTGGCTAATAAACTAGAAAATATGAGGTGCCCTGATGCCCCTCATTGGAATAATGTTAATTGGCTTAGTAGAGCACAGGCTTCTACAGTATTTATTTATTTTGTTGTTGTTAAAATTATGTATTGGGTTCTGTTTAATCACTGGCAGCTTGCTTAGCTCTCAGAATGAACTTCCAGCTTCTAAATTGGTAGCAAAAGTGTTTTTCTATAGGTGTTAATAAGAATTTCCTTTTTTGTTTTATTGCATGTTGGTTTAGATAGGAATAGAAATATAAGAAGCCGCTGTATACCGAGACAGACCATTGGTTCGCCAAGCTCAGTATTACCTACTCTGACTGGCAGCAGGGTTTTTTGGCGGGAGTTTCTCCCAACCCTCTCCTTAGTCATCACAGACTGAATATGGGATTTCCTGCACTCAAGGCAAATTTTCTGCTATTGAGCTATGGTCCTTCCTCAGAAACCCAACATAAGCAGGAACAGTCCTGCTTAGTATCAGATGCAATCCTCAGGCTCTTAGCTTGAGGAAATCTGAAAGCTTTATTCAAGAAATCAGAACAAGGTCTCAGCATTAGCTCAAAGTACAGGATACAGTATTCATAAGGCTTCAACAGACCTCTAGGTTGAATGACAAGGCGATAGCTAAGACCTCCTGCTCTACTTTCTAAAGAGAAGGCAGGATCAAGTCATTCATGTGGTTCTCATTCCAAGCAAGAAAACTAAGAGTGTTTTTTATTTTCATACGTGCTGTACGCCCATGATCCAATCTGATTTGGACACTGCCCTGGAATTATTTTTGCAGTGTCTCTTTCTAGTCACTTTTAACAGTTCTAGTTAACTTGTGGGTGGTGAGTTGGTGCTTGCAGAAGTTTCAGGAGCCTTTTATTTACCTCCTCTGTGCTTGAGAGCTTGCTGTTTTTTATGTTTGAAACAAAAGTTCTAACTCAACTGACCTTGGTGCTGATCAGCTTTTGAATACAAAACACTTCACTTTTGTGATTCTGTCTGTGTTGAAGATGATTGCCACTCCTCCAGAATGTTTGTGAAATGTAAGTGTTGTTAACGCAGTACTGTATTGACAATCCCGCCCCCCCTTGAGAATATAGTATCTAGTTCCTCAAAGAATCCTTAAATGCTACTAGCAATTGGCAGGGCATCTAAGGGTGTGTGTGCTTTGAAGTTCTCCAGTTCAGCTTCCTCTGGTCTTTCAGGTTATCACCTAAAAATTCTTATTGCAATTGTGGTTAAATTTATCTTCTAAAAAATATGCTCCCTACCATTCACCACGGATCACTGTGTGGATTACAACATTATTATATTGCTTTAATAATGTTGGAATTGGCAATATATTACAAATAAAACTATCATGTAAAAACTGAACATTATTAACAGTAAATACAAACAGACTTAAAAGCAGCAGTGCTGCTAAAATAGTCAGTAAAACAGGTTAGAAGCCATTAGGTGTCTGGGCAAACACAAATGTTTTCACCTAGCTCATAAAAGATACTAAGTCAGCAGTAGTTGAATGGATGTCAGGCGGGAGTTCCTTTGATGAGGTGACACCACCAAAAAGGCCCTATCCCTGGTAAGCACCCACCTAATCTCAGAAGGTGGGGCATTCCACAAAGGTTTCAACAACAGACTTATCCAGGAGCAGGTAGGCCTTCAGTTTTGGGATTTTTAAACTGGAACCAGCATTTATGAATTATGTCCTCATAAAGGACATTGCAGTAACCTAATCTGGATGTTATCAGAGCATGAATGACTTGTGCCCATTTGAGTTCAGGGTACTTCTGTCCCTTGGTAAATGTTGCAAACTTTTCTTGCGTGCTTGAACAGAGCAACCATCACCTCTTCTTGAAAGCTGAGTATTGCAGTGGGCCTTTTTCTGGGCTGCCTTAGTGAAAATGTTTGTTGGTGTGTTCTGGAAATTAAACCCAAGGAACTAGGCCATTTGCTCTGGGAATCATGTTCCTTGGGAATATTGGGAACTGTCAGTTTAATTCTGCATTTGACTGGACATGACTCTCCACTGAAAGCATCTGCTACCTGATTTTTCCAACTAGGGATGCCTGGGAGATTGAACTTGGGACCTTCTGCGTGTAAAGCAGGTGCTCTACCACTGAGATTTGGTCCTTCTCTGTATTCTCTGAAATATGTGGAGACAGACTGCTGTTGCACAATCAGTAGTGAAGGAAAGGCATTCTGTACATGCAAACAGAAAGTTAACGTTCGTTCCTTGGAACACTGTGGAGTATATATTGTAAAGCAGTGGTCCTCAATCCCCGGGCCACAGACCGGTACTGGTCCGTGGATCAATTGGTACCGGGCCACCCAAGGAACATTAAATACAATTAAATTAAAATTATTAAATCAAAACAATCTAAATAAAATATAAACAATCAACGTTCCCCCCCTCAGCGGGCCACCAAACAATCAACGTCCCCCCCTCAGCGGGCCGCAGTAAAATGATCAAACGTTGACTGGTCCGCGGCGATAAAAAGGTTGGGGAGCACTGTTGTAAAGGATATTGTAGAGTTGGAAAAATTCAGAAAAGGGGAGCCAAAATGATCACGAGGGTTGAGCATCTCCCCCTGTGAGGAAAGGTTACAGCATTTGGGGCTTTTTATTTTAGAGATAAGGTGGGTAAAATATGACATTATAAAGCTGTATAGAATTGTGTATGACATGGAGGACTTGGATAGAGGGAATTTTTCCTCCCTCTCTCATGACTGTAGTATTTGTGGACATCCAATGAAAAATAATGTTGGAAGATTCAGGATGGACAAAAGAAAGTACTTCTTAATTAAATGGTTAAATTTGCTCCCACAAGATGCATTCATGGCCAGTAACTCTCCAATGTTGAGGAACTTCCGGGTACCAGATGCTGGAAATTGCAGGAGGGGAGAGTGCTGTTTTACTCAGATCCAACTGGCAGGCTTCCCATAGGCTTTGTGGTGGCCACTGGTCTGATCCAGTAAAGTTTTTCTTATTCTCTTATGTTCTTGATTGGCTTTGGTACCGAACGTGTGCACTCAGGGCAAGTCCTTGTGGTGCCTGGTCCCTAAGGTAGAAAAGATGGGTACCCTTGGACAGTTAGGGATTGGGCAAAGTATTTACTTGGCTCATCCTACTGGTTTTGCCTCTGCAAATACAGACTCCCAGCTTTGGCTAACAACTGCCCCAGGGTTGTACGCAGCTGCTTTAGACCAGTGGGATGCCCCACCCCCTTGGCACGCATTGTGAAAGGCACACTCGTCTCTCTTTACTTGGGAACATCTCGTCTTGGAGGCTACAGGATAAGCAAACTCTGTGATCTACGTATTTACCTCACAGGTGCTCTTAATCAGTACCGGTGTAGAGAAGAGCAGAATAAGACCTGCCGTACTGCCTGCTTGTTACCGCTTTGATTTGTAATCAGTGATGAGTGTGTGGTAACGGAGACCAAAGGGCTGGCTGCTGCTTCCGCCTTGGTCTGAAGAGGGGACTTCAGTGGCAGCAATCAAGTGTGTTCCTCTTGTGGATGCTCTTTTGGGTCTAGGAAATAAGAAGAGCCCCTTGCATGGATGGGACTGGAGAGCTTCCCTGTCTGTCTCCTTTCTCCTAATCTGTTGTAAGTGCTTGTGGGGGGGAAGGAAGGGAGGGAGGAAATGGTTCAGAGAATAGGAAGGAGTAAATTGCTTCATAATAGATCAGTTTATTTGTTCTAGAAACGCTCTTGCAGGCATAATTAACTTTAACACTTGAAACGTAGTAATTATGCATTAAAACCACAAAAGGAAGCAAAATAGGTGCTTAACTATTTGTTTCTATTAGTTAAATCCCCTATTTGTCTTTTTCCATTGTTGCTGCAGCATTGGGTCTCCCAAATTAGATTAACTCAAGCAGTGATTTATTTAGTTATATTGGTTCCCCACACCCTAATGCAGAGATATTCTTTAGATGTGTGTTTTCTGCAGTTCCCATTATTGCTTGTTAAATATTTAGCAAATCTTATTTTTGCCACTTCATGTCTTTGTGTGGCCTCCCCTCTGGTCCCCATGAATTTTGCAGGCCACTGAACCCAATACTTTGAATAATGCTCAGCACTGTTCTAGGTGTTTTTCATCTTCACAGCCCTGTGCAAACAATAAATCAACACACAAACTGCAGTGAGACAGGCATATAATTACTTAGAACCTATATTACTTTACCTGTTGGTTTTATTTTGGCAGAGGATAGATTGCGATTAAAACATCACCAGGATGCACACACAGCCCTAGGCTTTTGTTCTCAAGCAGGTACAGATTCTTTATACTTCAGAAACGATGGGAAGTTTACTTCCCTGGTAAATTATATGAGTCTTTGTGTGTCTACACACATCCCTAAAAGTGTAAAGTGTGAATATGGCAAACATGTCCTATACTACACTTCTTAGGGAAATGAGGTTAGCTGTGACTTCACGTTCCATGGCAAATCTTGGTTTTCTCCAGCGTAATGTGTGAAATGACCTTGGGTATATGTTTTGATTGATCAAACAGTGGGTTAAT